>NC_091455.1:187242722-187867722 GCF_027789765.1 Dendropsophus ebraccatus
ACTTTAAATCTGACGTTCTGTCACCAAACCTATAAGAGCCAATGCTCACAAGGACCACAAAATCGCAGACATAGCCAAAATATAATCAAATCTCAGACAACTGCGAAAAAAAAAGCATACCATGCTTATTAACCACAAAATGAAGATTGTGGACAAAAACTTTTGTGGTTATGGGAAAATGACATTGTTGGTAGTTTAGAACACAACTACTAGTTGCATTCAGGACTACCTAAGGCCTCCTCCTCCCTACAAGCCTTCCTAACCTCTCCAAAAGTGGTAAGAAAAAACCACCAATTATAATTGCCACAGACAATGTGGTATAGAAAAAATGTAACACAATGCTAAGAGACACCAAAACTGAAAATTAATACTCAAAATGAGCTCATCCAATACACTTTAAATCTGACGTTCTGTCATTAAACCTTTAAGAGCCAATGCTCACAAGGACCACAAAATCGCTAGACATAGCCAAATATAATCAAATCTCAGACAACTGCCAGCAAGAGCATCCATGCTTTAACAAACCACAAATGAAGTTTGTGAACAAAAACTTTTGTGGTTATGGGAAATTACATTGTTGGTAGTTTAGAACACAACAACTAGTTGCATTCAGGACTACCTAAGGCCTCCTCCTCCCCTATAGCCTTCCTAACCTCTCCAAAAGTGGTAAGAAAACCACCAATTACAATTGACACGGATAATGTGGTATAGAAAAATGTAACACAATGCTAAGAGACACCAAAAATAAAATTAATGCTCAAAAATGAGCTCATTCAATCCATTTAAGTCTGACGTTTTGTCACCAACCTATAAGAAGCCAATGCTCAAAAGGACCCCAAAATCGCTTGACATAGCCAAATATACTCAAATTTCAGACAACTGCCAACAAGAACATACCTTGCCTTAACAAACCACAAATTAAATTTGTAAACAAAAACTTTTGTGGTTATGGGAAAATGACATTGTTGGTAGTTTAGAACACAACTACTAGTTGCATTCAGGACTACCTAAGGCCTCCTCCTCCCTACAGCCTTCCTAACCTCTCCAAAAGTGGTAAGAACACCACCAATTACAATTGACATGGATAATGTGGTATAAAAAATGTAACAAAATGCTAAGAGACACCAAAACTGAAAATGAATGCTAAAAAATGGAGCTCATCCACTCCACTTTTAAGTCTGACGTTCTGTCACCAAACCTATAAGAGCCAATGCTTACAAGGACCCCCAAAATCGCTTGACATAGCCAAATATACTCAAATTTCAGACAACTGCCAACAAGAACATACCTTGCCTTAACAAACCACAAATTAAATTTGTAAACAAAAACTTTTGTGGTTATGGAAAAATGACATTGTTGGTAGTTTAGAACACAACTACTAGTTGCATTCAGGACTACCTAAGGCCTCCTCCTCCCCTACAGCCTTCCTAACCTCTCCAAAAGTGGTAAGAAAAACCACCAATTACTAATTGCCATGGATAATGTGGTATAAAAAATGTAACAAAATGCTAAGAGACACCAAAAACTGAAAATGAATGCTAAAAAATGGGCTCATCCACTCCACTTTAAGTCTGACGTTCTGTCACCAAAACCTATAAGAGCCAATGCTTACAAGGACCCCAAAATCGCTTGACATAGCCAAATATACTCAAATTTCAGACAACTGCCAACAAGACATACCTTGCCTTAACAAACCACAAATTAAATTTGTAAACAAAAACTTTTGTGGTTATGGGAAAAATGACATTGTTGGTAGTTTAGAACACAACTACTAGTTGCATTCAGGACTACCTAAGGCCTCCTCCTCCCCTACAGCCTTCCTAACCTCTCCAAAAGTGGTAAGAAAAACCACCAATTATAATTGCCACAGACAATGTGGTATAGAAAAATGTAACACAATGCTAAGAGACAGCCAAAACTGAAAATTAATACTCAAAAATGAGCTCATCCAATACCACTTTAAATCTGACGTTCTGTCATTCCAAACCTATAAGAGCCAATGCTCACAAGGACCACAAAATCGCTAGACATAGCCAAATATAATCAAATCTCAGACAACTGCCAGCAAGAAGCATACCATGCCTTAACTAAACCACAAATGAAGATTTGTGGACAAAAACTTTTGTGGTTATGGGAAAATGACATTGTTGGTAGTTTAGAACACAACTACTAGTTGCATTCAGGACTACCTAAGGCCTCCTCCTCCCTACAGCCTTCCTAACCTCTCCAAAAGTGGTAAGAAAAACCACCAATTATAATTGCCACAGACAATGTGGTATAGAAAAATGTAACACAATGCTAAGAGACACAAAACTGAAATTAATACTCAAAAATGAGCTCATCCAATACACTTTAAATCTGACGTTCTGTCATTAAACCTATAAGAGCCAATGCTCACAAGGACCACAAAATCGCTAGACATAGCCAAATATAATCAAATCTCAGACAACTGCCAGAAAAGAGCATACCATGCCTTTAACAAACCACAAATGAAGTTTGTAACAAAAACTTTTGTGGTTATGGGAAAATGACATTGTTGGTAGTTTAGAACACAACTACTAGTTGCATTCAGGACTACCTAAGGCCTCCTCCTCCCCTACAGCCTTCCTTACCTCTCCAAAAGTGGTAAGAAAACCACCAATTACAATTGACACGGATAATGTGGTATAGAAAAATGTAACACAATGCTAAGAGACACCAAAACTGAAAATGAATGCTAAAAAATGGGCTCATCCACTCCACTTTAAGTCTGACGTTCTGTCACCAAACCTATAAGAGCCAATGCTCACAAGGACCCCAAAATCGCTTGACATAGCCAAATATACTCAAATTTCAGACAACTGCCAAACAAGAACATACCTTGCCTTAACAAACCACAAATTAAATTTGTAACAAAAACTTTTGTGGTTATGGAAAAATGACATTGTTGGTAGTTTAGAACACAACTACTAGTTGCATTCAGGACTACCTAAGGCCTCCTCCTCCCCTACAGCCTTCCTAACCTCTCCAAAAGTGGTAAGAAAACCACCAATTACAATTGACATGGATAATGTGGTATAAAAAATGTAACACAATGCTAAGAGACACCAAAACTGAAAATGAATGCTAAAAAATGGGCTCATCCACTCCACTTTAAGTCTGACGTTCTGTCACCAAACCTATAAGAGCCAATGCTTACAAGGACCCCAAAATCGCTTGACATAGCCAAATATACTCAAATTTCAGACAACTGCCAACAAGAACATACCTTGCCTTAACAAACCACAAATTAAATTTGTAAACAAAAACTTTTGTGGTTATGGGAAAATGACATTGTTGGTAGTTTAGAACACAACTACTAGTTGCATTCAGGACTACCTAAGGCCTCCTCCTCCCCTACAGCCTTCCTAACCTCTCCAAAAGTGGTAAGAAAAACCACCAATTATAATTGCCACAGACAATGTGGTATAGAAAAATGTAACACAATGCTAAGAGACAGCAAAACTGAAAATTAATACTCAAAAATGAGCTCATCCAATACACTTTAAATCTGACGTTCTGTCATTAAACCTATAAGAGCCAATGCTTACAAGGACCCCACAATCGCTTGACATAGCCAAATATACTCAAATTTCAGACAACTGCCAACAAGAACATACCTTGCCTTAACAAACCACAAATTAAATTTGTAAACAAAAATTTTTGTGGTTATGGAAAAATGACATTGTTGGTAGTTTAGAACACAACTACTAGTTGCATTCAGGACTACCTAAGGCCTCCTCCTCCCCTACAGCCTTCCTAACCTCTCCAAAAGTGGTAAGAAAAACCACCAATTATAATTGCCACAGACAATGTGGTATAGAAAAATGTAACACAATGCTAAGAGACAGCAAAACTGAAAATTAATACTCAAAAATGAGCTCATCCAATACACTTTAAATCTGACGTTCTGTCATTAAACCTATAAGAGCCAATGCTCACAAGGACCCCAAAATCGCTTGACATAGCCAAATATACTCAAATTTCAGACAACTGCCAACAAGAACATACCTTGCCTTAACAAACCACAAATTAAATTTGTAAACAAAAATTTTTGTGGTTATGGAAAAATGACATTGTTGGTAGTTTAGAACACAACTACTAGTTGCATTCAGGACTACCTAAGGCCTCCTCCTCCCCTACAGCCTTCCTAACCTCTCCAAAAGTGGTAAGAAAAACCACCAATTATAATTGCCACAGACAATGTGGTATAGAAAAATGTAACACAATGCTAAGAGACAGCAAAACTGAAAATTAATACTCAAAAATGAGCTCATCCAATACACTTTAAATCTGACGTTCTGTCATTAAACCTATAAGAGCCAATGCTTACAAGGACCCCAAAATCGCTTGACATAGCCAAATATACTCAAATTTCAGACAACTGCCAACAAGAACATACCTTGCCTTAACAAACCACAAATTAAATTTGTAAACAAAATTTTGTGGTTATGGAAAAATGACATTGTTGGTAGTTTAGAACACAACTACTAGTTGCATTCAGGACTACCTAAGGCCTCCTCCTCCCCTACAGCCTTCCTAACCTCTCCAAAAGTGGTAAGAAAAACCACCAATTATAATTGCACAGACAATGTGGTATAGAAAAATGTAACACAATGCTAAGAGACAGCAAAACTGAAAATTAATACTCAAAAATGAGCTCATCCAATACACTTTAAATCTGACGTTCTGTCATTAAACCTATAAGAGCCAATGCTCACAAGGACCACAAAATCGCTAGACATAGCCAAATATAATCAAATCTCAGACAACTGCCAGCAAGAGCATATCATGCCTTAACTAACCACAAATGAAGTTTGTGAACAAAAACTTTTGTGGTTATGGAAAAATGACATTGTTGGTAGTTTAGAACACAACTACTAGTTGCATTCAGGACTACCTAAGGCCTCCTCCTCCCCTACAGCCTTCCTAACCTCTCCAAAAGTGGTAAGAAAAACCACCAATTATAATTGCCACAGACAATGTGGTATAGAAAAATGTAACACAATGCTAAGAGACACTAAAACTGAAAATTAATACTCAAAAATAAGCTCATCCAATACACTTTAAGTCTGACGTTCTGTCACCAAACCTATAAGAGCCAATGCTCACAAGGACCACAAAATCACTCGACATAGCCAAATATAATCAAATCTCAGACAACTGCGAAAAAAAAGCATACCATGCCTTATTAAACCACAAATGAAGATTGTGGACAAAAACTTTTGTGGTTATGGGAAAATGACATTGTTGGTAGTTTAGAACACAACTACTAGTTGCATTCAGGACTACCTAAGGCCTCCTCCTCCCCTACAGCCTTCCTAACCTCTCCAAAAGTGGTAAGAAAAACCACCAATTATAATTGCCACAGACAATGTGGTATAGAAAAATGTAACACAATGCTAAGAGACACCAAAACTGAAAATTAATACTCAAAAATGAGCTCATCCACTCCACTTTAAATCTGAGGTTCTGTCACCAAACCTATAAGAGCCAATGCTCACAAGGACCACAAAATCGAAAGACATAGCCAAATATAATCAAATCTCAGACAACTGCGAAAAAAAAGCATACCATGCCTTATTAAACCACAAATGAAGATTGTGGACAAAAACTTTTGTGGTTATGGGAAAATGACATTGTTGGTAGTTTAGAACACAACTACTAGTTGCATTCAGGACTACCTAAGGCCTCCTCCTCCCCTACAGCCTTCCTAACCTCTCCAAAAGTGGTAAGAAAAACCACCAATTATAATTGCCACAGACAATGTGGTATAGAAAAATGTAACACAATGCTAAGAGACACCAAAACTGAAAATTAATACTCAAAAATGAGCTCATCCAATACACTTTAAATCTGACGTTCTGTCATTAAACCTATAAGAGCCAATGCTCACAAGGACCACAAAATCGCTAGACATAGCCAAATATAATCAAATCTCAGACAACTGCCAGCAAGAGCATACCATGCCTTAACAAACCACAAATGAAGTTTGTGAACAAAAACTTTTGTGATTATGGGAAATGACATTGTTGGTAGTTTAGAACACAACAACTAGTTGCATTCAGGACTACCTAAGGCCTCCTCCTCCCCTATAGCCTTCCTAACCTCTCCAAAAGTGGTAAGAAAACCACCAATTACAATTGACACGGATAATGTGGTATAGAAAAATGTAACACAATGCTAAGAGACACCAAAAATAAAAATTAATGCTCAAAAATGAGCTCATTCAATCCATTTTAAGTCTGACGTTTTGTCACCAAACCTATAAGAGCCAATGCTCAAAAGGACCCCAAAATCGCTTGACATAGCCAAATATACTCAAATTTCAGACAACTGCCAACAAGAACATACCTTGCCTTAACAAACCACAAATTAAATTTGTAAACAAAAACTTTTGTGGTTATGGGAAAATGACATTGTTGGTAGTTTAGAACACAACTACTAGTTGCATTCAGGACTACCTAAGGCCTCCTCCTCCCCTACAGCCTTCCTAACCTCTCCAAAAGTGGTAAGAAAACCACCAATTACAATTGACATGGATAATGTGGTATAAAAAATGTAACAAAATGCTAAGAGACACCAAAACTGAAAATGAATGCTAAAAAATGGGCTCATCCACTCCACTTTAAGTCTGACATTCTGTCACCAAACCTATAAGAGCCAATGCTTACAAGGACCCCAAAATCGCTTGACATAGCCAAATATACTCAAATTTCAGACAACTGCCAACAAGAACATACCTTGCCTTAACAAACCACAAATTAAATTTGTAAACAAAAACTTTTGTGGTTATGGAAAAATGACATTGTTGGTAGTTTAGAACACAACTATTAGTTGCATTCAGGACTACCTAAGGCCTCCTCCTCCCCTACAGCCTTCCTAACCTCTCCAAAAGTGGTAAGAAAAACCACCAATTATAATTGCCACAGACAATGTGGTATAGAAAAATGTAACACAATGCTAAGAGACAGCAAAACTGAAAATTAATACTCAAAAATGAGCTCATCCAATACACTTTAAATCTGACGTTCTGTCATTAAACCTATAAGAGCCAATGCTCACAAGGACCACAAAATCGCTAGACATATCCAAATATAATCAAATCTCAGACAACTGCCAGCAAGAGCATATCATGCCTTAACTAACCACAAATGAAGTTTGTGGACAAAAACTTTTGTGGTTATGGGAAAATGATATTGTTGGTAGTTTAGAACACAACTACTAGTTGCATTCAGGACTACCTAAGGCCTCCTCCTCCCCTACAGCCTTCCTAACCTCTCCAAAAGTGGTAAGAAAAACCACCAATTATAATTGCCACAGACAATGTGGTATAGAAAAATGTAACACAATGCTAAGAGACACCAAAACTGAAAATTAATACTCAAAAATAAGCTCATCCAATACACATTAAGTCTGACGATCTGTCACCAAACCTATAAGACCCAATGCTCACAAGGACCACAAAATCACTCGACATAGCCAAATATAATCAAATCTCAGACAACTGCGAAAAAAAGCATACCATGCCTTATTAAACCACAAATGAAGATTGTGGACAAAAACTTTTGTGGTTATGGGAAAATGACATTGTTGGTAGTTTAGAACACAACTACTAGTTGCATTCAGGACTACCTAAGGCCTCCTCCTCCCCTACAGCCTTCCTAACCTCTCCAAAAGTGGTAAGAAAAACCACCAATTATAATTGCCACAGACAATGTGGTATAGAAAAATGTAACACAATGCTAAGAGACACCAAAACTGAAAATTAATACTCAAAAATGAGCTCATCCAATACACTTTAAATCTGACGTTCTGTCACTAAACCTATAAGAGCCAATGCTCACAAGGACCACAAAATCGCTAGACATAGCCAAATATAATCAAATCTCAGACAACTGCCAGCAAGAGCATACCATGCTTTAACAAACCACAAATGAAGTTTGTGAACAAAAACTTTTGTGGTTATGGGAAATTACATTGTTGGTAGTTTAGAACACAACAACTAGTTGCATTCAGGACTACCTAAGGCCTCCTCCTCCCCTATAGCCTTCCTTACCTCTCCAAAAGTGGTAAGAAAACCACCAATTACAATTGACACGGATAATGTGGTATAGAAAAATGTAACACAATGCTAAGAGACACCAAAAATAAAAATTAATGCTCAAAAATGAGCTCATTCAATCCATTTTAAGTCTGACGTTTTGTCACCAAACCTATAAGAGCCAATGCTCAAAAGGACCCCAAAATCGCTTGACATAGCCAAATATACTCAAATTTCAGACAACTGCCAACAAGAACATACCTTGCCTTAACAAACCACAAAATAAATTTGTAAACAAAAACTTTTGTGGTTATGGGAAAATGACATTGTTGGTAGTTTAGAACACAACTACTAGTTGCATTCAGGACTACCTAAGGCCTCCTCCTCCCCTACAGCCTTCCTAACCTCTCCAAAAGTGGTAAGAAAACCACCAATTACAATTGACATGGATAATGTGGTATAAAAAATGTAACAAAATGCTAAGAGACACCAAAACTGAAAATGAATGCTAAAAAATGGGCTCATCCACTCCACTTTAAGTCTGACGTTCTGTCACCAAACCTATAAGAGCCAATGCTTACAAGGACCCCAAAATCGCTTGACATAGCCAAATATACTCAAATTTCAGACAACTGCCAACAAGAACATACCTTGCCTTAACAAACCACAAATTAAATTTGTAAACAAAAACTTTTGTGGTTATGGAAAAATGACATTGTTGGTAGTTTAGAACACAACTATTAGTTGCATTCAGGACTACCTAAGGCCTCCTCCTCCCCTACAGCCTTCCTAACCTCTCCAAAAGTGGTAAGAAAAACCACCAATTATAATTGCCACAGACAATGTGGTATAGAAAAATGTAACACAATGCTAAGAGACAGCAAAACTGAAAATTAATACTCAAAAATGAGCTCATCCAATACACTTTAAATCTGACGTTCTGTCATTAAACCTATAAGAGCCAATGCTCACAAGGACCACAAAATCGCTAGACATATCCAAATATAATCAAATCTCAGACAACTGCCAGCAAGAGCATATCATGCCTTAACTAACCACAAATGAAGTTTGTGGACAAAAACTTTTGTGGTTATGGGAAAATGATATTGTTGGTAGTTTAGAACACAACTACTAGTTGCATTCAGGACTACCTAAGGCCTCCTCCTCCCCTACAGCCTTCCTAACCTCTCCAAAAGTGGTAAGAAAAACCACCAATTATAATTGCCACAGACAATGTGGTATAGAAAAATGTAACACAATGCTAAGAGACACCAAAACTGAAAATTAATACTCAAAAATAAGCTCATCCAATACACTTTAAGTCTGACGATCTGTCACCAAACCTATAAGACCCAATGCTCACAAGGACCACAAAATCACTCGACATAGCCAAATATAATCAAATCTCAGATAACTGCGAAAAAAAGCATACCATGCCTTATTAAACCACAAATGAAGATTGTGGACAAAAACTTTTGTGGTTATGGGAAAATGACATTGTTGGTAGTTTAGAACACAACTACTAGTTGCATTCAGGACTACCTAAGGCCTCCTCCTCCCCTACAGCCTTCCTAACCTCTCCAAAAGTGGTAAGAAAAACCACCAATTATAATTGCCAGACAATGTGGTATAGAAAAATGTAACACAATGCTAAGAGACACCATAACTGAAAATTAATACTCAAAAATGCGCTCATCCACTCCACTTTAAGTCTGACGTTCTGTCACCAAACCTATAAGAGCCAATGCTCACAAGGACCACAAAATCGCTAGACATAGCCAAATATAATCAAATCTCAGACAACTGCAAAAAAAAACATACCATGCCTTATTAAACCACAAATGAAGATTGTGGACAAAAACTTTTGTGGTTATGGGAAAAATGACATTGTTGGTAGTTTAGAACACAACTACTAGTTGCATTCAGGACTACCTAAGGCCTCCTCCTCCCTTACAGCCTTCCTAACCTCTCCAAAAGTGGTAAGAAAAACCACCAATTATAATTGCCACAGACAATGTGGTATAGAAAAATGTAACACAATGCTAAGAGACACCAAAACTGAAAATTAATACTCAAAAATGAGCTCATCCAATACACTTTAAATCTGACGTTCTGTCATTAAACCTATAAGAGCCAATGCTCACAAGGACCACAAAATCGCTAGACATAGCCAAATATAATCAAATCTCAGACAACTGCCAGCAAGAGCATATCATGCCTTAACTAACCACAAATGAAGTTTGTGGACAAAAACTTTTGTGGTTATGGGAAAATGATATTGTTGGTAGTTTAGAACACAACTACTAGTTGCATTCAGGACTACCTAAGGCCTCCTCCTCCCCTACAGCCTTCCTAACCTCTCCAAAAGTGGTAAGAAAAACCACCAATTATAATTGCCACAGACAATGTGGTATAGAAAAATGTAACACAATGCTAAGAGACACCAAAACTGAAAATTAATACTCAAAAATTAGCTCATCAACTTCACTTTAAGTCTGACGTTCTGTCACCAAACCTATAAGAGCCAAAGCTCACAAGGACCACAAAATCACTCGACATAGCCAAATATAATCAAATCTCAGACAACTGCGAAAAAAAGCATACCATGCCTTAACTAACCACAAATGAAGATTGTGGACAAAAACTTTTGTGGTTATGGGAAAATGACATTGTTGGTAGTTTAGAACACAACTACTAGTTGCATTCAGGACTACCTAAGGCCTCCTCCTCCCCTACAGCCTTCCTAACCTCTCCAAAAGTGGTAAGAAAAACCACCTATTATAATTGCCACAGACAATGTGGTATAGAAAAATGTAACACAATGCTAAGAGACACCAAAACTGAAAATTAATACTCAAAAATGCGCTCATCCACTCCACTTTAAGTCTGACGTTCTGTCACCAAACCTATAAGAGCCAATGCTCACAAGGACCACAAAATCGCTAGACATAGCCAAATATAATCAAATCTCAGACAACTGCGAAAAAAAAGCATACCATGCCTTATTAAACCACAAATGAAGATTGTGGACAAAAACTTTTGTGGTTATGGGAAAATGACATTGTTGGTAGTTTAGAACACAACTACTAGTTGCATTCAGGACTACCTAAGGCCTCCTCCTCCCCTACAGCCTTCCTAACCTCTCCAAAAGTGGTAAGAAAAACCACCAATTATAATTGCCACAGACAATGTGGTATAGAAAAATGTAACACAATGCTAAGAGACACCAAAACTGAAAATTAATACTCAAAAATGAGCTCATCCACTCCACTTTAAATTTGAGGTTCTGTCACCAAACCTATAAGAGCCAATGCTCACAAGGACCACAAAATCGCTAGACATAGCCAAATATAATCAAATCTCAGAAAACTGCGAAAAAAAAGCATACCATGCCTTATTAAACCACAAATGAAGATTGTGGACAAAAACTTTTGTGGTTATGGGAAAATGACATTGTTGGTAGTTTAGAACACAACTACTAGTTGCATTCAGGACTACCTAAGGCCTCCTCCTCCCCTACAGCCTTCCTAACCTCTCCAAAAGTGGTAAGAAAAACCACCAATTATAATTGCCACAGACAATGTGGTATAGAAAAATGTAACACAATGCTAAGAGACACCAAAACTGAAAATTAATACTCAAAAATGAGCTCATCCAATACACTTTAAATCTGACGTTCTGTCATTAAACCTATAAGAGCCAATGCTCACAAGGACCACAAAATCGCTAGACATAGCCAAATATAATCAAATCTCAGACAACTGCCAGCAAGAGCATACCATGCTTTAACAAACCACAAATGAAGTTTGTGAACAAAAACTTTTGTGGTTATGGGAAATTACATTGTTGGTAGTTTAGAACACAACAACTAGTTGCATTCAGGACTACCTAAGGCCTCCTCCTCCCCTATAGCCTTCCTTACCTCTCCAAAAGTGGTAAGAAAACCACCAATTACAATTGACACGGATAATGTGGTATAGAAAAATGTAACACAATGCTAAGAGACACCAAAAATAAAAATTAATGCTCAAAAATTAGCTCATTCAATCCATTTTAAGTCTGACGTTTTGTCACCAAACCTATAAGAGCCAATGCTCAAAAGGACCCCAAAATCGCTTGACATAGCCAAATATACTCAAATTTCAGACAACTGCCAACAAGAACATACCTTGCCTTAACAAACCACAAATTAAATTTGTAAACAAAAACTTTTGTGGTTATGGGAAAATGACATTGTTGGTAGTTTAGAACACAACTACTAGTTGCATTCAGGACTACCTAAGGCCTCCTCCTCCCCTACAGCCTTCCTAACCTCTCCAAAAGTGGTAAGAAAACCACCAATTACAATTGACATGGATAATGTGGTATAAAAAATGTAACAAAATGCTAAGAGACACCAAAACTGAAAATGAATGCTAAAAAATGGGCTCATCCACTCCACTTTAAGTCTGACGTTCTGTCACCAAACCTATAAGAGCCAATGCTTACAAGGACCCCAAAATCGCTTGACATAGCCAAATATACTCAAATTTCAGACAACTGCCAACAAGAACATACCTTGCCTTAACAAACCACAAATTAAATTTGTAAACAAAAACTTTTGTGGTTATGGAAAAATGACATTGTTGGTAGTTTAGAACACAACTACTAGTTGCATTCAGGACTACCTAAGGCCTCCTCCTCCCCTACAGCCTTCCTAACCTCTCCAAAAGTGGTAAGAAAAACCACCAATTATAATTGCCACAGACAATGTGGTATAGAAAAATGTAACACAATGCTAAGAGACAGCAAAACTGAAAATTAATACTCAAAAATGAGCTCATCCAATACACTTTAAATCTGATGTTCTGTCATTAAACCTATAAGAGCCAATGCTTACAAGGACCCCAAAATCGCTTGACATAGCCAAATATACTCAAATTTCAGACAACTGCCAACAAGAACATACCTTGCCTTAACAAACCACAAATTAAATTTGTAAACAAAAATTTTTGTGGTTATGGAAAAATGACATTGTTGGTAGTTTAGAACACAACTACTAGTTGCATTCAGGACTACCTAAGGCCTCCTCCTCCCCTACAGCCTTCCTAACCTCTCCAAAAGTGGTAAGAAAAACTACCAATTATAATTGCCACAGACAATGTGGTATAGAAAAATGTAACACAATGCTAAGAGACAGCAAAACTGAAAATTAATACTCAAAAATGAGCTCATCCAATACACTTTAAATCTGACGTTCTGTCATTAAACCTATAAGAGCCAATGCTTACAAGGACCCCAAAATCGCTTGACATAGCCAAATATACTCAAATTTCAGACAACTGCCAACAAGAACATACCTTGCCTTAACAAACCACAAATTAAATTTGTAAACAAAAATTTTTGTGGTTATGGAAAAATGACATTGTTGGTAGTTTAGAACACAACTACTAGTTGCATTCAGGACTACCTAAGGCCTCCTCCTCCCCTACAGCCTTCCTAACCTCTCCAAAAGTGGTAAGAAAAACCACCAATTATAATTGCCACAGACAATGTGGTATAGAAAAATGTAACACAATGCTAAGAGACAGCAAAACTGAAAATTAATACTCAAAAATGAGCTCATCTAATACACTTTAAGGCTAGGTTCACACTATGTATATTTGAGGCTGTATTTGTGAGGCTGTATAGCAACCAAAACCAGGAGTGGATTGAAAACACAGAAAGGCTCTGTTCACATAATGTTGTAATTGAGTGGATGGCCATCATTTAATGGCAAATATTTGCTGTTATTTTAAAACAACGGCTGTGGTATTGAAATAATGGCCATTATTTACTGTTATATGGCGGCCATCCACTCAATTTCAACATTGTGTGAACAGATCCTTTCTGTGTTTTCAGTCCACTCCTGGTTTTGGTTGCTATGAGGACCTGACATGAGGACCAAATACAGCCTCAAATATACATAGTGTGAACCCAGCCCCCATCTGACGTTCTGTCATTAAACCTATAAGAGCCAATGCTCACAAGGACCCCAAAATCGCTTGACATAGCCAAATATACTCAAATTTCAGACAACTGCCAACAAGAACATATCTTGCCTTAACAAACCACAAATTAAATATGTAAACAAAAATTTTTGTGGTTATGGAAAAATGACATTGTTGGTAGTTTAGAACACAACTACTAGTTGCATTCAGGACTACCTAAGGCCTCCTCCTCCCCTACAGCCTTCCTAACCTCTCCAAAAGTGGTAAGAAAAACCACCAATTATAATTGCCACAGACAATGTGGTATAGAAAAATGTAACACAATGCTAAGAGACAGCAAAACTGAAAATTAATACTCAAAAATGAGCTCATCCAATACACTTTAAATCTGACGTTCTGTCATTAAACCTATAAGAGCCAATGCTTACAAGGACCCCAAAATCGCTTGACATAGCCAAATATACTCAAATTTCAGACAACTGCCAACAAGAACATACCTTGCCTTAACAAACCACAAATTAAATTTGTAAACAAAAATTTTGTGGTTATGGAAAAATGACATTGTTGGTAGTTTAGAACACAACTACTAGTTGCATTCAGGACTACCTAAGGCCTCCTCCTCCCCTACAGCCTTCCTAACCTCTCCAAAAGTGGTAAGAAAAACCACCAATTATAATTGCCACAGACAATGTGGTATAGAAAAATGTAACACAATGCTAAGAGACAGCAAAACTGAAAATTAATACTCAAAAATGAGCTCATCCAAAACACTTTAAATCTGACGTTCTGTCATTAAACCTATAAGAGCCAATGCTCACAAGGACCACAAAATCGCTAGACATAGCCAAATATAATCAAATCTCAGACAACTGCCAGCAAGAGCATATCATGCCTTAACTAACCACAAATGAAGTTTGTGGACAAAAACTTTTGTGGTTATGGGAAAATGATATTGTTGGTAGTTTAGAACACAACTACTAGTTGCATTCAGGACTACCTAAGGCCTCCTCCTCCCCTACAGCCTTCCTAACCTCTCCAAAAGTGGTAAGAAAAACCACCAATTATAATTGCCACAGACAATGTGGTATAGAAAAATGTAACACAATGCTAAGAGACACCAAAACTGAAAATTAATACTCAAAAATAAGCTCATCCAATACACTTTAAGTCTGACGATCTGTCACCAAACCTATAAGACCCAATGCTCACAAGGACCACAAAATCACTCGACATAGCCAAATATAATCAAATCTCAGACAACTGCGAAAAAAAGCATACCATGCCTTATTAAACCACAAATGAAGATTGTGGACAAAAACTTTTGTGGTTATGGGAAAATGACATTGTTGGTAGTTTAGAACACAACTACTAGTTGCATTCAGGACTACCTAAGGCCTCCTCCTCCCCTACAGCCTTCCTAACCTCTCCAAAAGTGGTAAGAAAAACCACCAATTATAATTGCCACAGACAATGTGGTATAGAAAAATGTAACACAATGCTAAGAGACACCAAAACTGAAAATTAATACTCAAAAATGAGCTCATCCAATACACTTTAAATCTGACGTTCTGTCATTAAACCTATAAGAGCCAATGCTCACAAGGACCACAAAATCGCTAGACATAGCCAAATATAATCAAATCTCAGACAACTGCCAGCAAGAGCATACCATGCTTTAACAAACCACAAATGAAGTTTGTGAACAAAAACTTTTGTGGTTATGGGAAATTACATTGTTGGTAGTTTAGAACACAACTACTAGTTGCATTCAGGACTACCTAAGGCCTCCTCCTCCCCTATAGCCTTCCTTACCTCTCCAAAAGTGGTAAGAAAACCACCAATTACAATTGACACGGATAATGTGGTATAGAAAAATGTAACACAATGCTAAGAGACACCAAAAATAAAAATTAATGCTCAAAAATGAGCTCATTCAATCATTTTAAGTCTGACGTTTGTCACCAAACCTATAAGAGCCAATGCTCAAAAGGACCCCAAAATCGCTTGACATAGCCAAATATACTCAAATTTCAGACAACTGCCAACAAGAACATACCTTGCCTTAACAAACCACAAATTAAATTTGTAAACAAAAACTTTTGTGGTTATGGGAAAATGACATTGTTGGTAGTTTAGAACACAACTACTAGTTGCATTCAGGACTACCTAAGGCCTCCTCCTCCCCTACAGCCTTCCTAACCTCTCCAAAAGTGGTAAGAAAAACCACCAATTATAATTGCCACAGACAATGTGGTATAGAAAAATGTAACACAATGCTAAGAGACACCAAAACTGAAAATTAATACTCAAAAATGAGCTCATCCACTCCACTTTAAATCTGAGGTTCTGTCACCAAACCTATAAGAGCCAATGCTCACAAGGACCACAAAATCGCTAGACATAGCCAAATATAATCAAATCTCAGAAAACTGCGAAAAAAAAGCATACCATGCCTTATTAAACCACAAATGAAGATTGTGGACAAAAACTTTTGTGGTTATGGGAAAATGACATTGTTGGTAGTTTAGAACACAACTACTAGTTGCATTCAGGACTACCTAAGGCCTCCTCCTCCCCTACAGCCTTCCTAACCTCTCCAAAAGTGGTAAGAAAAACCACCAATTATAATTGCCACAGACAATGTGGTATAGAAAAATGTAACACAATGCTAAGAGACACCAAAACTGAAAATTAATACTCAAAAATGAGCTCATCCAATACACTTTAAATCTGACGTTCTGTCATTAAACCTATAAGAGCCAATGCTCACAAGGACCACAAAATCGCTAGACATAGCCAAATATAATCAAATCTCAGACAACTGCCAGCAAGAGCATACCATGCTTTAACAAACCACAAATGAAGTTTGTGAACAAAAACTTTTGTGGTTATGGGAAATTACATTGTTGGTAGTTTAGAACACAACAACTAGTTGCATTCAGGACTACCTAAGGCCTCCTCCTCCCCTATAGCCTTCCTTACCTCTCCAAAAGTGGTAAGAAAACCACCAATTACAATTGACACGGATAATGTGGTATAGAAAAATGTAACACAATGCTAAGAGACACCAAAAATAAAAATTAATGCTCAAAAATGAGCTCATTCAATCCATTTTAAGTCTGACGTTTTGTCACCAAACCTATAAGAGCCAATGCTCAAAAGGACCCCAAAATCGCTTGACATAGCCAAATATACTCAAATTTCAGACAACTGCCAACAAGAACATACCTTGCCTTAACAAACCACAAATTAAATTTGTAAACAAAAACTTTTGTGGTTATGGGAAAATGACATTGTTGGTAGTTTAGAACACAACTACTAGTTGCATTCAGGACTACCTAAGGCCTCCTCCTCCCCTACAGCCTTCCTAACCTCTCCAAAAGTGGTAAGAAAACCACCAATTACAATTGACATGGATAATGTGGTATAAAAAATGTAACAAAATGCTAAGAGACACCAAAACTGAAAATGAATGCTAAAAAATGGGCTCATCCACTCCACTTTAAGTCTGACGTTCTGTCACCAAACCTATAAGAGCCAATGCTTACAAGGACCCCAAAATCGCTTGACATAGCCAAATATACTCAAATTTCAGACAACTGCCAACAAGAACATACCTTGCCTTAACAAACCACAAATTAAATTTGTAAACAAAAACTTTTGTGGTTATGGAAAAATGACATTGTTGGTAGTTTAGAACACAACTATTAGTTGCATTCAGGACTACCTAAGGCCTCCTCCTCCCCTACAGCCTTCCTAACCTCTCCAAAAGTGGTAAGAAAAACCACCAATTATAATTGCCACAGACAATGTGGTATAGAAAAATGTAACACAATGCTAAGAGACAGCAAAACTGAAAATTAATACTCAAAAATGAGCTCATCCAATACACTTTAAATCTGACGTTCTGTCATTAAACCTATAAGAGCCAATGCTCACAAGGACCACAAAATCGCTAGACATATCCAAATATAATCAAATCTCAGACAACTGCCAGCAAGAGCATATCATGCCTTAACTAACCACAAATGAAGTTTGTGGACAAAAACTTTTGTGGTTATGGGAAAATGATATTGTTGGTAGTTTAGAACACAACTACTAGTTGCATTCAGGACTACCTAAGGCCTCCTCCTCCCCTACAGCCTTCCTAACCTCTCCAAAAGTGGTAAGAAAAACCACCAATTATAATTGCCACAGACAATGTGGTATAGAAAAATGTAACACAATGCTAAGAGACACCAAAACTGAAAATTAATACTCAAAAATAAGCTCATCCAATACACTTTAAGTCTGACGATCTGTCACCAAACCTATAAGACCCAATGCTCACAAGGACCACAAAATCACTCGACATAGCCAAATATAATCAAATCTCAGACAACTGCGAAAAAAAGCATACCATGCCTTATTAAACCACAAATGAAGATTGTGGACAAAAACTTTTGTGGTTATGGGAAAATGACATTGTTGGTAGTTTAGAACACAACTACTAGTTGCATTCAGGACTACCTAAGGCCTCCTCCTCCCCTACAGCCTTCCTAACCTCTCCAAAAGTGGTAAGAAAAACCACCAATTATAATTGCCACAGACAATGTGGTATAGAAAAATGTAACACAATGCTAAGAGACACCAAAACTGAAAATTAATACTCAAAAATGAGCTCATCCAATACACTTTAAATCTGACGTTCTGTCATTAAACCTATAAGAGCCAATGCTCACAAGGACCACAAAATCGCTAGACATAGCCAAATATAATCAAATCTCAGACAACTGCCAGCAAGAGCATACCATGCTTTAACAAACCACAAATGAAGTTTGTGAACAAAAACTTTTGTGGTTATGGGAAATTACATTGTTGGTAGTTTAGAACACAACAACTAGTTGCATTCAGGACTACCTAAGGCCTCCTCCTCCCCTATAGCCTTCCTTACCTCTCCAAAAGTGGTAAGAAAACCACCAATTACAATTGACACGGATAATGTGGTATAGAAAAATGTAACACAATGCTAAGAGACACCAAAAATAAAAATTAATGCTCAAAAATTAGCTCATTCAATCCATTTTAAGTCTGACGTTTTGTCACCAAACCTATAAGAGCCAATGCTCAAAAGGACCCCAAAATCGCTTGACATAGCCAAATATACTCAAATTTCAGACAACTGCCAACAAGAACATACCTTGCCTTAACAAACCACAAATTAAATTTGTAAACAAAAACTTTTGTGGTTATGGGAAAATGACATTGTTGGTAGTTTAGAACACAACTACTAGTTGCATTCAGGACTACCTAAGGCCTCCTCCTCCCCTACAGCCTTCCTAACCTCTCCAAAAGTGGTAAGAAAACCACCAATTACAATTGACATGGATAATGTGGTATAAAAAATGTAACAAAATGCTAAGAGACACCAAAACTGAAAATGAATGCTAAAAAATGGGCTCATCCACTCCACTTTAAGTCTGACGTTCTGTCACCAAACCTATAAGAGCCAATGCTTACAAGGACCCCAAAATCGCTTGACATAGCCAAATATACTCAAATTTCAGACAACTGCCAACAAGAACATACCTTGCCTTAACAAACCACAAATTAAATTTGTAAACAAAAACTTTTGTGGTTATGGAAAAATGACATTGTTGGTAGTTTAGAACACAACTATTAGTTGCATTCAGGACTACCTAAGGCCTCCTCCTCCCCTACAGCCTTCCTAACCTCTCCAAAAGTGGTAAGAAAAACCACCAATTATAATTGCCACAGACAATGTGGTATAGAAAAATGTAACACAATGCTAAGAGACAGCAAAACTGAAAATTAATACTCAAAAATGAGCTCATCCAATACACTTTAAATCTGACGTTCTGTCATTAAACCTATAAGAGCCAATGCTCACAAGGACCACAAAATCGCTAGACATATCCAAATATAATCAAATCTCAGACAACTGCCAGCAAGAGCATATCATGCCTTAACTAACCACAAATGAAGTTTGTGGACAAAAACTTTTGTGGTTATGGGAAAATGATATTGTTGGTAGTTTAGAACACAACTACTAGTTGCATTCAGGACTACCTAAGGCCTCCTCCTCCCCTACAGCCTTCCTAACCTCTCCAAAAGTGGTAAGAAAAACCACCAATTATAATTGCCACAGACAATGTGGTATAGAAAAATGTAACACAATGCTAAGAGACACCAAAACTGAAAATTAATACTCAAAAATAAGCTCATCCAATACACTTTAAGTCTGACGATCTGTCACCAAACCTATAAGACCCAATGCTCACAAGGACCACAAAATCACTCGACATAGCCAAATATAATCAAATCTCAGATAACTGCGAAAAAAAGCATACCATGCCTTATTAAACCACAAATGAAGATTGTGGACAAAAACTTTTGTGGTTATGGGAAAATGACATTGTTGGTAGTTTAGAACACAACTACTAGTTGCATTCAGGACTACCTAAGGCCTCCTCCTCCCCTACAGCCTTCCTAACCTCTCCAAAAGTGGTAAGAAAAACCACCAATTATAATTGCCACAGACAATGTGGTATAGAAAAATGTAACACAATGCTAAGAGACACCATAACTGAAAATTAATACTCAAAAATGCGCTCATCCACTCCACTTTAAGTCTGACGTTCTGTCACCAAACCTATAAGAGCCAATGCTCACAAGGACCACAAAATCGCTAGACATAGCCAAATATAATCAAATCTCAGACAACTGCAAAAAAAAACATACCATGCCTTATTAAACCACAAATGAAGATTGTGGACAAAAACTTTTGTGGTTATGGGAAAAATGACATTGTTGGTAGTTTAGAACACAACTACTAGTTGCATTCAGGACTACCTAAGGCCTCCTCCTCCCCTACAGCCTTCCTAACCTCTCCAAAAGTGGTAAGAAAAACCACCAATTATAATTGCCACAGACAATGTGGTATAGAAAAATGTAACACAATGCTAAGAGACAGCAAAACTGAAAATTAATACTCAAAAATGAGCTCATCCAATACACTTTATATCTGACGTTCTGTCATTAAACCTATAAGAGCCAATGCTCACAAGGACCACAAAATCGCTAGACATAGCCAAATATAATCAAATCTCAGACAACTGCCAGCAAGAGCATATCATGCCTTAACTAACCACAAATGAAGTTTGTGGACAAAAACTTTTGTGGTTATGGGAAAATGATATTGTTGGTAGTTTAGAACACAACTACTAGTTGCATTCAGGACTACCTAAGGCCTCCTCCTCCACTACAGCCTTCCTAACCTCTCCAAAAGTGGTAAGAAAAACCACCAATTATAATTGCCACAGACAATGTGGTATAGAAAAATGTAACACAATGCTAAGAGACAGCAAAACTGAAAATTAATACTCAAAAATGAGCTCATCCAATACACTTTAAGTCTGACGTTCTGTCACCAAACCTATAAGACCCAATGCTCACAAGGACCACAAAATCACTCGACATAGCCAAATATAATCAAATCTCAGACAACTGCGAAAAAAAGCATACCATGCCTTATTAAACCACAAATGAAGATTGTGGACAAAAACTTTTGTGGTTATGGGAAAATGACATTGTTGGTAGTTTAGAACACAACTACTAGTTGCATTCAGGACTACCTAAGGCCTCCTCCTCCCCTACAGCCTTCCTAACCTCTCCAAAAGTGGTAAGAAAAACCACCAATTATAATTGCCACAGACAATGTGGTATAGAAAAATGTAACACAATGCTAAGAGACACCATAACTGAAAATTAATACTCAAAAATGCGCTCATCCACTCCACTTTAAGTCTGACGTTCTGTCACCAAACCTATAAGAGCCAATGCTCACAAGGACCACAAAATCGCTAGACATAGCCAAATATAATCAAATCTCAGACAACTGCAAAAAAAAAACATACCATGCCTTATTAAACCACAAATGAAGATTGTGGACAAAAACTTTTGTGGTTATGGGAAAATGACATTGTTGGTAGTTTAGAACACAACTACTAGTTGCATTCAGGACTACCTAAGGCCTCCTCCTCCCCTACAGCCTTCCTAACCTCTCCAAAAGTGGTAAGAAAAACCACCAATTATAATTGCCACAGACAATGTGGTATAGAAAAATGTAACACAATGCTAAGAGACACCAAAACTGAAAATTAATACTCAAAAATGAGCTCATCCACTCCACTTTAAATCTGAGGTTCTGTCACCAAACCTATAAGAGCCAATGCTCACAAGGACCACAAAATCGCTAGACATAGCCAAATATAATCAAATCTCAGAAAACTGCGAAAAAAAACATACCATGCCTTATTAAACCACAAATGAAGATTGTGGACAAAAACTTTTGTGGTTATGGGAAAATGACATTGTTGGTAGTTTAGAACACAACTACTAGTTGCATTCAGGACTACCTAAGGCCTCCTCCTCCCCTACAGCCTTCCTAACCTCTCCAAAAGTGGTAAGAAAAACCACCAATTATAATTGCCACAGACAATGTGGTATAGAAAAATGTAACACAATGCTAAGAGACACCAAAACTGAAAATTAATACTCAAAAATGAGCTCATCCAATACACTTTAAATCTGACGTTCTGTCATTAAACCTATAAGAGCCAATGCTCACAAGGACCACAAAATCGCTAGACATAGCCAAATATAATCAAATCTCAGACAACTGCCAGCAAGAGCATACCATGCTTTAACAAACCACAAATGAAGTTTGTGAACAAAAACTTTTGTGGTTATGGGAAATTACATTGTTGGTAGTTTAGAACACAACAACTAGTTGCATTCAAGACTACCTAAGGCCTCCTCCTCCCCTATAGCCTTCCTTACCTCTCCAAAAGTGGTAAGAAAACCACCAATTACAATTGACACGGATAATGTGGTATAGAAAAATGTAACACAATGCTAAGAGACACCAAAAATAAAAATTAATGCTCAAAAATGAGCTCATTCAATCCATTTTAAGTCTGACGTTTTGTCACCAAACCTATAAGAGCCAATGCTCAAAAGGACCCCAAAATCGCTTGACATAGCCAAATATACTCAAATTTCAGACAACTGCCAACAAGAACATACCTTGCCTTAACAAACCACAAATTAAATTTGTAAACAAAAACTTTTGTGGTTATGGGAAAATGACATTGTTGGTAGTTTAGAACACAACTACTAGTTGCATTCAGGACTACCTAAGGCCTCCTCCTCCCCTACAGCCTTCCTAACCTCTCCAAAAGTGGTAAGAAAACCACCAATTACAATTGACATGGATAATGTGGTATAAAAAATGTAATAAAATGCTAAGAGACACCAAAACTGAAAATGAATGCTAAAAAATGGGCTCATCCACTCCACTTTAAGTCTGACGTTCTGTCACCAAACCTATAAGAGCCAATGCTTACAAGGACCCCAAAATCGCTTGACATAGCCAAATATACTCAAATTTCAGACAACTGCCAACAAGAACATACCTTGCCTTAACAAACCACAAATTAAATTTGTAAACAAAAACTTTTGTGGTTATGGAAAAATGACATTGTTGGTAGTTTAGAACACAACTACTAGTTGCATTCAGGACTACCTAAGGCCTCCTCCTCCCCTACAGCCTTCCTAACCTCTCCAAAAGTGGTAAGAAAACCACCAATTACAATTGACATGGATAATGTGGTATAAAAAATGTAACAAAATGCTAAGAGACACCAAAACTGAAAATGAATGCTAAAAAATGGGCTCATCCACTCCACTTTAAGTCTGACGTTCTGTCACCAAACCTATAAGAGCCAATGCTTACAAGGACCCCAAAATCGCTTGACATAGCCAAATATACTCAAATTTCAGACAACTGCCAACAAGAACATACCTTGCCTTAACAAACCACAAATTAAATTTGTAAACAAAAACTTTTGTGGTTATGGAAAAATGACATTGTTGGTAGTTTAGAACACAACTACTAGTTGCATTCAGGACTACCTAAGGCCTCCTCCTCCCCTACAGCCTTCCTAACCTCTCCAAAAGTGGTAAGAAAAACCACCAATTATAATTGCCACAGACAATGTGGTATAGAAAAATGTAACACAATGC
This sequence comes from Dendropsophus ebraccatus, assembly GCF_027789765.1. NCBI lineage: Eukaryota > Metazoa > Chordata > Amphibia > Anura > Hylidae > Dendropsophus > Dendropsophus ebraccatus. The sequence goes on from NC_091455.1 coordinate 187,266,840, forward strand.
TAAGAGACAGCAAAACTGAAAATTAATACTCAAAAATGAGCTCATCCAATACACTTTAAATCTGATGTTGCTGTCATTAAACCTATAAGAGCCAATGCTTACAAGGACCCCAAAATCGCTTGACATAGCCAAATATACTCAAATTTCAGACAACTGCCAACAAGAACATACCTTGCCTTAACAAACCACAAATTAAATTTGTAAACAAAAATTTTGTGGTTATGGAAAAATGACATTGTTGGTAGTTTAGAACACAACTACTAGTTGCATTCAGGACTACCTAAGGCCTCCTCCTCCCCTACAGCCTTCCTAACCTCTCCAAAAGTGGTAAGAAAAACTACCAATTATAATTGCCACAGACAATGTGGTATAGAAAAATGTAACACAATGCTAAGAGACAGCAAAACTGAAAATTAATACTCAAAAATGAGCTCATCCAATACACTTTAAATCTGACGTTCTGTCATTAAACCTATAAGAGCCAATGCTTACAAGGACCCCAAAATCGCTTGACATAGCCAAATATACTCAAATTTCAGACAACTGCCAACAAGAACATACCTTGCCTTAACAAACCACAAATTAAATTTGTAAACAAAAATTTTTGTGGTTATGGAAAAATGACATTGTTGGTAGTTTAGAACACAACTACTAGTTGCATTCAGGACTACCTAAGGCCTCCTCCTCCCCTACAGCCTTCCTAACCTCTCCAAAAGTGGTAAGAAAAACCACCAATTATAATTGCCACAGACAATGTGGTATAGAAAAATGTAACACAATCCTAAGAGACAGCAAAACTGAAAATTAATACTCAAAAATGAGCTCATCTAATACACTTTAAGGCTAGGTTCACACTATGTATATTTGAGGCTGTATTTGTGAGGCTGTATAGCAACCAAAACCAGGAGTGGATTGAAAACACAGAAAGGCTCTGTTCACATAATGTTGTAATTGAGTGGATGGCCATCATTTAATGGCAAATATTTGCTGTTATTTTAAAACAACGGCTGTGGTATTGAAATAATGGCCGTTATTTACTGTTATATGGCGGCCATCCACTCAATTTCAACATTGTGTGAACAGATCCTTTCTGTGTTTTCAGTCCACTCCTGGTTTTGGTTGCTATGAGGACCTGACATGAGGACCAAATACAGCCTCAAATATACATAGTGTGAACCCAGCCCCCATCTGACGTTCTGTCATTAAACCTATAAGAGCCAATGCTCACAAGGACCCCAAAATCGCTTGACATAGCCAAATATACTCAAATTTCAGACAACTGCCAACAAGAACATATCTTGCCTTAACAAACCACAAATTAAATATGTAAACAAAAATTTTTGTGGTTATGGAAAAATGACATTGTTGGTAGTTTAGAACACAACTACTAGTTGCATTCAGGACTACCTAAGGCCTCCTCCTCCCCTACAGCCTTCCTAACCTCTCCAAAAGTGGTAAGAAAAACCACCAATTATAATTGCCACAGACAATGTGGTATAGAAAAATGTAACACAATGCTAAGAGACAGCAAAACTGAAAATTAATACTCAAAAATGAGCTCATCCAATACACTTTAAATCTGACGTTCTGTCATTAAACCTATAAGAGCCAATGCTTACAAGGACCCCAAAATCGCTTGACATAGCCAAATATACTCAAATTTCAGACAACTGCCAACAAGAACATACCTTGCCTTAACAAACCACAAATTAAATTTGTAAACAAAAATTTTTGTGGTTATGGAAAAATGACATTGTTGGTAGTTTAGAACACAACTACTAGTTGCATTCAGGACTACCTAAGGCCTCCTCCTCCCCTACAGCCTTCCTAACCTCTCCAAAAGTGGTAAGAAAAACCACCAATTATAATTGCCACAGACAATGTGGTATAGAAAAATGTAACACAATGCTAAGAGACACCAAAACTGAAAATTAATACTCAAAAATGAGCTCATCCAATACACTTTAAATCTGACGTTCTGTCATTAAACCTATAAGAGCCAATGCTCACAAGGACCACAAAATCGCTAGACATAGCCAAATATAATCAAATCTCAGACAACTGCCAGCAAGAGCATACCATGCTTTAACAAACCACAAATGAAGTTTGTGAACAAAAACTTTTGTGGTTATGGGAAATTACATTGTTGGTAGTTTAGAACACAACAATTAGTTGCATTCAGGACTACCTAAGGCCTCCTCCTCCCCTATAGCCTTCCTTACCTCTCCAAAAGTGGTAAGAAAAACCACCAATTACAATTGACACGGATAATGTGGTATAGAAAAATGTAACACAATGCTAAGAGACACCAAAAATAAAAATTAATGCTCAAAAATGAGCTCATTCAATCCATTTTAAGTCTGACGTTTTGTCACCAAACCTATAAGAGCCAATGCTCAAAAGGACCCCAAAATCGCTTGACATAGCCAAATATACTCAAATTTCAGACAACTGCCAACAAGAACATACCTTGCCTTAACAAACCACAAATTAAATTTGTAAACAAAAACTTTTGTGGTTATGGGAAAATGACATTGTTGGTAGTTTAGAACACAACTACTAGTTGCATTCAGGACTACCTAAGGCCTCCTCCTCCCCTACAGCCTTCCTAACCTCTCCAAAAGTGGTAAGAAAACCACCAATTACAATTGAAATGGATAATGTGGTATAAAAAATGTAACAAAATGCTAAGAGACACCAAAACTGAAAATGAATGCTAAAAAATGGGCTCATCCACTCCACTTTAAGTCTGACGTTCTGTCACCAAACCTATAAGAGCCAATGCTTACAAGGACCCCAAAATCGCTAGACATAGCCAAATATACTCAAATTTCAGACAACTGCCAACAAGAACATACCTTGCCTTAACAAACCACAAATTAAATTTGTAAACAAAAACTTTTGTGGTTATGGAAAAATGACATTGTTGGTAGTTTAGAACACAACTACTAGTTGCATTCAGGACTACCTAAGGCCTCCTCCTCCCCTACAGCCTTCCTAACCTCTCCAAAAGTGGTAAGAAAAACCACCAATTATAATTGCCACAGACAATGTGGTATAGAAAAATGTAACACAATGCTAAGAGACACCATAACTGAAAATTAATACTCAAAAATGCGCTCATCCACTCCACTTTAAGTCTGACGTTCTGTCACCAAACCTATAAGAGCCAATGCTCACAAGGACCACAAAATCGCTAGACATAGCCAAATATAATCAAATCTCAGACAACTGCAAAAAAAAACATACCATGCCTTATTAAACCACAAATGAAGATTGTGGACAAAAACTTTTGTGGTTATGGGAAAAATGACATTGTTGGTAGTTTAGAACACAACTACTAGTTGCATTCAGGACTACCTAAGGCCTCCTCCTCCCCTACAGCCTTCCTAACCTCTCCAAAAGTGGTAAGAAAAACCACCAATTATAATTGCCACAGACAATGTGGTATAGAAAAATGTAACACAATGCTAAGAGACAGCAAAACTGAAAATTAATACTCAAAAATGAGCTCATCCAATACACTTTAAATCTGACGTTCTGTCATTAAACCTATAAGAGCCAATGCTCACAAGGACCACAAAATCGCTAGACATAGCCAAATATAATCAAATCTCAGACAACTGCCAGCAAGAGCATATCATGCCTTAACTAACCACAAATGAAGTTTGTGGACAAAAACTTTTGTGGTTATGGGAAAATGATATTGTTGGTAGTTTAGAACACAACTACTAGTTGCATTCAGGACTACCTAAGGCCTCCTCCTCCACTACAGCCTTCCTAACCTCTCCAAAAGTGGTAAGAAAAACCACCAATTATAATTGCCACAGACAATGTGGTATAGAAAAATGTAACACAATGCTAAGAGACACCAAAACTGAAAATTAATACTCAAAAATGAGCTCATCCAATACACTTTAAGTCTGACGTTCTGTCACCAAACCTATAAGACCCAATGCTCACAAGGACCACAAAATCACTCGACATAGCCAAATATAATCAAATCTCAGACAACTGCGAAAAAAAGCATACCATGCCTTATTAAACCACAAATGAAGATTGTGGACAAAAACTTTTGTGGTTATGGGAAAATGACATTGTTGGTAGTTTAGAACACAACTACTAGTTGCATTCAGGACTACCTAAGGCCTCCTCCTCCCCTACAGCCTTCCTAACCTCTCCAAAAGTGGTAAGAAAAACCACCAATTATAATTGCCACAGACAATGTGGTATAGAAAAATGTAACACAATGCTAAGAGACACCATAACTGAAAATTAATACTCAAAAATGCGCTCATCCACTCCACTTTAAGTCTAACGTTCTGTCACCAAACCTATAAGAGCCAATGCTCACAAGGACCACAAAATCGCTAGACATAGCCAAATATAATCAAATCTCAGACAACTGCAAAAAAAAACATACCATGCCTTATTAAACCACAAATGAAGATTGTGGACAAAAACTTTTGTGGTTATGGGAAAAATGACATTGTTGGTAGTTTAGAACACAACTACTAGTTGCATTCAGGACTACCTAAGGCCTCCTCCTCCCCTACAGCCTTCCTAACCTCTCCAAAAGTGGTAAGAAAAACCACCAATTATAATTGCCACAGACAATGTGGTATAGAAAAATGTAACACAATGCTAAGAGACACCATAACTGAAAATTAATACTCAAAAATGCGCTCATCCACTCCACTTTAAGTCTGACGTTCTGTCATTAAACCTATAAGAGCCAATGCTCACAAGGACCACAAAATCGCTAGACATAGCCAAATATAATCAAATCTCAGACAACTGCCAGCAAGAGCATATCATGCCTTAACTAACCACAACCACAAATGAAGTTTGTGGACAAAAACTTTTGTGGTTATGGGAAAATGACATTGTTGGTAGTTTAGAACACAACTACTAGTTGCATTCAGGACTACCTAAGGCCTCCTCCTCCCCTACAGCCTTCCTAACCTCTCCAAAAGTGGTAAGAAAAACCACCAATTATAATTGCCACAGACAATGTGGTATAGAAAAATGTAACACAATGCTAAGAGACACCAAAACTGAAAATTAATACTCAAAAATGAGCTCATCCAATACACTTTAAATCTGACGTTCTGTCATTAAACCTATAAGAGCCAATGCTCACAAGGACCACAAAATCGCTAGACATAGCCAAATATAATCAAATCTCAGACAACTGCCAGCAAGAGCATACCATGCTTTAACAAACCACAAATGAAGTTTGTGAACAAAAACTTTTGTGGTTATGGGAAATTACATTGTTGGTAGTTTAGAACACAACAACTAGTTGCATTCAGGACTACCTAAGGCCTCCTCCTCCCCTATAGCCTTCCTTACCTCTCCAAAAGTGGTAAGAAAACCACCAATTACAATTGACACGGATAATGTGGTATAGAAAAATGTAACACAATGCTAAGAGACACCAAAAATAAAAATTAATGCTCAAAAATGAGCTCATTCAATCCATTTTAAGTCTGACGTTTTGTCACCAAACCTATAAGAGCCAATGCTCAAAAGGACCCCAAAATCGCTTGACATAGCCAAATATACTCAAATTTCAGACAACTGCCAACAAGAACATACCTTGCCTTAACAAACCACAAATTAAATTTGTAAACAAAAACTTTTGTGGTTATGGGAAAATGACATTGTTGGTAGTTTAGAACACAACTACTAGTTGCATTCAGGACTACCTAAGGCCTCCTCCTCCCCTACAGCCTTCCTAACCTCTCCAAAAGTGGTAAGAAAACCACCAATTACAATTGACATGGATAATGTGGTATAAAAAATGTAACAAAATGCTAAGAGACACCAAAACTGAAAATGAATGCTAAAAAATGGGCTCATCCACTCCACTTTAAGTCTGACGTTCTGTCACCAAACCTATAAGAGCCAATGCTTACAAGGACCCCAAAATCGCTTGACATAGCCAAATATACTCAAATTTCAGACAACTGCCAACAAGAACATACCTTGCCTTAACAAACCACAAATTAAATTTGTAAACAAAAACTTTTGTGGTTATGGAAAAATGACATTGTTGGTAGTTTAGAACACAACTATTAGTTGCATTCAGGACTACCTAAGGCCTCCTCCTCCCCTACAGCCTTCCTAACCTCTCCAAAAGTGGTAAGAAAAACCACCAATTATAATTGCCACAGACAATGTGGTATAGAAAAATGTAACACAATGCTAAGAGACAGCAAAACTGAAAATTAATACTCAAAAATGAGCTCATCCAATACACTTTAAATCTGACGTTCTGTCATTAAACCTATAAGACCCAATGCTCACAAGGACCACAAAATCACTCGACATAGCCAAATATAATCAAATCTCAGACAACTGCGAAAAAAAGCATACCATGCCTTATTAAACCACAAATGAAGATTGTGGACAAAAACTTTTGTGGTTATGGGAAAATGACATTGTTGGTAGTTTAGAACACAACTACTAGTTGCATTCAGGACTACCTAAGGCCTCCTCCTCCCCTACAGCCTTCCTAACCTCTCCAAAAGTGGTAAGAAAAACCACCAATTATAATTGCCACAGACAATGTGGTATAGAAAAATGTAACACAATGCTAAGAGACACCATAACTGAAAATTAATACTCAAAAATGCGCTCATCCACTCCACTTTAAGTCTGACGTTCTGTCACCAAACCTATAAGAGCCAATGCTCACAAGGACCACAAAATCGCTAGACATAGCCAAATATAATCAAATCTCAGACAACTGCAAAAAAAAACATACCATGCCTTATTAAACCACAAATGAAGATTGTGGACAAAAACTTTTGTGGTTATGGGAAAAATGACATTGTTGGTAGTTTAGAACACAACTACTAGTTGCATTCAGGACTACCTAAGGCCTCCTCCTCCCCTACAGCCTTCCTAACCTCTCCAAAAGTGGTAAGAAAAACCACCAATTATAATTGCCACAGACAATGTGGTATAGAAAAATGTAACACAATGCTAAGAGACAGCAAAACTGAAAATTAATACTCAAAAATGAGCTCATCCAATACACTTTAAATCTGACGTTCTGTCATTAAACCTATAAGAGCCAATGCTCACAAGGACCACAAAATCGCTAGACATAGCCAAATATAATCAAATCTCAGACAACTGCCAGCAAGAGCATATCATGCCTTAACTAACCACAAATGAAGTTTGTGGACAAAAACTTTTGTGGTTATGGGAAAATGATATTGTTGGTAGTTTAGAACACAACTACTAGTTGCATTCAGGACTACCTAAGGCCTCCTCCTCCACTACAGCCTTCCTAACCTCTCCAAAAGTGGTAAGAAAAACCACCAATTATAATTGCCACAGACAATGTGGTATAGAAAAATGTAACACAATGCTAAGAGACACCAAAACTGAAAATTAATACTCAAAAATGAGCTCATCCAATACACTTTAAGTCTGACGTTCTGTCACCAAACCTATAAGACCCAATGCTCACAAGGACCACAAAATCACTCGACATAGCCAAATATAATCAAATCTCAGACAACTGCGAAAAAAAGCATACCATGCCTTATTAAACCACAAATGAAGATTGTGGACAAAAACTTTTGTGGTTATGGGAAAATGACATTGTTGGTAGTTTAGAACACAACTACTAGTTGCATTCAGGACTACCTAAGGCCTCCTCCTCCCCTACAGCCTTCCTAACCTCTCCAAAAGTGGTAAGAAAAACCACCAATTATAATTGCCACAGACAATGTGGTATAGAAAAATGTAACACAGTGCTAAGAGACACCATAACTGAAAATTAATACTCAAAAATGCGCTCATCCACTCCACTTTAAGTCTGACGTTCTGTCACCAAACCTATAAGAGCCAATGCTCACAAGGACCACAAAATCGCTAGACATAGCCAAATATAATCAAATCTCAGACAACTGCAAAAAAAAACATACCATGCCTTATTAAACCACAAATGAAGATTGTGGACAAAAACTTTTGTGGTTATGGGAAAAATGACATTGTTGGTAGTTTAGAACACAACTACTAGTTGCATTCAGGACTACCTAAGGCCTCCTCCTCCCCTACAGCCTTCCTAACCTCTCCAAAAGTGGTAAGAAAAACCACCAATTATAATTGCCACAGACAATGTGGTATAGAAAAATGTAACACAATGCTAAGAGACACCAAAACTGAAAATTAATACTCAAAAATGCGCTCATCCACTCCACTTTAAGTCTGACGTTCTGTCATTAAACCTATAAGAGCCAATGCTCACAAGGACCACAAAATCGCTAGACATAGCCAAATATAATCAAATCTCAGACAACTGCCAGCAAGAGCATATCATGCCTTAACTAACCACAACCACAAATGAAGTTTGTGGACAAAAACTTTTGTGGTTATGGGAAAATGACATTGTTGGTAGTTTAGAACACAACTACTAGTTGCATTCAGGACTACCTAAGGCCTCCTCCTCCCCTACAGCCTTCCTAACCTCTCCAAAAGTGGTAAGAAAAACCACCAATTATAATTGCCACAGACAATGTGGTATAGAAAAATGTAACACAATGCTAAGAGACACCAAAACTGAAAATTAATACTCAAAAATGAGCTCATCCACTCCACTTTAAATCTGAGGTTCTGTCACCAAACCTATAAGAGCCAATGCTCACAAGGACCACAAAATCGCTAGACATAGCCAAATATAATGAAATCTCAGAAAACTGCGAAAAAAAAGCATACCATGCCTTATTAAACCACAAATGAAGATTGTGGACAAAAACTTTTGTGGTTATGGGAAAATGACATTGTTGGTAGTTTAGAACACAACTACTAGTTGCATTCAGGACTACCTAAGGCCTCCTCCTCCCCTACAGCCTTCCTAACCTCTCCAAAAGTGGTAAGAAAAACCACCAATTATAATTGCCACAGACAATGTGGTATAGAAAAATGTAACACAATGCTAAGAGACATGCTAAGTCATTAAACCTATAAGAGCCAATGCTCACAAGGACCACAAAATCGCTAGACATAGCCAAATATAATCAAATCTCAGACAACTGCCAGCAAGAGCATATCATGCCTTAACTAACCACAACCACAAATGAAGTTTGTGGACAAAAACTTTTGTGGTTATGGGAAAATGACATTGTTGGTAGTTTAGAACACAACTACTAGTTGCATTCAGGACTACCTAAGGCCTCCTCCTCCCCTACAGCCTTCCTAACCTCTCCAAAAGTGGTAAGAAAAACCACCACTTATAATTGCCACAGACAATGTGGTATAGAAAAATGTAACACAATGCTAAGAGACACCAAAACTGAAAATTAATACTCAAAAATGAGCTCATCCACTCCACTTTAAATCTGAGGTTCTGTCACCAAACCTATAAGAGCCAATGCTCACAAGGACCACAAAATCGCTAGACATAGCCAAATATAATCAAATCTCAGAAAACTGCGAAAAAAAAGCATACCATGCCTTATTAAACCACAAATGAAGATTGTGGACAAAAACTTTTGTGGTTATGGGAAAATGACATTGTTGGTAGTTTAGAACACAACTACTAGTTGCATTCAGGACTACCTAAGGCCTCCTCCTCCCCTACAGCCTTCCTAACCTCTCCAAAAGTGGTAAGAAAAACCACCAATTATAATTGCCACAGACAATGTGGTATAGAAAAATGTAACACAATGCTAAGAGACATGCTACGTCATTAAACCTATAAGAGCCAATGCTCACAAGGACCACAAAATCGCTAGACATAGCCAAATATAATCAAATCTCAGACAACTGCCAGCAAGAGCATATCATGCCTTAACTAACCACAACCACAAATGAAGTTTTTGGACAAAAACTTTTGTGGTTATGGGAAAATGACATTGTTGGTAGTTTAGAACACAACTACTAGTTGCATTCAGGACTACCTAAGGCCTCCTCCTCCCCTACAGCCTTCCTAACCTCTCCAAAAGTGGTAAGAAAAACCACCAATTATAATTGCCACAGACAATGTGGTATAGAAAAATGTAACACAATGCTAAGAGACACCAAAACTGAAAATTAATACTCAAAAATGAGCTCATCCACTCCACTTTAAATCTGAGGTTCTGTCACCAAACCTATAAGAGCCAATGCTCACAAGGACCACAAAATCGCTAGACATAGCCAAATATAATCAAATCTCAGAAAACTGCGAAAAAAAAGCATACCATGCCTTATTAAACCACAAATGAAGATTGTGGACAAAAACTTTTGTGGTTATGGGAAAATGACATTGTTGGTAGTTTAGAACACAACTACTAGTTGCATTCAGGACTACCTAAGGCCTCCTCCTCCCCTACAGCCTTCCTAACCTCTCCAAAAGTGGTAAGAAAAACCACCAATTATAATTGCCACAGACAATGTGGTATAGAAAAATGTAACACAATGCTAAGAGACACCAAAACTGAAAATTAATACTCAAAAATGAGCTCATCCAATACACTTTAAATCTGACGTTCTGTCATTAAACCTATAAGAGCCAATGCTTACAAGGACCACAAAATCGCTAGACATAGCCAAATATAATCAAATCTCAGACAACTGCCAGCAAGAGCATACCATGCTTTAACAAACCACAAATGAAGTTTGTGAACAAAAACTTTTTGGTTATGGGAAATTACATTGTTGGTAGTTTAGAACACAACAACTAGTTGCATTCAGGACTACCTAAGGCCTCCTCCTCCCCTATAGCCTTCCTTACCTCTCCAAAAGTGGTAAGAAAACCACCAATTACAAAATGTAACACAATGCTAAGAGACACCAAAAATAAAAATTAATGCTCAAAAATGAGCTCATTCAATCCATTTTAAGTCTGACGTTTTGTCACCAAACCTATAAGAGCCAATGCTCAAAAGGACCCCAAAATCGCTTGACATAGCCAAATATACTCAAATTTCAGACAACTGCCAACAAGAACATACCTTGCCTTAACAAACCACAAATTAAATTTGTAAACAAAAACTTTTGTGGTTATGGGAAAATGACATTGTTGGTAGTTTAGAACACAACTACTAGTTGCATTCAGGACTACCTAAGGCCTCCTCCTCCCCTACAGCCTTCCTAACCTCTCCAAAAGTGGTAAGAAAACCACCAATTACAATTGACATGGATAATGTGGTATAAAAAATGTAACAAAATGCTAAGAGACACCAAAACTGAAAATGAATGCTAAAAAATGGGCTCATCCACTCCACTTTAAGTCTGACGTTCTGTCACCAAACCTATAAGAGCCAATGCTTACAAGGACCCCAAAATCGCTTGACATAGCCAAATATACTCAAATTTCAGACAACTGCCAACAAGAACATACCTTGCCTTAACAAACCACAAATTAAATTTGTAAACAAAAACTTTTGTGGTTATGGAAAAATGACATTGTTGGTAGTTTAGAACACAACTACTAGTTGCATTCAGGACTACCTAAGGCCTCCTCCTCCCCTACAGCCTTCCTAACCTCTCCAAAAGTGGTAAGAAAAACCACCAATTATAATTGCCACAGACAATGTGGTATAGAAAAATGTGACACAATGCTAAGAGACAGCAAAACTGAAAATTAATACTCAAAAATGAGCTCATCCAATACACTTTAAATCTGACGTTCTGTCATTAAACCTATAAGAGCCAATGCTCACAAGGACCACAAAATCGCTAGACATAGCCAAATATAATCAAATCTCAGACAACTGCCAGCAAGAGCATATCATGCCTTAACTAACCACAAATGAAGTTTGTGGACAAAAACTTTTGTGGTTATGGGAAAATGATATTGTTGGTAGTTTAGAACACAACTACTAGTTGCATTCAGGACTACCTAAGGCCTCCTCCTCCCCTACAGCCTTCCTAACCTCTCCAAAAGTGGTAAGAAAAACCACCAATTATAATTGCCACAGACAATGTGGTATAGAAAAATGTAACACAATGCTAAGAGACACCAAAACTGAAAATTAATACTCAAAAATGAGCTCATCCAATACACTTTAAGTCTGACGATCTGTCACCAAACCTATAAGACCCAATGCTCACAAGGACCACAAAATCACTCGACATAGCCAAATATAATCAAATCTCAGACAACTGCGAAAAAAAGCATACCATGCCTTATTAAACCACAAATGAAGATTGTGGACAAAAACTTTTGTGGTTATGGGAAAATGACATTGTTGGTAGTTTAGAACACAACTACTAGTTGCATTCAGGACTACCTAAGGCCTCCTCCTCCCCTACAGCCTTCCTAACCTCTCCAAAAGTGGTAAGAAAAACCACCAATTATAATTGCCACAGACAATGTGGTATAGAAAAATGTAACACAATGCTAAGAGACACCATAACTGAAAATTAATACTCAAAAATGCGCTCATCCACTCCACTTTAAGTCTGACGTTTTGTCACCAAACCTATAAGAGCCAATGCTCACAAGAACCACAAAATCGCTAGGCATAGCCAAATATAATCAAATCTCAGACAACTGCAAAAAAAAACATACCATGCCTTATTAAACCACAAATGAAGATTGTGGACAAAAACTTTTGTGGTTATGGGAAAAATGACATTGTTGGTAGTTTAGAACACAACTACTAGTTGTATTCAGGACTACCTAAGGCCTCCTCCTCCCCTACAGCCTTCCTAACCTCTCTAAAAGTGGTAAGAAAAACCACCAATTATAATTGCCACAGACAATGTGGTATAGGAAAATGTAACACAATGCTAAGAGACACCAAAACTGAAAATTAATACTCAAAAATGCGCTCATCCACTCCACTTTAAGTCTGACGTTCTGTCATTAAACCTATAAGAGCCAATGCTCACAAGGACCACAAAATCGCTAGACATAGCCAAATATAATCAAATCTCAGACAACTGCCAGCAAGAGCATATCATGCCTTAACTAACCACAAACACAAATGAAGTTTGTGGACAAAAACTTTTGTGGTTATGGGAAAATGACATTGTTAGTAGTTTAGAACACAACTACTAGTTGCATTCAGGACTACCTAAGGCCTCCTCCTCCCCTACAGCCTTCCTAACCTCTCCAAAAGTGGTAAGAAAAACCACCAATTATAATTGCCACAGACAATGTGGTATAGAAAAATGTAACACAATGCTAAGAGACACCAAAACTGAAAATTAAAACTCAAAAATGAGCTCATCCACTCCACTTTAAATCTGAGGTTCTGTCACCAAACCTATAAGAGCCAATGCTCACAAGGACCACAAAATCGCTAGACATAGCCAAATATAATCAAATCTCAGAAAACTGCGAAAAAAAAGCATACCATGCCTTATTAAACCACAAATGAAGATTGTGGACAAAAACTTTTGTGGTTATGGGAAAATGACATTGTTGGTAGTTTAGAACACAACTACTAGTTGCATTCAGGACTACCTAAGGCCTCCTCCTCCCCTACAGCCTTCCTTACCTCTCCAAAAGTGGTAAGAAAACCACCAATTACAATTGACATGGATAATGTGGTATAAAAAATGTAACAAAATGCTAAGAGACACCAAAACTGAAAATGAATGCTAAAAAATGGGCTCATCCACTCCACTTTAAGTCTGACGTTCTGTCACCAAACCTATAAGAGCCAATGCTTACAAGGACCCCAAAATCGCTTGACATAGCCAAATATACTCAAATTTCAGACAACTGCCAACAAGAACATACCTTGCCTTAACAAACCACAAATTAAATTTGTAAACAAAAACTTTTGTGGTTATGGAAAAATGACATTGTTGGTAGTTTAGAACACAACTACTAGTTGCATTCAGGACTACCTAAGGCCTCCTCCTCCCCTACAGCCTTCCTAACCTCTCCAAAAGTGGTAAAAAAAACCACCAATTATAATTGCCACAGACAATGTGGTATAGAAAAATGTAACACAATGCTAAGAGACACCAAAACTGAAAATTAATACTCAAAAATGAGCTCATCCAATACACTTTAAGTCTGACGATCTGTCACCAAACCTATAAGACCCAATGCTCACAAGGACCACAAAATCACTCGACATAGCCAAATATAATCAAATCTCAGACAACTGCGAAAAAAAGCATACCATGCCTTATTAAACCACAAATGAAGATTGTGGACAAAAACTTTTGTGGTTATGGGAAAATGACATTGTTGGTAGTTTAGAACACAACTACTAGTTGCATTCAGGACTACCTAAGGCCTCCTCCTCCCCTACAGCCTTCCTAACCTCTCCAAAAGTGGTAAGAAAAACCACCAATTATAATTGCCACAGACAATGTGGTATAGAAAAATGTAACACAATGCTAAGAGACACCATAACTGAAAATTAATACTCAAAAATGCGCTCATCCACTCCACTTTAAGTCTGACGTTTTGTCACCAAACCTATAAGAGCCAATGCTCACAAGGACCACAAAATCGCTAGACATAGCCAAATATAATCAAATCTCAGACAACTGCGAAAAAAAAGCATACCATGCCTTATTAAACCACAAATGAAGATTGTGGACAAAAACTTTTGTGGTTATGGGAAAATGACATTGTTGGTAGTTTAGAACACAACTACTAGTTGCATTCAGGACTACCTAAGGCCTCCTCCTCCCCTACAGCCTTCCTAACCTCTCCAAAAGTGGTAAGAAAAACCACCAATTATAATTGCCACAGACAATGTGGTATAGAAAAATGTAACACAATGCTAAGAGACACCAAAACTGAAAATTAATACTCAAAAATGAGCTCATCCACTCCACTTTAAATCTGAGGTTCTGTCACCAAACCTATAAGAGCCAATGCTCACAAGGACCACAAAATCGCTAGACATAGCCAAATATAATCAAATCTCAGACAACTGCGAAAAAAAAGCATACCATGCCTTATTAAACCACAAATGAAGATTGTGGACAAAAGCTTTTGTGGTTATGGGAAAATGACATTGTTGGTAGTTTAGAACACAACTACTAGTTGCATTCAGGACTACCTAAGGCCTCCTCCTCCCCTACAGCCTTCCTAACCTCTCCAAAAGTGGTAAGAAAAACCACCAATTATAATTGCCACAGACAATGTGGTATAGAAAAATGTAACACAATGCTAAGAGACACCAAAACTGAAAATTAATACTCAAAAATGAGCTCATCCAATACACTTTAAATCTGACGTTCTGTCATTAAACCTATAAGAGCCAATGCTCACAAGGACCACAAAATCGCTAGACATAGCCAAATATAATCAAATCTCAGACAACTGCCAGCAAGAGCATACCATGCTTTAACAAACCACAAATGAAGTTTGTGAACAAAAACTTTTGTGGTTATGGGAAATTACATTGTTGGTAGTTTAGAACACAACAACTAGTTGCATTCAGGACTACCTAAGGCCTCCTCCTCCCCTATAGCCTTCCTTACCTCTCCAAAAGTGGTAAGAAAACCACCAATTACAATTGACACGGATAATGTGGTATAGAAAAATGTAACACAATGCTAAGAGACACCAAAAATAAAAATTAATGCTCAAAAATGAGCTCATTCAATCCATTTTAAGTCTGACGTTTTGTCACCAAACCTATAAGAGCCAATGCTCAAAAGGACCCCAAAATCGCTTGACATAGCCAAATATACTCAAATTTCAGACAACTGCCAACAAGAACATACCTTGCCTTAACAAACCACAAATTAAATTTGTAAACAAAAACTTTTGTGGTTATGGGAAAATGACATTGTTGGTAGTTTAGAACACAACTACTAGTTGCATTCAGGACTACCTAAGGCCTCCTCCTCCCCTACAGCCTTCCTAACCTCTCCAAAAGTGGTAAGAAAACCACCAATTACAATTGACATGGATAATGTGGTATAAAAAATGTAACAAAATGCTAAGAGACACCAAAACTGAAAATGAATGCTAAAAAATGGGCTCATCCACTCCACTTTAAGTCTGACGTTCTGTCATTAAACCTATAAGAGCCAATGCTCACAAGGACCACAAAATCGCTAGACATAGCCAAATATAATCAAATCTCAGACAACTGCCAGCAAGAGCATATCATGCCTTAACTAACCACAAACACAAATGAAGTTTGTGGACAAAAACTTTTGTGGTTATGGGAAAATGACATTGTTAGTAGTTTAGAACACAACTACTAGTTGCATTCAGGACTACCTAAGGCCTCCTCCTCCCCTACAGCCTTCCTAACCTCTCCAAAAGTGGTAAGAAAAACCACCAATTATAATTGCCACAGACAATGTGGTATAGAAAAATGTAACACAATGCTAAGAGACACCAAAACTGAAAATTAATACTCAAAAATGAGCTCATCCACTCCACTTTAAATCTGAGGTTCTGTCACCAAACCTATAAGAGCCAATGCTCACAAGGACCACAAAATCGCTAGACATAGCCAAATATAATCAAATCTCAGACAACTGCGAAAAAAAGCATACCATGCCTAATTAAACCACAAATGAAGATTGTGGACAAAAACTTTTGTGGTTATGGGAAAATGACATTGTTGGTAGTTTAGAACACAACTACTAGTTGCATTCAGGACTACCTAAGGCCTCCTCCTCCCCTATAGCCTTCCTAACCTCTCCAAAAGTGGTAAGAAAACCACCAATTACAATTGACATGGATAATGTGGTATAAAAAATGTAACAAAATGCTAAGAGACACCAAAACTGAAAATGAATGCTAAAAAATGGGCTCATCCACTCCACTTTAAGTCTGACGTTCTGTCACCAAACCTATAAGAGCCAATGCTTACAAGGACCCCAAAATCGCTTGACATAGCCAAATATACTCAAATTTCAGACAACTGCCAACAAGAACATACCTTGCCTTAACAAACCACAAATTAAATTTGTAAACAAAAACTTTTGTGGTTATGGGAAAATGACATTGTTGGTAGTTTAGAACACAACTACTAGTTGCATTCAGGACTACCTAAGGCCTCCTCCTCCCCTACAGCCTTCCTAACCTCTCCAAAAGTGGTAAGAAAAACCACCAATTATAATTGCCACAGACAATGTGGTATAGAAAAATGTAACACAATGCTAAGAGACACCAAAACTGAAAATTAATACTCAAAAATTAGCTCATCAACTTCACTTTAAGTCTGACGTTCTGTCACCAAACCTATAAGAGCCAAAGCTCACAAGGACCACAAAATCACTCGACATAGCCAAATATAATCAAATCTCAGACAACTGCGAAAAAAAGCATACCATGCCTTATTAAACCACAAATGAAGATTGTGGACAAAAACTTTTGTGGTTATGGGAAAATGACATTGTTGGTAGTTTAGAACACAACTACTAGTTGCATTCAGGACTACCTAAGGCCTCCTCCTCCCCTACAGCCTTCCTAACCTCTCCAAAAGTGGTAAGAAAAACCACCAATTATAATTGCCACAGACAATGTGGTATAGAAAAATGTAACACAATGCTAAGAGACACCATAAACTGAAAATTAATACTCAAAAATGCGCTCATCCACTCCACTTTAAGTCTGACGTTCTGTCACCAAACCTATAAGAGCCAATGCTCACAAGGACCACAAAATCGCTAGACATAGCCAAATATAATCAAATCTCAGACAACTGCGAAAAAAAGCATACCATGCCTTATTAAACCACAAATGAAGATTGTGGACAAAAACTTTTGTGGTTATGGGAAAATGACATTGTTGGTAGTTTAGAACACAACTACTAGTTGCATTCAGGACTACCTAAGGCCTCCTCCTCCCCTACAGCCTTCCTAACCTCTCCAAAAGTGGTAAGAAAAACCACCAATTATAATTGCCACAGACAATGTGGTATAGAAAAATGTAACACAATGCTAAGAGACACCAAAACTGAAAATTAATACTCAAAAATGAGCTCATCCACTCCACTTTAAATCTGAGGTTCTGTCACCAAACCTATAAGAGCCAATGCTCACAAGGACCACAAAATCGCTAGACATAGCCAAATATAATCAAATCTCAGACAACTGCGAAAAAAAAGCATACCATGCCTTATTAAACCACAAATGAAGATTGTGGACAAAAACTTTTGTGGTTATGGGAAAATGACATTGTTGGTAGTTTAGAACACAACTACTAGTTGCATTCAGGACTACCTAAGGCCTCCTCCTCCCCTACAGCCTTCCTAACCTCTCCAAAAGTGGTAAGAAAAACCACCAATTATAATTGCCACAGACAATGTGGTATAGAAAAATGTAACACAATGCTAAGAGACACCAAAACTGAAAATTAATACTCAAAAATGAGCTCATCCAATACACTTTAAATCTGACGTTCTGTCATTAAACCTATAAGAGCCAATGCTCACAAGGACCACAAAATCGCTAGACATAGCCAAATATAATCAAATCTCAGACAACTGCCAGCAAGAGCATACCATGCTTTAACAAACCACAAATGAAGTTTGTGAACAAAAACTTTTGTGGTTATGGGAAATTACATTGTTGGTAGTTTAGAACACAACAACTAGTTGCATTCAGGACTACCTAAGGCCTCCTCCTCCCCTATAGCCTTCCTTACCTCTCCAAAAGTGGTAAGAAAACCACCAATTACAATTGACACGGATAATGTGGTATAGAAAAATGTAACACAATGCTAAGAGACACCAAAAATAAAAATTAATGCTCAAAAATGAGCTCATTCAATCCATTTTAAGTCTGACGTTTTGTCACCAAACCTATAAGAGCCAATGCTCAAAAGGACCCCAAAATCGCTTGACATAGCCAAATATACTCAAATTTCAGACAACTGCCAACAAGAACATACCTTGCCTTAACAAACCACAAATTAAATTTGTAAACAAAAACTTTTGTGGTTATGGGAAAATGACATTGTTGGTAGTTTAGAACACAACTACTAGTTGCATTCAGGACTACCTAAGGCCTCCTCCTCCCCTACAGCCTTCCTAACCTCTCCAAAAGTGGTAAGAAAACCACCAATTACAATTGACATGGATAATGTGGTATAAAAAATGTAACAAAATGCTAAGAGACACCAAAACTGAAAATGAATGCTAAAAAATGGGCTCATCCACTCCACTTTAAGTCTGACGTTCTGTCACCAAACCTATAAGAGCCAATGCTTACAAGGACCCCAAAATCGCTTGACATAGCCAAATATACTCAAATTTCAGACAACTGCCAACAAGAACATACCTTGCCTTAACAAACCACAAATTAAATTTGTAAACAAAAACTTTTGTGGTTATGGAAAAATGACATTGTTGGTAGTTTAGAACACAACTACTAGTTGCATTCAGGACTACCTAAGGCCTCCTCCTCCCCTACAGCCTTCCTAACCTCTCCAAAAGTGGTAAGAAAACCACCAATTACAATTGACATGGATAATGTGGTATAAAAAATGTAACAAAATGCTAAGAGACACCAAAACTGAAAATGAATGCTAAAAAATGGGCTCATCCACTCCACTTTAAGTCTGACGTTCTGTCACCAAACCTATAAGAGCCAATGCTTACAAGAACCCCAAAATCGCTTGACATAGCCAAATATACTCAAATTTCAGACAACTGCCAACAAGAACATACCTTGCCTTACAAACCACAAATTAAATTTGTAAACAAAAACTTTTGTGGTTATGGAAAAATGACATTGTTGGTAGTTTAGAACACAACTACTAGTTGCATTCAGGACTACCTAAGGCCTCCTCCTCCCCTACAGCCTTCCTAACCTCTCCAAAAGTGGTAAGAAAAACCACCAATTATAATTGCCACAGACAATGTGGTATAGAAAAATGTAACACAATGCTAAGAGACACCAAAACTGAAAATTAATACTCAAAAATGAGCTCATCCACTCCACTTTAAATCTGAGGTTCTGTCACCAAACCTATAAGAGCCAATGCTCACAAGGACCACAAAATCGCTAGACATAGCCAAATATAATCAAATCTCAGACAACTGCCAGCAAGAGCATACCATGCTTTAACAAACCACAAATGAAGTTTGTGAACAAAAACTTTTGTGGTTATGGGAAAATGACATTGTTGGTAGTTTAGAACACAACTACTAGTTGCATTCAGGACTACCTAAGGCCTCCTCCTCCCCTACAGCCTTCCTAACCTCTCCAAAAGTGGTAAGAAAAACCACCAATTATAATTGCCACAGACAATGTGGTATAGAAAAATGTAACACAATGCTAAGAGACACCAAAACTGAAAATTAATACTCAAAAATGAGCTCATCCAATACACTTTAAGTCTGACGTTCTGTCACCAAACCTATAAGAGCCAATGCTCACAAGGACCACAAAATCGCTAGACATAGCCAAATATAATCAAATCTCAGACAACTGCCAGAAAAGAGCATACCATGCCTTAACTAAACCACAAATGAAGATTTGTGGACAAAAACTTTTGTGGTTATGGGAAAATGACATTGTTGGTAGTTTAGAACACAACTACTAGTTGCATTCAGGACTACCTAAGGCCTCCTCCTCCCCTACAGCCTTCCTAACCTCTCCAAAAGTGGTAAGAAAAACCACCAATTATAATTGCCACAGACAATGTGGTATAGAAAAATGTAACACAATGCTAAGAGACACCAAAACTGAAAATTAATACTCAAAAATGAGCTCATCCACTCCACTTTAAAGTCTGACGTTCTGTCACCAAACCTATAAGAGCCAATGCTCACAAGGACCACAAAATCGCTAGACATAGCCAAATATAATCAAATCTCAGACAACTGCGAAAAAAAAGCATACCATGCCTTATTAAACCACAAATGAAGATTGTGGACAAAAACTTTTGTGGTTATGGGAAAATGACATTGTTGGTAGTTTAGAACACAACTACTAGTTGCATTCAGGACTACCTAAGGCCTCCTCCTCCCCTACAGCCTTCCTAACCTCTCCAAAAGTGGTAAAAAAAACCACCAATTATAATTGCCACAGACAATGTGGTATAGAAAAATGTAACACAATGCTAAGAGACACCAAAACTGAAAATTAATACTCAAAAATGAGCTCATCCACTCCACTTTAAGTCTGACGTTCTGTCATTAAACCTATAAGAGCCAATGCTCACAAGGACCACAAAATCGCTAGACATAGCCAAATATAATCAAATCTCAGACAACTGCCAGCAAGAGCATATCATGCCTTAACTAACCACAAATGAAGTTTGTGGACAAAAACTTTTGTGGTTATGGGAAAATGATATTGTTGGTAGTTTAGAACACAACTACTAGTTGCATTCAGGACTACCTAAGGCCTCCTCCTCCCCTACAGCCTTCCTAACCTCTCCAAAAGTGGTAAGAAAAACCACCAATTATAATTGCCACAGACAATGTGGTATAGAAAAATGTAACACAATGCTAAGAGACACCAAAACTGAAAATTAATACTCAAAAATGAGCTCATCCACTCCACTTTAAATCTGAGGTTCTGTCACCAAACCTATAAGAGCCAATGCTCACAAGGACCACAAAATCGCTAGACATAGCCAAATATAATCAAATCTCAGACAACTGCGAAAAAAAAGCATACCATGCCTTATTAAACCACAAATGAAGATTGTGGACAAAAACTTTTGTGGTTATGGGAAAATGACATTGTTGGTAGTTTAGAACACAACTACTAGTTGCATTCAGGACTACCTAAGGCCTCCTCCTCCCCTACAGCCTTCCTAACCTCTCCAAAAGTGGTAAGAAAAACCACCAATTATAATTGCCACAGACAATGTGGTATAGAAAAATGTAACACAATGCTAAGAGACACCAAAACTGAAAATTAATACTCAAAAATGAGCTCATCCAATACACTTTAAATCTGACGTTCTGTCATTAAACCTATAAGAGCCAATGCTCACAAGGACCACAAAATCGCTAGACATAGCCAAATATAATCAAATCTCAGACAACTGCCAGCAAGAGCATACCATGCTTTAACAAACCACAAATGAAGTTTGTGAACAAAAACTTTTGTGGTTATGGGAAATTACATTGTTGGTAGTTTAGAACACAACAACTAGTTGCATTCAGGACTACCTAAGGCCTCCTCCTCCCCTATAGCCTTCCTTACCTCTCCAAAAGTGGTAAGAAAACCACCAATTACAATTGACACGGATAATGTGGTATAGAAAAATGTAACACAATGCTAAGAGACACCAAAAATAAAAATTAATGCTCAAAAATTAGCTCATTCAATCCATTTTAAGTCTGACGTTTTGTCACCAAACCTATAAGAGCCAATGCTCAAAAGGACCCCAAAATCGCTTGACATAGCCAAATATACTCAAATTTCAGACAACTGCCAACAAGAACATACCTTGCCTTAACAAACCACAAATTAAATTTGTAAACAAAAACTTTTGTGGTTATGGGAAAATGACATTGTTGGTAGTTTAGAACACAACTACTAGTTGCATTCAGGACTACCTAAGGCCTCCTCCTCCCCTACAGCCTTCCTAACCTCTCCAAAAGTGGTAAGAAAACCACCAATTACAATTGACATGGATAATGTGGTATAAAAAATGTAACAAAATGCTAAGAGACACCAAAACTGAAAATGAATGCTAAAAAATGGGCTCATCCACTCCACTTTAAGTCTGACGTTCTGTCACCAAACCTATAAGAGCCAATGCTTACAAGGACCCCAAAATCGCTTGACATAGCCAAATATACTCAAATTTCAGACAACTGCCAACAAGAACATACCTTGCCTTAACAAACCACAAATTAAATTTGTAAACAAAAACTTTTGTGGTTATGGAAAAATGACATTGTTGGTAGTTTAGAACACAACTACTAGTTGCATTCAGGACTACCTAAGGCCTCCTCCTCCCCTACAGCCTTCCTAACCTCTCCAAAAGTGGTAAGAAAAACCACCAATTATAATTGCCACAGACAATGTGGTATAGAAAAATGTAACACAATGCTAAGAGACAGCAAAACTGAAAATTAATACTCAAAAATGAGCTCATCCAATACACTTTAAATCTGACGTTCTGTCATTAAACCTATAAGAGCCAATGCTCACAAGGACCACAAAATCGCTAGACATAGCCAAATATAATCAAATCTCAGACAACTGCCAGCAAGAGCATATCATGCCTTAACTAACCACAAATGAAGTTTGTGGACAAAAACTTTTGTGGTTATGGGAAAATGATATTGTTGGTAGTTTAGAACACAACTACTAGTTGCATTCAGGACTACCTAAGGCC
Source organism: Dendropsophus ebraccatus (assembly GCF_027789765.1). NCBI lineage: Eukaryota > Metazoa > Chordata > Amphibia > Anura > Hylidae > Dendropsophus > Dendropsophus ebraccatus. The sequence goes on from NC_091455.1 coordinate 187,290,037, forward strand.
TCCTCCTCCCCTACAGCCTTCCTAACCTCTCCAAAAGTGGTAAGAAAAACCACCAATTATAATTGCCACAGACAATGTGGTATAGAAAAATGTAACACAATGCTAAGAGACACCAAAACTGAAAATTAATACTCAAAAATGAGCTCATCCAATACACTTTAAGTCTGACGATCTGTCACCAAACCTATAAGACCCAATGCTCACAAGGACCACAAAATCACTCGACATAGCCAAATATAATCAAATCTCAGACAACTGCGAAAAAAAGCATACCATGCCTTATTAAACCACAAATGAAGATTGTGGACAAAAACTTTTGTGGTTATGGGAAAATGACATTGTTGGTAGTTTAGAACACAACTACTAGTTGCATTCAGGACTACCTAAGGCCTCCTCCTCCCCTACAGCCTTCCTAACCTCTCCAAAAGTGGTAAGAAAAACCACCAATTATAATTGCCACAGACAATGTGGTATAGAAAAATGTAACACAATGCTAAGAGACACCATAACTGAAAATTAATACTCAAAAATGCGCTCATCCACTCCACTTTAAGTCTGACGTTCTGTCACCAAACCTATAAGAGCCAATGCTCACAAGGACCACAAAATCGCTAGACATAGCCAAATATAATCAAATCTCAGACAACTGCAAAAAAAAACATACCATGCCTTATTAAACCACAAATGAAGATTGTGGACAAAAACTTTTGTGGTTATGGGAAAAATGACATTGTTGGTAGTTTAGAACACAACTACTAGTTGCATTCAGGACTACCTAAGGCCTCCTCCTCCCCTACAGCCTTCCTAACCTCTCCAAAAGTGGTAAGAAAAACCACCAATTATAATTGCCACAGACAATGTGGTATAGAAAAATGTAACACAATGCTAAGAGACACCAAAACTGAAAATTAATACTCAAAAATGCGCTCATCCACTCCACTTTAAGTCTGACGTTCTGTCATTAAACCTATAAGAGCCAATGCTCACAAGGACCACAAAATCGCTAGACATAGCCAAATATAATCAAATCTCAGACAACTGCCAGCAAGAGCATATCATGCCTTAACTAACCACAACACAAATGAAGTTTGTGGACAAAAACTTTTGTGGTTATGGGAAAATGACATTGTTGGTAGTTTAGAACACAACTACTAGTTGCATTCAGGACTACCTAAGGCCTCCTCCTCCCCTACAGCCTTCCTAACCTCTCCAAAAGTGGTAAGAAAAACCACCAATTATAATTGCCACAGACAATGTGGTATAGAAAAATGTAACACAATGCTAAGAGACACCAAAACTGAAAATTAATACTCAAAAATGAGCTCATCCACTCCACTTTAAATCTGACGTTCTGTCACCAAACCTATAAGAGCCAATGCTCACAAGGACCACAAAATCGCTAGACATAGCCAAATATAATCAAATCTCAGACAACTGCCAGAAAAGAGCATACCATGCCTTATTAAACCACAAATGAAGTTTGTGAACAAAAACTTTTGTGATTATGGGAAATGACATTGTTGGTAGTTTAGAACACAACTACTAGTTGCATTCAGGACTACCTAAGGCCTCCTCCTCCACTATAGCCTTCCTTACCTCTCCAAAATTGGTAAGAAAACCACCAATTACAATTGACATGGATAATGTGGTATAGAAAAATGTAACACAATGCTAAGAGACACCAAAACTGAAAATTAATACTCAAAAAAGAGCTCATCCAATACACTTTAAATCTGACGTTCTGTCATTAAACCTATAAGAGCCAATGCTCACAAGGACCCCAAAATCGCTTGACATAGCCAAATATACTCAAATTTCAGACAACTGCCAACAAGAACATACCTTGCCTTAACAAACCACAAATTAAATTTGTAAACAAAAACTTTTGTGGTTATGGGAAAAATGACATTGTTGGTAGTTTAGAACACAACTACTAGTTGCATTCAGGACTACCTAAGGCCTCCTCCTCCCCTACAGCCTTCCTAACCTCTCCAAAAGTGGTAAGAAAAACCACCAATTATAATTGCCACAGACAATGTGGTATAGAAAAATGTAACACAATGCTAAGAGACACCAAAACTGAAAATTAATACTCAAAAATGAGCTCATCCAATACACTTTAAGTCTGACGTTCTGTCACCAAACCTATAAGAGCCAATGCTCACAAGGACCACAAAATCGCTAGACATAGCCAAATATAATCAAATCTCAGACAACTGCGAAAAAAAGCATACCATGCCTTAATTAAACCACAAATGAAGATTGTGGACAAAAACTTTTGTGGTTATGGGAAAATGACATTGTTGGTAGTTTAGAACACAACTACTAGTTGCATTCAGGACTACCTAAGGCCTCCTCCTCCCCTACAGCCTTCCTAACCTCTCCAAAAGTGGTAAGAAAAACCACCAATTATAATTGCCACAGACAATGTGGTATAGAAAAATGTAACACAATGCTAAGAGACACCAAAACTGAAAATTAATACTCAAAAATGCGCTCATCCACTCCACTTTAAGTCTGACGTTCTGTCACCAAACCTATAAGAGCCAATGCTCACAAGGACCACAAAATCGCTAGACATAGCCAAATATAATCAAATCTCAGACAACTGCGAAAAAAAGCATACCATGCCTTATTAAACCACAAATGAAGATTGTGGACAAAAACTTTTGTGGTTATGGGAAAATGACATTGTTGGTAGTTTAGAACACAACTACTAGTTGCATTCAGGACTACCTAAGGCCTCCTCCTCCCCTACAGCCTTCCTAACCTCTCCAAAAGTGGTAAGAAAAACCACCAATTATAATTGCCACAGACAATGTGGTATAGAAAAATGTAACACAATGCTAAGAGACACCAAAACTGAAAATTAATACTCAAAAATGAGCTCATCCACTCCACTTTAAATCTGACGTTCTGTCATTAAACCTATAAGAGCCAATGCTCACAAGGACCACAAAATCGCTAGACATAGCCAAATATAATCAAATCTCAGACAACTGCGAAAAAAAAGCATACCATGCCTTATTAAACCACAAATGAAGATTGTGGACAAAAACTTTTGTGGTTATGGGAAAATGACATTGTTGGTAGTTTAGAACACAACTACTAGTTGCATTCAGGACTACCTAAGGCCTCCTCCTCCCCTACAGCCTTCCTAACCTCTCCAAAAGTGGTAAGAAAAACCACCAATTATAATTGCCACAGACAATGTGGTATAGAAAAATGTAACACAATGCTAAGAGACACCAAAACTGAAAATTAATACTCAAAAATGAGCTCATCCAATACACTTTAAATCTGACGTTCTGTCATTAAACCTTTAAGAGCCAATGCTCACAAGGACCACAAAATCGCTAGAAATAGCCAAATATAATCAAATCTCAGACAACTGCCAGCAAGAGCATATCATGCCTTAACAAACCACAAATGAAGTTTGTGGACAAAAACTTTTGTGGTTATGGGAAAATGACATTGTTGGTAGTTTAGAACACAACTACTAGTTGCATTCAGGACTACCTAAGGCCTCCTCCTCCCCTATAGCCTTCCTTACCTCTCCAAAAGTGGTAAGAAAACCACCAATTACAATTGACACGGATAATGTGGTATAGAAAAATGTAACACAATGCTAAGAGACACCAAAAATGAAAATTAATGCTCAAAAATGAGCTCATTCAATCCACTTTAAGTCTGACGTTCTGTCACCAAACCTATAAGAGCCAATGCTCACAAGGACCCCAAAATCGCTTAGACATAGCCAAATATACTCAAATTTCAGACAACTGCCAACAAGAACATACCATTGCCTTAACAAACCACAAATGAAGTTTGTGGACAAAAACTTTTGTGGTTATGGGAGAATGACATTGTTGGTAGTTTAGAACACAACTACTAGTTGCATTCAGCACTACCTAAGGCCTCCTCCTCCCCTATAGCCTTCCTAACCTCTCCAAAAGTGGTAAAAAAACCACCAATTACAAATGACACGGATAATGTGGTATAGAAAAATGTAACACAATGCTAAAAGACACCAAAAATAAAAATTAATGCTCAAAAATGAGCTCATTCAATCCATTTTAAGTCTGACGTTCTGTCACCAAACCTATAAGAGCCAATGCTTCACAAGGACCCCAAAATCGCTTGACATAGCCAAATATACTCAAATTTCAGACAACTGCCAACAAGAACATACCTTGCCTTAACAAACCACAAATTAAATTTGTAAACAAAAACTTTTGTGGTTATGGGAAAATGACATTGTTGGTAGTTTAGAACACAACTACTAGTTGCATTCAGGACTACCTAAGGCCTCCTCCTCCCCTACAGCCTTCCTAACCTCTCCAAAAGTGGTAAGAAAACCACCAATTACAATTGACATGGATAATGTGGTATAGAAAAATGTAACACAATGCTAAGAGACACCAAAACTGAAAATTAATACTCAAAAATGAGCTCATCCAATACACTTTAAGTCTGACGTTCTGTCACCAAACCTATAAGAGCCAATGCTCACAAGGACCCCAAAATCGCTTGACATAGCCAAATATACTCAAATTTCAGACAACTGCCAACAAGAACATACCTTGCCTTAACAAACCACAAATTAAATTTGTAAACAAAAACTTTTGTGGTTATGGGAAATGACATTGTTGGTAGTTTAGAACACAACAACTAGTTGCATTCAGGACTACCTAAGGCCTCCTCCTCCCCTACAGCCTTCCTAACCTCTCCAAAAGTGGTAAGAAAAACCACCAATTATAATTGCCACAGACAATGTGGTATAGAAAAATGTAACACAATGCTAAGAGACACCAAAACTGAAAATTAATACTCAAAAAAGAGCTCATCCAATACACTTTAAATCTGACGTTCTGTCATTAAACCTATAAGAGCCAATGCTCACAAGGACCACAAAATCGCTAGACATAGCCAAATATAATCAAATCTCAGACAACTGCCAGCAAGAGCATACCATTGCCTTAACAAACCACAAATGAAGTTTGTGAACAAAAACTTTTGTGGTTATGGGAAAATGACATTGTTGGTAGTTTAGAACACAACTACTAGTTGCATTCAGGACTACCTAAGGCCTCCTCCTCCCCTACAGCCTTCCTAACCTCTCCAAAAGTGGTAAGAAAAACCACCAATTATAATTGCCACAGACAATGTGGTATAGAAAAATGTAACACAATGCTAAGAGACACCAAAACTGAAAATTAATACTCAAAAATGAGCTCATCCAATACACTTTAAAGTCTGACGTTCTGTCATTAAACCTATAAGAGCCAATGCTCACAAGGACCACAAAATCGCTAGACATAGCCAAATATAATCAAATCTCAGACAACTACCAACAAGAAGCATACCATGCCTTAACAAACCACAAATTAAATTTGTGAACAAAAACTTTTGTGGTTATGGGAAAATGACATTGTTGGTAGTTTAGAACACAACTACTAGTTGCATTCAGGACTACCTAAGGCCTCCTCCTCCCCTACAGCCTTCCTAACCTCTCCAAAAGTGGTAAGAAAAACCACCAATTATAATTGCCACAGACAATGTGGTATAGAAAAATGTAACACAATGCTAAGAGACACCAAAACTGAAAATTAATACTCAAAAATGAGCTCATCCAATACACTTTAAAGTCTGACGTTCTGTCATTAAACCTATAAGAGCCAATGCTCACAAGGACCACAAAATCGCTAGACATAGCCAAATATAATCAAATCTCAGACAACTGCCAGCAAGAAGCATACCATGCCTTAACTAAACCACAAATGAAGATTTGTGGACAAAAACTTTTGTGGTTATGGGAAAATGACATTGTTGGTAGTTTAGAACACAACTACTAGTTGCATTCAGGACTACCTAAGGCCTCCTCCTCCCCTACAGCCTTCCTAACCTCTCCAAAAGTGGTAAGAAAAACCACCAATTATAATTGCCACAGACAATGTGGTATAGAAAAATGTAACACAATGCTAAGAGACACCAAAACTGAAAATTAATACTCAAAAATGAGCTCATCCAATACACTTTAAAGTCTGACGTTCTGTCACTAAACCTATAAGAGCCAATGCTCACAAGGACCACAAAATCGCTAGACATAGCCAAATATAATCAAATCTCAGACAACTGCCAGCAAGAGCATACCATGCCTTAACTAAACCACAAATGAAGATTTGTGGACAAAAACTTTTGTGGTTATGGGAAAATGACATTGTTGGTAGTTTAGAACACAACTACTAGTTGCATTCAGGACTACCTAAGGCCTCCTCCTCCCCTACAGCCTTCCTAACCTCTCCAAAAGTGGTAAGAAAAACCACCAATTATAATTGCCACAGACAATGTGGTATAGAAAAATGTAACACAATGCTAAGAGACACCAAAACTGAAAATTAATACTCAAAAATGAGCTCATCCAATACACTTTAAGTCTGACGTTCTGTCACCTAAACCTATAAGAGCCAATGCTCACAAGGACCACAAAATCGCTAGACATAGCCAAATATAATCAAATCTCAGACAACTGCAGAAAAAAAGCATACCATGCCTTATTAAACCACAAATGAAGATTGTGGACAAAAACTTTTGTGGTTATGGGAAAATGACATTGTTGGTAGTTTAGAACACAACTACTAGTTGCATTCAGGACTACCTAAGGCCTCCTCCTCCCCTACAGCCTTCCTAACCTCTCCAAAAGTGGTAAGAAAAACCACCAATTATAATTGCCACAGACAATGTGGTATAGAAAAATGTAACACAATGCTAAGAGACACCATAACTGAAAATTAATACTCAAAAATGAGCTCATCCACTCCACTTTAAGTCTGACGTTCTGTCACCAAACCTATAAGAGCCAATGCTCACAAGGACCACAAAATCGCTAGACATAGCCAAATATAATCAAATCTCAGACAACTGCCAGCAAAGAGCATACCATGCCTTATTAAACCACAAATGAAGATTGTGGACAAAAACTTTTGTGGTTATGGGAAAATGACATTGTTGGTAGTTTAGAACACAACTACTAGTTGCATTCAGGACTACCTAAGGCCTCCTCCTCCCCTACAGCCTTCCTAACCTCTCCAAAAGTGGTAAGAAAAACCACCAATTATAATTGCCACAGACAATGTGGTATAGAAAAATGTAACACAATGCTAAGAGACACCAAAACTGAAAATTAATACTCAAAAATGCGCTCATCCACTCCACTTTAAGTCTGACGTTCTGTCACCAAACCTATAAGAGCCAATGCTCACAAGGACCACAAAATCGCTAGACATAGCCAAATATAATCAAATCTCAGACAACTGCCAGCAAGAGCATATCATGCCTTAACTAAACCACAAATGAAGTTTGTGGACAAAAACTTTTGTGGTTATGGGAAAATGACATTGTTGGTAGTTTAGAACACAACTACTAGTTGCATTCAGGACTACCTAAGGCCTCCTCCTCCCCTACAGCCTTCCTAACCTCTCCAAAAGTGGTAAGAAAAACCACCAATTATAATTGCCACAGACAATGTGGTATAGAAAAATGTAACACAATGCTAAGAGACACCAAAACTGAAAATTAATACTCAAAAATGAGCTCATCCAATACACTTTAAGTCTGACGTTCTGTCACCTAAACCTATAAGAGCCAATGCTCACAAGGACCACAAAATCGCTAGACATAGCCAAATATAATCAAATCTCAGACAACTGCCAGCAAGAAGCATACCATGCCTTAACTAAACCACAAATGAAGATTTGTGGACAAAAACTTTTGTGGTTATGGGAAAATGACATTGTTGGTAGTTTAGAACACAACTACTAGTTGCATTCAGGACTACCTAAGGCCTCCTCCTCCCCTACAGCCTTCCTAACCTCTCCAAAAGTGGTAAGAAAAACCACCAATTATAATTGCCACAGACAATGTGGTATAGAAAAATGTAACACAATGCTAAGAGACACCAAAACTGAAAATTAATACTCAAAAATGAGCTCATCCAATACACTTTAAGTCTGACGTTCTGTCACCTAAACCTATAAGAGCCAATGCTCACAAGGACCACAAAATCGCTAGACATAGCCAAATATAATCAAATCTCAGACAACTGCCAACAAGAAGCATACCATGCCTTAACTAAACCACAAATGAAGATTTGTGGACAAAAACTTTTGTGGTTATGGGAAAATGACATTGTTGGTAGTTTAGAACACAACTACTAGTTGCATTCAGGACTACCTAAGGCCTCCTCCTCCCCTACAGCCTTCCTAACCTCTCCAAAAGTGGTAAGAAAAACCACCAATTATAATTGCCACAGACAATGTGGTATAGAAAAATGTAACACAATGCTAAGAGACACCAAAACTGAAAATTAATACTCAAAAATGAGCTCATCCAATCCACTTTAAGTCTGACGTTCTGTCACCAAACCTATAAGAGCCAATGCTCACAAGGACCACAAAATCGCTAGACATAGCCAAATATAATCAAATCTCAGACAACTGCCAACAAGAAGCATACCATGCCTTATACAAACCACAAATGAAGATTTGTGGACAAAAACTTTTGTGGTTATGGGAAAATGACATTGTTGGTAGTTTAGAACACAACTACTAGTTGCATTCAGGACTACCTAAGGCCTCCTCCTCCCCTACAGCCTTCCTAACCTCTCCAAAAGTGGTAAGAAAAACCACCAATTATAATTGCCACAGACAATGTGGTATAGAAAAATGTAACACAATGCTAAGAGACACCAAAACTGAAAATTAATACTCAAAAATGAGCTCATCCACTCCACTTTAAGTCTGACGTTCTGTCACCTAAACCTATAAGAGCCAATGCTCACAAGGACCACAAAATCGCTAGACATAGCCAAATATAATCAAATCTCAGACAACTGCCAACAAGAAGCATACCATGCCTTATACAACCACAAATGAAGATTTGTGGACAAAAACTTTTGTGGTTATGGGAAAATGACATTGTTGGTAGTTTAGAACACAACTACTAGTTGCATTCAGGACTACCTAAGGCCTCCTCCTCCCCTACAGCCTTCCTAACCTCTCCAAAAGTGGTAAGAAAAACCACCAATTATAATTGCCACAGACAATGTGGTATAGAAAAATGTAACACAATGCTAAGAGACACCAAAACTGAAAATTAATACTCAAAAATGAGCTCATCCACTCCACTTTAAGTCTGACGTTCTGTCACCTAAACCTATAAGAGCCAATGCTCACAAGGACCACAAAATCGCTAGACATAGCCAAATATAATCAAATCTCAGACAACTGCCAACAAGAAGCATACCATGCCTTAACTAAACCACAAATGAAGATTTGTGGACAAAAACTTTTGTGGTTATGGGAAAATGACATTGTTGGTAGTTTAGAACACAACTACTAGTTGCATTCAGGACTACCTAAGGCCTCCTCCTCCCCTACAGCCTTCCTAACCTCTCCAAAAGTGGTAAGAAAAACCACCAATTATAATTGCCACAGACAATGTGGTATAGAAAAATGTAACACAATGCTAAGAGACACCAAAACTGAAAATTAATACTCAAAAATGAGCTCATCCAATACACTTTAAATCTGACGTTCTGTCATTAAACCTATAAGAGCCAATGCTCACAAGGACCACAAAATCGCTAGACATAGCCAAATATAATCAAATCTCAGACAACTGCCAGCAAGAGCATACCATGCCTTAACAAACCACAAATGAAGATTTGTGGAACAAAAACTTTTGTGGTTATGGGAAAATGACATTGTTGGTAGTTTAGAACACAACTACTAGTTGCATTCAGGACTACCTAAGGCCTCCTCCTCCCCTACAGCCTTCCTAACCTCTCCAAAAGTGGTAAGAAAAACCACCAATTATAATTGCCACAGACAATGTGGTATAGAAAAATGTAACACAATGCTAAGAGACACCAAAACTGAAAATTAATACTCAAAAATGAGCTCATCCAATCCACTTTAAGTCTGACGTTCTGTCACCTAAACCTATAAGAGCCAATGCTCACAAGGACCACAAAATCGCTAGACATAGCCAAATATAATCAAATCTCAGACAACTGCCAACAAGAAGCATACCATGCCTTAACTAAACCACAAATGAAGATTTGTGAACAAAAACTTTTGTGGTTATGGGAAAATGACATTGTTGGTAGTTTAGAACACAACTACTAGTTGCATTCAGGACTACCTAAGGCCTCCTCCTCCCCTACAGCCTTCCTAACCTCTCCAAAAGTGGTAAGAAAAACCACCAATTATAATTGCCACAGACAATGTGGTATAGAAAAATGTAACACAATGCTAAGAGACACCAAAACTGAAAATTAATACTCAAAAATGAGCTCATCCAATCCACTTTAAGTCTGACGTTCTGTCACCAAACCTATAAGAGCCAATGCTCACAAGGACCACAAAATCGCTAGACATAGCCAAATATAATCAAATCTCAGACAACTGCCAACAAGAAGCATACCATGCCTTAACTAAACCACAAATGAAGATTTGTGGACAAAAACTTTTGTGGTTATGGGAAAATGACATTGTTGGTAGTTTAGAACACAACTACTAGTTGCATTCAGGACTACCTAAGGCCTCCTCCTCCCCTACAGCCTTCCTAACCTCTCCAAAAGTGGTAAGAAAAACCACCAATTATAATTGCCACAGACAATGTGGTATAGAAAAATGTAACACAATGCTAAGAGACACCAAAACTGAAAATTAATACTCAAAAATGAGCTCATCCAATACACTTTAAAGTCTGACGTTCTGTCATTAAACCTATAAGAGCCAATGCTCACAAGGACCACAAAATCGCTAGACATAGCCAAATATAATCAAATCTCAGACAACTGCCAGCAAGAGCATATCATGCCTTAACTAACCACAAATGAAGTTTGTGGACAAAAACTTTTGTGGTTATGGGAAAATGACATTGTTGGTAGTTTCGAACACAACTACTAGTTGCATTCAGGACTACCTAAGGCCTCCTCCTCCCCTACAGCCTTCCTAACCTCTCTAAAAGTGTTAAGAAAAACCACCAATTATAATTGCCACAGACAATGTGGTATAGAAAAATGTAACACAATGCTAAGAGACACCAAAACTGAAAATTAATACTCAAAAATGAGCTCATCCAATACACTTTAAGTCTGACGTTCTGTCACCAAACCTATAAGAGCCAATGCTCACAAGGACCACAAAATCGCTAGACATAGCCAAATATAATCAAATCTCAGACAACTGCAGAAAAAGAGCATACCATGCCTTATTAAACCACAAATGAAGATTGTGGACAAAAACTTTTGTGGTTATGGGAAAATGACATTGTTGGTAGTTTAGAACACAACTACTAGTTGCATTCAGGACTACCTAAGGCCTCCTCCTCCCCTACAGCCTTCCTAACCTCTCCAAAAGTGGTAAGAAAAACCACCAATTATAATTGCCACAGACAATGTGGTATAGAAAAATGTAACACAATGCTAAGAGACACCAAAACTGAAAATTAATACTCAAAAATGAGCTCATCCACTCCACTTTAAGTCTGACGTTCTGTCACCAAACCTATAAGAGCCAATGCTCACAAGGACCACAAAATCGCTAGACATAGCCAAATATAATCAAATCTCAGACAACTGCAGAAAAAAAGCATACCATGCCTTATTAAACCACAAATGAAGATTGTGGACAAAAACTTTTGTGGTTATGGGAAAATGACATTGTTGGTAGTTTAGAACACAACTACTAGTTGCATTCAGGACTACCTAAGGCCTCCTCCTCCCCTACAGCCTTCCTAACCTCTCCAAAAGTGGTAAGAAAAACCACCAATTATAATTGCCACAGACAATGTGGTATAGAAAAATGTAACACAATGCTAAGAGACACCAAAACTGAAAATTAATACTCAAAAATGAGCTCATCCACTCCACTTTAAGTCTGACGTTCTGTCACCAAACCTATAAGAGCCAATGCTCACAAGGACCACAAAATCGCTAGACATAGCCAAATATAATCAAATCTCAGACAACTGCCAGCAAGAGCATATCATGCCTTAACTAACCACAAATGAAGTTTGTGGACAAAAACTTTTGTGGTTATGGGAAAATGACATTGTTGGTAGTTTAGAACACAACTACTAGTTGCATTCAGGACTACCTAAGGCCTCCTCCTCCCCTACAGCCTTCCTAACCTCTCCAAAAGTGGTAAGAAAAACCACCAATTATAATTGCCACAGACAATGTGGTATAGAAAAATGTAACACAATGCTAAGAGACACCAAAACTGAAAATTAATACTCAAAAATGAGCTCATCCACTCCACTTTAAAGTCTGACGTTCTGTCACCAAACCTATAAGAGCCAATGCTCACAAGGACCACAAAATCGCTAGACATAGCCAAATATAATCAAATCTCAGACAACTGCGAAAAAAAGCATACCATGCCTTATTAAACCACAAATGAAGATTGTGGACAAAAACTTTTGTGGTTATGGGAAAATGACATTGTTGGTAGTTTAGAACACAACTACTAGTTGCATTCAGGACTACCTAAGGCCTCCTCCTCCCCTACAGCCTTCCTAACCTCTCCAAAAGTGGTAAGAAAAACCACCAATTATAATTGCCACAGACAATGTGGTATAGAAAAATGTAACACAATGCTAAGAGACACCAAAACTGAAAATTAATACTCAAAAATGAGCTCATCCAATACACTTTAAATCTGACGTTCTGTCATTAAACCTATAAGAGCCAATGCTCACAAGGACCACAAAATCGCTAGACATAGCCAAATATAATCAAATCTCAGACAACTGCCAGCAAGAGCATACCATGCTTTAACAAAGCACAAATGAAGTTTGTGAACAAAAACTTTTGTGGTTATGGGAAATTACATTGTTGGTAGTTTAGAACACAACAACTAGTTGCATTCAGGACTACCTAAGGCCTCCTCCTCCCCTATAGCCTTCCTTACCTCTCCAAAAGTGGTAAGAAAACCACCAATTACAATTGACATGGATAATGTGGTATAGAAAAATGTAACACAATGCTAAGAGACACCAAAAATAAAATTAATGCTCAAAAATGAGCTCATTCAATCCATTTTAAGTCTGACGTTTTGTCACCAAACCTATAAGAGCCAATGCTCAAAAGGACCACAAAATCGCTTGACATAGCCAAATATACTCAAATTTCAGACAACTGCCAACAAGAACATACCTTGCCTTAACAAACCACAAATTAAATTTGTAAACAAAAACTTTTGTGGTTATGGGAAAATGACATTGTTGGTAGTTTAGAACACAACTACTAGTTGCATTCAGGACTACCTAAGGCCTCCTCCTCCCCTACAGCCTTCCTAACCTCTCCAAAAGTGGTAAGAAAACCACCAATTACAATTGCACACGGATAATGTGGTATAGAAAAATGTAACACAATGCTAAGAGACACCAAAACTGAAAATGAATGCTAAAAAATGGGCTCATCCACTCCACTTTAAGTCTGACGTTCTGTCACCAAACCTATAAGAGCCAATGCTTACAAGGACCCCAAAATCGCTTGACATAGCCAAATATACTCAAATTTCAGACAACTGCCAACAAGAACATACCTTGCCTTAACAAACCACAAATTAAATTTGTAACAAAAACTTTTGTGGTTATGGGAAAAATGACATTGTTGGTAGTTTAGAACACAACTACTAGTTGCATTCAGGACTACCTAAGGCCTCCTCCTCCCCTACAGCCTTCCTAACCTCTCCAAAAGTGGTAAGAAAAACCACCAATTATAATTGCCACAGACAATGTGGTATAGAAAAATGTAACACAATGCTAAGAGACACCAAAACTGAAAATTAATACTCAAAAATGAGCTCATCCAATACACTTTAAATCTGACGTTCTGTCATTAAACCTATAAGAGCCAATGCTCACAAGGACCACAAAATCGCTAGACATAGCCAAATATAATCAAATCTCAGACAACTGCCAGCAAGAGCATATCATGCCTTAACTAACCACAAATGAAGTTTGTGGACAAAAACTTTTGTGGTTATGGGAAAATGACTATTGTTGGTAGTTTAGAACACAACTACTAGTTGCATTCAGGACTACCTAAGGCCTCCTCCTCCCCTACAGCCTTCCTAACCTCTCCAAAAGTGGTAAGAAAAACCACCAATTATAATTGCCACAGACAATGTGGTATAGAAAAATGTAACACAATGCTAAGAGACACCAAAACTGAAAATTAATACTCAAAAATGAGCTCATCCAATACACTTTAAATCTGACGTTCTGTCATTAAACCTATAAGAGCCAATGCTCACAAGGACCACAAAATCGCTAGACATAGCCAAATATAATCAAATCTCAGACAACTGCGAAAAAAAGCATACCATGCCTTATTAAACCACAAATGAAGATTGTGGACAAAAACTTTTGTGGTTATGGGAAAATGACATTGTTGGTAGTTTAGAACACAACTACTAGTTGCATTCAGGACTACCTAAGGCCTCCTCCTCCCCTACAGCCTTCCTAACCTCTCCAAAAGTGGTAAGAAAAACCACCAATTATAATTGCCACAGACAATGTGGTATAGAAAAATGTAACACAATGCTAAGAGACACCAAAACTGAAAATTAATACTCAAAAATGAGCTCATTCAATCCATTTTAAGTCTGACGTTTTGTCACCAAACCTATAAGAGCCAATGCTCACAAGGACCACAAAATCGCTAGACATAGCCAAATATAATCAAATCTCAGACAACTGCCAGCAAGAGCATACCATGCCTTAACAAACCACAAATGAAGATTGTGGACAAAAACTTTTGTGGTTATGGGAAAATGACATTGTTGGTAGTTTAGAACACAACTACTAGTTGCATTCAGGACTACCTAAGGCCTCCTCCTCCCCTACAGCCTTCCTAACCTCTCCAAAAGTGGTAAGAAAAACCACCAATTATAATTGCCACAGACAATGTGGTATAGAAAAATGTAACACAATGCTAAGAGACACCAAAACTGAAAATTAATACTCAAAAATGAGCTCATCCAATCCACTTTAAGTCTGACGTTCTGTCACCTAAACCTATAAGAGCCAATGCTCACAAGGACCACAAAATCGCTAGACATAGCCAAATATAATCAAATCTCAGACAACTGCCAGCAAGAAGCATACCATGCCTTAACAAACCACAAATGAAGATTTGTGGAACAAAAACTTTTGTGGTTATGGGAAAATGACATTGTTGGTAGTTTAGAACACAACTACTAGTTGCATTCAGGACTACCTAAGGCCTCCTCCTCCCTTACAGCCTTCCTAACCTCTCCAAAAGTGGTAAGAAAAACCACCAATTATAATTGCCACAGACAATGTGGTATAGAAAAATGTAACACAATGCTAAGAGACACCAAAACTGAAAATTAATACTCAAAAATGAGCTCATCCACTCCACTTTAAGTCTGAAGTTCTGTCACCAAACCTATAAGAGCCAATGCTCACAAGGACCACAAAATCGCTAGACAAAGCCAAATATAATCAAATCTCAGACAACTGCCAGCAAGAGCATATCATGCCTTAACTAACCACAAATGAAGATTTGTGAACAAAAACTTTTGTGGTTATGGGAAAATGACATTGTTGGTAGTTTAGAACACAACTACTAGTTGCATTCAGGACTACCTAAGGCCTCCTCCTCCCCTACAGCCTTCCTAACCTCTCCAAAAGTGGTAAGAAAAACCACCAATTATAATTGCCACAGACAATGTGGTATAGAAAAATGTAACACAATGCTAAGAGACACCAAAACTGAAAATTAATACTCAAAAATGAGCTCATCCAATACACTTTAAATCTGACGTTCTGTCATTAAACCTATAAGAGCCAATGCTCACAAGGACCACAAAATCGCTAGACATAGCCAAATATAATCAAATCTCAGACAACTGCCAGCAAGAGCATATCATGCCTTAACTAACCACAAATGAAGTTTGTGGACAAAAACTTTTGTGGTTATGGGAAAATGACATTGTTGGTAGTTTAGAACACAACTACTAGTTGCATTCAGGACTACCTAAGGCCTCCTCCTCCCCTACAGCCTTCCTAACCTCTCCAAAAGTGGTAAGAAAAACCACCAATTATAATTGCCACAGACAATGTGGTATAGAAAAATGTAACACAATGCTAAGAGACACCAAAACTGAAAATTAATACTCAAAAATGAGCTCATCCAATACACTTTAAGTCTGACGATTCTGTCACCAAACCTATAAGAGCCCAATGCTCACAAGGACCACAAAATCACTCGACATAGCCAAATATAATCAAATCTCAGACAACTGCGAAAAAAAGCATACCATGCCTTATTAAACCACAAATGAAGATTGTGGACAAAAACTTTTGTGGTTATGGGAAAATGACATTGTTGGTAGTTTAGAACACAACTACTAGTTGCATTCAGGACTACCTAAGGCCTCCTCCTCCCCTACAGCCTTCCTAACCTCTCCAAAAGTGGTAAGAAAAACCACCAATTATAATTGCCACAGACAATGTGGTATAGAAAAATGTAACACAATGCTAAGAGACACCATAAACTGAAAATTAATACTCAAAAATGCGCTCATCCACTCCACTTTAAGTCTGACGTTCTGTCACCAAACCTATAAGAGCCAATGCTCACAAGGACCACAAAATCGCTAGACATAGCCAAATATAATCAAATCTCAGACAACTGCAAAAAAGAACATACCATGCCTTATTAAACCACAAATGAAGATTGTGGACAAAAACTTTTGTGGTTATGGGAAATGACATTGTTGGTAGTTTAGAACACAACTACTAGTTGCATTCAGGACTACCTAAGGCCTCCTCCTCCCCTACAGCCTTCCTAACCTCTCCAAAAGTGGTAAGAAAAACCACCAATTATAATTGCCACAGACAATGTGGTATAGAAAAATGTAACACAATGCTAAGAGACACCAAAACTGAAAATTAATACTCAAAAATTAGCTCATCCACTCCACTTTAAGTCTGACGTTCTGTCACCAAACCTATAAGAGCCAATGCTCACAAGGACCACAAAATCGCTAGACATAGCCAAATATAATCAAATCTCAGACAACTGCCAGCAAGAGCATATCATGCCTTAACTAACCACAAATGAAGTTTGTGGACAAAAACTTTTGTGGTTATGGGAAAATGACATTGTTGGTAGTTTAGAACACAACTACTAGTTGCATTCAGGACTACCTAAGGCCTCCTCCTCCCCTACAGCCTTCCTAACCTCTCCAAAAGTGGTAAGAAAAACCACCAATTATAATTGCCACAGACAATGTGGTATAGAAAAATGTAACACAATGCTAAGAGACACAAAAAACTGAAAATTAATACTCAAAAATTAGCTCATCCACTTCACTTTAAGTCTGACGTTCTGTCACCAAACCTATAAGAGCCAATGCTCACAAGGACCACAAAATCGCTAGACATAGCCAAATATAATCAAATCTCAGACAACTGCGAAAAAAAGCATACCATGCCTTATTAAACCACAAATGAAGATTGTGGACAAAAACTTTTGTGGTTATGGGAAAATGACATTGTTGGTAGTTTAGAACACAACTACTAGTTGCATTCAGGACTACCTAAGGCCTCCTCCTCCCCTACAGCCTTCCTAACCTCTCCAAAAGTGGTAAGAAAAACCACCAATTATAATTGCCACAGACAATGTGGTATAGAAAAATGTAACACAATGCTAAGAGACACCAAAACTGAAAATTAATACTCAAAAATGAGCTCATCCACTCCACTTTAAGTCTGACGTTCTGTCACCTAAACCTATAAGAGCCAATGCTCACAAGGACCACAAAATCGCTAGACATAGCCAAATATAATCAAATCTCAGACAACTGCCAACAAGAAGCATACCATGCCTTAACTAAACCACAAATGAAGATTGTGGACAAAAACTTTTGTGGTTATGGGAAAATGACATTGTTGGTAGTTTAGAACACAACTACTAGTTGCATTCAGGACTACCTAAGGCCTCCTCCTCCCCTACAGCCTTCCTAACCTCTCCAAAAGTGGTAAGAAAAACCACCAATTATAATTGCCACAGACAATGTGGTATAGAAAAATGTAACACAATGCTAAGAGACACCAAAACTGAAAATTAATACTCAAAAATGAGCTCATCCACTCCACTTTAAGTCTGACGTTCTGTCACCAAACCTATAAGAGCCAATGCTCACAAGGACCACAAAATCGCTAGACATAGCCAAATATAATCAAATCTCAGACAACTGCCAGAAAAAAAGCATACCATGCCTTAACTAACCACAAATGAAGATTGTGGACAAAAACTTTTGTGGTTATGGGAAAATGACATTGTTGGTAGTTTAGAACACAACTACTAGTTGCATTCAGGACTACCTAAGGCCTCCTCCTCCCCTACAGCCTTCCTAACCTCTCCAAAAGTGGTAAGAAAAACCACCAATTATAATTGCCACAGACAATGTGGTATAGAAAAATGTAACACAATGCTAAGAGACACCAAAACTGAAAATTAATACTCAAAAATGAACTCATCCAATACACTTTAAATCTGACGTTCTGTCATTAAACCTTTAAGAGCCAATGCTCACAAGGACCACAAAATCGCTAGACATAGCCAAATATAATCAAATCTCAGACAACTGCCAGCAAGAGCATATCATGCCTTAACTAAACCACAAATGAAGTTTGTGGAACAAAAACTTTTGTGGTTATGGGAAAATGACATTGTTGGTAGTTTAGAACACAACTACTAGTTGCATTCAGGACTACCTAAGGCCTCCTCCTCCCCTACAGCCTTCCTAACCTCTCCAAAAGTGGTAAGAAAACCACCAATTATAATTGCCACAGGACTAATGTGGTATAGAAAAATGTAACACAATGCTAAGAGACACCAAAACTGAAAATTAATACTCAAAAATGAGCTCATCCAATCCACTTTAAGTCTGACGTTCTGTCACCAAACCTATAAGAGCCAATGCTCACAAGGACCACAAAATCGCTTGACATAGCCAAATATAATCAAATCTCAGACAACTGCCAACAAGAACATACCATTGCCTTAACTAAACCACAAATGAAGATTTGTGAACAAAAACTTTTGTGGTTATGGGAAAATGACATTGTTGGTAGTTTAGAACACAACTACTAGTTGCATTCAGGACTACCTAAGGCCTCCTCCTCCCCTACAGCCTTCCTAACCTCTCCAAAAGTGGTAAGAAAAACCACCAATTATAATTGCCACAGACAATGTGGTATAGAAAAATGTAACACAATGCTAAGAGACACCAAAACTGAAAATTAATACTCAAAAATGAGCTCATCCACTCCACTTTAAGTCTGACGTTCTGTCACCAAACCTATAAGAGCCAATGCTCACAAGGACCACAAAATCGCTAGACATAGCCAAATATAATCAAATCTCAGACAACTGCCAACAAGAACATACCATGCCTTAACTAAACCACAAATGAAGATTTGTGGACAAAAACTTTTGTGGTTATGGGAAAAATGACATTGTTGGTAGTTTAGAACACAACTACTAGTTGCATTCAGGACTACCTAAGGCCTCCTCCTCCCCTACAGCCTTCCTAACCTCTCCAAAAGTGGTAAGAAAAACCACCAATTATAATTGCCACAGACAATGTGGTATAGAAAAATGTAACACAATGCTAAGAGACACCAAAACTGAAAATTAATACTCAAAAATGAGCTCATCCAATCCACTTTAAGTCTGACGTTCTGTCACTAAACCTATAAGAGCCAATGCTCACAAGGACCACAAAATCGCTAGACATAGCCAAATATAATCAAATCTCAGACAACTGCCAGCAAGAGCATACCATGCCTTAACTAACCACAAATGAAGATTTGTGGACAAAAACTTTTGTGGTTATGGGAAAATGACATTGTTGGTAGTTTAGAACACAACTACTAGTTGCATTCAGGACTACCTAAGGCCTCCTCCTCCCCTACAGCCTTCCTAACCTCTCCAAAAGTGGTAAGAAAAACCACCAATTATAATTGCCACAGACAATGTGGTATAGAAAAATGTAACACAATGCTAAGAGACACCAAAACTGAAAATTAATACTCAAAAATGAGCTCATCCACTACACTTTAAGTCTGACGTTCTGTCACCAAACCTATAAGAGCCAATGCTCACAAGGACCACAAAATCGCTAGACATAGCCAAATATAATCAAATCTCAGACAACTGCCAGCAAAGAAGCATACCATGCCTTAATTAAACCACAAATGAAGATTGTGGACAAAAACTTTTGTGGTTATGGGAAAATGACATTGTTGGTAGTTTAGAACACAACTACTAGTTGCATTCAGGACTACCTAAGGCCTCCTCCTCCCCTACAGCCTTCCTAACCTCTCCAAAAGTGGTAAGAAAAACCACCAATTATAATTGCCACAGACAATGTGGTATAGAAAAATGTAACACAATGCTAAGAGACACCAAAACTGAAAATTAATACTCAAAAATGAGCTCATCCAATCCACTTTAAGTCTGACGTTCTGTCACCTAAACCTATAAGAGCCAATGCTCACAAGGACCACAAAATCGCTAGACATAGCCAAATATAATCAAATCTCAGACAACTGCCAGCAAAAAGCATACCATGCCTTAACTAAACCACAAATGAAGATTTGTGGACAAAAACTTTTGTGGTTATGGGAAAATGACATTGTTGGTAGTTTAGAACACAACTACTAGTTGCATTCAGGACTACCTAAGGCCTCCTCCTCCCCTACAGCCTTCCTAACCTCTCCAAAAGTGGTAAGAAAAACCACCAATTATAATTGCCACAGACAATGTGGTATAGAAAAATGTAACACAATGCTAAGAGACACCAAAACTGAAAATTAATACTCAAAAATGAGCTCATCCAATACACTTTAAGTCTGACGTTCTGTCACCAAACCTATAAGAGCCAATGCTCACAAGGACCACAAAATCGCTAGACATAGCCAAATATAATCAAATCTCAGACAACTGCAGAAAAAAAGCATACCATGCCTTATTAAACCACAAATGAAGATTGTGGACAAAAACTTTTGTGGTTATGGGAAAATGACATTGTTGGTAGTTTAGAACACAACTACTAGTTGCATTCAGGACTACCTAAGGCCTCCTCCTCCCCTACAGCCTTCCTAACCTCTCCAAAAGTGGTAAGAAAAACCACCAATTATAATTGCCACAGACAATGTGGTATAGAAAAATGTAACACAATGCTAAGAGACACCAAAACTGAAAATTAATACTCAAAAATGAGCTCATCCACTCCACTTTAAGTCTGACGTTCTGTCACCTAAACCTATAAGAGCCAATGCTCACAAGGACCACAAAATCGCTAGACATAGCCAAATATAATCAAATCTCAGACAACTGCCAGCAAGAAGCATATCCATGCCTTAACTAAACCACAAATGAAGATTGTGGACAAAAACTTTTGTGGTTATGGGAAAATGACATTGTTGGTAGTTTAGAACACAACTACTAGTTGCATTCAGGACTACCTAAGGCCTCCTCCTCCCCTACAGCCTTCCTAACCTCTCCAAAAGTGGTAAGAAAAACCACCAATTATAATTGCCACAGACAATGTGGTATAGAAAAATGTAACACAATGCTAAGAGACACCAAAACTGAAAATTAATACTCAAAAATGAGCTCATCCACTCCACTTTAAGTCTGACGTTCTGTCACCAAACCTATAAGAGCCAATGCTCACAAGGACCACAAAATCGCTAGACATAGCCAAATATAATCAAATCTCAGACAACTGCGAAAAAAAGCATACCATGCCTTATTAAACCACAAATGAAGATTGTGGACAAAAACTTTTGTGGTTATGGGAAAATGACATTGTTGGTAGTTTAGAACACAACTACTAGTTGCATTCAGGACTACCTAAGGCCTCCTCCTCCCCTACAGCCTTCCTAACCTCTCCAAAAGTGGTAAGAAAAACCACCAATTATAATTGCCACAGACAATGTGGTATAGAAAAATGTAACACAATGCTAAGAGACACCAAAACTGAAAATTAATACTCAAAAATGAGCTCATCCAATACACTTTAAATCTGACGTTCTGTCATTAAACCTATAAGAGCCAATGCTCACAAGGACCACAAAATCGCTAGACATAGCCAAATATAATCAAATCTCAGACAACTGCCAGCAAGAGCATACCATGCTTTAACAAACCACAAATGAAGTTTGTGAACAAAAACTTTTGTGGTTATGGGAAATTACATTGTTGGTAGTTTAGAACACAACAACTAGTTGCATTCAGGACTACCTAAGGCCTCCTCCTCCCCTATAGCCTTCCTTACCTCTCCAAAAGTGGTAAGAAAACCACCAATTACAATTGACACGGATAATGTGGTATAGAAAAATGTAACACAATGCTAAGAGACACCAAAAATAAAAATTAATGCTCAAAAATGAGCTCATTCAATCCATTTTAAGTCTGACGTTTTGTCACCAAACCTATAAGAGCCAATGCTCAAAAGGACCCCAAAATCGCTTGACATAGCCAAATATACTCAAATTTCAGACAACTGCCAACAAGAACATACCTTGCCTTAACAAACCACAAATTAAATTTGTAAACAAAAACTTTTGTGGTTATGGGAAAATGACATTGTTGGTAGTTTAGAACACAACTACTAGTTGCATTCAGGACTACCTAAGGCCTCCTCCTCCCCTACAGCCTTCCTAACCTCTCCAAAAGTGGTAAGAAAACCACCAATTACAATTGACATGGATAATGTGGTATAAAAAATGTAACAAAATGCTAAGAGACACCAAAACTGAAAATGAATGCTAAAAAATGGGCTCATCCACTCCACTTTAAGTCTGACGTTCTGTCACCAAACCTATAAGAGCCAATGCTTACGAGGACCCCAAAATCGCTTGACATAGCCAAATATACTCAAATTTCAGACAACTGCCAACAAGAACATACCTTGCCTTAACAAACCACAAATTAAATTTGTAAACAAAAACTTTTGTGGTTATGGAAAAATGACATTGTTGGTAGTTTAGAACACAACTACTAGTTGCATTCAGGACTACCTAAGGCCTCCTCCTCCCCTACAGCCTTCCTAACCTCTCCAAAAGTGGTAAGAAAAACCACCAATTATAATTGCCACAGACAATGTGGTATAGAAAAATGTAACACAATGCTAAGAGACAGCAAAACTGAAAATTAATACTCAAAAATGAGCTCATCCAAAACACTTTAAATCTGACGTTCTGTCATTAAACCTATAAGAGCCAATGCTCACAAGGACCACAAAATCGCTAGACATAGCCAAATATAATCAAATCTCAGACAACTGCCAGCAAGAGCATATCATGCCTTAACTAACCACAAATGAAGTTTGTGGACAAAAACTTTTGTGGTTATGGGAAAATGATATTGTTGGTAGTTTAGAACACAACTACTAGTTGCATTCAGGACTACCTAAGGCCTCCTCCTCCCCTACAGCCTTCCTAACCTCTCCAAAAGTGGTAAGAAAAACCACCAATTATAATTGCCACAGACAATGTGGTATAGAAAAATGTAACACAATGCTAAGAGACACCAAAACTGAAAATTAATACTCAAAAATGAGCTCATCCAATACACTTTAAGTCTGACGATCTGTCACCAAACCTATAAGACCCAATGCTCACAAGGACCACAAAATCACTCGACATAGCCAAATATAATCAAATCTCAGACAACTGCGAAAAAAAGCATACCATGCCTTATTAAACCACAAATGAAGATTGTGGACAAAAACTTTTGTGGTTATGGGAAAATGACATTGTTGGTAGTTTAGAACACAACTACTAGTTGCATTCAGGACTACCTAAGGCCTCCTCCTCCCCTACAGCCTTCCTAACCTCTCCAAAAGTGGTAAGAAAAACCACCAATTATAATTGCCACAGACAATGTGGTATAGAAAAATGTAACACAATGCTAAGAGACACCATAACTGAAAATTAATACTCAAAAATGCGCTCATCCACTCCACTTTAAGTCTGACGTTCTGTCACCAAACCTATAAGAGCCAATGCTCACAAGGACCACAAAATCGCTAGACATAGCCAAATATAATCAAATCTCAGACAACTGCAAAAAAAAACATACCATGCCTTATTAAACCACAAATGAAGATTGTGGACAAAAACTTTTGTGGTTATGGGAAAAATGACATTGTTGGTAGTTTAGAACACAACTACTAGTTGCATTCAGGACTACCTAAGGCCTCCTCCTCCCCTACAGCCTTCCTAACCTCTCCAAAAGTGGTAAGAAAAACCACCAATTATAATTGCCACAGACAATGTGGTATAGAAAAATGTAACACAATGCTAAGAGACACCAAAACTGAAAATTAATACTCAAAAATGCGCTCATCCACTCCACTTTAAGTCTGACGTTCTGTCATTAAACCTATAAGAGCCAATGCTCACAAGGACCACAAAATCGCTAGACATAGCCAAATATAATCAAATCTCAGACAACTGCCAGCAAGAGCATATCATGCCTTAACTAACCACAACCACAAATGAAGTTTGTGGACAAAAACTTTTGTGGTTATGGGAAAATGACATTGTTGGTAGTTTAGAACACAACTACTAGTTGCATTCAGGACTACCTAAGGCCTCCTCCTCCCCTACAGCCTTCCTAACCTCTCCAAAAGTGGTAAGAAAAACCACCAATTATAATTGCCACAGACAATGTGGTATAGAAAAATGTAACACAATGCTAAGAGACACCAAAACTGAAAATTAATACTCAAAAATGAGCTCATCCACTCCACTTTAAAGTCTGACGTTCTGTCACCAAACCTATAAGAGCCAATGCTCACAAGGACCACAAAATCGCTAGACATAGCCAAATATAATCAAATCTCAGACAACTGCAGAAAAGAAGCATACCATGCCTTAACTAAACCACAAATGAAGATTGTGGACAAAAACTTTTGTGGTTATGGGAAAATGACATTGTTGGTAGTTTAGAACACAACTACTAGTTGCATTCAGGACTACCTAAGGCCTCCTCCTCCCCTACAGCCTTCCTAACCTCTCCAAAAGTGGTAAGAAAAACCACCAATTATAATTGCCACAGACAATGTGGTATAGAAAAATGTAACACAATGCTAAGAGACACCAAAACTGAAAATTAATACTCAAAAATGAGCTCATCCAATCCACTTTAAGTCTGACGTTCTGTCACTAAACCTATAAGAGCCAATGCTCACAAGGACCACAAAATCGCTAGACATAGCCAAATATAATCAAATCTCAGACAACTGCCAGCAAGAAGCATATCATGCCTTAACTAAACCACAAATGAAGTTTGTGGACAAAAACTTTTGTGGTTATGGGAAAATGACATTGTTGGTAGTTTAGAACACAACTACTAGTTGCATTCAGGACTACCTAAGGCCTCCTCCTCCCCTACAGCCTTCCTAACCTCTCCAAAAGTGGTAAGAAAAACCACCAATTATAATTGCCACAGACAATGTGGTATAGAAAAATGTAACACAATGCTAAGAGACACCAAAACTGAAAATTAATACTCAAAAATGAGCTCATCCACTCCACTTTAAGTCTGACGTTCTGTCACCAAACCTATAAGAGCCAATGCTCACAAGGACCACAAAATCGCTAGACATAGCCAAATATAATCAAATCTCAGACAACTGCGAAAAAAAGCATACCATGCCTTATTAAACCACAAATGAAGATTGTGGACAAAAACTTTTGTGGTTATGGGAAAATGACATTGTTGGTAGTTTAGAACACAACTACTAGTTGCATTCAGGACTACCTAAGGCCTCCTCCTCCCCTACAGCCTTCCTAACCTCTCCAAAAGTGGTAAGAAAAACCACCAATTATAATTGCCACAGACAATGTGGTATAGAAAAATGTAACACAATGCTAAGAGACACCAAAACTGAAAATTAATACTCAAAAATGAGCTCATCCAATACACTTTAAATCTGACGTTCTGTCATTAAACCTATAAGAGCCAATGCTCACAAGGACCACAAAATCGCTAGACATAGCCAAATATAATCAAATCTCAGACAACTGCCAGCAAGAGCATACCATGCCTTAACTAAACCACAAATGAAGTTTGTGGACAAAAACTTTTGTGGTTATGGGAAAATGACATTGTTGGTAGTTTAGAACACAACTACTAGTTGCATTCAGGACTACCTAAGGCCTCCTCCTCCCCTACAGCCTTCCTAACCTCTCCAAAAGTGGTAAGAAAAACCACCAATTATAATTGCCACAGACAATGTGGTATAGAAAAATGTAACACAATGCTAAGAGACACCAAAACTGAAAATTAATACTCAAAAATGAGCTCATCCAATCCACTTTAAGTCTGACGTTCTGTCACCAAACCTATAAGAGCCAATGCTCACAAGGACCACAAAATCGCTAGACATAGCCAAATATAATCAAATCTCAGACAACTGCCAACAAGAAGCATACCATGCCTTATACAAACCACAAATGAAGATTTGTGAACAAAAACTTTTGTGGTTATGGGAAAATGACATTGTTGGTAGTTTAGAACACAACTACTAGTTGCATTCAGGACTACCTAAGGCCTCCTCCTCCCCTACAGCCTTCCTAACCTCTCCAAAAGTGGTAAGAAAAACCACCAATTATAATTGCCACAGACAATGTGGTATAGAAAAATGTAACACAATGCTAAGAGACACCAAAACTGAAAATTAATACTCAAAAATGAGCTCATCCACTCCACTTTAAGTCTGACGTTCTGTCACCAAACCTATAAGAGCCAATGCTCACAAGGACCACAAAATCGCTAGACATAGCCAAATATAATCAAATCTCAGACAACTGCCAACAAGAACATACCATGCCTTAACTAAACCACAAATGAAGATTTGTGAACAAAAACTTTTGTGGTTATGGGAAAATGACATTGTTGGTAGTTTAGAACACAACTACTAGTTGCATTCAGGACTACCTAAGGCCTCCTCCTCCCCTACAGCCTTCCTAACCTCTCCAAAAGTGGTAAGAAAAACCACCAATTATAATTGCCACAGACAATGTGGTATAGAAAAATGTAACACAATGCTAAGAGACACCAAAACTGAAAATTAATACTCAAAAATGAGCTCATCCACTCCACTTTAAGTCTGACGTTCTGTCACCTAAACCTATAAGAGCCAATGCTCACAAGGACCACAAAATCGCTAGACATAGCCAAATATAATCAAATCTCAGACAACTGCCAGCAAGAAGCATATCATGCCTTAACTAAACCACAAATGAAGTTTGTGGACAAAAACTTTTGTGGTTATGGGAAAATGACATTGTTGGTAGTTTAGAACACAACTACTAGTTGCATTCAGGACTACCTAAGGCCTCCTCCTCCCCTACAGCCTTCCTAACCTCTCCAAAAGTGGTAAGAAAAACCACCAATTATAATTGCCACAGACAATGTGGTATAGAAAAATGTAACACAATGCTAAGAGACACCAAAACTGAAAATTAATACTCAAAAATGAGCTCATCCAATACACTTTAAATCTGACGTTCTGTCACCAAACCTATAAGAGCCAATGCTCACAAGGACCACAAAATCGCTAGACATAGCCAAATATAATCAAATCTCAGCCAACTGCCAGCAAGAGCATATCATGCCTTAACTAACCACAAATGAAGTTTGTGGACAAAAACTTTTGTGGTTATGGGAAAATGATATTGTTGGTAGTTTAGAACACAACTACTAGTTGCATTCAGGACTACCTAAGGCCTCCTCCTCCCCTACAGCCTTCCTAACCTCTCCAAAAGTGGTAAGAAAAACCACCAATTATAATTGCCACAGACAATGTGGTATAGAAAAATGTAACACAATGCTAAGAGACACCAAAACTGAAAATTAATACTCAAAAATGAGCTCATCCAATACACTTTAAGTCTGACGTTCTGTCACCAAACCTATAAGAGCCAATGCTCACAAGGACCACAAAATCGCTAGACATAGCCAAATATAATCAAATCTCAGACAACTGCAGAAAAAAGCATACCATGCCTTATTAAACCACAAATGAAGATTGTGGACAAAAACTTTTGTGGTTATGGGAAAATGACATTGTTGGTAGTTTAGAACACAACTACTAGTTGCATTCAGGACTACCTAAGGCCTCCTCCTCCCCTACAGCCTTCCTAACCTCTCCAAAAGTGGTAAGAAAAACCACCAATTATAATTGCCACAGACAATGTGGTATAGAAAAATGTAACACAATGCTAAGAGACACCAAAACTGAAAATTAATACTCAAAAATGAGCTCATCCACTCCACTTTAAGTCTGACGTTCTGTCACCAAACCTATAAGAGCCAATGCTCACAAGGACCACAAAATCGCTAGACATAGCCAAATATAATCAAATCTCAGACAACTGCCAAAAAAAGCATACCATGCCTTATTAAACCACAAATGAAGATTGTGGACAAAAACTTTTGTGGTTATGGGAAAATGACATTGTTGGTAGTTTAGAACACAACTACTAGTTGCATTCAGGACTACCTAAGGCCTCCTCCTCCCCTACAGCCTTCCTAACCTCTCCAAAAGTGGTAAGAAAAACCACCAATTATAATTGCCACAGACAATGTGGTATAGAAAAATGTAACACAATGCTAAGAGACACCAAAACTGAAAATTAATACTCAAAAATGAGCTCATCCACTCCACTTTAAATCTGACGTTCTGTCACCAAACCTATAAGAGCCAATGCTCACAAGGACCACAAAATCGCTAGACATAGCCAAATATAATCAAATCTCAGACAACTGCGAAAAAAAAGCATACCATGCCTTATTAAACCACAAATGAAGATTGTGGACAAAAGCTTTTGTGGTTATGGGAAAATGACATTGTTGGTAGTTTAGAACACAACTACTAGTTGCATTCAGGACTACCTAAGGCCTCCTCCTCCCCTACAGCCTTCCTAACCTCTCCAAAAGTGGTAAGAAAAACCACCAATTATAATTGCCACAGACAATGTGGTATAGAAAAATGTAACACAATGCTAAGAGACACCAAAACTGAAAATTAATACTCAAAAATGAGCTCATCCAATACACTTTAAATCTGACGTTCTGTCATTAAACCTATAAGAGCCAATGCTCACAAGGACCACAAAATCGCTAGACATAGCCAAATATAATCAAATCTCAGACAACTGCCAGCAAGAGCATACCATGCTTTAACAAACCACAAATGAAGTTTGTGAACAAAAACTTTTGTGGTTATGGGAAATTACATTGTTGGTAGTTTAGAACACAACAACTAGTTGCATTCAGGACTACCTAAGGCCTCCTCCTCCCCTATAGCCTTCCTTACCTCTCCAAAAGTGGTAAGAAAACCACCAATTACAATTGACACGGATAATGTGGTATAGAAAAATGTAACACAATGCTAAGAGACACCAAAAATAAAAATTAATGCTCAAAAATGAGCTCATTCAATCCATTTTAAGTCTGACGTTTTGTCACCAAACCTATAAGAGCCAATGCTCAAA
The DNA here is from genome assembly GCF_027789765.1 of Dendropsophus ebraccatus. Classification (NCBI taxonomy): domain Eukaryota; kingdom Metazoa; phylum Chordata; class Amphibia; order Anura; family Hylidae; genus Dendropsophus; species Dendropsophus ebraccatus. The sequence continues at coordinate 187,319,668 of NC_091455.1, forward strand.
AGGACCCCAAAATCGCTTGACATAGCCAAATATACTCAAATTTCAGACAACTGCCAACAAGAACATACCTTGCCTTAACAAACCACAAATTAAATTTGTAAACAAAAACTTTTGTGGTTATGGGAAAATGACATTGTTGGTAGTTTAGAACACAACTACTAGTTGCATTCAGGACTACCTAAGGCCTCCTCCTCCCCTACAGCCTTCCTAACCTCTCCAAAAGTGGTAAGAAAACCACCAATTACAATTGACATGGATAATGTGGTATAAAAAATGTAACAAAATGCTAAGAGACACCAAAACTGAAAATGAATGCTAAAAAATGGGCTCATCCACTCCACTTTAAGTCTGACGTTCTGTCACCAAACCTATAAGAGCCAATGCTTACAAGGACCCCAAAATCGCTTGACATAGCCAAATATACTCAAATTTCAGACAACTGCCAACAAGAACATACCTTGCCTTAACAAACCACAAATTAAATTTGTAAACAAAAACTTTTGTGGTTATGGAAAAATGACATTGTTGGTAGTTTAGAACACAACTACTAGTTGCATTCAGGACTACCTAAGGCCTCCTCCTCCCCTACAGCCTTCCTAACCTCTCCAAAAGTGGTAAGAAAAACCACCAATTATAATTGCCACAGACAATGTGGTATAGAAAAATGTAACACAATGCTAAGAGACACCAAAACTGAAAATTAATACTCAAAAATGAGCTCATCCAATACACTTTAAATCTGACGTTCTGTCATTAAACCTATAAGAGCCAATGCTCACAAGGACCACAAAATCGCTAGACATAGCCAAATATAATCAAATCTCAGACAACTGCCAGCAAGAGCATATCATGCCTTAACTAACCACAAATGAAGTTTGTGGACAAAAACTTTTGTGGTTATGGGAAAATGATATTGTTGGTAGTTTAGAACACAACTACTAGTTGCATTCAGGACTACCTAAGGCCTCCTCCTCCCCTACAGCCTTCCTAACCTCTCCAAAAGTGGTAAGAAAAACCACCAATTATAATTGCCACAGACAATGTGGTATAGAAAAATGTAACACAATGCTAAGAGACACCAAAACTGAAAATTAATACTCAAAAATGAGCTCATCCAATACACTTTAAGTCTGACGATCTGTCACCAAACCTATAAGACCCAATGCTCACAAGGACCACAAAATCACTCGACATAGCCAAATATAATCAAATCTCAGACAACTGCGAAAAAAAGCATACCATGCCTTATTAAACCACAAATGAAGATTGTGGACAAAAACTTTTGTGGTTATGGGAAAATGACATTGTTGGTAGTTTAGAACACAACTACTAGTTGCATTCAGGACTACCTAAGGCCTCCTCCTCCCCTACAGCCTTCCTAACCTCTCCAAAAGTGGTAAGAAAAACCACCAATTATAATTGCCACAGACAATGTGGTATAGAAAAATGTAACACAATGCTAAGAGACACCATAACTGAAAATTAATACTCAAAAATGCGCTCATCCACTCCACTTTAAGTCTGACGTTCTGTCACCAAACCTATAAGAGCCAATGCTCACAAGGACCACAAAATCGCTAGACATAGCCAAATATAATCAAATCTCAGACAACTGCAAAAAAAACATACCATGCCTTATTAAACCACAAATGAAGATTGTGGACAAAAACTTTTGTGGTTATGGGAAAAATGACATTGTTGGTAGTTTAGAACACAACTACTAGTTGCATTCAGGACTACCTAAGGCCTCCTCCTCCCCTACAGCCTTCCTAACCTCTCCAAAAGTGGTAAGAAAAACCACCAATTATAATTGCCACAGACAATGTGGTATAGAAAAATGTAACACAATGCTAAGAGACACCAAAACTGAAAATTAATACTCAAAAATGAGCTCATCCACTCCACTTTAAGTCTGACGTTCTGTCATTAAACCTATAAGAGCCAATGCTCACAAGGACCACAAAATCGCTAGACATAGCCAAATATAATCAAATCTCAGACAACTGCCAGCAAGAGCATATCATGCCTTAACTAAACCACAAATGAAGTTTGTGGACAAAAACTTTTGTGGTTATGGGAAAATGACATTGTTGGTAGTTTAGAACACAACTACTAGTTGCATTCAGGACTACCTAAGGCCTCCTCCTCCCCTACAGCCTTCCTAACCTCTCCAAAAGTGGTAAGAAAAACCACCAATTATAATTGCCACAGACAATGTGGTATAGAAAAATGTAACACAATGCTAAGAGACACCAAAACTGAAAATTAATACTCAAAAATGAGCTCATCCACTCCACTTTAAGTCTGACGTTCTGTCACCAAACCTATAAGAGCCAATGCTCACAAGGACCACAAAATCGCTAGACATAGCCAAATATAATCAAATCTCAGACAACTGCAGAAAAAAGCATACCATGCCTTATTAAACCACAAATGAAGATTGTGGACAAAAACTTTTGTGGTTATGGGAAAATGACATTGTTGGTAGTTTAGAACACAACTACTAGTTGCATTCAGGACTACCTAAGGCCTCCTCCTCCCCTACAGCCTTCCTAACCTCTCCAAAAGTGGTAAGAAAAACCACCAATTATAATTGCCACAGACAATGTGGTATAGAAAAATGTAACACAATGCTAAGAGACACCAAAACTGAAAATTAATACTCAAAAATGCGCTCATCCACTCCACTTTAAGTCTGACGTTCTGTCATTAAACCTATAAGAGCCAATGCTCACAAGGACCACAAAATCGCTAGACATAGCCAAATATAATCAAATCTCAGACAACTGCCAGCAAGAGCATATCATGCCTTAACTAACCACAAATGAAGTTTGTGGACAAAAACTTTTGTGGTTATGGGAAAATGACATTGTTGGTAGTTTAGAACACAACTACTAGTTGCATTCAGGACTACCTAAGGCCTCCTCCTCCCCTACAGCCTTCCTAACCTCTCCAAAAGTGGTAAGAAAAACCACCAATTATAATTGCCACAGACAATGTGGTATAGAAAAATGTAACACAATGCTAAGAGACACCAAAACTGAAAATTAATACTCAAAAATGAGCTCATCCAATACACTTTAAATCTGACGTTCTGTCATTAAACCTATAAGAGCCAATGCTCACAAGGACCACAAAATCGCTAGACATAGCCAAATATAATCAAATCTCAGACAACTGCCAGCAAGAGCATACCATGCCTTAACTAAACCACAAATGAAGTTTGTGGACAAAAACTTTTGTGGTTATGGGAAAATGACATTGTTGGTAGTTTAGAACACAACTACTAGTTGCATTCAGGACTACCTAAGGCCTCCTCCTCCCCTACAGCCTTCCTAACCTCTCCAAAAGTGGTAAGAAAAACCACCAATTATAATTGCCACAGACAATGTGGTATAGAAAAATGTAACACAATGCTAAGAGACACCAAAACTGAAAATTAATACTCAAAAATGAGCTCATCCAATCCACTTTAAGTCTGACGTTCTGTCACCTAAACCTATAAGAGCCAATGCTCACAAGGACCACAAAATCGCTAGACATAGCCAAATATAATCAAATCTCAGACAACTGCCAACAAGAAGCATACCATTGCCTTAACAAACCACAAATGAAGATTTGTGAACAAAAACTTTTGTGGTTATGGGAAAATGACATTGTTGGTAGTTTAGAACACAACTACTAGTTGCATTCAGGACTACCTAAGGCCTCCTCCTCCCCTACAGCCTTCCTAACCTCTCCAAAAGTGGTAAGAAAACCACCAATTACAAATGACACGGATAATGTGGTATAGAAAAATGTAACACAATGCTAAGAGACACCAAAACTGAAAATTAATACTCAAAAATGAGCTCATCCACTCCACTTTAAATCTGAGGTTCTGTCACCAAACCTATAAGAGCCAATGCTCACAAGGACCACAAAATCGCTTGACATAGCCAAATATACTCAAATTTCAGACAACTGCCAACAAGAACATACCTTGCCTTAACAAACCACAAATTAAATTTGTAAACAAAAACTTTTGTGGTTATGGGAAAATGACATTGTTGGTAGTTTAGAACACAACTACTAGTTGCATTCAGGACTACCTAAGGCCTCCTCCTCCCCTACAGCCTTCCTAACCTCTCCAAAAGTGGTAAGAAAAACCACCAATTATAATTGCCACAGACAATGTGGTATAGAAAAATGTAACACAATGCTAAGAGACACCAAAACTGAAAATTAATACTCAAAAATGAGCTCATCCACTCCACTTTAAGTCTGACGTTCTGTCACCAAACCTATAAGAGCCAATGCTCACAAGGACCACAAAATCGCTAGACATAGCCAAATATAATCAAATCTCAGACAACTGCCAACAAGAAGCATACATTGCCTTAACTAAACCACAAATGAAGTTTGTGGAACAAAAACTTTTGTGGTTATGGGAAAATGACATTGTTGGTAGTTTAGAACACAACTACTAGTTGCATTCAGGACTACCTAAGGCCTCCTCCTCCCCTACAGCCTTCCTAACCTCTCCAAAAGTGGTAAGAAAAACCACCAATTATAATTGCCACAGACAATGTGGTATAGAAAAATGTAACACAATGCTAAGAGACACCAAAACTGAAAATTAATACTCAAAAATGAGCTCATCCAATACACTTTAAATCTGACGTTCTGTCATTAAACCTATAAGAGCCAATGCTCACAAGGACCACAAAATCGCTAGACATAGCCAAATATAATCAAATCTCAGACAACTGCCAGCAAGAGCATATCATGCCTTAACTAACCACAAATGAAGTTTGTGGACAAAAACTTTTGTGGTTATGGGAAAATGATATTGTTGGTAGTTTAGAACACAACTACTAGTTGCATTCAGGACTACCTAAGGCCTCCTCCTCCCCTACAGCCTTCCTAACCTCTCCAAAAGTGGTAAGAAAAACCACCAATTATAATTGCCACAGACAATGTGGTATAGAAAAATGTAACACAATGCTAAGAGACACCAAAACTGAAAATTAATACTCAAAAATGAGCTCATCCAATACACTTTAAGTCTGACGATTCTGTCACCAAACCTATAAGACCCAATGCTCACAAGGACCACAAAATCACTCGACATAGCCAAATATAATCAAATCTCAGACAACTGCGAAAAAAAGCATACCATGCCTTATTAAACCACAAATGAAGATTGTGGACAAAAACTTTTGTGGTTATGGGAAAATGACATTGTTGGTAGTTTAGAACACAACTACTAGTTGCATTCAGGACTACCTAAGGCCTCCTCCTCCCCTACAGCCTTCCTAACCTCTCCAAAAGTGGTAAGAAAAACCACCAATTATAATTGCCACAGACAATGTGGTATAGAAAAATGTAACACAATGCTAAGAGACACCAAAACTGAAAATTAATACTCAAAAATGCGCTCATCCACTCCACTTTAAGTCTGACGTTCTGTCATTAAACCTATAAGAGCCAATGCTCACAAGGACCACAAAATCGCTAGACATAGCCAAATATAATCAAATCTCAGACAACTGCCAGCAAAGAGCATATCATGCCTTAACTAACAAACCACAAATGAAGATTTGTGGACAAAAACTTTTGTGGTTATGGGAAAATGACATTGTTGGTAGTTTAGAACACAACTACTAGTTGCATTCAGGACTACCTAAGGCCTCCTCCTCCCCTACAGCCTTCCTAACCTCTCCAAAAGTGGTAAGAAAAACCACCAATTATAATTGCCACAGACAATGTGGTATAGAAAAATGTAACACAATGCTAAGAGACACCAAAACTGAAAATTAATACTCAAAAATGAGCTCATCCACTCCACTTTAAATCTGAGGTTCTGTCACCAAACCTATAAGAGCCAATGCTCACAAGGACCACAAAATCGATAGACATAGCCAAATATAATCAAATCTCAGACAACTGCGAAAAAAAAGCATACCATGCCTTATTAAACCACAAATGAAGATTGTGGACAAAAACTTTTGTGGTTATGGGAAAATGACATTGTTGGTAGTTTAGAACACAACTACTAGTTGCATTCAGGACTACCTAAGGCCTCCTCCTCCCCTACAGCCTTCCTAACCTCTCCAAAAGTGGTAAGAAAAACCACCAATTATAATTGCCACAGACAATGTGGTATAGAAAAATGTAACACAATGCTAAGAGACACCAAAACTGAAAATTAATACTCAAAAATGAGCTCATCCAATACACTTTAAATCTGACGTTCTGTCATTAAACCTATAAGAGCCAATGCTCACAAGGACCACAAAATCGCTAGACATAGCCAAATATAATCAAATCTCAGACAACTGCCAGCAAGAGCATACCATGCTTTAACAAACCACAAATGAAGTTTGTGAACAAAAACTTTTGTGGTTATGGGAAATTACATTGTTGGTAGTTTAGAACACAACAACTAGTTGCATTCAGGACTACCTAAGGCCTCCTCCTCCCCTATAGCCTTCCTTACCTCTCCAAAAGTGGTAAGAAAACCACCAATTACAATTGACACGGATAATGTGGTATAGAAAAATGTAACACAATGCTAAGAGACACCAAAAATAAAAATTAATGCTCAAAAATGAGCTCATTCAATCCATTTTAAGTCTGACGTTTTGTCACCTAACCTATAAGAGCCAATGCTCAAAAGGACCCCAAAATCGCTTGACATAGCCAAATATACTCAAATTTCAGACAACTGCCAACAAGAACATACCTTGCCTTAACAAACCACAAATTAAATTTGTAAACAAAAACTTTTGTGGTTATGGGAAAATGACATTGTTGGTAGTTTAGAACACAACTACTAGTTGCATTCAGGACTACCTAAGGCCTCCTCCTCCCCTACAGCCTTCCTAACCTCTCCAAAAGTGGTAAGAAAACCACCAATTACAATTGACATGGATAATGTGGTATAAAAAATGTAACAAAATGCTAAGAGACACCAAAACTGAAAATGAATGCTAAAAAATGGGCTCATCCACTCCACTTTAAGTCTGACGTTCTGTCACCAAACCTATAAGAGCCAATGCTTACAAGGACCCCAAAATCGCTTGACATAGCCAAATATACTCAAATTTCAGACAACTGCCAACAAGAACATACCTTGCCTTAACAAACCACAAATTAAATTTGTAAACAAAAACTTTTGTGGTTATGGAAAAATGACATTGTTGGTAGTTTAGAACACAACTACTAGTTGCATTCAGGACTACCTAAGGCCTCCTCCTCCCCTACAGCCTTCCTAACCTCTCCAAAAGTGGTAAGAAAAACCACCAATTATAATTGCCACAGACAATGTGGTATAGAAAAATGTAACACAATGCTAAGAGACAGCAAAACTGAAAATTAATACTCAAAAATGAGCTCATCCAAAACACTTTAAGTCTGACGTTCTGTCATTAAACCTATAAGAGCCAATGCTCACAAGGACCACAAAATCGCTAGACATAGCCAAATATAATCAAATCTCAGACAACTGCCAGCAAGAGCATATCATGCCTTAACTAACCACAAATGAAGTTTGTGGACAAAAACTTTTGTGGTTATGGGAAAATGACATTGTTGGTAGTTTAGAACACAACTACTAGTTGCATTCAGGACTACCTAAGGCCTCCTCCTCCCCTACAGCCTTCCTAACCTCTCCAAAAGTGGTAAGAAAAACCACCAATTATAATTGCCACAGACAATGTGGTATAGAAAAATGTAACACAATGCTAAGAGACACCAAAACTGAAAATTAATACTCAAAAATGAGCTCATCCACTCCACTTTAAATCTGACGGTTCTGTCACCAAACCTATAAGAGCCAATGCTCACAAGGACCACAAAATCGCTAGACATAGCCAAATATAATCAAATCTCAGACAACTGCGAAAAAAAAGCATACCATGCCTTATTAAACCACAAATGAAGATTGTGGACAAAAACTTTTGTGGTTATGGGAAAATGACATTGTTGGTAGTTTAGAACACAACTACTAGTTGCATTCAGGACTACCTAAGGCCTCCTCCTCCCCTACAGCCTTCCTAACCTCTCCAAAAGTGGTAAGAAAAACCACCAATTATAATTGCCACAGACAATGTGGTATAGAAAAATGTAACACAATGCTAAGAGACACCAAAACTGAAAATTAATACTCAAAAATGAGCTCATCCAATACACTTTAAATCTGACGTTCTGTCATTAAACCTATAAGAGCCAATGCTCACAAGGACCACAAAATCGCTAGACATAGCCAAATATAATCAAATCTCAGACAACTGCCAGCAAGAGCATACCATGCTTTAACAAACCACAAATGAAGTTTGTGAACAAAAACTTTTGTGGTTATGGGAAATTACATTGTTGGTAGTTTAGAACACAACAACTAGTTGCATTCAGGACTACCTAAGGCCTCCTCCTCCCCTATAGCCTTCCTTACCTCTCCAAAAGTGGTAAGAAAACCACCAATTACAATTGACACGGATAATGTGGTATAGAAAAATGTAACACAATGCTAAGAGACACCAAAAATAAAAATTAATGCTCAAAAATGAGCTCATTCAATCCATTTTAAGTCTGACGTTTTGTCACCTAACCTATAAGAGCCAATGCTCAAAAGGACCCCAAAATCGCTTGACATAGCCAAATATACTCAAATTTCAGACAACTGCCAACAAGAACATACCTTGCCTTAACAAACCACAAATTAAATTTGTAAACAAAAACTTTTGTGGTTATGGGAAAATGACATTGTTGGTAGTTTAGAACACAACTACTAGTTGCATTCAGGACTACCTAAGGCCTCCTCCTCCCCTACAGCCTTCCTAACCTCTCCAAAAGTGGTAAGAAAACCACCAATTACAATTGACATGGATAATGTGGTATAAAAAATGTAACAAAATGCTAAGAGACACCAAAACTGAAAATGAATGCTAAAAAATGGGCTCATCCACTCCACTTTAAGTCTGACGTTCTGTCACCAAACCTATAAGAGCCAATGCTTACAAGGACCCCAAAATCGCTTGACATAGCCAAATATACTCAAATTTCAGACAACTGCCAACAAGAACATACCTTGCCTTAACAAACCACAAATTAAATTTGTAAACAAAAACTTTTGTGGTTATGGAAAAATGACATTGTTGGTAGTTTAGAACACAACTACTAGTTGCATTCAGGACTACCTAAGGCCTCCTCCTCCCCTACAGCCTTCCTAACCTCTCCAAAAGTGGTAAGAAAAACCACCAATTATAATTGCCACAGACAATGTGGTATAGAAAAATGTAACACAATGCTAAGAGACAGCAAAACTGAAAATTAATACTCAAAAATGAGCTCATCCAATACACTTTAAATCTGACGTTCTGTCATTAAACCTATAAGAGCCAATGCTCACAAGGACCACAAAATCGCTAGACATAGCCAAATATAATCAAATCTCAGACAACTGCCAGCAAGAGCATATCATGCCTTAACTAACCACAAATGAAGTTTGTGGACAAAAACTTTTGTGGTTATGGGAAAATGATATTGTTGGTAGTTTAGAACACAACTACTAGTTGCATTCAGGACTACCTAAGGCCTCCTCCTCCCCTACAGCCTTCCTAACCTCTCCAAAAGTGGTAAGAAAAACCACCAATTATAATTGCCACAGACAATGTGGTATAGAAAAATGTAACACAATGCTAAGAGACACCAAAACTGAAAATTAATACTCAAAAATGAGCTCATCCAATACACTTTAAGTCTGACGATCTGTCACCAAACCTATAAGACCCAATGCTCACAAGGACCACAAAATCACTCGACATAGCCAAATATAATCAAATCTCAGACAACTGCGAAAAAAAGCATACCATGCCTTATTAAACCACAAATGAAGATTGTGGACAAAAACTTTTGTGGTTATGGGAAAATGACATTGTTGGTAGTTTAGAACACAACTACTAGTTGCATTCAGGACTACCTAAGGCCTCCTCCTCCCCTACAGCCTTCCTAACCTCTCCAAAAGTGGTAAGAAAAACCACCAATTATAATTGCCACAGACAATGTGGTATAGAAAAATGTAACACAATGCTAAGAGACACCATAACTGAAAATTAATACTCAAAAATGCGCTCATCCACTCCACTTTAAGTCTGACGTTCTGTCACCAAACCTATAAGAGCCAATGCTCACAAGGACCACAAAATCGCTAGACATAGCCAAATATAATCAAATCTCAGACAACTGCAAAAAAAACATACCATGCCTTATTAAACCACAAATGAAGATTGTGGACAAAAACTTTTGTGGTTATGGGAAAAATGACATTGTTGGTAGTTTAGAACACAACTACTAGTTGCATTCAGGACTACCTAAGGCCTCCTCCTCCCCTACAGCCTTCCTAACCTCTCCAAAAGTGGTAAGAAAAACCACCAATTATAATTGCCACAGACAATGTGGTATAGAAAAATGTAACACAATGCTAAGAGACACCAAAACTGAAAATTAATACTCAAAAATGCGCTCATCCACTCCACTTTAAGTCTGACATTCTGTCATTAAACCTATAAGAGCCAATGCTCACAAGGACCACAAAATCGCTAGACATAGCCAAATATAATCAAATCTCAGACAACTGCCAGCAAGAGCATATCATGCCTTAACTAACCACAACCACAAATGAAGTTTGTGGACAAAAACTTTTGTGGTTATGGGAAAATGACATTGTTGGTAGTTTAGAACACAACTACTAGTTGCATTCAGGACTACCTAAGGCCTCCTCCTCCCCTACAGCCTTCCTAACCTCTCCAAAAGTGGTAAAAAAAACCACCAATTATAATTGCCACAGACAATGTGGTATAGAAAAATGTAACACAATGCTAAGAGACACCAAAACTGAAAATTAATACTCAAAAATGAGCTCATCCACTCCACTTTAAATCTGAGGTTCTGTCACCAAACCTATAAGAGCCAATGCTCACAAGGACCACAAAATCGCTAGACATAGCCAAATATAATCAAATCTCAGACAACTGCGAAAAAAAAGCATACCATGCCTTATTAAACCACAAATGAAGATTGTGGACAAAAACTTTTGTGGTTATGGGAAAATGACATTGTTGGTAGTTTAGAACACAACTACTAGTTGCATTCAGGACTACCTAAGGCCTCCTCCTCCCCTACAGCCTTCCTAACCTCTCCAAAAGTGGTAAGAAAAACCACCAATTATAATTGCCACAGACAATGTGGTATAGAAAAATGTAACACAATGCTAAGAGACACCAAAACTGAAAATTAATACTCAAAAATGAGCTCATCCAATACACTTTAAATCTGACGTTCTGTCATTAAACCTATAAGAGCCAATGCTCACAAGGACCACAAAATCGCTAGACATAGCCAAATATAATCAAATCTCAGACAACTGCCAGCAAGAGCATACCATGCTTTAACAAACCACAAATGAAGTTTGTGAACAAAAACTTTTGTGGTTATGGGAAATTACATTGTTGGTAGTTTAGAACACAACAACTAGTTGCATTCAGGACTACCTAAGGCCTCCTCCTCCCCTATAGCCTTCCTTACCTCTCCAAAAGTGGTAAGAAAACCACCAATTACAATTGACACGGATAATGTGGTATAGAAAAATGTAACACAATGCTAAGAGACACCAAAAATAAAAATTAATGCTCAAAAATGAGCTCATTCAATCCATTTTAAGTCTGACGTTTTGTCACCAAACCTATAAGAGCCAATGCTCAAAAGGACCCCAAAATCGCTTGACATAGCCAAATATACTCAAATTTCAGACAACTGCCAACAAGAACATACCTTGCCTTAACAAACCACAAATTAAATTTGTAAACAAAAACTTTTGTGGTTATGGGAAAATGACATTGTTGGTAGTTTAGAACACAACTACTAGTTGCATTCAGGACTACCTAAGGCCTCCTCCTCCCCTACAGCCTTCCTAACCTCTCCAAAAGTGGTAAGAAAACCACCAATTACAATTGACATGGATAATGTGGTATAAAAAATGTAACAAAATGCTAAGAGACACCAAAACTGAAAATGAATGCTAAAAAATGGGCTCATCCACTCCACTTTAAGTCTGACGTTCTGTCACCAAACCTATAAGAGCCAATGCTTACAAGGACCCCAAAATCGCTTGACATAGCCAAATATACTCAAATTTCAGACAACTGCCAACAAGAACATACCTTGCCTTAACAAACCACAAATTAAATTTGTAAACAAAAACTTTTGTGGTTATGGAAAAATGACATTGTTGGTAGTTTAGAACACAACTACTAGTTGCATTCAGGACTACCTAAGGCCTCCTCCTCCCCTACAGCCTTCCTAACCTCTCCAAAAGTGGTAAGAAAAACCACCAATTATAATTGCCACAGACAATGTGGTATAGAAAAATGTAACACAATGCTAAGAGACAGCAAAACTGAAAATTAATACTCAAAAATGAGCTCATCCAATACACTTTAAATCTGACGTTCTGTCATTAAACCTATAAGAGCCAATGCTCACAAGGACCACAAAATCGCTAGACATAGCCAAATATAATCAAATCTCAGACAACTGCCAGCAAGAGCATATCATGCCTTAACTAACCACAAATGAAGTTTGTGGACAAAAACTTTTGTGGTTATGGGAAAATGATATTGTTGGTAGTTTAGAACACAACTACTAGTTGCATTCAGGACTACCTAAGGCCTCCTCCTCCCCTACAGCCTTCCTAACCTCTCCAAAAGTGGTAAGAAAAACCACCAATTATAATTGCCACAGACAATGTGGTATAGAAAAATGTAACACAATGCTAAGAGACACCAAAACTGAAAATTAATACTCAAAAATGAGCTCATCCAATACACTTTAAGTCTGACGATCTGTCACCAAACCTATAAGACCCAATGCTCACAAGGACCACAAAATCACTCGACATAGCCAAATATAATCAAATCTCAGACAACTGCGAAAAAAAGCATACCATGCCTTATTAAACCACAAATGAAGATTGTGGACAAAAACTTTTGTGGTTATGGGAAAATGACATTGTTGGTAGTTTAGAACACAACTACTAGTTGCATTCAGGACTACCTAAGGCCTCCTCCTCCCCTACAGCCTTCCTAACCTCTCCAAAAGTGGTAAGAAAAACCACCAATTATAATTGCCACAGACAATGTGGTATAGAAAAATGTAACACAATGCTAAGAGACACCATAACTGAAAATTAATACTCAAAAATGCGCTCATCCACTCCACTTTAAGTCTGACGTTCTGTCACCAAACCTATAAGAGCCAATGCTCACAAGGACCACAAAATCGCTAGACATAGCCAAATATAATCAAATCTCAGACAACTGCAAAAAAAACATACCATGCCTTATTAAACCACAAATGAAGATTGTGGACAAAAACTTTTGTGGTTATGGGAAAAATGACATTGTTGGTAGTTTAGAACACAACTACTAGTTGCATTCAGGACTACCTAAGGCCTCCTCCTCCCCTACAGCCTTCCTAACCTCTCCAAAAGTGGTAAGAAAAACCACCAATTATAATTGCCACAGACAATGTGGTATAGAAAAATGTAACACAATGCTAAGAGACACCAAAACTGAAAATTAATACTCAAAAATGAGCTCATCCAATCCACTTTAAGTCTGACGTTCTGTCACCTAAACCTATAAGAGCCAATGCTCACAAGGACCACAAAATCGCTAGACATAGCCAAATATAATCAAATCTCAGACAACTGCCAGCAAGAAGCATACCATGCCTTAACTAAACCACAAATGAAGATTTGTGGACAAAAACTTTTGTGGTTATGGGAAAATGACATTGTTGGTAGTTTAGAACACAACTACTAGTTGCATTCAGGACTACCTAAGGCCTCCTCCTCCCCTACAGCCTTCCTAACCTCTCCAAAAGTGGTAAGAAAACCACCAATTATAATTGCACATGATAATGTGGTATAGAAAAATGTAACACAATGCTAAGAGACACCAAAACTGAAAATTAATAGCTCAAAAATGAGCTCATCCACTCCACTTTAAGTCTGACGTTCTGTCACCAAACCTATAAGAGCCAATGCTTCACAAGGACCCCAAAATCGCTAGACATAGCCAAATATACTCAAATTTCAGACAACTGCCAACAAGAACATACCATGCCTTATACAAACCACAAATGAAGATTTGTGAACAAAAACTTTTGTGGTTATGGGAAAAATGACATTGTTGGTAGTTTAGAACACAACTACTAGTTGCATTCAGGACTACCTAAGGCCTCCTCCTCCCCTACAGCCTTCCTAACCTCTCCAAAAGTGGTAAGAAAAACCACCAATTATAATTGCCACAGACAATGTGGTATAGAAAAATGTAACACAATGCTAAGAGACAGCAAAACTGAAAATTAATACTCAAAAATGAGCTCATCCAATACACTTTAAATCTGACGTTCTGTCATTAAACCTATAAGAGCCAATGCTCACAAGGACCACAAAATCGCTAGACATAGCCAAATATAATCAAATCTCAGACAACTGCCAGCAAGAGCATATCATGCCTTAACTAACCACAAATGAAGTTTGTGGACAAAAACTTTTGTGGTTATGGGAAAATGATATTGTTGGTAGTTTAGAACACAACTACTAGTTGCATTCAGGACTACCTAAGGCCTCCTCCTCCCCTACAGCCTTCCTAACCTCTCCAAAAGTGGTAAGAAAAACCACCAATTATAATTGCCACAGACAATGTGGTATAGAAAAATGTAACACAATGCTAAGAGACACCAAAACTGAAAATTAATACTCAAAAATGAGCTCATCCAATACACTTTAAGTCTGACGATCTGTCACCAAACCTATAAGACCCAATGCTCACAAGGACCACAAAATCACTCGACATAGCCAAATATAATCAAATCTCAGACAACTGCGAAAAAAAGCATACCATGCCTTATTAAACCACAAATGAAGATTGTGGACAAAAACTTTTGTGGTTATGGGAAAATGACATTGTTGGTAGTTTAGAACACAACTACTAGTTGCATTCAGGACTACCTAAGGCCTCCTCCTCCCCTACAGCCTTCCTAACCTCTCCAAAAGTGGTAAGAAAAACCACCAATTATAATTGCCACAGACAATGTGGTATAGAAAAATGTAACACAATGCTAAGAGACACCATAACTGAAAATTAATACTCAAAAATGCGCTCATCCACTCCACTTTAAGTCTGACGTTCTGTCACCAAACCTATAAGAGCCAATGCTCACAAGGACCACAAAATCGCTAGACATAGCCAAATATAATCAAATCTCAGACAACTG
The DNA here is from genome assembly GCF_027789765.1 of Dendropsophus ebraccatus. Lineage (NCBI taxonomy): Eukaryota > Metazoa > Chordata > Amphibia > Anura > Hylidae > Dendropsophus > Dendropsophus ebraccatus. The sequence continues at coordinate 187,334,989 of NC_091455.1, forward strand.
CAAAAAAAACATACCATGCCTTATTAAACCACAAATGAAGATTGTGGACAAAAACTTTTGTGGTTATGGGAAAAATGACATTGTTGGTAGTTTAGAACACAACTACTAGTTGCATTCAGGACTACCTAAGGCCTCCTCCTCCCCTACAGCCTTCCTAACCTCTCCAAAAGTGGTAAGAAAAACCACCAATTATAATTGCCACAGACAATGTGGTATAGAAAAATGTAACACAATGCTAAGAGACACCAAAACTGAAAATTAATACTCAAAAATGAGCTCATCCACTCCACTTTAAGTCTGACGTTCTGTCATTAAACCTATAAGAGCCAATGCTCACAAGGACCACAAAATCGCTAGACATAGCCAAATATAATCAAATCTCAGACAACTGCCAGCAAGAGCATATCATGCCTTAACTAACCAAAACCACAAATGAAGTTTGTGGACAAAAACTTTTGTGGTTATGGGAAAATGACATTGTTGGTAGTTTAGAACACAACTACTAGTTGCATTCAGGACTACCTAAGGCCTCCTCCTCCCCTACAGCCTTCCTAACCTCTCCAAAAGTGGTAAGAAAAACCACCAATTATAATTGCCACAGACAATGTGGTATAGAAAAATGTAACACAATGCTAAGAGACACCAAAACTGAAAATTAATACTCAAAAATGAGCTCATCCACTCCACTTTAAGTCTGACGTTCTGTCACCAAACCTATAAGAGCCAATGCTCACAAGGACCACAAAATCGCTAGACATAGCCAAATATAATCAAATCTCAGACAACTGCAAAAAAAAACATACCATGCCTTATTAAACCACAAATGAAGATTGTGGACAAAAACTTTTGTGGTTATGGGAAAATGACATTGTTGGTAGTTTAGAACACAACTACTAGTTGCATTCAGGACTACCTAAGGCCTCCTCCTCCCCTACAGCCTTCCTAACCTCTCCAAAAGTGGTAAGAAAAACCACCAATTATAATTGCCACAGACAATGTGGTATAGAAAAATGTAACACAATGCTAAGAGACACCATAACTGAAAATTAATACTCAAAAATGCGCTCATCCACTCCACTTTAAGTCTGACGTTCTGTCACCAAACCTATAAGAGCCAATGCTCACAAGGACCACAAAATCGCTAGACATAGCCAAATATAATCAAATCTCAGACAACTGCAAAAAAAAACATACCATGCCTTATTAAACCACAAATGAAGATTGTGGACAAAAACTTTTGTGGTTATGGGAAAAATGACATTGTTGGTAGTTTAGAACACAACTACTAGTTGCATTCAGGACTACCTAAGGCCTCCTCCTCCCCTACAGCCTTCCTAACCTCTCCAAAAGTGGTAAGAAAAACCACCAATTATAATTGCCACAGACAATGTGGTATAGAAAAATGTAACACAATGCTAAGAGACACCAAAACTGAAAATTAATACTCAAAAATGAGCTCATCCACTCCACTTTAAATTTGAGGTTCTGTCACCAAACCTATAAGAGCCAATGCTCACAAGGACCACAAAATCGCTAGACATAGCCAAATATAATCAAATCTCAGACAACTGCGAAAAAAAAGCATACCATGCCTTATTAAACCACAAATGAAGATTGTGGACAAAAGCTTTTGTGGTTATGGGAAAATGACATTGTTGGTAGTTTAGAACACAACTACTAGTTGCATTCAGGACTACCTAAGGCCTCCTCCTCCCCTACAGCCTTCCTAACCTCTCCAAAAGTGGTAAGAAAAACCACCAATTATAATTGCCACAGACAATGTGGTATAGAAAAATGTAACACAATGCTAAGAGACACCAAAACTGAAAATTAATACTCAAAAATGAGCTCATCCAATACACTTTAAATCTGACGTTCTGTCATTAAACCTATAAGAGCCAATGCTCACAAGGACCACAAAATCGCTAGACATAGCCAAATATAATCAAATCTCAGACAACTGCCAGCAAGAGCATACCATGCTTTAACAAACCACAAATGAAGTTTGTGAACAAAAACTTTTGTGGTTATGGGAAATTACATTGTTGGTAGTTTAGAACACAACAACTAGTTGCATTCAGGACTACCTAAGGCCTCCTCCTCCCCTATAGCCTTCCTTACCTCTCCAAAAGTGGTAAGAAAACCACCAATTACAATTGACACGGATAATGTGGTATAGAAAAATGTAACACAATGCTAAGAGACACCAAAAATAAAAATTAATGCTCAAAAATGAGCTCATTCAATCCATTTTAAGTCTGACGTTTTGTCACCAAACCTATAAGAGCCAATGCTCAAAAGGACCCCAAAATCGCTTGACATAGCCAAATATACTCAAATTTCAGACAACTGCCAACAAGAACATACCTTGCCTTAACAAACCACAAATTAAATTTGTAAACAAAAACTTTTGTGGTTATGGGAAAATGACATTGTTGGTAGTTTAGAACACAACTACTAGTTGCATTCAGGACTACCTAAGGCCTCCTCCTCCCCTACAGCCTTCCTAACCTCTCCAAAAGTGGTAAGAAAACCACCAATTACAATTGACATGGATAATGTGGTATAAAAAATGTAACAAAATGCTAAGAGACACCAAAACTGAAAATGAATGCTAAAAAATGGGCTCATCCACTCCACTTTAAGTCTGACGTTCTGTCACCAAACCTATAAGAGCCAATGCTTACAAGGACCCCAAAATCGCTTGACATAGCCAAATATACTCAAATTTCAGACAACTGCCAACAAGAACATACCTTGCCTTAACAAACCACAAATTAAATTTGTAAACAAAAACTTTTGTGGTTATGGAAAAATGACATTGTTGGTAGTTTAGAACACAACTACTAGTTGCATTCAGGACTACCTAAGGCCTCCTCCTCCCCTACAGCCTTCCTAACCTCTCCAAAAGTGGTAAGAAAAACCACCAATTATAATTGCCACAGACAATGTGGTATAGAAAAATGTAACACAATGCTAAGAGACAGCAAAACTGAAAATTAATACTCAAAAATGAGCTCATCCAATACACTTTAAATCTGACGTTCTGTCATTAAACCTATAAGAGCCAATGCTCACAAGGACCACAAAATCGCTAGACATAGCCAAATATAATCAAATCTCAGACAACTGCCAGCAAGAGCATATCATGCCTTAACTAACCACAAATGAAGTTTGTGGACAAAAACTTTTGTGGTTATGGGAAAATGATATTGTTGGTAGTTTAGAACACAACTACTAGTTGCATTCAGGACTACCTAAGGCCTCCTCCTCCCCTACAGCCTTCCTAACCTCTCCAAAAGTGGTAAGAAAAACCACCAATTATAATTGCCACAGACAATGTGGTATAGAAAAATGTAACACAATGCTAAGAGACACCAAAACTGAAAATTAATACTCAAAAATGAGCTCATCCAATACACTTTAAGTCTGACGATCTGTCACCAAACCTATAAGACCCAATGCTCACAAGGACCACAAAATCACTCGACATAGCCAAATATAATCAAATCTCAGACAACTGCGAAAAAAAGCATACCATGCCTTATTAAACCACAAATGAAGATTGTGGACAAAAACTTTTGTGGTTATGGGAAAATGACATTGTTGGTAGTTTAGAACACAACTACTAGTTGCATTCAGGACTACCTAAGGCCTCCTCCTCCCCTACAGCCTTCCTAACCTCTCCAAAAGTGGTAAGAAAAACCACCAATTATAATTGCCACAGACAATGTGGTATAGAAAAATGTAACACAATGCTAAGAGACACCAAAACTGAAAATTAATACTCAAAAATGAGCTCATCCAATACACTTTAAGTCTGACGTTCTGTCACCAAACCTATAAGAGCCAATGCTCACAAGGACCACAAAATCGCTAGACATAGCCAAATATAATCAAATCTCAGACAACTGCGAAAAAAAGCATACCATGCCTTATTAAACCACAAATGAAGATTGTGGACAAAAACTTTTGTGGTTATGGGAAAATGACATTGTTGGTAGTTTAGAACACAACTACTAGTTGCATTCAGGACTACCTAAGGCCTCCTCCTCCCCTACAGCCTTCCTAACCTCTCCAAAAGTGGTAAGAAAAACCACCAATTATAATTGCCACAGACAATGTGGTATAGAAAAATGTAACACAATGCTAAGAGACAGCAAAACTGAAAATTAATACTCAAAAATGAGCTCATCCAATACACTTTAAATCTGACGTTCTGTCATTAAACCTATAAGAGCCAATGCTCACAAGGACCACAAAATCGCTAGACATAGCCAAATATAATCAAATCTCAGACAACTGCCAGCAAGAGCATATCATGCCTTAACTAACCACAAATGAAGTTTGTGGACAAAAACTTTTGTGGTTATGGGAAAATGATATTGTTGGTAGTTTAGAACACAACTACTAGTTGCATTCAGGACTACCTAAGGCCTCCTCCTCCCCTACAGCCTTCCTAACCTCTCCAAAAGTGGTAAGAAAAACCACCAATTATAATTGCCACAGACAATGTGGTATAGAAAAATGTAACACAATGCTAAGAGACACCAAAACTGAAAATTAATACTCAAAAATAAGCTCATCCAATACACTTTAAGTCTGACGATCTGTCACCAAACCTATAAGACCCAATGCTCACAAGGACCACAAAATCACTCGACATAGCCAAATATAATCAAATCTCAGACAACTGCGAAAAAAAGCATACCATGCCTTATTAAACCACAAATGAAGATTGTGGACAAAAACTTTTGTGGTTATGGGAAAATGACATTGTTGGTAGTTTAGAACACAACTACTAGTTGCATTCAGGACTACCTAAGGCCTCCTCCTCCCCTACAGCCTTCCTAACCTCTCCAAAAGTGGTAAGAAAAACCACCAATTATAATTGCCACAGACAATGTGGTATAGAAAAATGTAACACAATGCTAAGAGACACCATAACTGAAAATTAATACTCAAAAATGCGCTCATCCACTCCACTTTAAGTCTGACGTTCTGTCACCAAACCTATAAGAGCCAATGCTCAAAAGGACCACAAAATCGCTAGACATAGCCAAATATAATCAAATCTCAGACAACTGCAAAAAAAAACATACCATGCCTTATTAAACCACAAATGAAGATTGTGGACAAAAACTTTTGTGGTTATGGGAAAAATGACATTGTTGGTAGTTTAGAACACAACTACTAGTTGCATTCAGGACTACCTAAGGCCTCCTCCTCCCCTACAGCCTTCCTAACCTCTCCAAAAGTGGTAAGAAAAACCACCAATTATAATTGCCACAGACAATGTGGTATAGAAAAATGTAACACAATGCTAAGAGACAGCAAAACTGAAAATTAATACTCAAAAATGAGCTCATCCAATACACTTTAAATCTGACGTTCTGTCATTAAACCTATAAGAGCCAATGCTCACAAGGACCACAAAATCGCTAGACATAGCCAAATATAATCAAATCTCAGACAACTGCCAGCAAGAGCATATCATGCCTTAACTAACCACAAATGAAGTTTGTGGACAAAAACTTTTGTGGTTATGGGAAAATGATATTGTTGGTAGTTTAGAACACAACTACTAGTTGCATTCAGGACTACCTAAGGCCTCCTCCTCCCCTACAGCCTTCCTAACCTCTCCAAAAGTGGTAAGAAAAACCACCAATTATAATTGCCACAGACAATGTGGTATAGAAAAATGTAACACAATGCTAAGAGACACCAAAACTGAAAATTAATACTCAAAAATAAGCTCATCCAATACACTTTAAGGCTGGGTTCACACTATGTATATTTGAGGCTGTATTTGTGAGGCTGTATAGCAACCAAAACCAGGAGTGGATTGAAAACACAGAAAGGCTATGTTCACATAATGTTGTAATTGAGTGGATGGCCGTCATTTAATGGCAAATTTTTGCTGTTATTTTAAAACAACGGCTGTTATATTGAAATAATGGCCGTTATTTACTGTTATATGGCGGCCATCCACTCAATTTCAACATTGTGTGAACAGAGCCTTTCTGTGTTTTTAATCCACTCCTGGTTTTGGTTGCTATACAGCCTCACAAATACTGCCTGAAATATACATAGTGTGAACCCAGCCTGTGTCTGACGATCTGTCACCAAACCTATAAGACCCAATGCTCACAAGGACCACAAAATCACTCGACATAGCCAAATATAATCAAATCTCAGACAACTGCGAAAAAAAGCATACCATGCCTTATTAAACCACAAATGAAGATTGTGGACAAAAACTTTTGTGGTTATGGGAAAATGATATTGTTGGTAGTTTAGAACACAACTACTAGTTGCATTCAGGACTACCTAAGGCCTCCTCCTCCCCTACAGCCTTCCTAACCTCTCCAAAAGTGGTAAGAAAAACCACCAATTATAATTGCCACAGACAATGTGGTATAGAAAAATGTAACACAATGCTAAGAGACACCATAACTGAAAATTAATACTCAAAAATGCGCTGATCCACTCCACTTTAAGTCTGACGTTCTGTCACCAAACCTATAAGAGCCAATGCTCACAAGGACCACAAAATCGCTAGACATAGCCAAATATAATCAAATCTCAGACAACTGCAAAAAAAACATACCATGCCTTATTAAACCACAAATGAAGATTGTGGACAAAAACGTTTGTGGTTATGGGAAAAATGACATTGTTGGTAGTTTAGAACACAACTACTAGTTGCATTCAGGACTACCTAAGGCCTCCTCCTCCCCTACAGCCTTCCTAACCTCTCCAAAAGTGGTAAGAAAAACCACCAATTATAATTGCCACAGACAATGTGGTATAGAAAAATGTAACACAATGCTAAGAGACACCAAAACTGAAAATTAATACTCAAAAATGCGCTCATCCACTCCACTTTAAGTCTGACGTTCTGTCATTAAACCTATAAGAGCCAATGCTCACAAGGACCACAAAATCGCTAGACATAGCCAAATATAATCAAATCTCAGACAACTGCCAGCAAGAGCATATCATGCCTTAACTAACCACAACCACAAATGAAGTTTGTGGACAAAAACTTTTGTGGTTATGGGAAAATGACATTGTTGGTAGTTTAGAACACAACTACTAGTTGCATTCAGGACTACCTAAGGCCTCCTCCTCCCCTACAGCCTTCCTAACCTCTCCAAAAGTGGTAAGAAAAACCACCAATTATAATTGCCACAGACAATGTGGTATAGAAAAATGTAACACAATGCTAAGAGACAGCAAAACTGAAAATTAATACTCAAAAATGAGCTCATCCAATACACTTTAAATCTGACGTTCTGTCATTAAACCTATAAGAGCCAATGCTCACAAGGACCACAAAATCGCTAGACATAGCCAAATATAATCAAATCTCAGACAACTGCCAGCAAGAGCATATCATGCCTTAACTAACCACAAATGAAGTTTGTGGACAAAAACTTTTGTGGTTATGGGAAAATGATATTGTTGGTAGTTTAGAACACAACTACTAGTTGCATTCAGGACTACCTAAGGCCTCCTCCTCCCCTACAGCCTTCCTAACCTCTCCAAAAGTGGTAAGAAAAACCACCAATTATAATTGCCACAGACAATGTGGTATAGAAAAATGTAACACAATGCTAAGAGACACCAAAACTGAAAATTAATACTCAAAAATAAGCTCATCCAATACACTTTAAGTCTGACGATCTGTCACCAAACCTATAAGACCCAATGCTCACAAGGACCACAAAATCACTCGACATAGCCAAATATAATCAAATCTCAGACAACTGCGAAAAAAAGCATACCATGCCTTATTAAACCACAAATGAAGATTGTGGACAAAAACTTTTGTGGTTATGGGAAAATGACATTGTTGGTAGTTTAGAACACAACTACTAGTTGCATTCAGGACTACCTAAGGCCTCCTCCTCCCCTACAGCCTTCCTAACCTCTCCAAAAGTGGTAAGAAAAACCACCAATTATAATTGCCACAGACAATGTGGTATAGAAAAATGTAACACAATGCTAAGAGACACCATAACTGAAAATTAATACTCAAAAATGCGCTCATCCACTCCACTTTAAGTCTGACGTTCTGTCACCAAACCTATAAGAGCCAATGCTCAAAAGGACCACAAAATCGCTAGACATAGCCAAATATAATCAAATCTCAGACAACTGCAAAAAAAAACATACCATGCCTTATTAAACCACAAATGAAGATTGTGGACAAAAACTTTTGTGGTTATGGGAAAAATGACATTGTTGGTAGTTTAGAACACAACTACTAGTTGCATTCAGGACTACCTAAGGCCTCCTCCTCCCCTACAGCCTTCCTAACCTCTCCAAAAGTGGTAAGAAAAACCACCAATTATAATTGCCACAGACAATGTGGTATAGAAAAATGTAACACAATGCTAAGAGACAGCAAAACTGAAAATTAATACTCAAAAATGAGCTCATCCACTACACTTTAAATCTGACGTTCTGTCATTAAACCTATAAGAGCCAATGCTCACAAGGACCACAAAATCGCTAGACATAGCCAAATATAATCAAATCTCAGACAACTGCCAGCAAGAGCATATCATGCCTTAACTAACCACAAATGAAGTTTGTGGACAAAAACTTTTGTGGTTATGGGAAAATGATATTGTTGGTAGTTTAGAACACAACTACTAGTTGCATTCAGGACTACCTAAGGCCTCCTCCTCCCCTACAGCCTTCCTAACCTCTCCAAAAGTGGTAAGAAAAACCACCAATTATAATTGCCACAGACAATGTGGTATAGAAAAATGTAACACAATGCTAAGAGACACCAAAACTGAAAATTAATACTCAAAAATAAGCTCATCCAATACACTTTAAGGCTGGGTTCACACTATGTATATTTGAGGCTGTATTTGTGAGGCTGTATAGCAACCAAAACCAGGAGTGGATTGAAAACACAGAAAGGCTATGTTCACATAATGTTGTAATTGAGTGGATGGCCGTCATTTAATGGCAAATTTTTGCTGTTATTTTAAAACAACGGCTGTTATATTGAAATAATGGCCGTTATTTACTGTTATATGGCGGCCATCCACTCAATTTCAACATTGTGTGAACAGAGCCTTTCTGTGTTTTTAATCCACTCCTGGTTTTGGTTGCTATACAGCCTCACAAATACTGCCTGAAATATACATAGTGTGAACCCAGCCTGTGTCTGACGATCTGTCACCAAACCTATAAGACCCAATGCTCACAAGGACCACAAAATCACTCGACATAGCCAAATATAATCAAATCTCAGACAACTGCGAAAAAAAGCATACCATGCCTTATTAAACCACAAATGAAGATTGTGGACAAAAACTTTTGTGGTTATGGGAAAATGACATTGTTGGTAGTTTAGAACACAACTACTAGTTGCATTCAGGACTACCTAAGGCCTCCTCCTCCCCTACAGCCTTCCTAACCTCTCCAAAAGTGGTAAGAAAAACCACCAATTATAATTGCCACAGACAATGTGGTATAGAAAAATGTAACACAATGCTAAGAGACACCATAACTGAAAATTAATACTCAAAAATGCGCTCATCCACTCCACTTTAAGTCTGACGTTCTGTCACCAAACCTATAAGAGCCAATGCTCAAAAGGACCACAAAATCGCTAGACATAGCCAAATATAATCAAATCTCAGACAACTGCAAAAAAAAACATACCATGCCTTATTAAACCACAAATGAAGATTGTGGACAAAAACTTTTGTGGTTATGGGAAAAATGACATTGTTGGTAGTTTAGAACACAACTACTAGTTGCATTCAGGACTACCTAAGGCCTCCTCCTCCCCTACAGCCTTCCTAACCTCTCCAAAAGTGGTAAGAAAAACCACCAATTATAATTGCCACAGACAATGTGGTATAGAAAAATGTAACACAATGCTAAGAGACAGCAAAACTGAAAATTAATACTCAAAAATGAGCTCATCCAATACACTTTAAATCTGACGTTCTGTCATTAAACCTATAAGAGCCAATGCTCACAAGGACCACAAAATCGCTAGACATAGCCAAATATAATCAAATCTCAGACAACTGCCAGCAAGAGCATATCATGCCTTAACTAACCACAAATGAAGTTTGTGGACAAAAACTTTTGTGGTTATGGGAAAATGATATTGTTGGTAGTTTAGAACACAACTACTAGTTGCATTCAGGACTACCTAAGGCCTCCTCCTCCCCTACAGCCTTCCTAACCTCTCCAAAAGTGGTAAGAAAAACCACCAATTATAATTGCCACAGACAATGTGGTATAGAAAAATGTAACACAATGCTAAGAGACACCAAAACTGAAAATTAATACTCAAAAATAAGCTCATCCAATACACTTTAAGGCTGGGTTCACACTATGTATATTTGAGGCTGTATTTGTGAGGCTGTATAGCAACCAAAACCAGGAGTGGATTGAAAACACAGAAAGGCTATGTTCACATAATGTTGTAATTGAGTGGATGGCCGTCATTTAATGGCAAATTTTTGCTGTTATTTTAAAACAACGGCTGTTATATTGAAATAATGGCCGTTATTTACTGTTATATGGCGGCCATCCACTCAATTTCAACATTGTGTGAACAGAGCCTTTCTGTGTTTTTAATCCACTCCTGGTTTTGGTTGCTATACAGCCTCACAAATACTGCCTGAAATATACATAGTGTGAACCCAGCCTGTGTCTGACGATCTGTCACCAAACCTATAAGACCCAATGCTCACAAGGACCACAAAATCACTCGACATAGCCAAATATAATCAAATCTCAGACAACTGCGAAAAAAAGCATACCATGCCTTATTAAACCACAAATGAAGATTGTGGACAAAAACTTTTGTGGTTATGGGAAAATGACATTGTTGGTAGTTTAGAACACAACTACTAGTTGCATTCAGGACTACCTAAGGCCTCCTCCTCCCCTACAGCCTTCCTAACCTCTCCAAAAGTGGTAAGAAAAACCACCAATTATAATTGCCACAGACAATGTGGTATAGAAAAATGTAACACAATGCTAAGAGACAGCAAAACTGAAAATTAATACTCAAAAATGAGCTCATCCAATACACTTTAAATCTGACGTTCTGTCATTAAACCTATAAGAGCCAATGCTCACAAGGACCACAAAATCGCTAGACATAGCCAAATATAATCAAATCTCAGACAACTGCCAGCAAGAGCATATCATGCCTTAACTAACCACAAATGAAGTTTGTGGACAAAAACTTTTGTGGTTATGGGAAAATGATATTGTTGGTAGTTTAGAACACAACTACTAGTTGCATTCAGGACTACCTAAGGCCTCCTCCTCCCCTACAGCCTTCCTAACCTCTCCAAAAGTGGTAAGAAAAACCACCAATTATAATTGCCACAGACAATGTGGTATAGAAAAATGTAACACAATGCTAAGAGACACCAAAACTGAAAATTAATACTCAAAAATAAGCTCATCCAATACACTTTAAGTCTGACGATCTGTCACCAAACCTATAAGACCCAATGCTCACAAGGACCACAAAATCACTCGACATAGCCAAATATAATCAAATCTCAGACAACTGCGAAAAAAAGCATACCATGCCTTATTAAACCACAAATGAAGATTGTGGACAAAAACTTTTGTGGTTATGGGAAAATGACATTGTTGGTAGTTTAGAACACAACTACTAGTTGCATTCAGGACTACCTAAGGCCTCCTCCTCCCCTACAGCCTTCCTAACCTCTCCAAAAGTGGTAAGAAAAACCACCAATTATAATTGCCACAGACAATGTGGTATAGAAAAATGTAACACAATGCTAAGAGACACCATAACTGAAAATTAATACTCAAAAATGCGCTCATCCACTCCACTTTAAGTCTGACGTTCTGTCACCAAACCTATAAGAGCCAATGCTCACAAGGACCACAAAATCGCTAGACATAGCCAAATATAATCAAATCTCAGACAACTGCAAAAAAAACATACCATGCCTTATTAAACCACAAATGAAGATTGTGGACAAAAACTTTTGTGGTTATGGGAAAAATGACATTGTTGGTAGTTTAGAACACAACTACTAGTTGCATTCAGGACTACCTAAGGCCTCCTCCTCCCCTACAGCCTTCCTAACCTCTCCAAAAGTGATAAGAAAAACCACCAATTATAATTGCCACAGACAATGTGGTATAGAAAAATGTAACACAATGCTAAGAGACACCAAAACTGAAAATTAATACTCAAAAATGAGCTCATCCAATACACTTTAAATCTGACGTTCTGTCATTAAACCTATAAGAGCCAATGCTCACAAGGACCACAAAATCGCTAGACATAGCCAAATATAATCAAATCTCAGACAACTGCCAGCAAGAGCATATCATGCCTTAACTAACCACAAATGAAGTTTGTGGACAAAAACTTTTGTGGTTATGGGAAAATGATATTGTTGGTAGTTTAGAACACAACTACTAGTTGCATTCAGGACTACCTAAGGCCTCCTCCTCCCCTACAGCCTTCCTAACCTCTCCAAAAGTGGTAAGAAAAACCACCAATTATAATTGCCACAGACAATGTGGTATAGAAAAATGTAACACAATGCTAAGAGACACCAAAACTGAAAATTAATACTCAAAAATAAGCTCATCCAATACACTTTAAGGCTGGGTTCACACTATGTATATTTGAGGCTGTATTTGTGAGGCTGTATAGCAACCAAAACCAGGAGTGGATTGAAAACACAGAAAGGCTATGTTCACATAATGTTGTAATTGAGTGGATGGCCGTCATTTAATGGCAAATTTTTGCTGTTATTTTAAAACAACGGCTGTTATATTGAAATAATGGCCGTTATTTACTGTTATATGGCGGCCATCCACTCAATTTCAACATTGTGTGAACAGAGCCTTTCTGTGTTTTTAATCCACTCCTGGTTTTGGTTGCTATACAGCCTCACAAATACTGCCTGAAATATACATAGTGTGAACCCAGCCTGTGTCTGACGATCTGTCACCAAACCTATAAGACCCAATGCTCACAAGGACCACAAAATCACTCGACATAGCCAAATATAATCAAATCTCAGACAACTGCGAAAAAAAGCATACCATGCCTTATTAAACCACAAATGAAGTTTGTGGACAAAAACTTTTGTGGTTATGGGAAAATGATATTGTTGGTAGTTTAGAACACAACTACTAGTTGCATTCAGGACTACCTAAGGCCTCCTCCTCCCCTACAGCCTTCCTAACCTCTCCAAAAGTGGTAAGAAAAACCACCAATTATAATTGCCACAGACAATGTGGTATAGAAAAATGTAACACAATGCTAAGAGACACCATAACTGAAAATTAATACTCAAAAATGCGCTCATCCACTCCACTTTAAGTCTGACGTTCTGTCACCAAACCTATAAGAGCCAATGCTCACAAGGACCACAAAATCGCTAGACATAGCCAAATATAATCAAATCTCAGACAACTGCAAAAAAAAACATACCATGCCTTATTAAACCACAAATGAAGATTGTGGACAAAAACGTTTGTGGTTATGGGAAAAATGACATTGTTGGTAGTTTAGAACACAACTACTAGTTGCATTCAGGACTACCTAAGGCCTCCTCCTCCCCTACAGCCTTCCTAACCTCTCCAAAAGTGGTAAGAAAAACCACCAATTATAATTGCCACAGACAATGTGGTATAGAAAAATGTAACACAATGCTAAGAGACACCAAAACTGAAAATTAATACTCAAAAATGCGCTCATCCACTCCACTTTAAGTCTGACGTTCTGTCATTAAACCTATAAGAGCCAATGCTCACAAGGACCACAAAATCGCTAGACATAGCCAAATATAATCAAATCTCAGACAACTGCCAGCAAGAGCATATCATGCCTTAACTAACCACAACCACAAATGAAGTTTGTGGACAAAAACTTTTGTGGTTATGGGAAAATGACATTGTTGGTAGTTTAGAACACAACTACTAGTTGCATTCAGGACTACCTAAGGCCTCCTCCTCCCCTACAGCCTTCCTAACCTCTCCAAAAGTGGTAAGAAAAACCACCAATTATAATTGCCACAGACAATGTGGTATAGAAAAATGTAACACAATGCTAAGAGACACCAAAACTGAAAATTAATACTCAAAAATGAGCTCATCCAATACACTTTAAATCTGACGTTCTGTCATTAAACCTATAAGAGCCAATGCTCACAAGGACCACAAAATCGCTAGACATAGCCAAATATAATCAAATTTCAGACAACTGCCAACAAGAACATACCTTGCCTTAACAAACCACAAATTAAATTTGTAAACAAAAACTTTTGTGGTTATGGGAAAATGACATTGTTGGTAGTTTAGAACACAACTACTAGTTGCATTCAGGACTACCTAAGGCCTCCTCCTCCCCTACAGCCTTCCTAACCTCTCCAAAAGTGGTAAGAAAACCACCAATTACAATTGACATGGATAATGTGGTATAAAAAAATGTAACAAAATGCTAAGAGACACCAAAACTGAAAATGAATGCTAAAAAATGAGCTCATCCACTCCACTTTAAGTCTGACGTTCTGTCACCAAACCTATAAGAGCCAATGCTTACAAGGACCCCAAAATCGCTTGACATAGCCAAATATACTCAAATTTCAGACAACTGCCAACAAGAACATACCTTGCCTTAACAAACCACAAATTAAATTTGTAAACAAAAACTTTTGTGGTTATGGAAAAATGACATTGTTGGTAGTTTAGAACACAACTACTAGTTGCATTCAGGACTACCTAAGGCCTCCTCCTCCCCTACAGCCTTCCTAACCTCTCCAAAAGTGGTAAGAAAAACCACCAATTATAATTGCCACAGACAATGTGGTATAGAAAAATGTAACACAATGCTAAGAGACAGCAAAACTGAAAATTAATACTCAAAAATGAGCTCATCCAATACACTTTAAATCTGACGTTCTGTCATTAAACCTATAAGAGCCAATGCTCACAAGGACCACAAAATCGCTAGACATAGCCAAATATAATCAAATCTCAGACAACTGCCAGCAAGAGCATATCATGCCTTAACTAACCACAAATGAAGTTTGTGGACAAAAACTTTTGTGGTTATGGGAAAATGATATTGTTGGTAGTTTAGAACACAACTACTAGTTGCATTCAGGACTACCTAAGGCCTCCTCCTCCCCTACAGCCTTCCTAACCTCTCCAAAAGTGGTAAGAAAAACCACCAATTATAATTGCCACAGACAATGTGGTATAGAAAAATGTAACACAATGCTAAGAGACACCAAAACTGAAAATTAATACTCAAAAATAAGCTCATCCAATACACTTTAAGTCTGACGATCTGTCACCAAACCTATAAGACCCAATGCTCACAAGGACCACAAAATCACTCGACATAGCCAAATATAATCAAATCTCAGACAACTGCGAAAAAAAGCATACCATGCCTTATTAAACCACAAATGAAGATTGTGGACAAAAACTTTTGTGGTTATGGGAAAATGACATTGTTGGTAGTTTAGAACACAACTACTAGTTGCATTCAGGACTACCTAAGGCCTCCTCCTCCCCTACAGCCTTCCTAACCTCTCCAAAAGTGGTAAGAAAAACCACCAATTATAATTGCCACAGACAATGTGGTATAGAAAAATGTAACACAATGCTAAGAGACACCATAACTGAAAATTAATACTCAAAAATGCGCTCATCCACTCCACTTTAAGTCTGACGTTCTGTCACCAAACCTATAAGAGCCAATGCTCACAAGGACCACAAAATCGCTAGACATAGCCAAATATAATCAAATCTCAGACAACTGCAAAAAAAAACATACCATGCCTTATTAAACCACAAATGAAGATTGTGGACAAAAACTTTTGTGGTTATGGGAAAAATGACATTGTTGGTAGTTTAGAACACAACTACTAGTTGCATTCAGGACTACCTAAGGCCTCCTCCTCCCCTACAGCCTTCCTAACCTCTCCAAAAGTGGTAAGAAAAACCACCAATTATAATTGCCACAGACAATGTGGTATAGAAAAATGTAACACAATGCTAAGAGACAGCAAAACTGAAAATTAATACTCAAAAATGAGCTCATCCAATACACTTTAAATCTGACGTTCTGTCATTAAACCTATAAGAGCCAATGCTCACAAGGACCACAAAATCGCTAGACATAGCCAAATATAATCAAATCTCAGACAACTGCCAGCAAGAGCATATCATGCCTTAACTAACCACAAATGAAGTTTGTGGACAAAAACTTTTGTGGTTATGGGAAAATGATATTGTTGGTAGTTTAGAACACAACTACTAGTTGCATTCAGGACTACCTAAGGCCTCCTCCTCCCCTACAGCCTTCCTAACCTCTCCAAAAGTGGTAAGAAAAACCACCAATTATAATTGCCACAGACAATGTGGTATAGAAAAATGTAACACAATGCTAAGAGACACCAAAACTGAAAATTAATACTCAAAAATAAGCTCATCCAATACACTTTAAGTCTGACGATCTGTCACCAAACCTATAAGACCCAATGCTCACAAGGACCACAAAATCACTCGACATAGCCAAATATAATCAAATCTCAGACAACTGCGAAAAAAAGCATACCATGCCTTATTAAACCACAAATGAAGATTGTGGACAAAAACTTTTGTGGTTATGGGAAAATGACATTGTTGGTAGTTTAGAACACAACTACTAGTTGCATTCAGGACTACCTAAGGCCTCCTCCTCCCCTACAGCCTTCCTAACCTCTCCAAAAGTGGTAAGAAAAACCACCAATTATAATTGCCACAGACAATGTGGTATAGAAAAATGTAACACAATGCTAAGAGACACCATAACTGAAAATTAATACTCAAAAATGCGCTCATCCACTCCACTTTAAGTCTGACGTTCTGTCACCAAACCTATAAGAGCCAATGCTCACAAGGACCACAAAATCGCTAGACATAGCCAAATATAATCAAATCTCAGACAACTGCAAAAAAAAACATACCATGCCTTATTAAACCACAAATGAAGATTGTGGACAAAAACGTTTGTGGTTATGGGAAAAATGACATTGTTGGTAGTTTAGAACACAACTACTAGTTGCATTCAGGACTACCTAAGGCCTCCTCCTCCCCTACAGCCTTCCTAACCTCTCCAAAAGTGGTAAGAAAAACCACCAATTATAATTGCCACAGACAATGTGGTATAGAAAAATGTAACACAATGCTAAGAGACACCAAAACTGAAAATTAATACTCAAAAATGCGCTCATCCACTCCACTTTAAGTCTGACGTTCTGTCATTAAACCTATAAGAGCCAATGCTCACAAGGACCACAAAATCGCTAGACATAGCCAAATATAATCAAATCTCAGACAACTGCCAGCAAGAGCATACCATGCTTTAACAAACCACAAATGAAGTTTGTGAACAAAAACTTTTGTGGTTATGGGAAATTACATTGTTGGTAGTTTAGAACACAACAACTAGTTGCATTCAGGACTACCTAAGGCCTCCTCCTCCCCTATAGCCTTCCTTACCTCTCCAAAAGTGGTAAGAAAACCACCAATTACAATTGACACGGATAATGTGGTATAGAAAAATGTAACACAATGCTAAGAGACACCAAAAATAAAAATTAATGCTCAAAAATGAGCTCATTCAATCCATTTTAAGTCTGACGTTTGTCACCAAACCTATAAGAGCCAATGCTCAAAAGGACCCCAAAATCGCTTGACATAGCCAAATATACTCAAATTTCAGACAACTGCCAACAAGAACATACCTTGCCTTAACTAAACCACAAATTAAATTTGTAACAAAAACTTTTGTGGTTATGGGAAAATGACATTGTTGGTAGTTTAGAACACAACTACTAGTTGCATTCAGGACTACCTAAGGCCTCCTCCTCCCCTACAGCCTTCCTAACCTCTCCAAAAGTGGTAAGAAAAACCACCAATTATAATTGCACATGACTAATGTGGTATAGAAAAATGTAACACAATGCTAAGAGACACCATAACTGAAAATTAATACTCAAAAAATGCGCTCATCCACTCCACTTTAAGTCTAACGTTCTGTCACCAAACCTATAAGAGCCAATGCTCACAAGGACCACAAAATCGCTAGACATAGCCAAATATAATCAAATCTCAGACAACTGCCAAAAAAGAACATACCATGCCTTATTAAACCACAAATGAAGATTGTGGACAAAAACTTTTGTGGTTATGGAAAAATGACATTGTTGGTAGTTTAGAACACAACTACTAGTTGCATTCAGGACTACCTAAGGCCTCCTCCTCCCCTACAGCCTTCCTAACCTCTCCAAAAGTGGTAAGAAAAACCACCAATTATAATTGCCACAGACAATGTGGTATAGAAAAATGTAACACAATGCTAAGAGACAGCAAAACTGAAAATTAATACTCAAAAATGAGCTCATCCAATACACTTTAAATCTGACGTTCTGTCATTAAACCTATAAGAGCCAATGCTCACAAGGACCACAAAATCGCTAGACATAGCCAAATATAATCAAATCTCAGACAACTGCCAGCAAGAGCATATCATGCCTTAACTAACCACAAATGAAGTTTGTGGACAAAAACTTTTGTGGTTATGGGAAAATGATATTGTTGGTAGTTTAGAACACAACTACTAGTTGCATTCAGGACTACCTAAGGCCTCCTCCTCCCCTACAGCCTTCCTAACCTCTCCAAAAGTGGTAAGAAAAACCACCAATTATAATTGCCACAGACAATGTGGTATAGAAAAATGTAACACAATGCTAAGAGACACCAAAACTGAAAATTAATACTCAAAAATAAGCTCATCCAATACACTTTAAGTCTGACGATCTGTCACCAAACCTATAAGACCCAATGCTCACAAGGACCACAAAATCACTCGACATAGCCAAATATAATCAAATCTCAGACAACTGCGAAAAAAAGCATACCATGCCTTATTAAACCACAAATGAAGATTGTGGACAAAAACTTTTGTGGTTATGGGAAAATGACATTGTTGGTAGTTTAGAACACAACTACTAGTTGCATTCAGGACTACCTAAGGCCTCCTCCTCCCCTACAGCCTTCCTAACCTCTCCAAAAGTGGTAAGAAAAACCACCAATTATAATTGCCACAGACAATGTGGTATAGAAAAATGTAACACAATGCTAAGAGACACCATAACTGAAAATTAATACTCAAAAATGCGCTCATCCACTCCACTTTAAGTCTGACGTTCTGTCACCAAACCTATAAGAGCCAATGCTCACAAGGACCACAAAATCGCTAGACATAGCCAAATATAATCAAATCTCAGACAACTGCAAAAAAAAACATACCATGCCTTATTAAACCACAAATGAAGATTGTGGACAAAAACGTTTGTGGTTATGGGAAAAATGACATTGTTGGTAGTTTAGAACACAACTACTAGTTGCATTCAGGACTACCTAAGGCCTCCTCCTCCCCTACAGCCTTCCTAACCTCTCCAAAAGTGGTAAGAAAAACCACCAATTATAATTGCCACAGACAATGTGGTATAGAAAAATGTAACACAATGCTAAGAGACACCAAAACTGAAAATTAATACTCAAAAATGCGCTCATCCACTCCACTTTAAGTCTGACGTTCTGTCATTAAACCTATAAGAGCCAATGCTCACAAGGACCACAAAATCGCTAGACATAGCCAAATATAATCAAATCTCAGACAACTGCCAGCAAGAGCATACCATGCTTTAACAAACCACAAATGAAGTTTGTGAACAAAAACTTTTGTGGTTATGGGAAATTACATTGTTGGTAGTTTAGAACACAACAACTAGTTGCATTCAGGACTACCTAAGGCCTCCTCCTCCCCTACAGCCTTCCTAACCTCTCCAAAAGTGGTAAGAAAACCACCAATTACAATTGACACGGATAATGTGGTATAGAAAAATGTAACACAATGCTAAGAGACACCAAAAATAAAAATTAATGCTCAAAAATGAGCTCATTCAATCCATTTTAAGTCTGACGTTTTGTCACCAAACCTATAAGAGCCAATGCTCAAAAGGACCCCAAAATCGCTTGACATAGCCAAATATACTCAAATTTCAGACAACTGCCAACAAGAACATACCTTGCCTTAACAAACCACAAATTAAATTTGTAAACAAAAACTTTTGTGGTTATGGGAAAATGACATTGTTGGTAGTTTAGAACACAACTACTAGTTGCATTCAGGACTACCTAAGGCCTCCTCCTCCCCTACAGCCTTCCTAACCTCTCCAAAAGTGGTAAGAAAACCACCAATTACAATTGACATGGATAATGTGGTATAAAAAATGTAACAAAATGCTAAGAGACACCAAAACTGAAAATGAATGCTAAAAAATGGGCTCATCCACTCCACTTTAAGTCTGACGTTCTGTCACCAAACCTATAAGAGCCAATGCTTACAAGGACCCCAAAATCGCTTGACATAGCCAAATATACTCAAATTTCAGACAACTGCCAACAAGAACATACCTTGCCTTAACAAACCACAAATTAAATTTGTAAACAAAAACTTTTGTGGTTATGGAAAAATGACATTGTTGGTAGTTTAGAACACAACTACTAGTTGCATTCAGGACTACCTAAGGCCTCCTCCTCCCCTACAGCCTTCCTAACCTCTCCAAAAGTGGTAAGAAAAACCACCAATTATAATTGCCACAGACAATGTGGTATAGAAAAATGTAACACAATGCTAAGAGACAGCAAAACTGAAAATTAATACTCAAAAATGAGCTCATCCAATACACTTTAAATCTGACGTTCTGTCATTAAACCTATAAGAGCCAATGCTCACAAGGACCACAAAATCGCTAGACATAGCCAAATATAATCAAATCTCAGACAACTGCCAGCAAGAGCATATCATGCCTTAACTAACCACAAATGAAGTTTGTGGACAAAAACTTTTGTGGTTATGGGAAAATGATATTGTTGGTAGTTTAGAACACAACTACTAGTTGCATTCAGGACTACCTAAGGCCTCCTCCTCCCCTACAGCCTTCCTAACCTCTCCAAAAGTGGTAAGAAAAACCACCAATTATAATTGCCACAGACAATGTGGTATAGAAAAATGTAACACAATGCTAAGAGACACCAAAACTGAAAATTAATACTCAAAAATAAGCTCATCCAATACACTTTAAGTCTGACGATCTGTCACCAAACCTATAAGACCCAATGCTCACAAGGACCACAAAATCACTCGACATAGCCAAATATAATCAAATCTCAGACAACTGCGAAAAAAAGCATACCATGCCTTATTAAACCACAAATGAAGATTGTGGACAAAAACTTTTGTGGTTATGGGAAAATGACATTGTTGGTAGTTTAGAACACAACTACTAGTTGCATTCAGGACTACCTAAGGCCTCCTCCTCCCCTACAGCCTTCCTAACCTCTCCAAAAGTGGTAAGAAAAACCACCAATTATAATTGCCACAGACAATGTGGTATAGAAAAATGTAACACAATGCTAAGAGACACCATAACTGAAAATTAATACTCAAAAATGCGCTCATCCACTCCACTTTAAGTCTGACGTTCTGTCACCAAACCTATAAGAGCCAATGCTCACAAGGACCACAAAATCGCTAGACATAGCCAAATATAATCAAATCTCAGACAACTGCAAAAAAAACATACCATGCCTTATTAAACCACAAATGAAGATTGTGGACAAAAACTTTTGTGGTTATGGGAAAAATGACATTGTTGGTAGTTTAGAACACAACTACTAGTTGCATTCAGGACTACCTAAGGCCTCCTCCTCCCCTACAGCCTTCCTAACCTCTCCAAAAGTGGTAAGAAAAACCACCAATTATAATTGCCACAGACAATGTGGTATAGAAAAATGTAACACAATGCTAAGAGACAGCAAAACTGAAAATTAATACTCAAAAATGAGCTCATCCAATACACTTTAAATCTGACGTTCTGTCATTAAACCTATAAGAGCCAATGCTCACAAGGACCACAAAATCGCTAGACATAGCCAAATATAATCAAATCTCAGACAACTGCCAGCAAGAGCATATCATGCCTTAACTAACCACAAATGAAGTTTGTGGACAAAAACTTTTGTGGTTATGGGAAAATGATATTGTTGGTAGTTTAGAACACAACTACTAGTTGCATTCAGGACTACCTAAGGCCTCCTCCTCCCCTACAGCCTTCCTAACCTCTCCAAAAGTGGTAAGAAAAACCACCAATTATAATTGCCACAGACAATGTGGTATAGAAAAATGTAACACAATGCTAAGAGACACCAAAACTGAAAATTAATACTCAAAAATAAGCTCATCCAATACACTTTAAGTCTGACGATCTGTCACCAAACCTATAAGACCCAATGCTCACAAGGACCACAAAATCACTCGACATAGCCAAATATAATCAAATCTCAGACAACTGCGAAAAAAAAGCATACCATGCCTTATTAAACCACAAATGAAGATTGTGGACAAAAACTTTTGTGGTTATGGGAAAATGACATTGTTGGTAGTTTAGAACACAACTACTAGTTGCATTCAGGACTACCTAAGGCCTCCTCCTCCCCTACAGCCTTCCTAACCTCTCCAAAAGTGGTAAGAAAAACCACCAATTATAATTGCCACAGACAATGTGGTATAGAAAAATGTAACACAATGCTAAGAGACAGCAAAACTGAAAATTAATACTCAAAAATGAGCTCATCCAATACACTTTAAATCTGACGTTCTGTCATTAAACCTATAAGAGCCAATGCTCACAAGGACCACAAAATCGCTAGACATAGCCAAATATAATCAAATCTCAGACAACTGCCAGCAAGAGCATATCATGCCTTAACTAACCACAAATGAAGTTTGTGGACAAAAACTTTTGTGGTTATGGGAAAATGATATTGTTGGTAGTTTAGAACACAACTACTAGTTGCATTCAGGACTACCTAAGGCCTCCTCCTCCCCTACAGCCTTCCTAACCTCTCCAAAAGTGGTAAGAAAAACCACCAATTATAATTGCCACAGACAATGTGGTATAGAAAAATGTAACACAATGCTAAGAGACACCAAAACTGAAAATTAATACTCAAAAATGAGCTCATCCAATACACTTTAAGTCTGACGATCTGTCACCAAACCTATAAGACCCAATGCTCACAAGGACCACAAAATCACTCGACATAGCCAAATATAATCAAATCTCAGACAACTGCGAAAAAAAGCATACCATGCCTTATTAAACCACAAATGAAGATTGTGGACAAAAACTTTTGTGGTTATGGGAAAATGACATTGTTGGTAGTTTAGAACACAACTACTAGTTGCATTCAGGACTACCTAAGGCCTCCTCCTCCCCTACAGCCTTCCTAACCTCTCCAAAAGTGGTAAGAAAAACCACCAATTATAATTGCCACAGACAATGTGGTATAGAAAAATGTAACACAATGCTAAGAGACACCAAAACTGAAAATTAATACTCAAAAATGAGCTCATCCACTCCACTTTAAATCTGAGGTTCTGTCACCAAACCTATAAGAGCCAATGCTCACAAGGACCACAAAATCGCTAGACATAGCCAAATATAATCAAATCTCAGACAACTGCCAGCAAGAGCATATCATGCCTTAACTAACCACAACCACAAATGAAGTTTGTGGACAAAAACTTTTGTGGTTATGGGAAAATGACATTGTTGGTAGTTTAGAACACAACTACTAGTTGCATTCAGGACTACCTAAGGCCTCCTCCTCCCCTACAGCCTTCCTAACCTCTCCAAAAGTGGTAAGAAAAACCACCAATTATAATTGCCACAGACAATGTGGTATAGAAAAATGTAACACAATGCTAAGAGACACCAAAACTGAAAATTAATACTCAAAAATGAGCTCATCCACTCCACTTTAAATTTGAGGTTCTGTCACCAAACCTATAAGAGCCAATGCTCACAAGGACCACAAAATCGCTAGACATAGCCAAATATAATCAAATCTCAGAAAACTGCGAAAAAAAAGCATACCATGCCTTATTAAACCACAAATGAAGATTGTGGACAAAAACTTTTGTGGTTATGGGAAAATGACATTGTTGGTAGTTTAGAACACAACTACTAGTTGCATTCAGGACTACCTAAGGCCTCCTCCTCCCCTACAGCCTTCCTAACCTCTCCAAAAGTGGTAAGAAAAACCACCAATTATAATTGCCACAGACAATGTGGTATAGAAAAATGTAACACAATGCTAAGAGACACCAAAACTGAAAATTAATACTCAAAAATGAGCTCATCCAATACACTTTAAATCTGACGTTCTGTCATTAAACCTATAAGAGCCAATGCTCACAAGGACCACAAAATCGCTAGACATAGCCAAATATAATCAAATCTCAGACAACTGCCAGCAAGAGCATACCATGCTTTAACAAACCACAAATGAAGTTTGTGAACAAAAACTTTTGTGGTTATGGGAAATTACATTGTTGGTAGTTTAGAACACAACAACTAGTTGCATTCAGGACTACCTAAGGCCTCCTCCTCCCCTATAGCCTTCCTTACCTCTCCAAAAGTGGTAAGAAAACCACCAATTACAATTGACACGGATAGTGTGGTATAGAAAAATGTAACACAATGCTAAGAGACACCAAAAATAAAAATTAATGCTCAAAAATGAGCTCATTCAATCCATTTTAAGTCTGACTTTTTGTCACCTAACCTATAAGAGCCAATGCTCAAAAGGACCCCAAAATCGCTTGACATAGCCAAATATACTCAAATTTC
Source organism: Dendropsophus ebraccatus (assembly GCF_027789765.1). NCBI lineage: Eukaryota > Metazoa > Chordata > Amphibia > Anura > Hylidae > Dendropsophus > Dendropsophus ebraccatus. Next base: position 187,359,804 of record NC_091455.1, read on the forward strand.
AGACAACTGCCAACAAGAACATACCTTGCCTTAACAAACCACAAATTAAATTTGTAAACAAAAACTTTTGTGGTTATGGGAAAATGACATTGTTGGTAGTTTAGAACACAACTACTAGTTGCATTCAGGACTACCTAAGGCCTCCTCCTCCCCTACAGCCTTCCTAACCTCTCCAAAAGTGGTAAGAAAACCACCAATTACAATTGACATGGATAATGTGGTATAAAAAATGTAACAAAATGCTAAGAGACACCAAAACTGAAAATGAATGCTAAAAAATGGGCTCATCCACTCCACTTTAAGTCTGACGTTCTGTCACCAAACCTATAAGAGCCAATGCTCACAAGGACCACAAAATCGCTAGACATAGCCAAATATAATCAAATCTCAGACAACTGCCAGCAAGGGCATACCATGCCTTAACAAACCACAAATGAAGTTTGTGGACAAAAACTTTTATGGTTATGGGAAAATGACATTGTTGGTAGTTTAGAACACAACTACTAGTTGCATTCAGGACTACCTAAGGCCTCCTCCTCCCCTACAGCCTTCCTAACCTCTCCAAAAGTGGTAAGAAAAACCACCAATTATAATTGCCACAGACAATGTGGTATAGAAAAATGTAACACAATGCTAAGAGACACCAAAACTGAAAATTAATACTCAAAAATGAGATCATCCAATACACTTTAAATCTGACGTTCTGTCATTAAACCTATAAGAGCCAATGCTCACAAGGACCACATAATCGCTAGACATAGCCAAATATAATCAAATCTCAGACAACTGCCAGCAAGAGCATATCATGCCTTAACTAACCACAAATGAAGTTTGTGGACAAAGACTTTTGTGGTTATGGGAAAATGACATTGTTGGTAGTTTCGAACACAACTACTAGTTGCATTCATGACTACCTAAGGCCTCCTCCTCCCCTACAGCCTTCCTAACCTCTCTAAAAGTGTTAAGAAAAACCACCAATTATAATTGCCACAATGTGGTATAGAAAAATGTAACACAATGCTAAGAGACACCAAAACTGAAAATTAATACTCAAAAATGAGCTCATCCAATACACTTTAAGGCTGGGTTCACACACTGTATACTTCAGGCAGTATTTGGTCCTCAAGTCAGGTCCTCATAGCAACCAAAACCAGGAGTGGATTGAAAACACAGAAAGGCTCTGTTCACACAATGTTGAAATTGAGTGGATGGCCGTCATATAACGGTAAATAACTGCCATTATTTCAATATAACAGCCGTTGTTTTAAAATAACAGCAAAAATTTGCCATTAAATGACGGCCATCCACTCAATTACAACATTATGTGAACATAGCCTTTCTGTGTTTTCAATCCACTCCTGGTTTTGGTTGCTATACAGCCTCACAAATACAGCCTCAAATATACATAGTGTGAACCCAGCCTAAGTCTGACGTTCTGTCACCAAACCTATAAGAGCCAATGCTCACAAGGACCACAAAATCGCTAGACATAGCCAAATATAATCAAATCTCAGACAACTGCGAAAAAAAAGCATACCATGCCTTATTAAACCACAAATGAAGATTGTGGACAAAAACTTTTGTGGTTTTGGGAAAATGACATTGTTGGTAGTTTAGAACACAACTACTAGTTGCATTCAGGACTACCTAAGGCCTCCTCCTCCCCTACAGCCTTCCTAACCTCTCCAAAAGTGGTAAGAAAAACCACCAATTATAATTGCCACAGACAATGTGGTATAGAAAAATGTAACACAATGCTAAGAGACACCAAAACTGAAAATTAATACTCAAAAATGAGCTCATCCAATACACTTTAAATCTGACGTTCTGTCATTAAACCTATAAGAGCCAATGTTCACAAGGACCACAAAATCGCTAGACATAGCCAAATATAATCAAATCTCAGACAACTGCCAGCAAGAGCATACCATGCTTTAACAAACCACAAATGAAGTTTGTGAACAAAAACTTTTGTGGTTATGGGAAATTACATTGTTGGTAGTTTAGAACACAACAACTAGTTGCATTCAGGACTACCTAAGGCCTCCTCCTCCCCTATAGCCTTCCTTACCTCTCCAAAAGTGGTAAGAAAACCACCAATTACAATTGACACGGATAATGTGGTATAGAAAAATGTAACACAATGCTAAGAGACACCAAAAATAAAAATTAATGCTCAAAAATTAGCTCATTCAATCCATTTTAAGTCTGACGTTTTGTCACCAAACCTATAAGAGCCAATGCTCAAAAGGACCCCAAAATCGCTTGACATAGCCAAATATACTCAAATTTCAGACAACTGCCAACAAGAACATACCTTGCCTTAACAACCCACAAATTAAATTTGTAAACAAAAACTTTTGTGGTTATGGGAAAATGACATTGTTGGTAGTTTAGAACACAACTACTAGTTGCATTCAGGACTACCTAAGGCCTCCTCCTCCCCTACAGCCTTCCTAACCTCTCCAAAAGTGGTAAGAAAACCACCAATTACAATTGACATGGATAATGTGGTATAAAAAATGTAACAAAATGCTAAGAGACACCAAAACTGAAAATGAATGCTAAAAAATGGGCTCATCCACTCCACTTTAAGTCTGACGTTCTGTCACCAAACCTATAAGAGCCAATGCTTACGAGGACCCCAAAATCGCTTGACATAGCCAAATATACTCAAATTTCAGACAACTGCCAACAAGAACATACCTTGCCTTAACAAACCACAAATTAAATTTGTAAACAAAAACTTTTGTGGTTATGGAAAAATGACATTGTTGGTAGTTTAGAACACAACTACTAGTTGCATTCAGGACTACCTAAGGCCTCCTCCTCCCCTACAGCCTTCCTAACCTCTCCAAAAGTGGTAAGAAAACCACCAATTACAATTGACATGGATAATGTGGTATAAAAAATGTAACAAAATGCTAAGAGACACCAAAACTGAAAATGAATGCTAAAAAATGGGCTCATCCACTCCACTTTAAGTCTGACGTTCTGTCACCAAACCTATAAGAGCCAATGCTCACAAGGACCACAAAATCGCTAGACATAGCCAAATATAATCAAATCTCAGACAACTGCCAGCAAGAGCATATCATGCCTTAACTAACCACAAATGAAGTTTGTGGACAAAAACTTTTGTGGTTATGGGAAAATGATATTGTTGGTAGTTTAGAACACAACTACTAGTTGCATTCAGGACTACTTAAGGCCTCCTCCTCCCCTACAGCCTTCCTAACCTCTCCAAAAGTGGTAAGAAAAACCACCAATTATAATTGCCACAGACAATGTGGTATAGAAAAATGTAACACAATGCTAAGAGACACCAAAACTGAAAATTAATACTCAAAAATGAGCTCATCCAATACACTTTAAGTCTGACGATCTGTCACCAAACCTATAAGACCCAATGCTCACAAGGACCACAAAATCACTCGACATAGCCAAATATAATCAAATCTCAGACAACTGCGAAAAAAAGCATACCATGCCTTATTAAACCACAAATGAAGATTGTGGACAAAAACTTTTGTGGTTATGGGAAAATGACATTGTTGGTAGTTTAGAACACAACTACTAGTTGCATTCAGGACTACCTAAGGCCTCCTCCTCCCCTACAGCCTTCCTAACCTCTCCAAAAGTGGTAAGAAAAACCACCAATTATAATTGCCACAGACAATGTGGTATAGAAAAATGTAACACAATGCTAAGAGACACCAAAACTGAAAATTAATACTCAAAAATGAGCTCATCCACTCCACTTTAAATCTGAGGTTCTGTCACCAAACCTATAAGAGCCAATGCTCACAAGGACCACAAAATCGCTAGACATAGCCAAATATAATCAAATCTCAGACAACTGCCAGCAAGAGCATATCATGCCTTAACTAACCACAACCACAAATGAAGTTTGTGGACAAAAACTTTTGTGGTTATGGGAAAATGACATTGTTGGTAGTTTAGAACACAACTACTAGTTGCATTCAGGACTACCTAAGGCCTCCTCCTCCCCTACAGCCTTCCTAACCTCTCCAAAAGTGGTAAGAAAAACCACCAATTATAATTGCCACAGACAATGTGGTATAGAAAAATGTAACACAATGCTAAGAGACACCAAAACTGAAAATTAATACTCAAAAATGAGCTCATCCACTCCACTTTAAATCTGAGGTTCTGTCACCAAACCTATAAGAGCCAATGCTCACAAGGACCACAAAATCGCTAGACATAGCCAAATATAATCAAAACTCAGAAAACTGCGAAAAAAAAGCATACCATGCCTTATTAAACCACAAATGAAGATTGTGGACAAAAACTTTTGTGGTTATGGGAAATTACATTGTTGGTAGTTTAGAACACAACAACTAGTTGCATTCAGGACTACCTAAGGCCTCCTCCTCCCCTATAGCCTTCCTTACCTCTCCAAAAGTGGTAAGAAAACCACCAATTACAATTGACACGGATAATGTGGTATAGAAAAATGTAACACAATGCTAAGAGACACCAAAAATAAAAATTAATGCTCAAAAATTAGCTCATTCAATCCATTTTAAGTCTGACGTTTTGTCACCAAACCTATAAGAGCCAATGCTCAAAAGGACCCCAAAATCGCTTGACATAGCCAAATATACTCAAATTTCAGACAACTGCCAATAAGAACATACCTTGCCTTAACAACCCACAAATTAAATTTGTAAACAAAAACTTTTGTGGTTATGGGAAAATGACATTGTTGGTAGTTTAGAACACAACTACTAGTTGCATTCAGGACTACCTAAGGCCTCCTCCTCCCCTACAGCCTTCCTAACCTCTCCAAAAGTGGTAAGAAAAACCACCAATTATAATTGCCACAGACAATGTGGTATAGAAAAATGTAACACAATGCTAAGAGACACCAAAACTGAAAATTAATACTCAAAAATGAGCTCATCCAATACACTTTAAATCTGACGTTCTGTCATTAAACCTATAAGAGCCAATGCTCACAAGGACCACAAAATCGCTAGACATAGCCAAATATAATCAAATCTCAGACAACTGCCAGCAAGAGCATATCATGCCTTAACTAACCACAAATGAAGTTTGTGGACAAAAACTTTTGTGGTTATGGGAAAATGATATTGTTGGTAGTTTAGAACACAACTACTAGTTGCATTCAGGACTACCTAAGGCCTCCTCCTCCCCTACAGCCTTCCTAACCTCTCCAAAAGTGGTAAGAAAAACCACCAATTATAATTGCCACAGACAATGTGGTATAGAAAAATGTAACACAATGCTAAGAGACACCAAAACTGAAAATTAATACTCAAAAATGAGCTCATCCAATACACTTTAAGTCTGACGATCTGTCACCAAACCTATAAGACCCAATGCTCACAAGGACCACAAAATCACTCGACATAGCCAAATATAATCAAATCTCAGACAACTGCGAAAAAAAGCATACCATGCCTTATTAAACCACAAATGAAGATTGTGGACAAAAACTTTTGTGGTTATGGGAAAATGACATTGTTGGTAGTTTAGAACACAACTACTAGTTGCATTCAGGACTACCTAAGGCCTCCTCCTCCCCTACAGCCTTCCTAACCTCTCCAAAAGTGGTAAGAAAAACCACCAATTATAATTGCCACAGACAATGTGGTATAGAAAAATGTAACACAATGCTAAGAGACACCAAAACTGAAAATTAATACTCAAAAATGAGCTCATCCACTCCACTTTAAATCTGAGGTTCTGTCACCAAACCTATAAGAGCCAATGCTCACAAGGACCACAAAATCGCTAGACATAGCCAAATATAATCAAATCTCAGACAACTGCCAGCAAGAGCATATCATGCCTTAACTAACCACAACCACAAATGAAGTTTGTGGACAAAAACTTTTGTGGTTATGGGAAAATGACATTGTTGGTAGTTTAGAACACAACTACTAGTTGCATTCAGGACTACCTAAGGCCTCCTCCTCCCCTACAGCCTTCCTAACCTCTCCAAAAGTGGTAAGAAAAACCACCAATTATAATTGCCACAGACAATGTGGTATAGAAAAATGTAACACAATGCTAAGAGACACCAAAACTGAAAATTAATACTCAAAAATGAGCTCATCCACTCCACTTTAAATCTGAGGTTCTGTCACCAAACCTATAAGAGCCAATGCTCACAAGGACCACAAAATCGCTAGACATAGCCAAATATAATCAAATCTCAGAAAACTGCGAAAAAAAAGCATACCATGCCTTATTAAACCACAAATGAAGATTGTGGACAAAAACTTTTGTGGTTATGGGAAAATGACATTGTTGGTAGTTTAAAACACAACTACTAGTTGCATTCAGGACTACCTAAGGCCTCCTCCTCCCCTACAGCCTTCCTAACCTCTCCAAAAGTGGTAAGAAAAACCACCAATTATAATTGCCACAGACAATGTGGTATAGAAAAATGTAACACAATGCTAAGAGACACCAAAACTGAAAATTAATACTCAAAAATGAGCTCATCCAATACACTTTAAATCTGACGTTCTGTCATTAAACCTATAAGAGCCAATGCTCACAAGGACCACAAAATCGCTAGACATAGCCAAATATAATCAAATCTCAGACAACTGCCAGCAAGAGCATACCATGCTTTAACAAACCACAAATGAAGTTTGTGAACAAAAACTTTTGTGGTTATGGGAAATTACATTGTTGGTAGTTTAGAACACAACAACTAGTTGCATTCAGGACTACCTAAGGCCTCCTCCTCCCCTATAGCCTTCCTTACCTCTCCAAAAGTGGTAAGAAAACCACCAATTACAATTGACACGGATAATGTGGTATAGAAAAATGTAACACAATGCTAAGAGACACCAAAAATAAAAATTAATGCTCAAAAATGAGCTCATTCAATCCATTTTAAGTCTGACTTTTTGTCACCTAACCTATAAGAGCCAATGCTCAAAAGGACCCCAAAATCGCTTGACATAGCCAAATATACTCAAATTTCAGACAACTGCCAACAAGAACATACCTTGCCTTAACAAACCACAAATTAAATTTGTAAACAAAAACTTTTGTGGTTATGGGAAAATGACATTGTTGGTAGTTTAGAACACAACTACTAGTTGCATTCAGGACTACCTAAGGCCTCCTCCTCCCCTACAGCCTTCCTAACCTCTCCAAAAGTGGTAAGAAAACCACCAATTACAATTGACATGGATAATGTGGTATAAAAAATGTAACAAAATGCTAAGAGACACCAAAACTGAAAATGAATGCTAAAAAATGGGCTCATCCACTCCACTTTAAGTCTGACATTCTGTCACCAAACCTATAAGAGCCAATGCTCACAAGGACCACAAAATCGCTAGATATAGCCAAATATAATCAAATCTCAGACAACTGCCAGCAAGGGCATACCATGCCTTAACAAACCACAAATGAAGTTTGTGGACAAAAACTTTTATGGTTATGGGAAAATGACATTGTTGGTAGTTTAGAACACAACTACTAGTTGCATTCAGGACTACCTAAGGCCTCCTCCTCCCCTACAGCCTTCCTAACCTCTCCAAAAGTGGTAAGAAAAACCACCAATTATAATTGCCACAGACAATGTGGTATAGAAAAATGTAACACAATGCTAAGAGACACCAAAACTGAAAATTAATACTCAAAAATGAGCTCATCCAATACACTTTAAATCTGACGTTCTGTCATTAAACCTATAAGAGCCAATGCTCACAAGGACCACAAAATCGCTAGACATAGCCAAATATAATCAAATCTCAGACAACTGCCAGCAAGAGCATATCATGCCTTAACTAACCACAAATGAAGTTTGTGGACAAAAACTTTTGTGGTTATGGGAAAATGATATTGTTGGTAGTTTAGAACACAACTACTAGTTGCATTCAGGACTACCTAAGGCCTCCTCCTCCCCTACAGCCTTCCTAACCTCTCCAAAAGTGGTAAGAAAAACCACCAATTATAATTGCCACAGACAATGTGGTATAGAAAAATGTAACACAATGCTAAGAGACACCAAAACTGAAAATTAATACTCAAAAATGAGCTCATCCAATACACTTTAAGTCTGACGATCTGTCACCAAACCTATAAGACCCAATGCTCACAAGGACCACAAAATCACTCGACATAGCCAAATATAATCAAATCTCAGACAACTGCGAAAAAAAGCATACCATGCCTTATTAAACCACAAATGAAGATTGTGGACAAAAACTTTTGTGGTTATGGGAAAAATGACATTGTTGGTAGTTTAGAACACAACTACTAGTTGCATTCAGGACTACCTAAGGCCTCCTCCTCCCCTACAGCCTTCCTAACCTCTCCAAAAGTGGTAAGAAAAAACACCAATTATAATTGCCACAGACAATGTGGTATAGAAAAATGTAACACAATGCTAAGAGACACCAAAACTGAAAATTAATACTGAAAAATTAGCTCATCCACTCCACTTTAAATCTGAGGTTCTGTCACCAAACCTATAAGAGCCAATGCTCACAAGGACCACAAAATCGCTAGACATAGCCAAATATAATCAAATCTCAGACAACTGCCAGCAAGAGCATATCATGCCTTAACTAACCACAACCACAAATGAAGTTTGTGGACAAAAACTTTTGTGGTTATGGGAAAATGACATTGTTGGTAGTTTAGAACACAACTACTAGTTGCATTCAGGACTACCTAAGGCCTCCTCCTCCCCTACAGCCTTCCTAACCTCTCCAAAAGTGGTAAGAAAAACCACCAATTATAATTGCCACAGACAATGTGGTATAGAAAAATGTAACACAATGCTAAGAGACATGCTAAGTCATTAAACCTATAAGAGCCAATGCTCACAAGGACCACAAAATCGCTAGACATAGCCAAATATAATCAAATCTCAGACAACTGCCAGCAAGAGCATATCATGCCTTAACTAACCACAACCACAAATGAAGTTTGTGGACAAAAACTTTTGTGGTTATGGGAAAATGACATTGTTGGTAGTTTAGAACACAACTACTAGTTGCATTCAGGACTACCTAAGGCCTCCTCCTCCCCTACAGCCTTCCTAACCTCTCCAAAAGTGGTAAGAAAACCACCAATTACAATTGACATGGATAATGTGGTATAAAAAATGTAACAAAATGCTAAGAGACACCAAAACTGAAAATGAATGCTAAAAAATGGGCTCATCCACTCCACTTTAAGTCTGACGTTCTGTCACCAAACCTATAAGAGCCAATGCTCACAAGGACCACAAAATCGCTAGACATAGCCAAAAATAATCAAATCTCAGACAACTGCCAGCAAGGGCATACCATGCCTTAACAAACCACAAATGAAGTTTGTGGACAAAAACTTTTATGGTTATGGGAAAATGACATTGTTGGTAGTTTAGAACACAACTACTAGTTGCATTCAGGACTACCTAAGGCCTCCTCCTCCCCTACAGCCTTCCTAACCTCTCCAAAAGTGGTAAGAAAAACCACCAATTATAATTGCCACAGACAATGTGGTATAGAAAAATGTAACACAATGCTAAGAGACACCAAAACTGAAAATTAATACTCAAAAATGAGATCATCCAATACACTTTAAATCTGACGTTCTGTCATTAAACCTATAAGAGCCAATGCTCACAAGGACCACATAATCGCTAGACATAGCCAAATATAATCAAATCTCAGACAACTGCCAGCAAGAGCATATCATGCCTTAACTAACCACAAATGAAGTTTGTGGACAAAAACTTTTGTGGTTATGGGAAAATGACATTGTTGGTAGTTTCGAACACAACTACTAGTTGCATTCAGGACTACCTAAGGCCTCCTCCTCCCCTACAGCCTTCCTAACCTCTCCAAAAGTGGTAAGAAAAACCAACAATTATAATTGCCACAGACAATGTGGTATAGAAAAATGTAACACAATGCTAAGAGACACCAAAACTGAAAATTAATACTCAAAAATGAGCTCATCCAATACACTTTAAATCTGACGTTCTGTCATTAAACCTAAAAGAGCCAATGCTCACAAGGACCACAAAATCGCTAGACATAGCCAAATATAATCAAATCTCAGACAACTGCCAGCAAGAGCATATCATGCCTTAACTAACCACAAATGAAGTTTGTGGACAAAAACTTTTGTGGTTATGGGAAAATGACATTGTTGGTAGTTTAGAACACAACTACTAGTTGCATTCAGGACTACCTAAGGCCTCCTCCTCCCCTACAGCCTTCCTAACCTCTCCAAAAGTGGTAAGAAAAACCAACAATTATAATTGCCACAGACAATGTGGTATAGAAAAATGTAACACAATGCTAAGAGACACCAAAACTGAAAATTAATACTCAAAAATGAGCTCATCCAATACACTTTAAGTCTGACGTTCTGTCACCAAACCTATAAGAGCCAATGCTCACAAGGACCACAAAATCGCTAGACATAGCCAAAATGTAATCAAATCTCAGACAACTGCGAAAAAAAGCATACCATGCCTTATTAAACCACAAATGAAGATTGTGGACAAAAACTTTTGTGGTTATGGGAAAATGACATTGTTGGTAGTTTAGAACACAACTACTAGTTGCATTCAGGACTACCTAAGGCCTCCTCCTCCCCTATAGCCTTCCTTACCTCTCCAAAAGTGGTAAGAAAACCACCAATTACAATTGACACGGATAATGTGGTATAGAAAAATGTAACACAATGCTAAGAGACACCAAAAATAAAAATTAATGCTCAAAAATGAGCTCATTCAATCCATTTTAAGTCTGACGTTCTGTCACCAAACCTATAAGAGCCAATGCTCAAAAGGACCACAAAATCGCTTGATATAGCCAAATATACTCAAATTTCAGACAACTGCCAACAAGAACATACCTTGCCTTAACAAACCACAAATTAAAGTTGTAAACAAAAACTTTTGTGGTTATGGGAAAATGACATTGTTGGTAGTTTAGAACACAACTACTAGTTGCATTCAGGACTACCTAAGGCCTCCTCCTCCCCTACAGCCTTCCTAACCTCTCCAAAAGTGGTAAGAAAAACCAACAATTATAATTGCCACAGACAATGTGGTATAGAAAAATGTAACACAATGCTAAGAGACACCAAAACTGAAAATTAATACTCAAAAATGAGCTCATCCAATACACTTTAAATCTGACGTTCTGTCATTAAACCTAAAAGATCCAATGCTCACAAGGACCACAAAATCGCTAGACATAGCCAAATATAATCAAATCTCAGACAACTGCCAGCAAGAGCATATCATGCCTTAACTAACCACAAATGAAGTTTGTGGACAAAAACTTTTGTGGTTATGGGAAAATGACATTGTTGGTAGTTTAGAACACAACTACTAGTTGCATTCAGGACTACCTAAGGCCTCCTCCTCCCCTACAGCCTTCCTAACCTCTCCAAAAGTGGTAAGAAAAACCAACAATTATAATTGCCACAGACAATGTGGTATAGAAAAATGTAACACAATGCTAAGAGACACCAAAACTGAAAATTAATACTCAAAAATGAGCTCATCCAATACACTTTAAGTCTGACGTTCTGTCACCAAACCTATAAGAGCCAATGCTCACAAGGACCACAAAATCGCTAGACATAGCCAAAAAGTAATCAAATCTCAGACAACTGCGAAAAAAAGCATACCATGCCTTATTAAACCACAAATGAAGATTGTGGACAAAAACTTTTGTGGTTATGGGAAAATGACATTGTTGGTAGTTTAGAACACAACTACTAGTTGCATTCAGGACTACCTAAGGCCTCCTCCTCCCCTATAGCCTTCCTTACCTCTCCAAAAGTGGTAAGAAAACCACCAATTACAATTGACACGGATAATGTGGTATAGAAAAATGTAACACAATGCTAAGAGACACCAAAAATAAAAATTAATGCTCAAAAATGAGCTCATTCAATCCATTTTAAGTCTGACGTTCTGTCACCAAACCTATAAGAGCCAATGCTCAAAAGGACCACAAAATCGCTTGATATAGCCAAATATACTCAAATTTCAGACAACTGCCAACAAGAACATACCTTGCCTTAACAAACCACAAATTAAAGTTGTAAACAAAAACTTTTGTGGTTATGGGAAAATGACATTGTTGGTAGTTTAGAACACAACTACTAGTTGCATTCAGGACTACCTAAGGCCTCCTCCTCCCCTACAGCCTTCCTAACCTCTCCAAAAGTGGTAAGAAAACCACCAATTACAATTGACATGGATAATGTGGTATAAAAAATGTAACAAAATGCTAAGAGACACCATAACTGAAAATGAATGCTAAAAAATGGGCTCTTCCACTCCACTTTAAGTCTGACGTTCTGTCACCAAACCTATAAGAGCCAATGCTCACAAGGACTACAAAATCGCTAGACATAGCCAAATATAATCAAATCTCAGACAACTGCCAGCAAGGGCATACCATGCCTTAACAAACCACAAATGAAGTTTGTGGACAAAAACTTTTATGGTTATGGAAAAATGACATTGTTGGTAGTTTAGTACACAACTACTAGTTGCATTCAGGACTACCTAAGGCCTCCTCCTCCCCTACAGCCTTCCTAACCTCTCCAAAAGTGGTAAGAAAAACCACCAATTATAATTGCCACAGACAATGTGGTATAGAAAAATGTAACACAATGCAAAGAGACACCAAAACTGAAAATTAATACTCAAAAATGAGCTCATCCAATACACTTTAAATCTGACGTTCTGTCATTAAACCTATAAGAGCCAATGCTCACAAGGACCACAAAATCGCTAGACATAGCCAAATATAATCAAATCTTAGCCAACTGCCAGCAAGGGCATACCATGCCTTAACAAGGTTATGGGAAATGACATTGTTGGTAGTTTAGAACACAACAACTAGTTGCATTCAGGACTACCTAAGGCCTCCTCCTCCCCTATAGCCTTCCTAACCTCTCCAAAAGTGGTAAGAAAACCACCAATGACAAATGACACGGATAATGTGGTATAGAAAAATGTAACACAAATTTAAGAGACACCAAAAATAAAAATTAATGCTCAAAAATGAGCTCATTCAATCCATTTTAAGTCTGACGTTCTGTCACCAAACCTATAAGAGCCAATGCTCAAAAGGACCACAAAATCGCTAGACATAGCCAAATATAATCAAATTTCAGACAACTGCCAGCAAGAGCATACCATGCCTTAACTAACCACAAATGAAGTTTGTGAATAAAAACTTTTATGGTTATGGGAAACGACATTGTTGGTAGTTTAGAAAACAACTACTAGTTGCATTCAGGACTACCTAAGGCCTCCTCCTCCCCTACAGCCTTCCTAACCTCTCCAAAAGTGGTAAGAAAAACCACCAATTATAATTGCCACAGACAAGTTGTATAGAAAAATGTAACACAATGCTAAGAGACACCAAAACTGAAAATTAATACTCAAAAATGAGCTCATCCAATACACTTTAAATCTGACGTTCTGTCGTTAAACCTATAAGAGACAATGCTCACAAGGACCACAAAATCGTTAGATATATCAAAATATAATCAAATCTCAGACAACTGCGAACAAAAGCATACCATGCCTTATAAATCCACAAATGAAGTTTGTGAATAAAACTTTTGTGGTTATGGGAAATGACATTGTTGGTAGTTTAGAACAGAACAATTATTTGCATTCAGGACTACCTAAGGCCTCCTCCTCCCCTATAGCCTTCCTAACCTCTCCAAAAGTGGTAAGAAAACCACCAATTATAATTGACACAGATAATGTGGTGTAGAAAAATGTAACACAATGCTAAGAGACACCAAAACTGAAAATAATGCTCCAAAATGAGCTCATCCAATACACTTTAGGCCTGACGTTCTGTCACCAAACCTATAAGAGCCAATGCTCACAAGGACCACAAAATCGCTAGACATAGCCAAATATAATCAAATCTCAGCCAACAGCCAACATGAGCATCCCATGCCTTAACAAACCACAAATGAAGTTTGTGAATAAAACTTTTGTGGTTATGGGAAAATGACATTGTTGGTAGTTTAGAAAACAACTACTAGTTGCATTCAGGACTACCTAAGGCCTCCTCCTCCCCTACAGCCTTCCTAACCTCTCCAAAAGTGGTAAGAAAAACCACCAATTATAGTTGCCACATATAATGTGGTATAGAAAAATATAATGTACCCTTAGCTATGAATTACATTGACCTGCATTTCAGTTATTCTACTTTTCCATATCAAACACTCAGAAATCCATTGTGACCAAATAGTTAAACATTATAAAAAATTTTGTAGCAAAAGTTTTTGTGTCGCAGATTTCCAATAGCAAAACTTATTATATATGATAAGATGATTACAGGAAACCAGCAACAATAGATACAATTAAACACCCTACTAAAAAATTAAGTATGAAATCTTACATATGCCAACATAAATGAGCTCAATAGATCCAGTTAAATTCTCATGCTTTTCAACAAAACCAACAAGAGAAATCCACATAGTGTAGACCAGTTTGGAAATCCAACTCGAATCCTAGTTGAAACATCAACCAAAGCACTAAATACTAATCCTCACCAAAATTCAATTATTTTTGTACTATTATTTTACATAAGGAAGTTCTATGGGACAAGCTTTAGCTAGTCTACAATACTTGACAGTGTACAAATAATGTTCTTGTTTTAGCTCAGGAAGTCCATGTAGGCACAGAGTACCGATCCAAAAGCCAATACCTGTATATATAAATAATAAGACTAATACCAAGGAATTAGAACAGCTCGAACCCATCAGCTTTGGTATAAGCTCTGACCATCAGGCTATGTACACACAACGTAAAACTATGGCCGTAGTTCTCGCTGCAGTTGCGAAACAAAGCCTTATGTGCAATGGGATCCCGGCTGGAGCGTACACACATCGAATACGCTCCTGCCGGGATCCCATGTGGCGCCGGAAAAAACTGACAGGTCAGTTTTCTGCGGCCGGAATTCAGAGAATTCAGGCCGCAGAAAGACCTGTCAGTTCACACAGTGAAGAGAGCGGCTCCGGCCGCTTGCTTCACTGTGTGCTGTGAGAAGCTTTGATGCGGGTGCGTGCTGATACGCCCGCATCAGAGCTCCGCGGCCGGAAAGATCACCCGGCCGAGATGATCCGGCCAGAGGCTGGCCGTTCTGTGACCTGGCCGGGGGCACGGAACGGACGGTCTCATACGTAGTGTGAACATAGCCTCAAACTGGAAACTCTGAAGAAAAATCTACTAATGTTTTTTTCGTCCCGCTATAGTCAGTAGCTCTTTAAGACTGAATTGATCAGCAGTGTAAACAATATTGTGCATAAGAGGCTAGATTATAAGGTGGGATGACCCCGTCAACCTCTACTGATCAGTTTTTATCCTGCCAAGGTATGTCTCCCGGCTTCATTCTCAGTGAAGGGTAGTTACAGTGCTCCATCCCTGCTTGTCAATTACTGATAGCCTATCCTGTGAATAGTCTTTCAATAGTTCTTCCCCTGGAATAATCCTTTAATACTTGTATATTGTTCACTTACTCTGTTGGCCTACAAGTCACACTAGTCAGATATTGCAAAATATTATTGCAACTAGAAATGGAAATTCATGCTATGCTATTTTAATCTATTCCAGTTTGTTCATAACATTTAAATGAAATGATTTGAAACCTATGAAACCAAAGCCCAGATGTGGCACAACATGTACTGATGTATCAATTCCTTACTCTGCATTTAACAAATTACAGGCCTTGATGATTTACCAAACCTTAAATTGACCGTTAGCATCCCATTAAAATTGTTCTGATCACTATTGCTTCATGGTTTGTAACATGTTAAAGGGGTTATCCAGCGCTACAAAAACATGGCCACTTTTCCCCCTACTGTTGTCTCCAGTTCAGGTGTGGTTTGCAATTAAGTTCCATTTACTGTACTTCAATTGAACTGAGTTTCAAAACCCCACCCAAACTGGAGTCAACAGTAGGGGGAAAGTGGCCATGTTTTTGTAGCACTGGATAACCCCTTTAAAGCGAAAGTAGCACTAGGTACATCACTTTGTGTTTTTTTTTGTTTTGCAGGTACTGCGGTCTGTTTTTTTTTACCACCACCCAGTTCCTGTGCATTGCGCTTGTCTATTCCCAAAGACCGACGCATGTAGAATTAGGGTCGGCATGAAGCATTGATTCTAATGGAGCCGCGCCATGGAGGGGAGGGTACGCCCCTAATGCTTCATGTCGGGCCAGTGCTTGGGAATACACCAGCGCCGCGTAAGGTAACCAAGCGGCGGATCAAAAAAAGGACTGTGGCACTAGCATCCCAATGCTGGCACTGGTCTGTTCATGTTAAAAATACAAAGCAATGTACCTAGTGATACATTCGCTTTAAAGTAATTCTTTTACCTACAATTTATATTTTAAACTGCTGACACTTTCTGGCAACTTCAGTGGCTGTGTTACACAGCGTTATATAGTTGTTAGTCATGGAGATACATTGTGCCTTGGTTAGAGGCCTTGGTAAAAATGAACTTTTAATCTGCAGGGCTGTGGCATACTGGTGTGGCCTAGAGTGTCTGTGGTCCAGGTTTGAAACGCCCCCCCCTTTCTTCCTCCCCAGTCTCCTCATCATTAGGAACACCCCCCAGGCAGAATTTCTTATTATTGCTGGTCTAAATTAGACACCCGTGTTGCTATGGCACATATGCACTGTTTAGACAGGTGATGAATGGAAATTTTGTCTGGGGGTGTTCCTAATGATGAGGAGAGGGGAGGAAGAAAGAAAAGACCTGGGGCACAGACACTCGTGGCCATGCCAGTATGACACAGTGCTGCAAGTTTAAAAGTTCATTTTTTGCTCTAACCAAGGCACCGGGCGCATTTTCAAAAACACAACTGATAAGGATTTACTCTAATCAAGAGGATAGTACTAGTGGTTTGGTGGGGTGGATTGGGGGATACAGAGTCGCTTTAAGGAGCTTGGAAACACCTCTTTGACACTTTCCACACAAGAATAAAAGCATTGTTCTATGTTATGGAAGCATAGACAGATATATGAAAGGTACCATGTGTCTCCACGCTCTAGTGTTAGCAGTTAGGAATGTGAATTGCAGCTGACAGACTCACTTTAAAGCAACTCTGTACTTACAATCTGCCCCCTCCCCCAAGCCATCTGATAGCTGCTTTAAATTCAAGATCTGTCCTGTGGTCCATCCAGCAGGTGATGCAGTTATTGTCATAAAAAACAACTTTCAACTTTTAAACTTTCAGCCCTGTGTCAAATTGGCGTGGCCTAGAGTACCCTAGGCTTGCAACGCCTCTCCGTCCCTCCTCATCATTAGGAATGCCCCTGGACAGGATTTCTCCTAATCATCACTGAACACTGCACATGTGCCTTAACAATCCGGCACAGGTGCACCGCTTAGACAAGTGATGAATAGTAGAAATTCTGCCTGGGGCATTCTTAATAACGTGGAGACCGGGGAGGAGGGACTGAGGGGTGTCACAAGCCTAGGGCACACAAACTCTAGGACACACCAATTTGACACAGGGCTGCAAGTTTAAAAGTTGTTTTTAGGACAATAACTGCATCACCTGCCGAACAGACCCCAGGACAGATCTTAGATTAAAAGCAGCTAAATCCATTTTTTTTAATAATACATTTTATATTTCACAATAGACTTTCATATAATATATAAGCACAGTATTTCTGAGCAAAACAGTTAACGCGAATGTATCATCAGGTACAACGCTCTGGGTTTTTTACCTTAACAGATCGGTGCTGGTGGTCCAGTCCTTTTTTTTTAACAGCAGCCCGGGCCAAAGCTCGGGAATAGACTGGTGCCGTGCACAGGAACCAAGCAGCTGTTCAAAAAAAGGACCTCCCAACTGGCATCCCCATGCCGGCACCGATCCGTTAAAGTAGAAAACCCAAAGCCATGTACCTGCTGATACATTCACTTTAAAGAATTTAAAATGCATAAAATACTATTATAAGTATGAAGCCAGCCTTAATAGGGTTTTTCAGGGAAATATGTATGGAAACTGTACACCTGCCTCCCAGTGCAGTATAACAATATACATGACATACGTCCCACTTCTCGCACCCCTGCTGATTCTGCTGCCAGCTTATGATAATGCAGGACTCCTCTGTAATTGGCTGAGCAGGAGGCAAGACATGATCAGATGTTGGCAGAACAGGAACACAGTTGGGACCAGAAAATCTGAGAGCTTGAGCAGCAGGGGGCAACAGGAGTTAAGGGGTTAATTCAGGTAAAATACATGTTGAATCATTCCCTTGTCCTGCAGACTAACAATTGATTCCATGCATTTCATTATCTTTTGTTTCCTTCCCCTAGTTCTGAGTCTGCTGTTTCTGCTGAAGACACAGAAAACTGTGTGTGAGCTGTTCACAGAGTGCAGAAACAGCTTGTGATTGATGGCTTATCTTCACAATAGACCAGTACTGTTCAGTGGTTTACCAAAACTCAACAATCCCCGGGAATCAGCTGCTCTGTAGAGCCGCTGCACCCAGGTGTACACAGTGAGCAAGAAGCACATACATGGCTTTGTACAATGTGTAGTGGCCAAACCTGGATACTGCAGCCCAGTTCCCACAGCCACTGCCAAATAAATGGAGCAAAGTACTTCTGGCTCTGGTCACCACGTATGTGGGCGCCGTAGCTCTGCCTAACAGCTGATCAGTGGATATGCAGGGTGTCAACACCCCACCAATCAGATATTGATAGTCTATCCTGAGGAATAGCCATCAATCACAAAGGACCAAGAAAACAATTTTAAGGCTATGTTCACACAACATACAATTTTTTAAAAGAACGGCTGTTGTTTTCCATTGAAACAACAGCCATTCTTCTTATACTGCAATGAAATGCAACCATGGCCGTTGTTCAACGCATTGTGTGAAAACAACGGCCGTTCTTTTAAGAAATAGCACGTTGTGTTAACATAGCCTAAAGCTATGTTCCCACTATGGGAATGTCCCATTAATTAACGAGAAAAGCCAGCCATCTACTAATTTTGATAGCCGCAAATAATGGTCATGATCATTATTTATGGCCGTTTTTATCATTAGACGGCAGCCTTTTCTTGCTATATGAAGGCGTGTTCCTGTAGAACAGGGATGGGGAACCTTTGGCCCTCCAGCTGTTGTGAAACTACAATTCCCATCATGCCTGGAGAGCCAAAGCTTTAGCTTTGGCTGCTCAGGCATGATGGGACTTGCAGTTTTGAAACAGCTGGAGGGCCAAAGGTTCCTCATCCCTGCTGTAGAAGGAGCATAGCCCAAAAGAGTAAAGAGCAGCAGCAATAACATTTAATGTACATAAGATAACAGTTTTCCTTTTGTATAACTACTAGAAAAAAACACTTTCAGTTCTTGTTCATATTCATAAAAATACAGTCAGAGTAGTAACAAGATGTGAGCACAGGGCTGGGTGCTGGAAAGGATGGGAAGATATATATATATATATATATATATATATATATATATATATATGTATATCTCCTTGCCCTAACAACTATCTAACAGTGTCAGCAGTCTGGAATGTTAAAGGGAACCAATCAGCCCAATTGGTTCCCTGGTGCAGCAGAGGCTTTATACCAAAGAAAATAAAGTTTTAATCCGTTAGCGTGCGGCAGGCAGAGACAGGCAGATAGTTATCTGGGCTGCTCCCCGCCCATGTGTAGTCACCCTGTCAGTGTGCTCAGAGGGGATGATTGACAGGGAGAGAGGCCAGTAACAGGCCTCTCTGCTTGTCAATCATCCCCTCCGTGCGTGCTGACAGGCAGAGAGCGGTGACTAGAACTTGGGCTGATTGGTTCCCTCTAAAGGGGTACTCTGGGCATAGTGATATAAGAGAACTCACCACTTAGGTGCTCCACTGTCTGTAAAGATGCCGGTCCCTGTGTGGACTCCTGATACCTCCACTGTCTGTAAAGATGCCGGTCCCTGTGTGGACTCCTGATATCTGTAGATGAAAGATAGTTCTCTGTTATCCCTAATATAGAGACCATCCCTAAGATAGAGGAAATCCATCACTGGTACAGGCTCTGTAACTTAGGACGTCTAGGGGGGAGATTTATCATGCAGTCTAATGCTGGGTTCACACTGTGCTTCTGCAATAGCTTTTTTTTCCCATCTGTTTTATGCAAAAAAGAAAGAAACCATTTTTTGCATGAAACGGATGAAAAAAAATGGATTGCAAAAATGCAGTGTCAACCCAGTCTTAGGCTATGTTCACACACGGTAAAATAATAGCAAAATACGACAGTAAATTAGGTATAAAATGTAGCTGTAATTTGAATTTAATAAAGTGCTTCATTAAAGTGTGTGGGGATATGTCTGTGCACAATTTGTGAAAAACTAATATTTTTCCCATTGTGTGCACAGATGACTGCTTTTCCATAAACTTTATTGTAGCACATTATTAAATTCTAAATACAGCCGCACTTTAAACCTAATCTACTGTCATATTTTGCTTTTATCTTACTGTGTGTGAACATGGCCTTACAGTAACAATGTCTCTGGTTGCCCATAGCAACCAATCACAGATCAGCTATCAAATACTCATGAGCTCTGGTAACATGAAAGCTGAGCTGTGATTGGTTGCTATAGGCAACAAAACAATAATAATTTATGTAATTTAAGTGATGATCTAAATACCATGTTGTGCCACTTTTTGCATCCAATAAACTCCCTGACATCTAATAACATTTTATGTCACCTTTTAAAAAAATTGATCATCACTTAAATTACATAAATTATTGTTGTTTTGTTGCCCATAGCAACCAATCACAGCTTAGCTCTCATTTTACCATCACTCATGAGTATTTGATAGCTGATCTGTGGTTGGTTGCTATGGACAACCGGGGACAGCGGGGAGATTTATCAAACATGGTGTAAAGTAAAACTGGCTCAGTTGCCCCTAGCAACCAATCAGATTCCACCTTAAATTTTTCAAAGTCTGTGAGGAATGAAAGGTGGAATCTGATTGGTTGCTAGGGGCAACTGATCCAGTTTTACTTTACACCATGTTTGATTAATCTCCCCCATTGTTACTATAGGACTGCCTGATAAATCCCCCATTGATGCTCGGCAGAGGAAATGGGGTCTGGATTATCAGGTACATAGTGAAATGGGAGCGCTCACCTCTCTGGCAAAACTGTCACCAGAAGTGCTGGAGCCGCTGTAGCATCTGGGTTCTTCTTACGGTAGGAAAATGAAGAGAAGAGAGGCAGCATCATCTTCATCAAGCTGGGGGCATCGCTCAGTACCGGTCCTGACTGGTTCTGACCGGTCTTCAAGCTGCCTGTAGGGGGCAGTTGGACTGATTACTGTTACATCACTGTTGTCATAGCAACCAACCCCGGGCTCAGTAAACAACTAGTGGACTGTACCACTACAAAAATAAACAACTAGTGGACTGTACCACTACAAGAATAAACAACTAGTGGACCGTACCATTACAAGAATAAACAACTAGTGGACCGTACCACTACAAGAATAAACAACTAGTGGACTGTACCATTACAAGAATAAACAACTAGTGGACTGTACCATTACAAGAATAAACAACTAGTGGACTCTACCATTACAAGAATAAACAATTAGTGGAAAAGGTAACTAGCATCAAAATACTAAGTGAAGGCTGGCATATAAATAAAAGCATCTCCTTTATTGTAATAACCCATCTATGGTTCAGTCCGCTGGCCGTTTGCTTTGTAACTATCCATATTATCCTGACATAGCATGATAGCAAAAACCCAACATGTGAACACAGCCTTACCAACATCATTGTATTTGACCCCTTATATGGATCTCTTAGGGTCCATTTACACAGAAAGATTATCTGACAGATTAACTGCCAAAGATTTGAAGCCAAAGCCAGGAATGGACTTGAAAAAAAGCTGATCTCTGTTTATAGTCTGTTCCTGGCTTTGGCTTCAAATCTTTGGCAGATAATCTGTCAGATAATCTTTCTGTGTAAATGGACCCTTAAGGTCCATTTACACAGAAAGATTATCTGACAGATTATCTGCCAAAGATTTGAAGCCAAAGCCAGGAACAGACTATAAATAGGGAACAGGTTATAAAGGAAAGCCTGAGATTCCTCCTCTTTTCAAATCCATTCTTGGCTTTGGCTTCAATTTGAAGCCAAAGCCAGAAACAGACTATAAATAGGGAACAGGTCATAAAGGAAAGCCTGAGATTCCTCCTCTTTTCAAATCCATTCCTGGCTTTGGCTTCAAATCTTTGGCAGGTAATCTGTTAGATAATCTTTCTGTGTAAATGGGCCCTTACTTTAAAGGGGTAGTGCGGCGGTAAAAAATTATTCACAGAATAACACACATTACAAAGTTATACAACTTTGTAATGTATGTTATGTCTGTGAACGGCCCCCTTCCCCGTGTCCCACCACCCCCACCCGTGTACCCAGAAATGTAGTGCATTATACATTACCTGATCCGTGTCGCGCCCGTCCGCCATCTTGTGCCAAACGTCATCTTCGGCCGGCCGGCCCGAACACCTCCGATCTTCCCGAGTGCCGGCTGCCTTCTGCCGCGTCATCAGCTGCTCAGCCGCGATTGGCTGAGCATGACGCGGGAAGATCGGAGGTGTTCGGGCCGGCCGGCCGAAGATGACGTTTGGCACAAGATGGCGGACGCGTGTTGGCACGGATCAGGTATGTATAATGCACTACACTTCCGGGTACACGGGTGGGGGTGGTGGGACACGGGGAAGGGGGCCGTTCACAAACATAACATACATTACAAAGTTGTATAACTTTGTAATGTGTGTTATTCTGTGAATAATTTTTTACCGCTGCACTACCCCTTTAACATTTTGTTACTATCTCCTTCAGCTCTGAAATCCACAGGGTTTTATTAATACCCTAATTAGGTACAAGAGCCCAGGGGGCGCTCTCCTGTCCACAATAGCAGGTTAGAATGACCCGGACACTTCAGAAATTCCCCCCATGCATGGTTGATAGCCGCTAGGTTGCCTTGGCTTGGGGTGCACACTAGGTAGGATATTAAATTAGCCCAGTGGCTGTCAATCATACCTGGAGCTTAAAGAGCAGCACAGAGGGGGTGTGGTGAAGTGTCTGGGCCATACTAAGCTGCGGCGTTGTAGGTAGGGGAACACCCCCTGGGCTCTTCTGATGAGTTAGCAGTTATGTGCAAAAGACAAGTCTTGGAGCCTTCAATGTCAGAGCATAATGTAGCTGTGCAATAATAAAGGGAATCTGTCCTCTGAAATTCATGCTCCAGACTGCTGACACTATTAGATAGCTGTTAGGGCAAGGAGAGACATAGGACCTTTTCCTAAAGCATTCCCAAGCCCCTGAAGTGCAGGACAAGGATGGGAAGGGGGGCTAGCAGATGATACAGCTCCCAGCACTCTAGGGTCACAGGGACACCTTTTTGGCTCTTTGCATCTAAGAATAAATATACAGAGACACATACACACACACATATATAGGTATATGGCTATGTCTATGTATTTATGTATATACAGTATATCTCCTTGCCCTAACAAATATCTAGCAGCGTCAGCAGTCTGGAATGTTAAAAGGGTACTCCATCCATAGTGATATAACAGAACTCACCACTTTGGTGCTCCACTGTCTGTAAAGATGCCCGCCCCTGATGCCATCCATTTTCTGTATGGGCCCGTTCACACTACGGATTTGACGCAGAGATTCCTCCACCCGTGGACTCTGCAAATCCTTCCTATGTCTTTGAATTGGAGGGATCGCGTGCCTCCGTGCCAAATCCGTAGTGTGAACAGGCCCTTAAGATGCCGATCCCTGTGTGGACTTCTGATGCTTGTAAATGATAGTATAGTTCTATGTTGTCCCTATTATAGAGACTATCCCTAAGATAGAGGAAATCCATCAATGGTACAGGCTGTGTAACTTAGGACATCTAGGGGGGAGATTTATCATGCAGTCTTACTGTGTGTGTGTGAACATACCTTAAGGCTGGGCTCCTCCGTTTTATTTGGGGGGGGGGGGGGTTTGTTGTTGCATAAAATGGATGAAATATGGGTGCAAAAACGCAGAGTGAACCCCGCCTTAGGGTATGTTCACACACACAGCAAGATAAAAGCAAAATGTGACAGTAATTTAGGTATAAAATGCAGCTGTAATTTGAATCTATTGCTTTTATCTTACTGTGTGCGAACATGGCCTAAGGGCCCTATTCCACCGGACGATTATTGTTTGCATAATCGTTAACGATTAACGATCTCAAACGACCGCTATTGCGAAAGACCTAAAAAACGTTCACTCATTTCCATGGAGCAATAATCATTACTTGTTCTTCGCTATTTCTTTGCTATTGCGTTCGTATCTATTGCGAACAGCCGAACAATGTCTTATTTAATGTAAACGATTTGCGAACGTTTTGAGAACGAGCAATGATAAAAATAGGTCCGGGTCTTATAAAGCAATCAACGATTTCTCATTAGGTCGTTAATCATTAACTGCATTTCAACCGAACGATTGTCGTTTAGATTCGAACGATTTAACGATGATCTGAACGATAATCGTCCGGTGAAATAGGGCCCTTACAGTAACAATGTCCCTGGTTGCCCATAGCAACCAATTACAGATCAGCTATCATATACTCATGAGCCCTGGTAAAATGATAGCTGAGCCCCATGTTGTACCACTTATTGCATCCAGAAAACTCCCTGACACCTAATACATTTTATATCACCTTTGAATAAGTTATTGTTTTTTTTATTGCTTATAGCAACCAATCAAAGCTCAGCTTCCATTTTACCAGCGCTCATGAGTATTTGATAGCTGAGCTGTGGTTGGTTGCTATGGGAAACAAGGGGCATTGTTAGGACTGTCTCCGCCATTGATCCTTAGAACAGAGTGGGCTCAGTGGGGTATCTGGGGCCCACCAAAGGAAATCATTCTGGGGGCCCACCAATGAAGAACGAGTGAGAAACCACATGTCAGTCAGTGCTTGTGCCGGTTCAAAGGCTGGGGGCCCACCGGAGGATTCTCTTGTCCTCTGGTGGGCCAGTCCGACACTGAGTGTGCTCATCTGTTACCGCTTCTTATTGGGGGGGGGGAAGCCTCCATGCTTGGCAGAGGAAATGGGGTCTGGAATATCATGTACATAGTGAAATGTGAGCGCTCACCTCTCTGGCAAAACTGTCACTAGAAGTGCTGGAGCCGCTGTAGCATCTGGGTTCTTCTTATAGTAGGAAAATGGAGGCAGCATCGTCTTCATCCAGCTGGGGCATCACTCAATACCGGTTCTGACCGGTCTTCAAGCTGCCTGTAGGGGGCAATTGGACTGATTACTATTACATCACTGTTGTCATAGCAACCAAACCTGGGTTTAGTAAACAACTAGTGGACCGTACCATTAGAAGAATAAACAACTAGTGGACTGTACCATTACAAGAAAAGGTAACTAGCATCCAAATACTAAGTGAAGGCAGCCATGTTCAGGCCTTTTGCTGCTGTTTGTCATCTCCTTTATTGTAATCACCCATCTATGGTTCAATTCTTCCGGCTGTTTGCTGTTGCTTGGTAACTCTTGGTACTGTCTGCTGACATTATAGCATTTAGCACAAACCCAACATGTGAACACAGCCTTACCAACATCACTGTACCCTAACTCTTAAATGTATCTCTTACTTTAACATTTTATTATTATCCTCTTCAGCTCTGAGATCCCGTGCCGCTCATTATGCATATATGAATATGCATAATGGATGGCTGGGACCACCTCGGCCCGTCCAGCACCCCCCCTCCCGTGCTGCCCAGCCTGCCCCCTCCTATGCCGCATAATGAGTGGCACGGGAGGGGGCGGGCTAGGCAGCATGGGAGGGGACTGCTCCGAGGGTGTTGCTTCAGGCCGCCCACTATGCATATTCATATATGCATAGTTAACGGCAAGGGAGGGGGAGGGCTGGGCGGGCTGAGCTGGTGCACCGACCCGTCGGGTGATCCCCAAATGCTCCAAAGTCCCTGATTAGCATAGGGGCATTTAGGGAATAACTAAAGAATTTGGGGGAGAAGAGGAGAATCATTAACAGCCCTGCAGTCATCAGGTAGAGAACACCTGCGGCATATCAGCAGGTTCATTGCCACTTTAAGGCTGATAACAGATAGGCAATAGCTGGATATGTTTAACTGGATATCTGGTGGAAATTCAAGTCCATTTTATTATGAGTTTTGATATTGCTGTAGGGTGAGTTATATTTGTTTCTCCTATCCAGACCTCAGTGTAATAGATATCATCTTGTGCCCCCAGAGATTTCATCATAGCTCTATATAATACAGATCCATGATGCTGCCTCATGTAGGAGTTATATAAAGAGTATTGCAGAATTAGCAAATAAAGTATATTCCTTACATAATAGAAAATAATACACTTTTCCACCATACTTCCGTCATCCTTTCCTCACAGCTTAGAGGTCAACTCTGGGCAAAATATATTTTTTAATATGTTATTACATAAGGAAAGTTAGACAAATTTCTAATATACATGAATTATGGGAAATGCACATCAAGTGCTATTTCCCTCAATTTAGTAGATCAGGCAGGCTTCAATTTCTCTAAAAAACCGTGATGTCACAAATCAGGTGTAATTCAAATGAAGTGTCCAGCAGGGGGCGCAGTATATGGAGAAATTACATTGTAAGAATAACTAGCCATCACAAGTGCCAGCAGCCCCGTCCATGGCACATAGGACGGAGCTGTTGGCACTTATGGTGCGGCTGCCCAACCCTCCCCGGCTGCCTTCCCCCTGCGCCAGCAGCCCCCAGTGAACACCCCCACCCCAAGACCCCCAAACTACCCCCATCAACATCAAGTGCTATTTCCCTCAATTTAGTAGATCAGGCAGGCTTCAATTTCTCTAAAAAACCTTGATGTCACAAATCAGGTGTAATTCAAATGAAGTGTCCAGCAGGGGGCGCAGTATATGGAGAAATTACATTGTAAGAATAACTAGCCATCACAAGTGCCAGCAGCCCCGTCCACGGCGCATAGGACAGGGCTGTTGGCACTTGTAATGAGGGTAGTTTGGGGTTGTTTACTGTTCTGGGGTCTTCTGGTGCGGGGGCGCCACACCCGCACCACAAGTGCCAGCAGCCCCGTCCTATGTCCCGTGGACGGGGCTGCTTGCACTTGTGATGGCTAGTTATTCTTAGGGTGGGTTCACATTGAGGAATTCTCGCGGATAAACTCCATGGAATTCCACCTTACAATGTAATTTCTCCATATACTGCACCCCCTGCTGGACACTTCATTTGAATTACACCTGATTTGTGACATCAAGGTAAGAGAAATTGAAGCCTGCCTGATCTACTAAATTGAGGGAAATAGCACTTTATGTGCATTTCTCATAATGAGTGTATATTAGGAATCTTAGGAAACTTTCCTTATGTAATAACATATTAAAAAATACATTTTGCCAGGAGTTGTCCTTTAAGACCTCTGCTTGCTATCATTCAATGTGACCCTGTCATCAGAAAAAAACTCAGATCAGATATATGTCAAAAGTTTTTTCTTTTTTCATAACAATGACAGGGACATACAATATGACTAGAGATGAGCGAACCGGGTTCGGGTTTGAGTCGATCCGAACCCGAACGTTCGGTATTTGTTTAGCGGGGGCTGCTGAACTTGGATAAAGCTCTAAGGTTGTCTGGAAAACATGGATACAGCCAATGACTAGATCCATGATTTCCCCATAGCCTTAGGGCTTTATCCAGCTTCAGCAGCCACCGCTAATCAAATGCCGAAAGTTCGGGTTCGGATCGACTCGAGCATGCTCCAGGTTCTCTCATCTCTAAATATGACCTTTTATTTGTTACTTCTAGTCCTGGGGGTTCAGTGTGAGGAGTTATCCACAGGTCACACTACACAGTGAAGCAGTGGAAGCAGTTTGTCTCCGTATACTGAGTAGTGGTGGTGACCTGTAACTGCAGCTACAAATGGTCACCACCACTACTCAGTGTACAGAGACAAACACTCTTCACTGTGTACTGCAGGCCCAGAAGAGCTGATGGTGGGGCCCTGGGTGTTTGCACCCTGTAGATCACTTATCTTGCCCAGAAAACCCATTGTGATTGCACAGGGCGCATTACTCTCCTGTACAGAGGGAGCGCTGTCATGTCAGCACAGCTGATCTGTATACAGGTCTCAATTTAACTGAAGAGAGCAGAATGTCAGGGGAATAAGGGGCAGATGACAGTATCTTCTCCCTCTCAGCCTGCAACCAATGCCTTATGCGGATGATACCTGTGGCCCCTCTCCCCCTCTTATAGCAGGATGGTTCCTCTAGATCAGAGGTGTCAAAGTCAGGCCCTCCAGCTATTGCAAGACTACAATTCCCATCATGTCTGGACAGCCAAAGCCACAGCTGGAGGGCCTGAGTTTGACACCTATGCTCTAGATCAGGGATGGGGACCCTTCTGTCCTCCAGCTGTTGCAAAACTAAAATTCTCATCATGCCCGAACAGCCGGAGCCTACTGTAGGGGAGGACATAAGCTGCCGACACCTTGTAACCACTAAAAGTTTATTACCTATAGTTCCTTTATTTGTAGGCAGAGATGGGAAAAGGGAAAATAGTAGTTGCTGTCTTTCAAAAACAGCGCCACCCTTGCCCTTAAGCTGTCTATGGTATTACAACTTGACTCCATTCACGCCAATAGAACTGAGCTGCAATATGAGACAACCGAACGTGAGGACACAGTGTGATATGGTATGTGGGCTGGAGTGAGTGCCAGGGCTAATTTTCAGTCCCAGTCCGGCCCTGCCTCTCAGCTTGGATCTGTGTCTCCTGTTGATCTGAGGAATAGGTTGGTGTTCTGCTTTACAGACCCCTTGAGTATTTTTGAGCGCAGGTCACATGGTCCAGGGAAGAGCCCGGAGCGGAGCTGATAATTCTCTAGCAAAGGCTTCAGTAGGTGAATGAGATGTGCTGCAGTGTACAGCATGGAGGAGGCTGGTGGGCCCCAGGAGACTGTGCTTCTTTATTACTTCATGACGTTTACGGGGTAGTTCACCATTTTTTTTTTCTTTCAAATCAACTGGTGCCAGCAAGTGCAAGAGATTTGTAATTTACTTCTGTAAAAAAAAAAAAATCTCCAGTCTTTCAGTACTTATCAGCTGCTGTATGTCCTGCAGGAAGTGGTGTATTCTTTCTGGTCTGATGCAGTGCTTTCTGCTGCCACCTCTGTCCATGTCAGGAACTGTCCAGAGCAGTAGCAAATCCTCATAGAAAACCTCTGCTGCTCTCAAGACTGAAAAGAATTCCACTTCCTGCAGGACATACAACAGTTGATAAGTACTGGAAGACTTAAAATTTTTAAAAGAAGTAAATTACAAATCTCTGGCACTCTCTGGCACCAGTTGATTTGAAAGAAAAAAAAAAGAGGGGTGACCAACTTCTTTGATGTCAATCCTGAATAGCCTTACCAAGGGGCTGCAGTATACAGTGGTGCCTTGGATTATGAGTATAATTCGTTCCAGGACCGTGTTTGTTATCCAAATCCACTCTTTGGCTATGTTCACACTACGTATTCTTCTATGGGATCCCGGCCGGAGTTATACACATAGTATACGCTCTAGCCAGGATCCCATGCGGCGCTGCAAAGAACTGACATGTCAGTTTTCTGTGGCCGCAATTCAGTGAATTGCGGCAGCAGAAAGACCTGTCGGTTCACACAATGACGTACCGGACAGGATGGTCTTTGCAGAGACCGGCCGTTCCGTGACCCGGCCATCGGCAACAAAGGCCGTACTTTGTACGGTGTGGAACACTGCCTATTCTTCTATGGGATCCCGGCCGGAGCATATACATATAGTATACACTCCAGCTAGGATCCCATGCGGTGCCGCAAAGAACTGACATGTCAGTTTTCTGCGGCCGCAATTCAGTGAATTGAGGCCGCAGAAAGACCTGTCAGTTCACTCGATGACGCGAGTGGCTCCGGAAGCTTGCTTCATTGTGTGCTATGGGGAGTTCTGATGCGGACGCACACTGATGCGCCCGCATCAGAACACTGCGGCCAGAAAGATCATCAGGCCGATACTGCAGAGACCGGCTATTGCGTGACCTGGCCAGGTCACAAAACGGCCAGTCATATACGTAGTGTGAACATAGCCTTAAACCAAAGCAAATTTTCCCATAAGAAATCACTGAAATGGAGACAATATATTCCACATCCCCAAAATAATGATTTATTATTCTGAATAACAAGTAAAACAGATGAAACAAACAATAAAAAACAGCTGAATATGTGATATTATAAGTCACTGTACAGTATAGCAATCAGCATGTGCAGTATAATGTATAGTAAGTGCATAAGAATGAAATAACAGCAGCAGTTTGTAGATACAGGATGGAACTGCAGATCCTCATAATGCAGTAGCGTAGTACAACAGGCCAGAATAGAGAAGCAGGGTAGCTTTCAGACGTCTGTGTGGTCACATGACAGCAATGGGGAAGGGTGGGTGTGCAGGAGGACAGTGGGTGGGTGTGCAGGAGGACAGTGACAGAAACTTTTCAATACAGCAGTGTGAATGGCTGAGTGTAAGTGCAGGCACATTGTAGCAGCAGGGTGTATAGCTGAGTGTGAGTGCAGGCACATTATAGCAGGAATGGAGAGGATGGAAAACACAAGGGCTGACAGAGATTGCAGGGAGCATGAAGTAAGAAGGAAGTGGATCTGCCATGATATGGAAGGTGAGGGAGACTTCCTGAGTCAGAGTACAGTGCTGTAGACCATGCTATGCAGAACATGCCCCTTCCCCGCTCTCCCTCCCACCCAGTACAGGGAGCTCTTAAACCAACGCAATGATTTTAAACCAAGTTACAATTTTGAAAAACTGTGAGCTCCTCCTGCAAAACGCTCCAGAGATCTTGATGTTCCTTTGTTCATGGTGCGCAACATAATCAAGAAGTTTACAACCCATGGCATGGTAGCTAATCTCCCTGAATGTAGACGGAGGAGAAAAACAAAAAAGGTTGCAATGCAGGATAGTCCAGATGGTGCATAAGCAGCGCCAATCAAGGTCCTGCAGGCGCAGGGTGCATCAGTGTCACTTTCAACTATCCGTCAACATTTGAATGAAATGAAACGCTATGCCAGGAGACCCAGGAGGACCCCACTGCTGAAACAGAGATATAAAAAAGCTAAACTGCAGTTTGCCAAAATGTATGTAAGCCAAAATCCTTCTGGTAAAACATCTTGTGGACAGATGAGACCAAGCTAGGTGTCTATACATCCTTCATAAAAGTCTGTACTTATTGTACTTGTGTGGTGATGAAAGTAGCACTAAAGGTTCACCACTAGATTTCACTGTGTTAGATATATGTATTTGGAAGCTGCGCAGCTGAAGGATGTAAAGGGTTATCGTTTCCTTGTGTGTTACACGAATCTGTAGACCAGTAGGAATCTGTTTTTCTTCTCTCCTATCGACTTTCTCCTTGCTTTTTCTGTTGCACTCTTCACCCACTCACAGCGCACGTTAGTTACGCTGGGGAAGGAGATCACCTGGGAGACAGGAAGAGAAAGTCAGTCTTGGCTAGAGCCCCGTATGGGAAGGGAGCAAGACAGTACCCAGTTTACACTTTCTTGTTAGTGATGCTACACAACAGTATGCAGTGCTAAAACTCTTCCAAGAGAGGACAAGCCAGAGACAACCTCAACCCACGCCGTGGACTAGAAGTCACAGAGCAGGACAGTATCCACTAAAGCCAAAGAGCTAGGAACTGATCTAGATAGAGCAAAGTTGCTAAGAGCCAATGAACTCTATCTTGCAGCGCGGTTGTCAGCAGGCAACCCTCAGCATTCCACTCATCCCAGGTAACAAGGTCTGAGGCCTGTGTCACCCTCTAGGAAGGTTCAGCCGAGTCTAGTGGGCATAATTCAATTCAAGGTCAATACATGGGCACAGGTGGTCTTCTTCTAAGTATTCTACCTCATCCTCCAACATCCTGGCAGAGCACAGTACTACCTGGGTTGGGACTCTCATGGCATCCTCCTCTCCACTACTCTGCTTCTTTGTATCACTCAGTGCACTACTCAGTCGGCACGACTATAGCCTATCCTACGTCCCTATTACAGATTTGGTTGCTGTATTGTCAAGTATTTGTCTGGAACAATTGCCAAGTGTGTTATCAAGTGTTTTATCGAGAGAAACCTAATAATCCTGTACCCTTACCTTTAACACATATCTTCTTAGTAAAACAAGCTTATCCAAGTTAAAGAGACTCTGTGATCTTTCGTTCTCCACCGACGCAGCACATCACCTAACCTTGGGACACTTCCCCTTTCTGTGGGTGGCAGTCATTACACCACTCTGGAAAGAACAGACAAAACCACCTCCAACACCAAAAATACACGGATCATGGGGCGCAGGTCCAACTGACGTCTGACGACCTGCGCCCCATGATCCGTGTATTTTTGGTGTTGGAGGTGGTTTTGTCTGTTCTTTCCTTTTGGATATCGGGAGTGTCTGCGGTCCGTGATTTATGCGCTTAAGAGTGTTGTGCCTCCACATTTGCACAACCATACCAGGTGAGGGTTGCCTTGCACCCCTAACCCCTTTTCACCTTATCCCTCTGATCCTCGCTATGGAGCGCTGTCGCCCTTTGTTTTGTCTATTACACCACTCTGGCCACCTGTGATCACTCTAACCCAAGGGACCCCAAAGCAACCCAGCAGGACACTGACCACAGGGGAAAAGGGTGTAGCTGGCCCTTTACACGAAAAAACAGGTGTGGCACCATATCTGTGTGCCCCATCGACACTGGCGTCACAACTCAATATCCCAGGGACCAGCTACAGTACATCTCAGCCAATCACACCTGACCACCTAGTAAGTGACCGGCCGATCCTCCGATATAACACCACCGGGGGTACACCACACTAAAGCACATCATTCTGCTGTTTACTAAAAACTGAATGAGGCCTACAAAGAAAAAAACACAAACCTACAGTCACATATGGTGGAGGTTCAAAGATGTTTTGGGGTTGTTTTGCTGCCTCTGGAACTGGATATCTTGACTGCGTGCAAGGAATCTGAAGATTACCAAAGAATTTTGGGTGGCAATGTAGGGCCCATTGTCAGAAAGCTGGGTTTGCGTCCTAGGTCATGAGTCTTCCAGCAGGACAGTGACCCCAAACATACTTCAACAAGCACCCAGAAATGGATGGAAACAAAGCGCTGGAGAATTCTAAAGTGGCCAGCAATGAGTCCGGATCGAAATCCCATTGAACACCTGTGGAGAGATTTTAAAATTGCTGTTGGGAGAAGGCATCCAGTTTGCAATAGCAGAGTGGTCCAAAATTCCAGAGAGGTGTAAGAAGCTTGTTAGGAAGCCATTGATTTCAGTTATTTTTCCCAAAGGGTGTGCAACCAATTATTAAGGTGAGGGTGCCAATAATTTTGCCCAGCCCATTTTTGGAGTTTTGTGTGAAATTATGTAAAAAATATCCAGGGGTGCCAACACTTATGGTCATGACTGTATAGGAGCTGTGCTTGGGCAATGAACAGTAGGAATCTTGCAGAGACTGACAATCCTGTTCCATTTCAATAACCAATAGAAGTCCCACAAGCATCAACAACATCACCGAGGCATTTGTTCTTTAAAATGGAGACTATCCGGGGGTCTCTTGTTGCTCTACAATCTATACAGTCCAAATACTTAGGGTCCATTTACACAGATAGATTATTTGACAGATTATCTGCCAAAGATCTGAAAAAATGAAAACTGGCTGTGTCCCCTAAGGGTTAAAGAAATGGTATGGTTTCAGCAAATGAAGCTTCTTCATTGTATAGTATAATGAAGGTTACATGGAGGCCATTTATTCCTATGAGTGAGCAGAGGATGGGTTATTTCTAAGGATTAGATAAAGCACCATGTGGCGTCATTCTCCGCAGGAATTACCTTTTTTACACCTTTACAGTGTGTATTGCAGTTATAGCAGAGGGAACAGTGTGTAGTGCAGTTATAGCAGAGGGCACAGTGAGTAGTGCAGTTATAGCAGAGGGAACAGTGTGTAGTGCAGTTATAGCAGAGGGAACAGTGTGTAGTGCAGTTATAGCAGAGGGAACAGTGTGTAGTGCAGTTATAGCAGAGGGAACAGTGTGTAGTGCAGTTATAGCAGGGGACACAGTGTGTAGTGCAGTTATAGCAGAGGGCACAGTGTGTAGTGCAGTTATAGCAGAGGGCACAGTGAGTAGTGCAGTTATAGCAGAGGGAACAGTGTGTAGTGCAGTTATAGCAGAGGGCACAGTGAGTAGTGCAGTTATAGCAGAGGGAACAGTGTGTAGTGCAGTTATAGCAGAGGGAACAGTGTGTAGTGCAGTTATAGCAGAGGGAACAGTGTGTAGTGCAGTTATAGCAGAGGGAACAGTGTGTAGTGCAGTTATAGCAGGGGACACAGTGTGTAGTGCAGTTATAGCAGAGGGCACAGTGTGTAGTGCAGTTATAGCAGGGGACACAGTGTGTAGTGCAGTTATAGCAGAGGGCACAGTGTGTAGTGCAGTTATAGCAGAGGGAACAGTGTGTAGTGCAGTTATAGCAGAGGGCACAGTGTGTAGTGCAGTTATAGCAGAGGGCACAGTGAGTAGTGCAGATGTAGAAGAGCTCACAGTGTGTAGTGCAGTTGTAGAAGAGCGCACAGTGTGTATTGCAATTAAAGCAGGGAGTAGAGATCGTGAAAGGGGCGGTTGTCCAGCCTTCATACCCCCCGACAATCTCCGTATTGGCCCCCGGCTCCTTTGTTATAAATACTGTCGCGGATTTGTCACATGACCTGTGGCTCTATTCATTTCCATAGAGCCGCTGGAAAGAGCCGAGTGCTGTGGATAAGAGACTAAGTTAGTTTTGCTGGGACAATCTCTTTAATATGTAATTTTTTTCCCAAAAAATATTTTACTTCTGTTTTCCAATAAAGCAAAATGAAGGATGGCAATAAAAAGTACAACTTGTCCCATAAAAAATAATATTTGTGGCAGTAAAAATAAAAATGTTATAGAAAGGAAAAGCTAAAAAAATAAAAGCAAAAAACAAAAACAAAACTATTTTGTATGTGAGTAAGGAGTTATTAAATCTGGCACAACTCACTTCCAGTCCTTATCAGCTGCATCCAATCTGCATTATGTGAATATCACCCTAATGAACAGACGTATTTAGTGCTTGCAGCATTGCTGTAATAACACTGGATGGCGTTGTGCCCCAGAAAACACAACTGGAAGACAAGAGTGGCTCAGAGAGCGTGGTCACAGGGCATGAATAAAATGTATTGGGCGTTGTATGCAGTGACATGGGCGGAATTTGATACACTTTGTGGGCAGGGCTTGTTCCATGGAAACCAAAAACCCCTGAGGAAGTCTCCCCATAAAGACAGAATGCACAGGCATTACTGGACTCCCACATGGACCTACCTGACCTGTCACATATTGGGTGATCATTTTCCTTTACCTCTGCCCTTGCTTGTTTTGCCATCTACACAATATTATTTCTTTATAAATTATGCTTTCTTTTTTTAGACTAATCACATAGAATTTTTTATACATGTTCATTTTATAGGGCTACAGATACTAGTCAGGATAGGTCCCCTATACCCACATATCAGTGTGTCTGGGTTCCGTTTTATCTTTAACTGTCCTTTTGTATTTACTTTTTTTTAAGTGCTTCTATTCTCTTTTGTTAGTTTTATTTAATTTGTGTTGTGTTAATAAAGATACTGTTGGAATTTCTCTCTACATTTGGGCGGTGTGCCGATCCTTCTGCATGACATATCTGGTTCTTCTTTGGTGTTACAGGGTTATGTGTTACAGGGCTTGTTCGGTGTGCAAGCAGGCGTAAATCATGATAAATGAGGTGCAGGAGGAGGCCACGCCTTCTCTCCGCCTCCTCACCCCCCCCCCCCCCCGCAAGCTCCACCAGCCCGCCCATCGGCCCGCCCATACGCTTCGTAAATCTCCCCTATGTGTACGTCAACACAGCTAGGTGAGAAAGATTTTCCTCCTTCAGTGGAAATGACTAGCCGATGTCTTCTGGAAACCGCGTCAGTGTGAACCAAGGGATCCGGACCACAGAAGCGATTCCACTGATAAAACAACATGATTTATCTTGAGGAATACAACAAGCTTTCTTCAGGCATGACAACAATAAAAACTGACTTCCCATATATACCAAATCAAACCTCTCCCCGTCCAGGTTAGGGGTCAGACTGTGACAACTCTCGTTGTCTATATGATGCTGTAAACATTACATCCAGTGTCGGACTGGGCCACCAGAGGACCGGAGGATCCTCTGGTAGGCCCCAGCCCCCTACACACGTGGCAGCAGCAATATGAATGCTGTCATCTGACTGGGTTCTCACTTACCCAGCCAGATTACAGCATCTGTGTTCAGGTGATCCCCACGAGGATCAGCTGTCCCAGTCACCCTCAGCTGCCTCAGCTGTTCCCCTGCCCCAATCACCCCCAGCTGTTTCCCTGCCCCAGTCACCCCCAGCTGCCTCTTCTGCCCCTGTCACCCCCAGCAGCCTCCCCTGCCCCCCCAGCCCGTCGCCCCCAGCTGCCTCCCCTGTCGCCCCCAGCTGTCTCACCTGTCACCAACTGCCTCCCCTGTTACCACCAGCTGCTTCCCCTGCCCCTGTCACCCCCAGCTGCCTCGCCTGCCCCATCTGCCTCCTCCCCCCCTGCCCCTGTCACCCCCAGCTGCCTCCCCTGCCCCCCAGCTACCTCCCATCATCCCCAGCTGCCTTCCCCGCCCCCCCAGCTGCCTTCCCCGTCACCCCCAGCTGCCTCCCCCGTCGCCCCCAGCTGCCTCCCCTGTCACCACCAGCTGCTGCTCTGTCCCTGTCACCCCCAGCTGCCTCCCCTGCCCGACACCCCCAGCTGCCTCCCCTGTCGCCCCCAGCTGCCTCCCCTGTCACCACCAGCTGCTTCCTCTGTCCCTGTCACCCCCAGCTGCCTCCCCTGCCCGACACCCCCAGCTGCCTCCCCTGTCGCCCCCAGCTGCCTCCCGTTAGCACCAGCTGCCTCCCCTCCCTCATGGAAATTAAATAATTACTTTTTAATCCTCATTATTGTATAATTTTTAAGGCTCTGTTCACACACAGTATTTTTGTTCAGTATTTTGCAACCAAATCCTGAGTGGATTGAGAACACAGAAATGCTACGTTCTCACACTGTTGAAATTGAGCACATGGCCGTCATTTAATGGCAAATATTCAACGTTGTTTTAAAATAACAGTTATTATTTTCCATAAATGGCGGCCATCCACTCAATTTCAACAGTGTGAGAACATGGCCTTTCTGTGTCTGGCCTTTCAATCCACTTCTGGTTTTGGTTGCAAAATGCTGACCAAAATACTGAGCAAAAATACTGTGTGTGAACATAGCCTTAAAAATGATACAATAATGAGAAAAAAAGACATCTATTTAATTTCCATCAGGGGATTCAAACTAGAGAAGGAACTGCTGTCAGGTTTCTAGACAGGTGAGTTACCCCTAGATCACAGCTCCAACACATCAGGGAGAAGAGATTCAATTATACCTGAGTGTTTCTTTCAGACATAACCTGCCTACAGAGGACTGATCTGCAATCTGACAGCTGAGCGAGCAGGAGGCCGGGCAGCATGGATTGTTCATGAAGAGGGAGAAGGATGCACGAGAGTGTGGCACGAACAACTGCTCTGTGACTCTTTAGTACAGTAGGAGACATAAAATTCCGCTGCACGGAAAATTACAAAAAAAGGCACCATGCTCACTGGGGGCTGCCAGCTACAGCACACTGTCAGCACCTCAAGTAGGGCCCAGGAGCTGACAGATTCCCTTCAAACTTTTTGCTATAATGCTGGGACTGCATAGAACATAAGTACCCTATTCCTACCTCACCACGCTCCCCCTGGTGCCTCCTGTAGCATCTTCAAGTCCCCTGCTGAATATTCCTACCAACATATCCGAGATGGACTCGTCTCGGCAGTGGCAGCCCGTTCAGCCAATCACTGACTAGGAGGACAGCGCTGCAGACAGTGTTTGCGCTGTCACTGCTGTAGTCCATGTGAGAAGTGGAGGGAGCATTTAGTAGGAGACCTAAAGAAGCAGAAGGAGGATCCCTAGATGAGTGTGATGAGATGAGAATACGGTGATTATTTTCTATGCAGACCCGGCCTTATAGCAAAAAGACTGAATGGCACGAGTTCACCTTTAACCCTTTCCAGAGATCCCAACTTAGAGGGGTCACTGGTGTTAGGACACAGGATAACAACAGTAAGAGTTTAAAAACAAAGCTGTAACCATAAGGGACACACTAAATAGAATGAACAAAAAAGGTAGGGTATAGTGGAATGAGTTTATATTCCATATAAACAGACGTGTAATACTTTTTCTGTGCCTGATAACGTGACAGCCTGCCATTCAGCAACTGTAGCAGTGCCCTGCCTCTGCCGCCAAATGGCTGGGTGGGCCTGTCATGTCACTTCCCTAGGCCCGTTTTACAGGTCCGTGTCAGTTTTTACCCTCAGAAAATCCTGATTAGGAGGCCTTAAAAGGCTTCGGGAAACCATCAGGATTTCACAACAGTAATCAGCTTTCATGCTAAGGAAACTCAGTAGTGTTTCCTGATGGGCATTAAGAAAGCATCAGGGTTTCCTGAGCTCCTATAGACTTCTATGGGGGAACCCATTAAAGAGTCACTGTCGTATTTTTTTTTCTTGCAGAAATCAATAGTCCAGGCGATTTTAAGAAACTTTGTAATTGGGTTTATTAGCCAAATCTGCCATTATCTGCATGTAAAAAGCCTTTTCCCAGGTCCCCCCCTCCTTCCTCTTTTTCATCCACTCTGAAAAATCTGAAAATTGTGACTTGTTGCAGGAGACGTACCCTGTCTGCTCTAGGGAGAGAGGAGGGGGGAGGAGGAAGGAGGGAGTTAGCCGGCAGCAGAAAGCAGATAACAGAGGATTACAGGCACTGAGCTGGGTGACATCTGTAATCTGAGCTCAAACAGGTCACTGGTGACTGTCACAGGAGATATCCCGTGAGGGATTTGTAGATTAACTCTTTGTTGTCCTGTTTTGGTCTTTTCTTTAGCTCTCTCTATAGGAGAACAATGAAGACAGGGGGGAGAGCTTCAAACTGCTTTTTCATGATAAAAATGCATTTTTCGGATAATAAACCCAATTACAAAGTTTCTTAAAATCGCCTGGACTATTGATTTCTGCAAAAAAAAAAATTTCACGACAGTGACACTTTAAGGAAATCCTGATGAAAATAGGACAGGTTCTATAATTTCCTGACCAGACACCCTTCAGGAAAAATCTAAAGGGTGCCAGTGGTCAATGCAACTCTATGGGGGGCATTTATTAAGTCCGGCGTTTTTTACGCCGGACTTATAAATGCCCCCGCAGCTCCGGAGATTTACGTAGAGGCGGACCGCCTCTACATAAATCCCGTGCGCGCCGCTGCGCACCGCCGAAAACCTACGCCAGCTGAGGACTGGAGTAGGTTTTCGGCGTACATTTGGGCGGAACGGATGGTAAATCACGCGGACTCTGAGTCCGCGCCCTCCGTTCCGCCCATTACACGCCCTCTTTCCGCCCCCCTGGCGTACTAGGCGGAAAGTGCCGATTTGCGAATTTTTTATTTGCAAATCGGCCATTTGCGAATAAAAAAATACGCAAATCGTCACTTTCCGCCGAAAATCATCCGTTCGCCGGATAATACATGTGGCCCTATGAGTCCTGAAGTGTGAAGGGGGCTAATGGTGCGTTTACACAGACAGATTTATCTGACAGATCTTTGAAGCCAAAACCAGGAACAGACTATAAACAGGGAACAGGTCATAAAGAAAAGAATGAGATTTCTCCTCTTTTCAAATCCATTCCTGACTTTGGCTTAAAAAATCTGTCAGATAAATCTCTCTGTGTAAACGCACCATTAGGGCCCTATTACATGGACCGATAATTGGCTAAATCAGGCCAATTATCGCTCCGTGTAATGCTACGTTTACACGGAGCGATAATTCGCCAAATCGTACGATTAACGATTTTGAAGTAACGATTTTTTTTTATAACGATCAGCGTTTAGATGGAACGATATATCGTACAGAAAATTCGTTTTGCGATCGCTTAAGCCTATCTCGCACATAGGAAAAATCTGTGAACGACTGTTTACACAGAACGATCTGCGAATTTTTTGCGAACGATCAATGATGATTTATTAACATGTTCAAAGATCAAAATGAACGATTTTTAGCTAATCGCTTGATCGTTCGCTACGTTTACACGGAACAATTATCGCTCAATACGCTCGTTATCGCAAAAATTCGCCCAATAATCGTTCCGTGTAAACGTAGCATAAGGGTCCATTTACACAGAAAGATTATTTGACAGATTATCTGCCAAAGATTTGAAGCCAAAGCCAGGAATGGATTTGAAAAGAGGAAAAATCTCAGGCTTTCCTTTATGACCTGATCTCTGTTTATAGTCTGTTTCTGGCTTTGGCTTCAAATCTTTGGCAGATAATCTGTCAGATAATCTTTCTGTGTAAACGGACCCTAAGCGTCCCGATAGTCGGTAGCTCAGTAAACGAGCGCTGATCTAGCAGATTGGCGCTCGATCACAGTTTACGATAGGCCCCCTCAGACCATCATTAAACTATAGATTATGTGGGATATTTATCAAACATTGTGTAAGGTGAAACTGGCTTAGTTGTCCCTAGCAACCAATCTGATTGGTTGTTAGGGGCAACTGAGCCAGTTTCACTTTACACCATGTTTGATAACTCTCCACCTATAATCTCTGGAGTATCTAGCACAGGTAAAGTATTACACCCCTGTTTCTATGGACTATACGCTCATTCCAGGTCTATGAAACGTATCCCATAAACAAAGCTCACTCTTCTCCTTCATTCATTTTACTATGTCCCATTATGAGACGCGCGATCTGATTGGCTGCGTTTTTATTCACGAGAGCGGAGGTCCTATCGCGACAGTTTCCAGCCTCGCACTGTATCGCGCGCTCTCCCTCACTAAAGCACCGGCAGCCTGACGAGGGACAGTCAGTCACCACAACCGCCAGTCCGGTCCTTTCCAGAAAATTCCACACCTATCACCGGAGGGGGCAACAACAGCCAGACCGGAAGTGACGTTCTAGCAAAACTCGCGTTAGTAACGCACACTTCCGGTTCTGGGCTGTTAACTGCGTCTGAAGAAGCAGCGGCCGGTGAGCGAGTGTGAGGCGACATCCCCGGGCGGAGGAGGTGAGGAGCGGCGCCGGGATGGGAGGGAGGACGTTACCGGGGATGCGCGGTGTATTGTTACCGTGAGGGCTCTGTTGTCATAGGTGACGGGGGGGAGGGGGCGTCGGAGAAAGGTGAGGGGGAGCCGCTCTGTGCTCATCCGTAACCGCCGTGTGCCGGGGATCTGCGCATGTCCCGGCTGCTGCAGTGGGGCTAGGACGCAGCTGGTTGCTATTAGACGGTGTAGGACTACAGGTCCCAGCATGCCACCCCTGTGTGATGAGACTCCTCTCCCCAGAGCTACCATTAGTATATAGAGGCTTCTATCTCCCACTATTGTGCCCGGTATCCGGCCATTCCTCTATCTGTTACATTGTTTCTGTTCTGCCTATTGTCATGTCATGTGACTGCTACAGCCAATCGCTGACGCCGTCTTCGTCTCCTATCAGTAGTGACCTCATGTCTGGCTGCTGTGGGCACCAGTCATATTATTAGGCAGGGTTATATATCTATTATTTTTAAAGGGTTTGTCCAGACCTAGTGCCCCCTAGAGCTGCCATCAGGTGCTGCCAGGTGCAGCTGCTATAGCAGGGACTGCCCAGTCTGTGTAGATGGCAGGCGTCGTGCACAACGCTCTCTGGGTGATTGTGGGTTTGGGCCGGCCATTCAATGCTTTTGGAGGAATCTTTTGCATCATTTTATTTCTCCATCTATGGATGACGGCTGTTGTCATGTCAAGTAATGAGGGAACCTCCCAAAATTTGTTTTGCTATAATTGGTTGTCAGGTTGGTTGTGATTCAGTGCTGCTCCCACTGGACGAAGTGCGGTGTTCCCGGCCTAGCAAGTGTAAGGAGGCCCTGTCATAAAAATATAACTGAGTATATGTTTTCTTTTGATACATAAATACATTTTTTTTGTATGGGGTTTATTGTACTCAGTAACTTCACCCTTGCTTAAAGTGGTTGTAAACAGCAACAAATTAAAATTCTATGTAATAATATATATATATTACTGAGTGCTTCTCCAGGCTATATGTAGATATTGGGGAAGGGATCTGAACACTCTGGCCCCGACTGATCAAAACTTTTGAAATGTCTGATATGTCAGTAGATTTATTTATTTTTTTCTGAAATGACAAGGAGACTTTTAAAGTGACTGTACCACCAGGCCCAGGCTGAAGCACTGGAGGCGGGCCGACCCACCCTTAGTGGAAAGAAACTCCAGCCCCTCCATGACGTGACTCCATTAGAATCCATGGAACCCTATCATAGAGGGGCTAGGGTTTCCTCCCACTAAGGGTGGATTGGCCCGCCTCCAGTGCTTCAACTTAGGCCTGGTGGTACAGTCACTTTAAGTGGTGATGCACAGCATCACTGCTTACCTCCATGTGATGCAAAAAAAATAAACGGGAAGCTATGAGCAGGTTAGACAAATCTAACCTGCTGATAGCCCCCTATTGCGCACGGGCACAGAGAGAAAGGTATGTCTCTTACCTTCTTACTCCAGCGTAGTTCCCGTGCTGTTAGCAATGTAATCCTTGGTCTGGAGCGTGGTTAGGAGCACTGCCCCGCCCCCAGAGTGTGATCAATTGATTATCGTTACAAGGAGCGGGCTGGCTTGTGGTCTGGGGGTGGGCAGTGCTCCTAATGGCACACCGTAACGAGGATTACTGCTAACAGCATGGGAACAGCACCGAGGAGGAAAATAAGAGACAATAGGGGACTATCAGCAGGTTATATTTGTGAACCTGCTGATATAAGCCAGCCGCTAATTACCTCAGGATCTTCGGGCTTTCTTCTTTATTCCTGTGCGGTCCGGTATACTGGTGATTTCTTCGTATTGCCGATATGGTGATTAGCGTGTTTGGCGCATTTGGGGTGTTTCCCATGCTCCTGGAGCGCCCCCCCCCCCCCCACTATGCATATTCATATATGCATAGCTAGGCCGGTTGCTACAGGCTGCTTCCTGCACATACACTGCACTGAGCGGGATGAACATCCCGCTGCGAATTCGTCTGTCCATGAGTGTACTGGGCAGGCATCTGCAGCAGGTCTCCCTGCGAATTCACCCAGTGTGTTTGTACCCTTACAGTACCAGGCTGCCATAGCATGAGAGGCGTTGTAGTTTTGCCACAGTTTAAGAACCATAGGTTTGAGGACATTACTTTAGGTTATGACATGGCAACAAGATATAACT
The DNA here is from genome assembly GCF_027789765.1 of Dendropsophus ebraccatus. Classification (NCBI taxonomy): domain Eukaryota; kingdom Metazoa; phylum Chordata; class Amphibia; order Anura; family Hylidae; genus Dendropsophus; species Dendropsophus ebraccatus. The sequence goes on from NC_091455.1 coordinate 187,403,253, forward strand.
GTGTTGGAAGGGCACCAGCGACTACAAAGTGATATAAAACTTGATACTGATCACAGGTCGTCACTAACTGATACATTAGAGAAAATAAATTGATACAGGCCTAAGTCTTGCTAAGCTGTAAATAAGTCCTTCTGTAGGCCATTTATTTGGACACTGATGGCGCCAGTGGATATTGTGTCACAGGCTGATAATCGACACAAGGAAAAGGGCCATCAGTCAGCCCACGAGCAAGAAAACTTTTGTGGGGGCATTTAAATTCAGATGTGTCTTCCCATAAAAATGGGAATTTGTGGCCAGCTATGATAAAGGCTTTGTAATCGAGCGCTAATCTTGTGGATTGGTAACCCTTTGCGGTGCTAGTTGGCCTGTGTCAAAGGGTGGTACTGCAGTAAGGACTTAGGATTGACTTGGTTTCATGGCTGCATTGTCTTCTGTGGCATAAGGGAATCTGTCACTTGGTTTTTGCTGCCTTAAATGAGGGAAGCAAAGATTAGTGACAGAAATGTTGAACAGATTGTTGTATTACTTGATCATTTTGTTTAGCCATTCTTTTGATATGCACGAGAATAGACTGCATCTCTATATACCCTCCAGATGTTGATTGGCAGGTGTCTGCCTATATACAGTATGGATAGACCACTGTCTATCAGCAGCTGGTGGGCTGAGTGTGCAAGCACTCATAAATATCCACGTCTTCTGGGCACACGCACATAATGAAAAGGACTAGTGTGAGTGGTGCTCAGTTTTTGTTATTCAGGAGGATATCTCCAAATCAGCCGTACAGAACAATGTACGTGATACATCATTCTGTTCAGGTTCTCTGTCACTAGTTTACTCTACCCTATAAGACAGCATAATCCTGCTGACAGTCTCTTTAAGAGTATTGTGGTTTTGAAAAAAAATCAATGTAATATATGTAATTTTCTTTTTCTGGTAAGGGATTGTCTTTCAGCAGTTTCATTGTGTGGATGCCTGGGTAGGTATTGTTCTGTGTAGTGTGTATGTTGACAATATAAACCATACATATTGCAGAAGAGAGTTAAACCTTGACATTATTTAGAATGTTGTTGTTGTCCTCTGTGTACAGTAACAAAAGGGATTTTATTAAGTTTTTCTAAAGCGATAAGTGGTTGTAAACAGCTCATGGGTCATGCTGGATGATGCGGAATGTTCTACACTTTATCTGGTAAGTGACACCCTAGCCTTAAGAAATGTTCAGTGGTTCAAGAAAAGTTCTGCTTCTTGGTATGTTGTAGTTCTTACGCAGATCAGAAATAATGTGAATTCACCTATCTCATCAGTTCATGGCAAGCAGCTGTGTATGAATGTATTCACAGCACTCTGACAGTCACCACCGAGAAGGATGGGGGGAGCTGAGGCAATGCTGTATACCCCTGTATACTGTGGGCTCATCTAGGAGCCTGCTTTATTCTCTAGTGGTTCCTGTTAGTCAAACAGGACAATGTTTTTATGCTGTTAGTTTAAAAGGAGATTAGGCTTTTCCTTGAACTACGCTGCCTTTATAGGACAGCATATTCTGATCACAGATATTCTTCAACCTACTGTAGATGGCAATGCCATGGGCCCTTAGGTGGTATAGAGCTGCACAGTTGTCCTGCAGATCTGTAGTACATGTGTCTTGGTACACAGTCATATTCTCGGAAGGTTTTTAAGAGTGGGTATCTAGACACATGTTTCCCTCTTGGCATATAATATATATGTAGAGCATGAATAGTGGGCGAATATCAGAAAAATCTAAAGGCTTGTTTACTGCATCAATTTCTGTATCAAAATCTGCAAAGTTTTACCTTGTAAACCTTCTCCCATTGATATCCCTGCAAGATGTGGGGAGAATATCTGCATGCAGATTTTGTAGTGGTATTTTCAGTGCAGTTTTATTAAAAAGTCTATTTATTAAAAGTCTGAAATTTGTTTTCTGTGAAACACCGGCTGCAGTGTATACACTCTGAGGTTACTGGCACTACAGGGGAACAGAACGAACACTAAACTAACTTTTGACTGTTTGGGGTATTTTTATTCAGCAAAAAAAGTGTAGTTTATGAATTGGAAACTTTATTCATTTTCACCACAAATTCTGCAGTTTCGCCTTGCTGGAAACAGACTTTGCTTTTTCGTACATGGTATGAACAGGTGCTATGACTGCTTGCTCTCTGTGTGCCAGTTGTTCCTAAGCGTCCTTCTGACATCTGTTGACAGATTTAAATTTGATACTAGGTATAAAAAAAAAAAAAAAATTATGACCAGCAACTAGTATCTAGAGTGGCCACCATGTGCAGCACTGACAGCAGCTAGATGGCAGTGACTTGGTAAGGTCCTTGTAGGCTGTCACAGATATCTAGAGCCATACTGGCTGGGGGGATCCATAAAGAGAACACAACTATCAAGGTGATGCCACAGATGGTCAGGGGAGCCCACATCTGGGGAATTGGGCAATTAGGGTAGTACTTGGAAGTTTGGCTTCTGCTCTTCCAACCATTGTTGGACATCTCTATAATTGTGACTTGTATTGCCTTGCTGGAAGTTCCCATCTGCCCCAAATAAGACAATGAGCGTGCTTAGGTGTACCTGATCTCCAAGGGCGGATTTAAACCCAAATAGCCTTCATGTTAAAGACCATAACGCAGCCACCACCAGCTAGTGTTCCTCCAGCCATAGTTGCAAGGTGTTTGTTTTCGATTGTTTCTCACCTGACATGCCAACATCCATCCATCCATTTAATGAAGTGGAAAACGTGCGTACAGACAGCCTATCGCAGCCCATTGTAAGGGTCCTATTACACAGGCCGATGGGGGCCCTATAATAACTGTAAATGAGCGCAGATCCGATAATCGTTTAGCAAGAGCTGCACCATTACTGATGTCCTTGCAGCCCTTGCTTAAACTGCATACATTATCTATCCCGGGTCCAGGGCTCCTCTTGAGGTCCGCTTCTCCCCGGGTCCCGCGTGCTGCAGCACTTTGCATATCGTCATATTTGCATTATATGGCATCCCCCTGTATTTTCAGAAATGAAAGCTGGGATGTTCTTTGCTTTCCACGTTGTGTACTGATGCTTTCTCTATCACGTGATGTATTTCCAGCATCTGGGGATGCCAGGCGGGTCTTGTCTGATTACACGTGACCAGTGATCGGCGTGCCTTGTCTCACTGGCTCCTAGGCTACGGTAGGTTTTGTGTAGCTTCCATGACAGGATCTGTTTCCTTGCACCAGTGGGTTTGGGTGGAGGCTGCCATCAGCTGTTTCCAAGCATACTCTGCATACAAGTTGGCACAGTAAGGGACAAGCAGATGGCTCTTATCACTGGTAAGAAGGGCTTTCTAGCTTGTATAGCATTGATCTTGCCCTGTTCTGCCATTTGGTTTTATTTTTAGCTCTTTTTTTTTTTACCAGTTTAGACGATGCACATAAGCGGACCAGCTTCACGATCTCACCCTGCACCCACATTAGGTTCCTACATGTGCACTGCTGTAGTGTTATCTTGGGCTATTAGCACTATCATTAATGTATATCATTGCTGAGATACCTGACATAGCGGCTGTGATTACAATCTGTTATCACCGACCCATCAGCTACTAGCCTGCAGGAAGTCTGCTGCAACTAGACTGGAATCAGGAGGACTTCAAGGAACTTGTCACCTTGTAAAGGCTATGTAATCCACTGGTAATGTTGTAGAGCTAGACTTGCTGAGTAGATTGGCAATTGTTTTTTAATTTAAAACTTATAAAAAAAATTCCCTCGGCTCTGTTCCTCCCAACATGCTGCTAGCAAGTTAGATTGCACGTTAACAGTAAGTTCCCACACTACGTTTTTGCAATCGTTTTTTTGCAAAAGAAGAAAAACTGATGAAAAAAACAGATGCAACTTTGTGCATCTATTTTGATCCATTTTTCAATTGACTTCCATTATAAAAAAAAAAAAAGAATCAAAACGGATCAGTTTTTTTAGCATACACAAACGTGGTCGACCATTTTTTTATTTTTTTTTTTTATAATGGAAGTGAATGGATAAACGGATCAAAACAGATGCACACAATTGCATCCCTTTTTTCATCAGTTTTTCATCCGTTTTTTGCAAAAACCTAGTGTGAACCCAGCTTAAACAATTGGGAAGGTTTGGTAGAAGTGTTGCCCATAGCGAGATTGTGTTTTGGTAGAACAACAATCTAATTGTTTACTGTGAACAACTGTGTCACTAATAATAGCCATTAACTCCAGTCATTATTGTAAATGATAAAATTCCATTGGCATTTAAAGGGATATTCCCATCTGACAGACTTATCTCCTGTCCTCAGCTGACAGATAACTAGCCGACCCATAGAGAGACTGAGGTCCCAGTTTTCCAGTTCCCAGAGGATTCCATATGTGAGACTTTTCGCAATCAGCAAGATGGCTATCTAGTGTATAACTGTCGGATGGGAATATCCCTTTAAAAACCTGTCTCTTTTATATGCTGTTCTGAACCTGTTAACTTGTGGTTCAAGCAGCATGAAAGTTATGTGATTTCCTTTTAACCCGTTACTGACCGCTAATACGCCTTTTTACTGGGCACTTTTTACTGACCTGTTGGAATCACGGAAGGTCAGCTGTGACAGCTGGACTCCCACTGTAACTACCTAAAGCAGATAATTCTCCCCTCCAGGTAGTTTAACCCATTAAAGACACTCTGTACCCAGAATCTGCCCCCCCCCCCTCCCCAAACCACTTGTACCTTCAGAAAGCTGCTTTTAATCCAAGATCTGTCCTGTGGTCTGTTTGGCAGGTGATGCAGTTACTGTCCTAAAAAAATACTTTTAAACTTGAAGCCCGTGCCAAACGGGAGTATCTGTGCCCTAACTTTGCACCACCCCTCCGTCCCTCCTCCCCACCCTCTTCATCATTAGGAATGCCACTGAAACATTTTCTCCATACTGAACATTGCACAGGTCCTTAACGATCCAGCCCATGTGCCGGGCTGCCACAGGTGGGGAATAAGAGGCAATCTGCCTGGAGCATTCCTAATGATGAAGAGGGTGGGGAGGAGGCACAGAGGGTGTGCACAGTTAGGGCACAGATACTCCCGTTTGGCACGGGGCTTCAAGTTTAAAAGTATTTTTTTAGGACAAAAACTGCATCAGCTGCCGAACGGACCACAGAACAGATAAAGGATTAAAAGCAGCTATCTGACGGTACAAGTGGTTTGGGGGGTCAGATTGTGGGTACAGAGTCGCTTTAGATGCCGCTGTCAAACTACTCACCCTTCATTATAAAATGACAGTTTATCCTCCATACAAAATAAATTGTTACGCAAAACATAAAAAAAACTATAAACGTTTGGTATTGCCACGTCCGTAAGGACCCAGACTATAAAATGCTACTGTCATTCATACCGCATGGTTCACACTGTAAAAAATATTGTAAAAACCAGTGCCAGAATTTTTGTCAGCCTGCCTCAGAAAAACATAAGAGATGATATATAAAACTATACATCTTCCCACAAACGCAAGAAAAATAACTCTGTGAATCTTGCAATGTGACAATAGCTTTTGTTGGTTTCTTTTTTTCAAGAAAATAGTTTTTACTGTGGTTGTTTAAAAAAAAAAAAAGCAAATTTGGTATCGCACTATTTGTAGTGACCCAGAGAATACATTTGTTGTTTTTACCGCACGCTGAATAGCGTAAGTTTAATATTATAAATAAATGACTTTTTTTTTTTTTTTTTTCTATTCTCCCTCCAAAGAAGGTTAATAAAAATCAATCAATATGTTTCATAAAATAAAACAATGGTATGACTCTTGGAAGGCCGCAATGAAGAAGTATGAAAATTGCTTGGTCACTAAGGCCCAAAATAGGCCGGTCACTAAGGGGTTAAAGCGTATCTGTCACTAATAAAACTTTTGTCATTCCTAGTTACTTGTCACAGTCTGAGTGTACAGACCCTGACCCGTCAGTAGAAAGAGTATGGAGGCACTGCCAGTACAGTATGTTTAATGCCTACTTCCCTTCTACCTATAGATCACATGCATGCTCGGCTAGGAGAGATCTAGCCATCAGTTAAATGAGTATTTGACCGACCGACTTTACATCCTCTGATGTGTATCTGTTTGCTTAAACAATATCATTCAGCTACCGGATTTCTGTCATTTAATTTTTTTTTTTTTTTGCAGAAATCAATAATACAGGGATTTTAAGAAACTTTGTAATTAGGTTTATAAGCCAAAAAATGCATTTTTATCATGAAAAAGCAGTGTGAAGCTCTCCCCCCTGTCTTCATGGTTCTCTTATGGAGAGGGGAGGGGTGGAGGGATATGAGGCACCAAAACAGGACAAAAGAGTTAATTTACAGCTACATCACCGGGCTATCTCCTCTGAAGTCAGCACTGACCTCTCTGACCTCTGAATACTCGCTTTCCCCCAGTTCCAGCTGTGTAATCCTTTGTTCTCTGCTGGTGACTAATCTCCCTCCTCCCCCTCCCATCTTCATAGAACAGACAGGGGCCCAACTGATGTAAAAGTCGAGATTTCTGTATAATGAGCAGTGCATGAGAGGGGAGGGAGGGGGGGGGACCTGAGGAAAGTCTTTTTGAATGCAGATAATGGCATATTTGCCTAATAAACCCAATTACAAAGTTTCTTAAAATTGCCTGTACTATTGATTTCTGATAAATAAATAATATATAAAATATATTATTTTTTTTTTAAATGACACACTTTCAGCTAAGAGCTTGCTATAGCCAGCCTGGCCGACCCTCTGTCTAGGTCAACAGTGATTGGACCCATTCTTTGTTTTATCCTCTAGATATCTCTCCCCGGGAAATGACAGACATGCTCATTGGAGCAGAACAGGCATGTAAAGATAGCTGTGAGCCAAACTATTGTGCAGCCAGCTGCTATCTCTGTGTATAGACAGTGTTGCAATGAAGTTATAAACCACCTTTTATATACTGATGTTGTCTTTTATCCATTGTCTTTTCATTGACGCTCTGGATCAGTACTCAACACTGTCTGTTCCAATACAAACAAATGCCGCCGGGAGAAAACGAAAGCGACTTGATGCAGAGCACGCAGTAGGACAACATGTAGAAGTTTCTTGCTTTCTAGGACTTGCTGTGTGTCATAGGTAGGGTAGTACTTATCACTTGTTTTCTTGGCTGTTTTTTATGCAGTTGAGGTTATCATCTGGACCAAGAATCGCTAAGTAAATTTGATGGTGACGTATGTTTTACATGAAGCCCGAGTTTGTTTGTTGTCAGTGTGGGGGAAAAATTGTGTTTTCAGATTGACACCCAACCTACGCTTGCATGATGTTTCTAGCCGAGTTAAAATAGCATGCTATGAATATCGCCCAGTACTCAGGGGGGTTCAGAGAGCGTTGTTTATCTCTTTCCTCCAGTTATCCTCTGTCTGTGGGATCTGTCTCGCATATCAGGTGTTTACTCCTCTGTCCTTTATGTGATTACTTTTAGGAGCCTTAACCCCTTAAAGGGAATCTGTCTCAAGGTTTATGATGCCCTAAATGAGGGCAGAACAAACTGGTGACGGAATTGGTGAGCAGAACGATATACGTTGCTTACATTATTCTTTTTAGCCGTTCTTCTAATGTGCAAGAGACCAGGATCTGTGCTCTGCACCTCCTCCGGCTCTTCCCTTCCTGCCTCTGGCTGGAAGAGTGATTGATGGGGCGAGGAGCCAATGGCAGCTTTCCTTGTCAAACACAGTACTGCATTTAACTTTATGCACTTCGGATGTATGCATGGGTCCTGACAGCTGTCTCCCTATACACAGTATAGACAGACAACTGCCAATCAGTGGCTGATGGGCAGAGGGGACTGATGCTCATAGATATCAAGGAGTATTGAGCACACAGACATAATACAATATGTAACTAATTATTCAGCCAATAGCTGAATAGCTTCAATGGTGCAAAGTGTCTGAACATCTCTGATGTCAAGATTTTCAGGATTTTTGTGAAGTACAGTAATCCACTATAGGTTTCAATCCCCCCCCCCCTCAAAAATGTTGCAATCCACTTTGGTATTAAAAAAAAAAAAAAAAAAAACACTTTTAGGGTGCCTCCACACGTAGTGACTCGCAGCGTAAATTACGCTATGAGTCGGCTAGGTCCTGGCAAATCACTTTCACTACATACACGCAGCGGTCTGAACGACCACTGCGTGTATGTAATTCTGCCGGCCCCTTAACCCCTTCAGCTGCCGCCCAGCTCCCGCTCTGTATACATTACCTCTCCTTGCTGCACGGGTCCCGGTGTACTGCTCTTTCGCCCAGCCAATCAGTGTGTTGCCCTGCCGCAGCCACTGATTGGCCGGGCGGGAGAGCAGTACGCCGGGACCCGTGCAGCGAGGAGAGGTAATGTATACAGCGGAGCGGGAGCTGAAGGTGTTAAGGGGCCAGCAGAATTACATACACGCAGCGGTCGTTCAGACCGCTGTGAGTATGTAGTGAAAGTGATCTGCCGGGACCTGACACAGTCGCTAGGTGTGAAGGCACCCTTAACGTGAACCTGTCATCCCGGCTGCTGGGGTGAAGCCCGCTTGACCCTTGTTTGCTTGTACATCTGGTCAGAAGACGGCTTGTTGTATAGCTTTGGGGATTCTTATAGACCACCAAATGTTTAGATTTTAAGATTTTCTAGTTTTTTTTTTTTTTTTTTTTTTTTTGTGTTTAAAGCCTGTGCAATTTTTTTCTTATGGTACAGATCTATACTACCAGTTGCCTTTTCACTATGGCGTCTGTTTGCTACAAGCCTATAAAAGCTTTAAGCTCGTGTGTATGTTTACATGCATTCGTGTAAGTGTTAAATAATTATAGCGATTACCTGACTGTATCTTGGAGCATTTACAGATTTACATCACTTACTCCGTAATGCCCAGAGGATAAGTTGGCTTATGACACTGAATCTCGTAGTCATCGATGGCTAACCGGAAGAGCAGACACGTTTTCGTACATGGAAACCCTAAATGAGACACCGCACCTCTTAATAGAAATGACTCTACATGAGTACGACTGAGGCAGTAATTCATATGTTGAGAAAGTTCTGTTTGATCAACTTCTGTGATATAGGAGAATAAATATGGAGTGTTAATGCCTCATTGTCTTGCCGGTATGACTCCATTGGGATAATACATGTCTTGTTTTAACCTGTTACACGAGCTATATGTTATTATGCCACTATATATATATTCATAAACAAGCCGCAGCACCTCTGGATCCGGAGTATAATGGGCATACTCTACCTGACAGACCCGGCTATATTATCATAGGATCCTTTTGAGCTTCATCGAGGTGTCTGTCACTTTGACAGGGGAAAACAGGACCGAATCTGCTTCTCCACAGTAGGTGACATTCTAAGAGGGAATCTAAGGAACTCTAGCGGCCATTTATAATAGAAATATCTAGACATGAGAGCGTCTTTTTTTAGAAATATTTTAATTGAAAAATTATACTTGCATCATCATCTCACAATGTAAATATTCAATTGTGAAGTCATTTTAAAATTCTCAATTCTAGATCTGAATAGGAATAAAAGATCAAAAGTAAAAGGGGGGGGGGGAGGGGGAGAACAAATTTATATATATGATTGCCTTCTCCATTTAGCCACCTGACTAAGCTGAATTTATGCAAGGTGAAGGGTCTATATTGAGTCAGGCTCCTAAGCCTTCAGGACAGTAAGAGGCCAATATCCTTCTGAAAAAATAAATTAAATACATTTTGGCCCACAAAATTTGGGTTGGATAGATTAAAACGATAACGTTTTGTGTTTTTTTTTTTTTTTTTTTTTTTTTTTTTTTACTACATTTCCCTATATTATATAGGGATGGCTAATGTCCTAAATAACAAATATCAGAAAATGGTATCCCTGGGGAAAGTAAGAGCCACTAGGTGTCTCTCTTCCCAGAGAACCACTTTCCACAGTCTGTTAAGGTAATTCTGTCTCTAGCAGTAGGAAGACCAACAAGGAACACAGGAAGTGTAACAATACTTTCTCCCTGCGTGTAAGACTTCTCTACCCTATGCTGCACAGGTAGATCCAAGCTGATCTGTTAGGCAGCTGTCCCTAGTACAACTATAATCATTTCTCTTTATCCGCAAAAGTATCTTTCAGATAAAGTTTCCACTTATCTGAAATTCTCCTCTCCTGCTGGCATTTAGTTGCCAACCTGTGCTTCTGTTACATTTGATTTCTCCCCCTGCTGTGGTCTTATATTCATTATACATCTGATACTAAAGACGATGACTATTGGATGTTAACAGGCCAAGGAGGTTTGCAGTGTAAGGCCATGTTCACACAACATATGTTCCATACTAATCACGGCCGTTGTTGCAACAGCCGTCATTTGTACGGCACCTACGTTGTGCAGCAGGCCGAGCTAATCCCGGCCGGAGTGTATACACATGGTATACGCTCCAGCCGGGATACCTAGCGGGCGTTGTAGAAAACTGACATGTCAGTTTTCTGAGGCCGCTATTCATTGAATAGCCTCTGCAGAAAACCCTGTCAGTGCACACTATGGAGCGAGCGGCTCTGGCCTCATGCTCCAAAGTCTGCTGTGGTGAGTTCTGATGCGGGCGCGCATGGATGCACTTTACTGCAGGAAGGTAGTGGTGGTGCCATAGTGCACAGGAAGCCAATCAGGAATAGTGCTGGCAACTTTTTAAGGGAATGGATGGATATGTCCACTCATTCTCTGCGGACTGCAAGCAGTGGTGCCCTACAAACAGGGCAGAAGAAGGAAGATTGACACTGGTACGACTTCAAAAACCCTGTTGTCATTAGGGCACTTAAATTTTTTTGGTTTAGATTGTAGGGGTAGTTTCCGATTGGCATGAGTTTTTTTTTTTTTTTTGTTTTTTTTTTCCCTGCATTAATTTTAAGGTTTCTCCCCATAATTTGCATACGGTTATTGACTCATCCGGCGATGTGAGAGGAAATAATTTGATAAACAGTCGCTGCATTTCGGTATCAGTACTCTGAAGAGCTGCGCTCTATAAATATAGCCTGTGTGAGTGGGTTGGAAGAGTTGGAATTCTCACAACATGACCTTCAACTTTCCATACACATCACTTGTGTAGTGCAGCTAATGCTCAGCCAGGATCTGGCCACTTTGGTTTCACACATTATGATCTCATTAGTTTTCTGTGGCAGTACGAATGAGCTGTGTGAGTTGGAGTAACTCTTCCCAGCTGGTTCCCTGCCCTTAGTTCATCACCGTGTGTGTGTGTGTGTGTGTGTGTATATATATATAATGCTTACCTTTGACTGCAGCTGGGAACTGGCGATTATCTTCTCCAGAGGTGCGGAGGGGGCGGTCGGCGCGTCTTCACTATCTGCATGACACCTGCCAGGAACAGACAGGGTTATTCTTCTAAAATTGTCAATTTTTTTTTTTTTTTGCAAACCGGTTTAAAAAAATAAATAAATCTTAGTCCGTGCCTTTAGTGTGCTGTTTTTGATGAGGTCAAAAGAAGCAAACTTTTAACTACTGTTACTTTTCATTCTTGTTTATGTCTGACACTGTTGAATATTTGTAACTTGCAAAAGTGTATTTAATCCTTTTTAATCCAGCAACAAACAGCGCCACCCCTGTTCTCAGTTTGTGTGTGTGTAATGAAATTCAGCTCCATTCACTTTAATGGATCTGAACTACAAAACCCACAACAAAACTGAGGACAGGAGAGGTGCTGTTTCTGAAGGAAAGCAGCAATGTTTTTCCAAGCCTGGAAAAACATTGCAAATTCCTTTTGCTTAGGGCATAATAACATAGGGACCAAAGCTGTTTCAAGAAGTCTCTCTCTTAAAAGAAGAGTCTGGCTAAAATTTTAGTAACTATTTTATTGCCCAATACACTGTAATCACCAATATACACTTATTACGGGAAATGCTTATAAAGTGCTTTTTCTTCTGCACTTACTGCTGCATCAAGGCTTCACTTCCTGGATAACATGGTGATGTAACGACCCGACTCCCAGAGCTGTACAGGCTGTGGCTGCTGGAGAGGATGATGGCAGAGGGACACTGAGGGGCACAGGGCACTGGGGGGACACTGAGCATCCCCCTGCCATCATCCTCTAGCAGCCACAGCCCGCACAGCTCTGGGAGTCGGGTCGTGACATCACCATGTTATCCAGGAAGTGACATCACCATGTTATCCAGGAAGTGACATCACCATGTTATCCAGGAAGTGACATCACCATGTTATCCAGGAAGTGACATCACCATGTTATCCAGGAAGTGACATCACCATGTTATCCAGGAAGTGACATCACCATGTTATCCAGGAAGTGACATCACCATGTTATCCAGGAAGTGAAGCCTTGATGCAGTAGTAAGTGCAGGGAAAAAAGCACTTTATAAGCATTTCCCATAATAAGAGTATATTGGTGATTACAGTGTATTGGGCAATACAATACTTACAAAAGTTTTAGCCAGACTTCTCCTTTAAACTTCATTTATGTCTGCGTATTATGTCTGCTATCTGCAAAAAAGTTGTCCATTTGTGCATTTGCTGTCCATAAATCTATGGGATCCATAGGGTTATTGGCTAATCTTTTTCTGCAATCGGAGCACTTTAAAATTACATAGTGGCCGGTATTAAGAAAAAAAAAAAAATCTATAAAATGCAAGCGGATGTAGTGATTGGGGGGGGGGGGGGTTACAATTGCTGGGCACTGTCTCCTGTGGCCACTTGCTGCTCCTTACTGAGTTTACATGTAGAAGTTTCCAGATCTGCAGATATGTTTGTGTATAGTCTATTACATGGACCTGTGTGCCTATAAACAAGAGCTAATCTCAGATAGACTCTTTAAACAAGCTCCTATCTACTAGGTTTGACCATTGTGTGGGGGAGGGGTACATGATCAATCACTAGTTAATGGTTTCTCTTTTTTGTTTTTTATTTTCTCTTATGAACAAGACCTTCTAATGGTTGGCTTCATTTTTCTCTGGTGTACAGTAGTAGCCTTTAGGCTGGGTTCACACTGAGCAAAACTAGCGGAATTCCGCCGCGGAATGCTGTTAGCCTCCCTCTCATAATGGGAGTCTATGGGAGGCGCGCGCTCCTGCACTGTCCGCGCTGAAAAATTAACATATTCATTCTTCAGCACGGAGAGACGCTGTGAGAACAGCAGCGCACACCTCCCATAGACTCACATTATGAGAGGGAGGCTAACAGCATTGTCCGCCGTGGAATTCCGCATTTTGCTCAGTGTGAACCCGGCCTTAGCCTCATCACTACCTAAGTGCTTCCTGCAGAATAGAAAACTCTTGTCTATAGTTTGCAGTTCAAAAGATCGGATATAGTTTGCTGAATATGTAGAAACTATACACAGGCTGTATGTAAAATCTCCGACCATTTGGTATACACGGCTACCTTGCAGATGTGTCTCCATGGTATGGCTACAACAGGCTTATGTAACCTGATCCTGGGGTCTTACCCCCTCCAGTCTGACCCCCTGCGTCGTCTTCGTCATACATTCCAACTTGGCAGAAGTGTCACAAAGAAGAGGATGTGACCGCACAATGAGTTATTAGTATGGACTTATTTGGACTGTATAAGTCCTAGTTGTAGGACTCGTTACCTTAAATTTTTTTTGCAATTCCATTAGCAAACTTGTCTCCTCCTGATAGGCTGCTCTTTCCCTCCCATTTTGGCAGCTGCTTGTCTAGGTTAGGCTAGGTTCACACTGCGTTTTCAGCATCCGTTTAACGGATCCGTTTTTTTTAACGTCCAGAAAAATAGGGTCAGCAACGTTTTTTGTCCGTTTTGGTCCGCCAAAAAAAACGGATCCGTTTTTTTTTATAATGGAAGTCAATGGAAAAACGGATGCACACAAATGAATCCGTTTTTTGCAATCCGTTTTTCATGCGTTTTTTGCAAAAAACGGATGCGTTAAACGGATGCTGAAAACGCAGTGTGAACCTAGCCTTACAGACCACCACTCTATTCTAAAATCAGTGGTCTAGCTCCATGCTGCACCTTCCCAGGTGCTGGGAAAAGCTGGATCCTGTCCTGGGAAACTGGGAGGAGCAGTACGGAGCCGCAGTCAGTAAGGAGGCAGCCGGCTGGGGAGCAGATTGGCAAGCTAACAAAGAGATTTGCTTTATTACTGTAAATTCACTCATCTCTAATCTAAACACACATATATACGTAGATGTATAGAGATATAGAGCTACTTTGAAAAGTGACATGAGATTTGCTTTGTAATGATAGCCAACTAAAGCCCCCAATACAAAAGATGGCCATGCATCCTAGATGCCCCTGCAGTGGATTGCTGAGAGCTATTCCTTGTTCTGTACACATGCTTAGTCTTAGCTGAGTGTGCATTTGTTTTCACAAGGGAGAAGGGGATAATCCTGTGGCAGCAGCTTATGTTCTTTTAGATATGAGCTACTCCACATTCTCCATCCCCTTATGAAGCATTACTCTGGTTAGAAGACTACTTATGCTATTTTGGTGGCTTCTTCAGTGAGATGCACTACTGCCCTAGTCTCCCATGAGAACAGAGATTTATATATGTTAAAGGGGAACTCCAGTTAGAAGTAAAAAAAAAAAATGAAACATCTGCAGAAGCATATAGCATTACTTACCTATCTATACCAGTTTTGAAACTACCAAATATCAATTTATTTTGGGGGTTTTTGTTCTGTATTGTGTTTCTGTACTTCCTGGTTGAGCAGTTCCCAGAATGCAGTACTGGTTCCAGAATGCAATGCTTTCCCTCAGCTGTTCAACACAGTCCTCCACCCTGCCTATTCCCAGCCTAAATCTGTTGCTGACCATCTAGGCTGTGTTCACACATTGCAGTTTCATTGTGTTACTAAATTATTTGCAGTACTTTATCATTTCATTATGGTCCCACCCACGCAGCACACTGTATTCTCTACCTGTAACACCACACAGCACGCTGTATTCTCTACCTGTAATGCTGATATTGGAATAAAGTAAAGAACTTTTTTTAATTTTCTTTTCATTTCCATGCACATATTATGATCGAGCATCTTTTATCTTTGAGGTTGAGCCCCACAATAAGGAGTTTATCCAATACTATCTTACATGGGATATACTGTTTATGCCTTGTTTTTTGTCCAGGTGGGATTGGCAGTGCCGGCTTTGATCCTCTCTGCCATTTAGCATAATTTACTTGTGTTACTACATAATTTTTGTGAATACGCTGCAGTACTGCAATGGAGCTCCAACATGTGTGAACACAGCCCTAATTTCACTGCACATTTCTGCACAATCAGTGAAATTAGTGTAACACCTGCTTCTGACCGGTCAGAGATGGTAAATCACTCAGGGGATTGTGGGATCCAGCCAAGCCTCCTGTGATATCACACCCTGCCCCTGTCTGCATCATCAGCCTGTGCTCAGCAAACACAATGTGAAAAAGAGGCATGGAATCTTTGTTTCCTAAGGGGGGAGAGCAGTGGGAGCAGGAGACAATGTGAACTGGCATAGAGGCTATTTTTCTTCACTTCCTGGACTTCAAAAAGCTACCAGTGTGGCAGAACTGTACAGATATGGTAATACATTATATAGACGCATCTATATAACGTTTAATAGAAAACAAGTTTTCCTCATGTGGAGTTCCCCTTTAAAATGTCACCTGCTGAACCCTTCTTCCCAAAAGTAGAAAAGTGGATTACCCGGTGTCTATGGGCCACCTTATGCTTATGTGACTTGGTATATACACTGAGGGGCCACTTTATTAGACACTTGTATCTAAAAGTAAGCGAGGGTTGTCAATCATCATGACACAAAGGGGTAATATTTAGTTAAAATGTAAGAATTGGGCATTGGGTGCTTTTCCAAGATGTGATCCTTTCCCCTGGGAACTGTGGATGTGCAATCTGTTGGCTTTAGGCGGTTCCTGTGTTTATACTGCAGGCTCTTCTAGTGTGTGTTGGGATAGATGGGCCCACATGACATGCAGCAGGTCACAGTATGACCTGATTAAATCCTGCAGCACTTCTAAATATACCATTCCTAGACTCCAGGAAAAGTCAGCTGACACATTTTAATGTTCCTCTGTGCACCCACCTCCCTTAATTACGTTTGCATAATGTTTGTGCATATTATATTTCCTACCCCACTCATCAAATCCTGAAACTTACATGTGATTCGCTCCCGAGAGTGCTATCAGGGTGTATATACTCTGTAATCTTTCAGTATTTTATTTTTTTCTAACCAGAACTGGTTTTATTCCTGATATACTAAAGTGTTCCCATTTTACAGGTTCCCAGACTCGTTCCGTGAAAATCATGGTTGACTACTACCAAGTGTTGGGAGTCCACAGAAATTCCTCCCCAGAGGATATTAAGAAAGCGTGAGTAGTACTTGGCCATTTCTATTGTGTGTGTGTGTGTGTGTTTTTTTTTGTTTTTTTATCTTTTTAATGGTACATTTCAGTTCATGGCTTTTAAGACCCCCCACAGATCACAAAATGAGGTTGTAGTTGCTGGGCCCTTAATTTCTTCACTGCTTACTTTAGGAAGCTGAACCAGGTGGTATATAGCTTTTATATTGCGAGTCTACAAGACTTCCAGCTAATCTGTATACCACTTCCCCAGGTGAATGGAGCAGAAATGAATGACCCAGCATGTGCAGCTCAGATCTTCTGCCTCTTTATTTTATGGGGGTCTCTGCACTTGGACCCTCACCAATCAAAACTTCTGACCTTTCAGAAGTTTTGTGAAATGATAGCTAGGGCTGGGCGGTATACCGCAAAAATACCGATACCGTCACTGGTGTCGGTTAACCGACCTCAACTCTGCCAGGACGGTATCTGCGGTATTCCCCCTGCCGGCCGCATGCTCTGGTGCAGGGAGAGAGAGGGGTGCCGGGTGGAGAGGTGGAGGCTGGACAGCTGATGCTCCGATTTACCTCCCGAGCCAGGACGCACATACACTGCTGCCGGGCAAGGGATGGAAGATCCTGCTGCTGGGGCTGAAGAGGATGGCTGGAGATGTGACAGGCTGCACACAGACGGCAGCGCCCCCTCCAGTGTGTGCGCAGCGCTGCTGCTGCCGGGCGGCGCACTTCTAGCTTCTCTGGAAGCTGCACGGTGAGCCCTGCCCCCCCCCCCTCCCCCGCACATACAGTTGGGGTCAGGTATGGGTCGGCACCTCCATGCTTCACTTGCCACCGCACTCCCGCACAGGAATCCTCGGAGCCCCGTCATGTTTTGTCAGTGCTGGAAGCGGCCATGTGTGACGCTCTGCCCGGGACACAGATATATGTGCTACAGGATTCCTGTGCGGGAGGGAGAGAGAGAGAGCGGTGCCTGGTGGAGGAAGGATGTTCCGACCGATACCTGACCTCTGCAGCCACTGAGTGACTAGAGAGAGAGAGAGATCTATCTATCTATCTCACGGGAAAATAGTAGCAGCACTTCAAGAGAGGTAGAAGTCGGGTGCCAGCGGATCAAAGTCGAGACCAGGGACCGCATTAAAATAGTATAGGAAAATTTACAGGACTCCTTAAAGCAATTCAATTTGCGATTTATTGAAAAAGCAAGTGCAGCATACAGACGCACCGTTTCAGCAGCTATTTGCTGTGCTGTGTATTTTCCTATACTATCTGTCTCCTATCTGTCTATATATACACACACACACACACACACTGTGTGTGTGTGTATATGTGTATATATATATATATATATATATATATATATATATATATATATATATATATATATATATATATATATAAATGATAGATAAAGCAAACAATATAGGCAGCACACTATACGAACTGTGGAGGCCAGCAGTCGAATACCAAGTCAGCTAGTAAAAAATACTCTGCAGCTTTCTGATGGTAATACAAACGTGAATTTATTCCATATAACAATGTGCAGCAAACTTCACAAGTAATATACGATGTTTCGTCGTCTCCTACACCATTTTCAAGTGGCATTTGAAAATGGTTTAGGAGACGCCAAAACGTTGTATATTACTTGTGAAGTTTGCTGCACATTGTTATATGGAATAAATTCACGTTTGTATTACCATCGGAAAATGGGGTTTTCAAAAGGGGTGTGGCTCTTAAAAGGGGCGTGTCATAATTATCATTCAATTTATCGTTACCGCGGCTATATGTACGATAAACCGCGATATTGATTTAGCCCATTATCGCCCAGCCCTAATGATAGCTACTCTTTAGTGACTTTCTTATCTGTGACTGACTACCTTGTATTACATATACACTTTAGTGATAGAGCCATTCATTTATAGGGTATTTAGTTTTCATCAGTTTTTTTCAAACAGAACTGCTGTAGCTTTTTATTACGTTTCCTTTATAATTTTATGCACTTTTTTTTATTTTGCATCTTCAGGTATCGCAGATTAGCACTTAAATGGCATCCAGATAAAAATCCTGATAATAAAGATGAAGCCGAAAGGAAGTTTAAAGAAGTTGCAGAAGCGTATGAAGTCTTATCAGACGGTAAGCTTTTTGTCATTTCCCCCTTATTTATGTATAAAGGGCAGGAATAGCAGAATTTATTATGCCTAATGCACCAAAATTCTTGCTCAAATTGCATAAACAAACAAACGCAGCAGTACATGCTTTTTACCACTTTTATAAAGTGTTTTAGGAACTTTGGTCTGTGACTGGGGGGGTTTAACAAAAATTGAAGGCATTATCTGCCGCAGCCTGTGTCTCAGTTTTCAGTATTTAAAGGGATCCTGTCAGCTGTTCTATGCTGCCTGAACCACAGGCAGGACAATATAGGCACAGACTGCCACTTTACGATGCACTGTGATTTATCTGTCACCCCCAAAATAGCCCCTGAACTTGTAAGAAGAAGTTCGAAAGAAAATTTAGTCAGCGATTGTTATGTCAGCAGCTGTACATCCTGTAATGCCTTGGTTGATGGGAGTTTTTTTTTTTTACCAGACATCTATGTCACTGTAAGACAGATCTGCACCACTACATTGTCCAGTCCATGTTGTGGTCCTCTGTACGCACACTGGCATTTTTTTAAAATTGCTTTGTTTTTTCATTTAGCCAAGAAGAGGGATATCTATGACAAATTTGGAAAAGAAGGCCTGACAGGCGGAGGCGGTGGTAAGTACGGTGTACATTTTACTATGGTTGTGTTCACTGTTTTTCACAATTTACATAAAGTGACACGTCGGTGAGGACTTTTAGCAGAACCAATAAATCAATGCCTGTTTGTTTTATCCTTTAGGTGGAAGTCACTATGACAATCCATTCGAGTTTGGCTTTCAATTCAGAAGCCCAGATGATGTTTTCAGGGAGTTCTTTGGAGGAAGAGATCCGTTTTCTTTCGACTTTTTTGGTATAGTACTTTTATTTTGCATTTGTTTTGCTGCTAACATTGGCTTGTAGCTCATACTCTATCCTGCTGCTATGTCATAAGTGTTATTGGTCAGAAAGTCCCCTTTAAGTATAAATATACACACTTTCCATTGAATGTTTCTCAGCACATGTATTCCTTTTAAGAATACAGCAATCAGATCATCCTTTAAAGTTTAGCGAAATATAGAAACCTTAATATATTTTTGTTTGGTGTCGCTATACACAACTAGGAAATAGTTAATTTATTTTGGCTTATGGACATTTATGTAAAATCACAGCTGAATATTGTTTAACCTGGCCAATGCGCCTTTACAAAAAATAATTCTTATTGCTTCTCAGTGCAGAGCTATGTGAGCTATCTTAGGGCCCTATTCCACGGGACGATTATCGTTCAGATTATCGTTAAATCGTTCGAATCTGAACGATAATCGTTCGGTTGAAATGCAGTTAACGATTAACGACCGAACGAGAAATCGTTGATCTTTTAATAAGACCTGGACCTATTTTTATCGTTGCTCGTTCGCAAATCGTTCGCATTGAATAAGACATCGTTCGGTCGTTCTCAATAGATACGAACGCAATAGCGAATAAATAGCGAAGAGAAACGATCGCAATTACGATCATAAGTAACGATTATCGTTCCATGGAAATGAGTGAACGTTTTCAGGTCTTTCGCAATAGCGGTCGTTTGAGATCGTTAATCGTTAACGATTATCCAAACGATAATCGTCCCGTGGAATAGGGCCCTTATGGTTTACCTTCATTCATTGTTTGTTTTTCTTGATATAGATGACCCCTTTGATGACTTCTTTGGTAACAGAAGAGGCCAAAGAGGTAGCCGAAGGCCCGGAGGTTCTTTCTTTTCAGCTTTTGGCGGTTTTCCTAGTTTTGGTCCTGGCTTTTCTTCCTTTGATTCAGGTATCTGGTTTTGATTTGTTTCTTTTTTCTGCTTGCTGGATTCAATAGCATTTGGTAAATTATTGCATTCTTGTGGGTGTGAGATTTTTTTTTTTCTAAGGTATAACCTGTGGAACACAGACGGTAAATCCCTGTACTGGACTGTTTCTTAGCACGGCATTATGTATCAATATGCTGGAAGCAGGGAAACAGTTTTAATCTCCACAGCATTGTAATGAAGTAGCTGCACAGCCCAGTCACTACAGTGCTGCAGAGTTTCAAACAGTTTCCCTGCTCCTGTCATGATATTGATACATCATGCCGTGTGGGATACAGTCCAGGACAGGGATTTACTGTCCGTGTCGTCTGTGCTCCATAGAGCAAACACAGAACGTGTGAATCCAGCCTTATAGTTTAGTCACTACAAGTGTTTAAAATCCTGACACATTAGATACATCTTCGGCATTATACATTCTGTCTGTAACAGTGTCTCTAAATTTCATTGACTATGTTAACATTTTATTCTTTAACAGGTTTTACCTCATCCTTTGGTTCCCTTGGACATGGCGGGTTCACTTCCTTCTCCTCTTCATCGTTTGGTGGTTCTGGAATGGGCAACTTCAAATCTGTATCAACTTCGACCAAAATGATAAATGGCAGGAAAATTACAACCAAGAGGTAGGCTTATACTCTCGTCCAGTGTTCCTCAGCCCATGGCTCTCCGGCTGTTGCAAAACTACAACTCCCAGATCTTCCAAAGATACAATTCACAGCTCATTTTGCAACAGCTGAGGAGCCACAGGTTGGGGAACAGTGTGCTAATCTATTGCTGCTTTGCTGCTGGAAGTGAATATCTTGGAAGTGAGTTATTGACATAGCTTGATCTTGAACTAAGCTTAAGATTACCTCATCAGTTCATGCTGCCATGTGCTCTCCACCTCTTGGTGGGGACACAACTTGTGCTGAAGGAGACAAGTTCTATGCTTGAGACTAATTCATTAGAATACATAGCATGGCTGATCTGAGGACAGGTTCAGAGGAGGATGTAAAGGGTTTTTCTTAGTGCCCATTCACACTGTGCAAACAGGCAGAAATTCCAAGCAGAACTCATGCGAGGACTCCACTCAGAATCCCACCGGTCTCAATGTGATGTCTCGCGTGCCTCTGCTCTCTGCCACTTTGCTCACAGAATTGACATGTTAATTCTTTGAGCGGAGGCAAGCAACACATTACATTCAGACACAGAGACAGGTGGGATTCCAAGTGGAGTCCACGGCACGAGTTCTTCTCGCAATTACCGCCTGTTTTGCTCGGTGTGAATGGGCCCAACTAACATAAGCACAACACGCTGTTCTTTAGCTCTGATAGGCTATAACAGTAGATGACTAGTTATGGGGCCAGCGCTGCTTAGGGGAAAAAGAAAGATGACTCCAGTAGGCAAAAGAGCAAACACCGTAACAGTTGCTGCTGAAACTGAAAAAGCATTGCATGGTCAGGTCAATCCAGCTTACTGATGCACCATGCTGATAGGACGGTTAGAATTTAGTACAAGCACAATGAATCTGTGGACCTTTCCTGGCAGATACAAACAATTCAGACCGGTGGCATTCTTGGCACACACTGGGTCCTGACTAATACTTGTGAATGGACATTTAGACAGTAGCGCTTATTTAAGAATTGGGGCCATCCAGGTGAACCCCTTCTTGCCAGTTATTTACCCCATGTCAAAAGGAGAATGTCAGCAGGATGGTGCCTCACGCCACAAGGGTTATAGGGTCATGGACTGCTTCCAGAAGCTGTGGTTTAACTCCCTCCTTGGCCTTCAGAGTCCCCAGATCTTATATCGCATATACATAGCTGTCTGCTTTAGTGAAGTGTTTTGTTGTCCCTCACCATGGAAACCTTATTAGGCTTGTCTGGAAACCTTTATCTTGGGTGACAACATACTTTATGCCCTTAAAGCAAAGGTTTCTCTAATCCACCTTCTGATTATGTCAAAATAAACAAAAAAAATAAAGCTCCGCTCTGAAGCCTCCCAGGTGAGTAATTCCTCAGGGGCACGCAGCACAAACACAGCCAGGGATCTCCAGGCTCAAACAGCGACTTGATTGTTTAAGCATGTGGGAAAGAAGCGATGTGAAAAGATTAGAATGGAACAAAATGGATGCTTGCATGTTAGGACACTTTTATCTAGATGATATATGTGGACATTATATAGACATTTCGGACTCGATTGATCGGTCACATTGTAGCAGACAAATTCTTCTTGTGTGACAATGTCTTAAGCGTTGGAGACTAAATGCATCAGTCATGTCAGTTTTATCCAGATTCTCTAATATAGATAAGTAAAGCTTTCTTCCCCCAGACGGACGAAAGGGTTGTCTAAAATAAAGAAAAAAAATAGTCTTCTCAAGTAGAAAAATACACTATACATGCCTGCCTTCGGATTGCTGACTCCAGTGATGCTGTTCTGGTCCTCCCTGCTGCCTGTGCTGAGTTACCTGGTTGATATCTGCTCTTCTGATGACTTCCCCGGAGTGATCACTGGTCTCAGGAGTAGTCAGCACAAGACCATTGGGGCTAATGAGTGGCCCTGGGATGACATCAAGAAAACAGTTTGCAGAAAACAGCAGCGACACTGGGGTCAGTAGGCAGAAGACAGGTGAGTATTTTGTTGTTCTGTAACTAATGGCATGTTCTGCAGTGTCTGCAGTAGACACTGTTTTCAAAGTGGCCTTTTGTCACCATGCTAGAAATTTCTTTTAACGGATTTGTAAATGACTTCTATGATTCCTAAAAACAATTCAAGCCTCCTTATCAGCTGCTGTGTGCCCCGGAAGAAGTCCTGTGTTTTTTTTTTTTTTTTTTCTCCCCCCCCCCTCTGTTCATCTCAGGAACTGTCCAGAGCTGGTGAGGTTTTTTCTTCTGCATTGGACAGTTCCTGACATAGACAGAGTGGGCAGCAGAGAGCACTGTCAGACTGGAAATGATACACCACTTCCTATTGGACATACAGGTACCAGAAGGAAGTTTGATTGTTTATAGAAGAAATTTACAAATATAATTTGTGCTCCGAAGATGTCTTTCTCTGTTCTCGGGCAGTATATGATACATCTATGGTCTAACGTGTGTCTTACAGGATTGTTGAGAACGGACAGGAACGCGTTGAAGTCGAAGAAGACGGTCAGTTAAAGTCCTTAACAATAAATGGTAAGGAGCAGCTGCTACGCTTGGATAACAAGTAAATTCAACGCACGCATGTATCAGAAATATTAAACTAAACAAGCACCATTTGTGGATTATCAGGAACATTTTTGAAGAAATCTAAAGAACTTGTCTGTACGTATTCTAAGACATAACTAAAAGAAGCTCGTGGAGAGTTTCTGGTATTTGTCATAGACTGTCGGCTCAAATTTGGGACCACGCTCATAGGACCATATACATTTATTATTTTTTTTAATATATTGTTTTTGCTCTCTGTCTTTAATATCGTACGTTTCTGTATGCACTTTTAAGCGTTTTCCTTCATCTTTCCGGAGGGGGTCGTGTTAGCACAGCGCTTTGAAGACCTCCCCGGTAACAGAAAGGTTAGACGAGAAGTGAGCCGTGATATTTCATTAGTGGTTGAACGAAACGTTCGCTAACCGCATGAATTGTTTTACTCATTTGTTTAAAATGTGAACCGAGTATTAGCTGTCCAGCCTGTTATTAATCCAACTTCCCTCAGCCAGACACCCATGAACTCCTCCATCCTCTTAAATAGAGGATGCTAAACGACGACAGATTTCCGATTTTTCTGTATTTTCAGGTTTGTTTTCTATATGTGCATGAGTGCTGACAATGCGGCAAATTTCTTTGACAGCTGTTGTGTAACTTCGCCCACCGAGCAAGAGACAACAAACAGTTTTCTTTTTTTTTTTTTTCTCTCCTTTTTTTCTTTTCTCGTTTTGTCATTTGCTAAACGTTGGATTTGAATAAATGCTAATGTTTGTAGTGCATTCTTTTATTCTCAAAGCTTGTAGCATTCTTGCGTCTGTGGGTAATTTTGGTCACGCTCACAAACAGATTTTGCTTCTCGCACAGATGAGTGGGCACGTCTCCCTCACTTCAGTGTCGTCAATACAATAAGGGGAATTTCTTTCAAACCAAATTCCCGGCTGCACTCTTTACCACTCGCTTTTGCTTCTCTTGTGTGAACTACTTGACACCACACTGCTCAGTCACAAAATGGAGAAATCTTGCTTGCAATAAAAGGTATTTTTTGTAATTCCAGCACTTATTGTTAAAGGGGGTTACTTGAGACTTAAGGCCCTATTCCACCAACAGATCTGACGACAGATTATCTGCCAAAGACTTGAAGCCAAACCCAGGAGTGGATTTGAAAAGAGGAGAAATCAAGTCTTTCCTTTATGACCTATTCTCTGATTATAGTCTGTTCCTGGGTTTGGCTTCAAATCTTTGGCAGATAATCTGTTGTCAGATCTGTTGGTGGAATAGGGCCTTTAGGGTGTGCTGTCAGCAACCAGTTGGTGACTCTTTGATTTCTGGAACCCTAGCAGTCAGTTTACTGAAGTGACCATGGAGAGTGCTGTAACCTCTTTTATTGTTCACCTGGCACAGCTTCAAACTAGCAGGGTGGTCCTCTCACTCCGGTGTTTGATGGCGGTGCCTAGAGTCAAACCCCCACCTGTATGACTTTAATATTGATGGCCTTCCTCACACACCATTAATAAAGTCCCAGATAACCCTTTAACTATATAAATGAACAAAACATCCAGTTTGTGTGTATGCATGACAGGTAATGTGAGTAGGTGGATGCTATTGCATACAGGTTTGTACAGAAAATGGACCATTGACCTTTTCATGGTATTAAAAAATTGCAACCAAGATTTTTCCGTATTCCCTGCTTGGTTTTACCAACTCCTTTTGCGTACCACTTTATAGCTATCCAGTCACAACACTAATACGTAGTTCTAGAAGTGTCTCTGTCCTTAGAAAAACCTTTTTGAAATGTTCAGAGCTGGAGATGAGCAAACCTCAAGCACACTCTGGTCCTGAGCATGCATCATTTGATTACCGTTGACTGAAGAAATTGGATACAACCCTAAGACTGCCTGGAAAATATGGATATAGACTAGGCTTACAGGCTTTATCCATGTTTTGCAGGGCTCCCCAGGACCGCATCCAACTTCAGCCACCAGTAATTGAACGTCGCACTTTCTGGCTCAGAAGGACTGAGCGTGCTCGATGGTGTCTCATCTCTAATGATAGAGACTCTTATCTATTCAGAACCTCAAGAAACCAGTAGTGTATTGGCTAACATTTGGCATTATTTGTACATATATAGCTTTATATACTCCTCCTGCTTTATTACATCATGGCTGTAACACCCGAAAATTATTACTTTTTTAAACATATGCTCATTCAGAGTTTTACTGGTTTCTTAAAGTGACCTGACGTCAGGATCTTAGTCACATACTTAGTGTATACAATGACCAGAATGCATCTTTTCCCAAGTGTTGGATGTTTCCCCTGCATGCACTGGTTACTGTATGTAAAGGCAATGAGGAATGGATCCCTAACTGTATACACTTCCCCACATGCATGGTTTATTACACTGTTTTTACGCAAAGCACATTGGTTGCTAACTGCAAATGGTCAAGTTAAAGCGTACCTATCTCTTTTGAAGTTTTTGTTTTTTTTTTCCCCCTCCCCGCATGATAGGTACACTTTAAAGTTCTAGGCTCATTTAATGATATATAGGTATAAACTTGGTTACACTTGTTACAAAGAGACTACTTCATAATAACTGCCCCCCCCCCAAAAAAATAAATAAATTATATAAAACATGTTAAAGGAAATCTCTGGAAAACACTGTTATGCCATGTACAGGGGTGGTGCATAACAATTCCTGTACCTTTTTAAACATTTTGGTGAAGTCCAGTGTTTTCACCCACTAAATGGCCCCTAAAGTAATATTGAGAGCTGAAATAAAATGTCTGGTCTCTTAGTAAGCCACCTGAGAGGCTCTTGCTTGTAAGTGAGCTTTCTCCAGTCTCTATAATATTAAGCAAATGTCAACTCCCTACTTGACTTCTCACTGCCGGTCTATCATTACCCCTTCATAGAGAGTCTGATCATATGAGACTAGTACCAAGATGTAGAGATGAGCAAATTTACCGTAACTTGGGCTTGTGAAATCCTGAACGCTCGGCATTTGACTCCTGGTGCTGAAAGAGGATGGATGCAGCCCTAGATTCAGGGCTTTGCAGGCTGAAACTTACTGTAAATTGGCTCATTTCTACTGACTACTGTAATTGGTATGAAAACCTACATAATTTACTATTATAATACCCTCTGTGCATGAGTTTGGTGTACACTTTCACTAACACCATGGATTAGTATGTGAAGTACTAACATTGCATATCTGGCTAAATCTTAACGCTGTTACTTCTCTGATCGTGAGATACAGCTAAAGCGGTTTTCCATGACAACCTATCACCTTTCTGTTTCATTGGTCCTTTGTCCGCAATGTAATAGGTTGTCACTGGCAACTGATCTACTTTCCTTTGCACCAATCCCACCTGGCTCCTTTTCACTTTTTTCTGCAAATGGTAACAAGCAATGATTGACCCTTTTAATTTACATATCTACTTTTCATTGTATGTGCACACTGAGGAATTTTGACAGAAACTCCTTTGCAGAATTCTCAGCTCGTGCCCGGTTGTGGCCTGCGACGGGCGTGGCGTCTACGTCCGTGTCATAGACTCCATTCTATGCACAGGCGGATTCTTTCATCCGTCCAAAGAGTGATCAATTTCATTCTTTGAACGGAGGGCGGAATGCGCCCATGCATAGAATGGAGTCTATGACACGGACGTAGACGCCCACGCCCGTCGCAGGCCACAAGCGGACACGAGCTGAGAATTCCGCAACGGAGTTTACGTCAAAATTACTCAGTGTGCACATACCCTTAGGCTGAATTCATAGACAGGTATTTTGGACACTATTTTAGACTGTAGTTTTACCAAAACAAAGAGTGGAACTTACACAGAGAAATTACAATGGGAAGACATGTAACTTTTTCTGTGGTTTGGACTCAGTCTTGCTTTTGTTAAACCTATTGACCTAAATAAGGTCCATAGACTGTTGCTGTTAACAGAAGTGGATGTGGCTTTCCACCAGTTCCCTCAGTCATCTTAAGATGGTTGTAAGAAACCTGTAATTTATA
Organism: Dendropsophus ebraccatus; assembly: GCF_027789765.1. NCBI lineage: Eukaryota > Metazoa > Chordata > Amphibia > Anura > Hylidae > Dendropsophus > Dendropsophus ebraccatus. The sequence goes on from NC_091455.1 coordinate 187,430,716, forward strand.
ATGTGCAATAAAGCACCTTTTAGAGGAGAAGGCCAGCGAAAATGTTTAAGTATTTTATTGCCCCCCAAAAGTTAAACAAATCCCCAATATACACTCATTACGGGAAATGCCTATAAATAGCTTTTTTCCTTGCACTTACTACTGCATCAAGGCCTCACTTCTTGGATAAAATGGTGATGTCATGACCTGACTCCCAGAGCTGTGCGGGTGGTGGCTGCTGGAGAGGATGATGGCAGAGAGACACAGGGCACTGGAGGGACACTGAGCATCACTCTGCCATCATCCTCTCCAGCAGCCACAGCCCGCACAGCTCTAGGAGTCGTGACATCACCATTTTATCCAGGAAGTGAAGCCTTGATGCAGTAAGTGCAGGGAAAAAAGCACTTTATGTACTTTTCCTGTAATAAGTGTATATTGGGGATTTGTATAACTTTTGGGGGGCTATATATATATATATATATATATATATATATATAAATTTTCTCCAGACTTCTCCTTTTAAGGGGGTTGTCAATGAACAGATATTGATGGCATATTGCTACAACAAGCCATCACTGTGTGGTGACAGTGATCCTCACCGATTTTACTAGACGTGCTAGTGAAGCTACTTTGCTTGGCTTTTTCTAGAGGCCACATGATCTTTCATTGACTATAAGAGATCATGCTGCCTTTAGTGAAAGCTAACACTAGGCCAAGCTTGTTAGTTATAAAAATAGTCATTTGCTTGTAAACTATTTGCTGGTATGTTTTAAACCTTTTAACTACTGTCGATTACTTTTGGCTTCTCCTCCTGAACTCTCCAAGATTACCCACTTTCTACTGAGACCAAGATATGCTACTATGCAGTTAGGCTAAGGCTTATGAATTTACTACTATTACTGCAACAAAATGCGTTCCTTTCTTTACATCTCTTAGCGTATGATCTAAAAGTGTTTTTTAGCTTTTCATTGGGACAAATGTATCTAGTCACTTATGAAAAAGACTAAAGTTTAAAGGTGCCCATATGTTTGGCTGACAGCTCTACTTCCCATCTTTGCTAAGTGGAGAGATGGGAATAAGCCACTGCTAAAACCCTATGCTAGTGGCAGTTCTGTTGTAGAAATTTAGGGGAACTATCAGCAGGTTACACTAATCTAACCTGTTGATAGCCCCCTAATGTGTATGGGCCGCCAAGGAGGAAAGTATGTCTCTAACCTTCTTCCTTGGCATCGTTCCTGTGCAGTTAGTTGAATCCACGGACTGGAGCACTGCCCCCCGTCGTGTCAAGCTGTCCTACTCCTTCCATTGGTTATCATTAGAAGGAGTGGACCAGCTCAGTGTGATTGGTGCGGGGCAGTGCTCCAGGCTGTGGATTTAATTACTAAGTGCACGGGATTGGTGCCGAGAAAGGAGGTTAGAGACATACCTTCCTTCTCTGCGCCCCATGGGCATTAGGGGGGCTATAAGCAGGTTAGATTAGTCTAACCTGCTGATAGTTCCCCTTTAAGGAAATCCAAGATTTCCAATCATCTTCTGGTGAGGGTACAAGGCTGCCCTGCTTCTCCTGTTTACCAGGACTCTGTTTCCCCAAACGATATAATCTGCTCCCAGTGTGATCAGCTGATTCATACTAGAATTTATCTGTGGAGCAGAGGTCACTTTCTTAATATAATTCAGTGTCACATTGGGAAAGTTACTCCTGGTTCACATAGTAAGCACTATGTGAACCAGCACTGCAGTGGGGATGATATTTGGCAGCATATTAGGGACACAGAGTTCTGGTAAGTATAGGGAGCAGCCAGTCAGTCTGTCACTTGTAGGAGTATCTCAGACATGAGTAGTAGATTGTGATTCCTGTGCAGTTTACTTACAGGAATATAGTTTATACACAAACGATTATAAACAGGAAAGTAAAGTCTTGTCTAAAGCCCACTCTAGGAGGATACAAACCTGTGGTGTCACTATGGGTAGAAGTACAAAGAGGGGGAAAACTGATAGGAGTTTGTTTTACTCTGCTAAACATAACAGAATTCTCTGAAAATCTACTACTGATCAGGAAAATAGACCACCATTAGGGAGATATTTTGGGGAACCACCTGGATGTAAACGGGATCTCACAAAAAATATATATATTTTTGCTTAATTAGTAAAGATGGTTTTCTGGTGCAGATGCGAGAGAGATGAGAGTACCTAAAAATTGGTGACTACAGGGTAATAAACTTGTTCAGGAGCCACAAAAACTGCGAACGGCCTGAATGAAAGGAAAGGATTTAAGATGCCAAGATAGACAGACAGACAGAAAGAATAGAAGAGTTAAAAAGCTATAAGAAAAAATAAAACATGATATAGGTGAAAGTGACAAAACTGGTCACAGGCTGATTATTAGAGATGAACGAACTTATAGCAAGTTTGGCTGAACCTGATCGCCTGGCTGCTAAATCCCGCTGCCTGGTAAAGATGGCTACATTCCTAGGGCTGCTTGGAAAACATGGATACAGCCATAGGTTTCCAAGGTCTGTATCCATCTTTTCCTGTCGGTGGGATTCAACAACTGAACGATCAGGTTTGACTTTGGCGGAAGTTACTGTAAGTCTGCTCATCCCAAATTATTCAATTCTGTAAAAAAAAAAAAAAAAAAAATTAATTCTGAAATAAGGAGATATTAATAATAGAGGTCGAGGAGGCTAAAGATGATTTGCAGAGGGATAGGGTAAACTCTCCATTAAATGTAACATCGATCCCAGTTAAAGTGAAATTCTGCAGTTTTCATGCCTTTTTTTTTTTTAAATAGATTTCTTGGTGCTTGATCCAGTGAAAAATGCTTTTTAGTGTTGGTGAATTGTTGGTGAATTGTGCTACCTGGGTGGGGCCTAGACCTCTAGGTCGTCTTGTTCCAAAGGCCCCCAAGGGGGCTGGGCAAAGTGGCACAGCGGCTGTGAAGCCCCGCCCTGGTGGCCTAATCCACCAACGATGATAAGCATTTTTCTCTTGGCCAAGCACCAGAAATCTATTATAAAGTAAGGTATGAAAACTTAAAGCGTAACTGTCATTTCAGGGTCATTTTTCTGAAAACAATAAATATCTATAGTACAAGCGATTTTCGGAAACTCTGTAATAGGTTTTATGTACTAAAAGAGTTTCCTTCTGTAGTAAAAAAGCAATCTCCCAGCCTCCCCCCTCACATCAGATGAAGCAGGATTTCTGTCTCCATTATGTGGCTATGGAGAGGGGAGGGGCTGTTAGGAGTGACTGAGCACGGAGGATTTCTGCACAGCACAACACCCTGCAATCTTCTCTCAGTAAGTTCATAGATAACCACTGACCTTTCTGACCCCAGAATCCTGCAGTTTAGCTGCCCAGAGAGTCTACAAACAGCTGACCTTCATGTCACCTCTTCCTGCTCCCTCATCTCCCCAGCCCCTCCCCCCTCATAGGCTTACAATGGAGAGAGCAGAGCCCGTCTTCACTGGCTTCTCTGTAGTGAAGACGTGTTTGCCTGATAATGCACAGATAAGAAGTCAGGGGGGGGAGGCTGGGAGATTGCTTCTTGAATACAGAAGGAGGCTTTTTTGGCTGATGAAACCTATTACAGAGTTTCTTAAAATCGCTTATACTACTGATTTCTGCAATAAAGAAAATGTGACAGTTACGCTTTAAGAATTTAGGCTTTGCGGCTGTGTAGAAAAGTCCTCATACAGAAAGGGGGTGACAGAATCCCTTTAAGTAATGTGGTGCAGGCTCCTATTTCAGGCTCCTAGGATTGGGTATGTTCCACAGGACTGGTACAAATCAAATGTGGTGCTATGGGCCTATGAATGTAACCTCCATAATAGCTACATTTTTATTGCTTTCTAAAATTTTCTATCCTGAAGTATCACAATGAAAATAAGTGAAAAACTCCATATCAGCTTGACTTTATGGGGGATGGGTCCTGTAAACTAACCTGGTCAGTGTTTTTACCATTGTAAAGAGATTGCACTGTATCAGTATTTCAGATGATGCTAAACTGTAAAGTGGTTAACACCGAAGAGGAAAGCCCACTGTTACAAATGGATCGGGATAAGTTGGCAGCTTGGGCAGAGAGGTGGCAGATGAGGATTAACATGATAAATCTAAGTTCATGCACATGGGAAGGAAAAATCCATGCCAAAAATACTTGTAAATGAGTGAAAGTGAAATGGTGAGGCAGCTGCTGCCAAGACAAATAAGATGGGCATCAAAAAGAGCAGAGAGCGCTACCACTTCACAACTCACCAGTCAGACCACACATGGAGTATTGTGTGTTGTTTTGGGCTCCAATGGACAAGTCCTAGTAGAGCTACGATAGGTTTAAATGTGGACAACCAAGTAATATGTGGACAGGTGGGCTACAGTACCAAGGATCTATATGGAGATCTCTCCCATGATCTGTGTAAACCCAAGACTATAACAAGGGGACCTCATCTGTGTCTTGAGGAAAGAAGGGCTTTACACCAACATAGAAGGGGATTCTTTAAAGCGGGAATGGGGAACCTTCAGCCCTCCAGCTGTTGTAAAACTACAACTTCCATCATGCTCGGACAGCCAAAGCTTTGTTGTCCAGGCTTGATGGGAACTTTAGTTTTACAACAGCTGGAGGGCCGAAGGTTCCCCACCCCCGCTCTAAAGGGATTCACTGCTGAGACCATGCCAGGGAAAGTTGTTCATTGTAAACGGACTAAAGGAAGGTGGAAGGTGGTTTTCTGAAGTGTAATATTACAGCTTATAGTCACTAGATTGTGGTCGAAGGTGATATGGGCATTTACTCTGATGGCCTGATATGAAGTTTGGAAGCAATATCTTTCACCTAAATTTGGCTTCTACTTCATCGGGGCTTTTTTTTTTTCTTTCTTTCCCTGTGGATAAATATTGTGGGTAGTAGGCTTTTCTTTCCCACTCTCAAATAATGTGTGTCACATAGAAAGAAAAAAAAACTATCCGTAGGCAGAGGGATCTAAACTAATGGTCTTTCCAGGTTCTATTGTAAAAGGTATGGGGACTATGGTGCTCTTACTCTGGCATATAAGTTGTGCAGACCCATTGTCACATATATACAGTGAGCCCTTGAGTTGCTGGAAAACAATACTAAAAGCTGGCGTTCAGTGTAAATCACGCAGGACGTCTATGATTCTGCTCAAGGTTTTTATTTTTTTTTTAACTTGCTCAAATTATAAAAGTAACATCCAGCAATACAATACATAGGTAAGTCACTACTATTGATATTGAACATCTCAAGTAAGACAGAAGGCAACAATTCTTTGACAGGCTTCTAGGATCATTTCTCCATCTGGTGTGCGATATAGTGACCTTAAAGCGAATGTACCATCTGGTTTATCGCTTTAAAATTTTTCCGTAAATAGACACGTGCGGTGCTGCGATCCTTTTTTTTTTTTTTAACCGCGACCCAGTTCCCATGCATAGCGCTGGTCTATTACCAAGCACCAGCCTGGCCTGAAGCACTAAAGGAGGGCCTGCAGGCCCCCAGGGTGACTGTCCCCCCTGTGACCCGTCTCTATTGAAATCAGGTTTCCGCCACACTGGGGACCGGCAGGCCCGTCTCCAGTACTTCAGGCCAGTTCGGTGCTTGGGAATAGACTGGTGCCACGTGCAGGAACTGGGCCGAGGTTAAAAAAAAAGGACTGTGACATCGGCATCCCCACGCCACTGCCAGTCTATTGATGTAAAAATATTAAAGCACTGGTAAAAATACATTTTACCACCATACAAAAGATCAGGTCAGCTGACGAGTGAGTATCAGCTCGTTGTCTGCTGATCTCTGGCACTTTTACACAGGCTGATTATGAACTGAATGAGTGCTCCCAGGAATGCATGGTAGCGATAATGAGCCCATGTAAAAGAGCCTTAAAGGGGTTGGCCTTTTTATAGTAAAATAGGTAAATGTACAGTATTAGTAAGTGTACTCACAGCCATTTTTGGCAGCAGCTCCTGTGTACCTCATAGAGCTAAAATCAGTCTCCCCTCCTCCAGGCTGGGCTGTCCTGCTTTGTGATGAGTCTGTCTATAAGATGGTCAACATGGAAGAGCACGTGACCATGCCCCAACCCCCAGTGCTCTCCATAGGCAATACAGGCTCAGTGGTGGACACTGGAGGGCGGGGCATGGTCACATGCTCTTCCATATCGGCTATCTTATGGACAGACTCACCACAGAGCAGGACAGCACAGGGGGAGGGGACTATGATATTAGTTCTATGAGGTACACATGAATCTGCTGTCAGTATATACAGTGAGTACACTTACTGTACACTGAACTATTTTACTATTAAGAGGCCAATTTAATTCTGCAGCTGCAGTACAGAATGTCTTATGCCGATCCGCTCATTCTGGATGTAAAATCTTCAGAGAAACTACAGGTTGTTAGGGCCTCTGCTTTGCCTTTATTTGGCAGTATTCAACATCCCTCTTAGTCTCTTAAATGTCAGCGATTGCAGCACACTGACATGTAATGTGCAGAGCGGCAGGGAAAACACTTGTGCTGTTTACTTATAAGCAAGAAGAATTCAGGGTCACTGGAGGGAAGAGGGCAACACAAGGTAGAGAACGGAGATAATCAGCCTTATTGTGTCATCTTCAAGGATATTCAGAATTTGTCATTTCAAGCAACTTTGCAGAAATCACTAGTATAAGCGAATATAAGAGAGTCTTAATAGGTTTTAGGAGGCAAAAGAGCTTCCTATACTCACAAGGCAGATTTCCGTCTTCCCTTATACCTCTTATCTGTTCTTTACCAATGGGGGCTATTAGAGAGAGCGCAAACCTCAAGCACACCCTGGTTCATCCGAATTTGAGTGCAGCATTTGGCTGAAGAATTGGTCGAGGTTCACTCTTTCGTGGCTATACACCTTCAGTAGTTTTTGAATGATCTCTCGACCGACAATTATCTGTCCTGTCTCCCCATACACAGGAATGCTTGTTACTGCAGAGCCTTCCTGTGTTCTGTATGGGAAGTGATAAGCCGCAGCTTATCTCCCCGAGAACAAAGGGTCGGGCAGTGATTTTTAATCACGCCCGTACCCTTTTTCTACCGGTATTCAAATGTGGAACGATCCGAGCCGAGAATGCTCGAGTTGCGCTCATCTTTATTTATGATGCCTTGAGTTGGATCAGCCGGTTGGGCAGAAAGTGTGCGTTCCCCCTGCTGTAACTCCTCACCACAGCAGATCTCAGCACCGACCATCTTTACCACCATAGTCCAGAAGTGCTATTGGTTTTCAGCTAATCATGTGCATTAGGGCCAGTTCACACGTAGCAAAAGCGGTGGAATTCCGGCTGCCTCAGTCTCGCACATTGGGGGAGATTTATCAAGCTGGTGTATAGTAGAATTGTCTTAGTTGCTCCTAGCAACCAATCAGATTCCACTTTTCATTTCTCACAGATACTTTGAAAAATGAAAGGTAGAATCTGATTGGTTGCTAGGGGCAACTAAGACAGTTCTACTTTACACCAGTTTGATAAATCTCTCCCAGTGTGTCTATGGGAGGGCTCACACGTCTCTGCTTCCATCACTCTGTCATGTCAATTCTTTGAGCAGAGAGTGATGTAAGTGTAGGTGCACGAGCCCTCCCATAGACACATGGTGGGAGACTGAGGCATTTTCCGCCGTGGAATTCCACCGCTTTTGCTCTGTGTGAACTGGCCCTCATGGTGCATGTAGATCCAGTGGTGTCAGGTTGGCATCCTTTTTTATTTTTGTTTTGTTACAGTGTCTTAGGGTATCCAACAAAGATGCGTTGGTGCCTAAAGATTGGCCTGTCTTATACCTTTTTTTATGCTCAGTAATACTCAATACCTGGCAGACAACCTGCAGTGTTTTTAGTTTGTTTCTTATGCAGCTTCAAGACAAACATAGATACAAAAGGTAGGGGACATAATTATATACACCAGGACACGATTACACACTTGAACTCATGTGCACAATAGGGTCATGTGGTTAAATGTATGATCCCTCTCTGGGAGTAAGAGATCTGGTAAGGTGGGCACCAGACACAAGATCCAATTTGTTTGTGGCCGTGTCCTTGGTGCTGTAAGAACACTGGGGGAGATTTATTACACATGGTGTAAAGTGAAACTCAGTTGCCCCTAGCAACCAATCAGATTCCACCTTTCATTTTCCAAAGAGTCTGTGAGGAATGAAAAGTGGAATCTGATTGGTTGCTAGGGGCAACTGAGCCGGTTTCACTTTACACCACGTTTGATAAATCTCCCCCACCGTGCTCTGAACAGTTTCCAGGTGGTCCCTCTGCACCTGAACTTTAAGTAAAACTTTCTTTTTATTTAACGTGAAACTTTTTCCTTTGTTGTTCAAGTTCTACTAAACTCTCATGTTAGCAGTGTGGGAAGAACAGAGTCTCAGACTAAAACTTAAAAACATGAAATAATTCTTACTGCCTAAATCTGTTGCCATTCAGCCTTTGTGACTTCAATAACAAAGCATTGAAGGTTTACATGCGGAAAAGAAAAATAACCCATTAATTTGCACCTTGTTTTGGAGACTCTCTCATTTAGTTTTGCAGCGTGTGGGCTGCTTTAAAAAAATTAATTGGAAGTTTTGAAAGGTCTCGGTGACTTTTTTTTTTTTTGTGTGTAATGTAGGCGGATGAAAGAACAAGTAGTGTGCTACCAGCCTAAAAATATCACAAACTCTTTGTACTGTTTGTATTGGGGTTCAAAGCGCGTCACTGCACACTTTTAAAGACTCGGCTTCTTTTCTGTTACATTGATTTTGTTACATACATATTTTTATATATGTTCAGCTTTGTTGCTAGGTACGAATTACTATTTAGCCTTGATAGGTAGAATGTTATTTTTTAAGGGGCTTGTAACTTGACCTAAAAGTTAGAGGGAGTCTGTCACTAGGTTTATGCTGCCTTACATGAGGGCAGCATAAACTAGTGACAGAAATGCTGAACAGATCGGTGTATTAATTACATCATTTTGTTCAGTTCTCCTAATATGCAGGAGAATATGATTCTTACCACACCCTTCTACCCACCCTCCAGCTGATGATTGACAGGTGACTGCCTATACACAGCTTGGATAGATAAATGACAATCAGTAGCTGGTGGGCTGAGGTTTCTGCTTCTCATGAATATCCAGGACTACTGGGCTCATGTACATAATAGAGAGGGCTACTTTTTGTCCATGTTATTCAGGAGGGTATCTCCGGATCAGCTGCACAGAACAATGTAAGTTATACATCATTGTGTTCAGCTTCTCGGTTACTAGTTTATGCTACCCTGAGATAGCACACCATAAACCTACTGACAGAGTCTTCAAGTCTCACCTTCTCTATATACACATGAACGTTCATGTTCCCTCTTATGGGGAAGGCAGGTAGCTTATATCTCCAAAAACGAAGCGGTTGGGCAGTGAAAATCCATCACGCCTAACCCTCATTTCCACTGACATCTCTGACTTCAGCTGTCCAGGCATGATGGGAATTGTAGTTTTGCAACAGTTGGAGTGCCACAGGTTCCCTGGTATAAAGTGTATATGGACTTTTAGTCATTCGGTCTTTACTCAGTGGATGATGCCATTCAGACCACCAGTACAGACAATTTGCCTATTCTGTATTTTTGCTGAGATCGGAAACCGGACCCACCTAAAGAAATGTAAGGCTATAGTTAAGTCCATAGCATCATGTTTTAGTTGCCCCATTTTCAAATCCAGAATATGATCTTTTTTCTAAATTCATCGCTGCACAATCCTCCACCCCGTGCCTTTGATTGACAGCCATTAAAGCTGTTAAGGTAGCTGGATGGCGCTTGTGCCAGACACCAGTGGGAAAGTAGAAGACTGCTTAGCGGAAAAATCACTTGGTTGGACGTTTTTCAGGTAGGAAAAGTCTGGCCTCTTGCGGTGTTGGGGAGCGCCCTCTGGGTACTTGACCCTAATTAAAAAAAAGTTGTATGTTGGTGCTGAGAAAACCATCAGGTCATTAAATATAATAAGTCTATCTGGCCATGGACTTATTGTTAGCTCTAGATTCCCTTTGCCGGGCTCTCTATAAGATCTAATAAGCGGTAGACATACTGTGATCAGAGGTCCTCTCTCTGCTATACATTCCTTATATATGGGGTTGCTGACTCCATGTTATCGATGCGCTGTAGATCGTTTTTAGAGAATGTAAGGAAAAGTAAGGTGACCGCATCTATGTAGCGATTCCTTGTATTACATCTGGAATGTTATAAACTTCGTGTTGCGACAGTGTTTTTCTCTGCATTCCAGACATTGCTTTTTCATGAGAACAGCTGCTTTTAGCTCAAACAGATCTTATCAAATATAGAGAAGTGTTCAGCAAATGGAAAACCTAGAATTCGCCATGACGTTGGAGTAAGTGAAGTTCTTTTACCAAGTTAAGACTTTGCTTAGTAAGGCTGCGTTTACACGTACCGCATTCACGGCGGATTTCACTCTGCGAGTTCCACAACGAAATCCTTATAGTTATGCCCTATGGCCTCTGCATTCTCTCTGCGGAATCTATCCCATCTGCCTTATTAACTAATCAGCTGCCGGATCTTTGAAGAAGCTCATACATTACCTGCCCACTCCGGCTTGATTCTTGCGGCGGGAGAGCGCACTGATTGGCTGAGCGCCGTCAGTGACCCGGGAGCCGGAGCAGCAAGCTGGAGTGGGCAGGTATGTATGAGCTTGTTTAAAAATCCGTCAGCTGATTAGCTAATAAGGCAGATGGGGATATATTCTGGAGCGAGAATGTACCGCGTATCGATGCAGAACTTGCAGAATGAAATCTGCTGCAAATGAGGTCCGTGTGAACCTGAAATCGTTCACCATATTACACCGAACGATAGTCGTTAGTTACGGTCGTTATTGAGATAGTTACTATGATCCTTTATTCTTTCTGATCCCGACAAGACAATGAACAATGTGCAATTACCCTAAACGATTAGTGAACAAATGCGGAACTTGAGCGAATGAATGTGGAATTACAGCGAACGATTAGCGAATGATTAACGCTTATATTAGGTTCAGATCTAAATCAACGATCAACGCCATACAAAAAATTTTTTGATCTTTGGCTGCAATTACACAGAACGATTATTGTTTAAATTCCAACGATATAACGATTTTTTGTACGATAATCGTCCCGTGTAATAGGGCCTTTAGGGGATTGTGCTGTGAAGACCGCACCACTGACAGCTTGTAGGATATTTTAGGGATGCAACCTGCCAGTTCCAGCACCTGGATATGGAGCAGGATGGAGAATAGCAAGGTCCCAAAGGGTCAGTAGAAGGAAAAAAAAAACATACTGGTCAGGAACATATAGTGCGCCGAAGGACAGATTGGAGGGAATAACTCTAGTTTATTGTTTGCACAGATAATGTGTTTCATAGGGGGCCTCCTCCTCCCTTCATCAGGTCCATTATTTATTTTATGATTCCAGAGTGCTGAACATATCATAGGGGTTAACATACAGAATGTAGCAGGAAATCATGGAAGAAACAACATGAATAAATGAGACTGCTAGACATCACCCTGCTCACAAGAGCTTACTGTCTATCAGCCTGATAAATGGCGGAGGACATCCCCAGAAACACAAAAAATAAACCAGACCTTTTCTTTCATCTTCTGGTCCAAGTCTGATATATCCCCCGGCGTGCTTCATCTTATAGGGAAGTGCCCAGCTGGTTTTTCCTTCAACGGATTGTCTGAGACCTGGGGCATAGCTAGCTTAACTTATACACCCTTAGTAACTTATATACCCTTAGTAGTCTAAACCCCCCTATTACACGGGGCGATATTGAGGAGCAAACGAGCGCTGTCACCACTCGCTCGCTGCCGGCACTATTACACGTGTCGGGAGCAAGCGGGTGAGAGCCGGGGGGGGGGGGTTCAGAGAGGTGCACGGGGGCTGCTTGGGTGATCATTGTCTTCTATTACACCAGACGATTATCGTTTTAACACTGATAATCATGTGATCACTGCCATGTCCAGTTTGTTAAAGAGGTCCGACGAAAGTTTTTATTTAAGTATTGTAGTGCCCCCCCAACAGTTATACAAATCCCCAATATACACTTATTATGGGAAATGCACATAAAGTGCTTTTATCCCTGCACTTACTACTGCATCAAGGCTTCACTTACTGGATAACATGGTGATGTCACGACCCGACTCCCAGAGCTGTGCGGGCTGTGGCTGCTGGAGAGGATGATGGCAGGAGGACACTGAGGGACACAGGGCACTGGAGGGACACTGAGCATACCTCTGCCTTCATCCTCTCTAGCAGCCACAGCACAGCTCTGGGAGTCGGATCGTGACATCACCATGTTATCCAGGAAGTGACGCCACCATGTTATCCAGGAAGTGACATCACCATGTTATCCAGCAGGTGAAGCCTTGATGCTGTAGTAAGTGCAGGGAAGAAAGCACTTTATAAGCATTTTCCATATCAAGTGTATATTGGGGATTTCTCTGGACTTCTCCTTTAAGTTGTGCTCTTTTTGCTTGCCATTGAACACTCGGGTTTATCCGAGCATGCGGCATGTGATTCCCGGTGCCTGAAGAGGTTGGACGCGGCTCTATCCATGTTTTTCAGGCAGCCTTTAGGCTACATCCAACTTGAGCCACTGGTAATCAAATGCAGAACATTCAGGTTCGGAAAAACCCGACCATGAAGACCAGAAGTCAGCCTGAAAAACACCTTCCTCTTCGGTGTCTCCTGTGCAGTATAGGATATATCATCAGGTTAGATTCGTCTAACCTGCTGATAGTTCCCCTTTAACGTTTTTTCTCTCTAGAGTGCCCCTTTAATATACGAAAGTTAGCTCCATGTCATAAAATTCTTCTCCTAAATTCCCTCCTTTCATATATAGTATATTACACTTGCCGCTCATTCTCTAGCTGTCTTTTGTATGTGTCTTTGACATTACTATGGGTAAGTGTATTGTCATAGTAGCTGGAAGTCTCCCGATAAATCATATAATTGTCCGTTTTAACTACAACATACAGCTCCGCACATACGTATTTTGTTTAATGGTTTCCTAGGCAGTGGCCAACACTTTTCCCATACAAAGCTAGAGGCAGATAGTCTGTTTTACGTTATCTATATATTATCGTGACATTTACAGCTCGTTGACTATGTATACCGAGACTGATGAAAATAACCTTCACCAAAAGTGGGAATACAGTTATAAAGTGTTAGGATGGAATTATACGTGCACTTTTTTGTGTTCACTCGAATGCAGATTACTTGACATGACATTGGTATAACCCCTGTGTTCTGTGTGGGCCACTGGATATCTCCAGCACCCCCAAAATTTGGGGACTTTTTTATGCCAAGCATTTCAAACAAAAAGAAGAGATGTAGAATTGGCTGGCGGCTAAAGTGTCTCTCTATGTCAGCAACTTGGCCTTTTCCTGACTTCTATAAATCAAAATGAAGATAGCCACCGTGACTCCTATTCTCTGAATAGGTAGCTCTTAAAGTGGTACTCCACAGAAAAAAAAGTAGTAGCAGAAAGTTATACAGAGTTGTAAATTACTTCTTCCAATACCTATTAGCTGCTGTATGTCCTACAGGAAGTGGTGTTTTCTTTCCAGTCTGACACAGTGCTCTCTGCTGCCAACTCTGTCCATGTCAGCAACTGTCCAGTACAGGAGAGGTTTTCTACTGCTCTGGACAGTTTCTGTAAGACTAGGTTCACACTGCGTTTTTGCAATCCGTTTTTTTTTTCATCCATTTTTTGCAAATAATGGATCAAAAACTGATGAAAAAATTTGTGTGCATCCGTTTTGATCCGTTTTTCCTTTGACTTCCATTGTAAAAGAAAACTGATCAAAACGGGTCCGTTTTTTTTTAACGGACACAAAAATAGTGTCAGCTACGTTTTTGTATCCGTAAAAAAAAAAAAAAAAAACTGATCCGTTTTTTTTACAATAGAAGTCAATGGAAAAATGGATCAAAATGGATGCACACAAATGCATCTGTTTATTTCATCCGTTTTTTTTGCAAAAAAAACGGATGAAAAAAACGGATTGCAAAAACGTAGTGTGAACCCAGCTTAACAAACAGGTGGCAACAGAAAGTATCATGTCAGACTGGAAAGAATACACTTCCTGCAGGACATACTAGTCCACAAAGCCTTGTGTTTCTTTTTTACCTCTGTTATACTTGCCACACGCTACTACATTTACTGATATGTTTCTGGAAGATCGGTGGAAGACCCCACAGAGACAGAGATCAGCTGCTGCTTTAAAAGTTATCCAACTACTAGAAAGCGTACTCCTCACATTCACGTCCATAGGAGAGCTGTCCCCAGGCTCACTACAAAGTATGCTGATGAAATACCTCCTGGGGGGCTGCACATGCTTCTGCTCATGTCAGAGAGTTTGAGATTTTTCTTAACCTCTTGTTGACCTAGACATTTTCATTTTTGTGTTTTTTTATTTTTATTTTATACATCTACACAACCATATCAGGACTTACATTTTGCCAGAAAATATACAACAAAACAGGAAAAGGCCTGTTATCCTTATTCTGTGAGTCAGTACGATTACAATGATACCCAATATATATTTTTTGTTTACTTACTTTTTTAAAAAAGGGATTTTTTTGGCGTAAAAATGTGCTGCATCACAAGATCAGTATATTATAATTCCGATAACTTTGTTCTTCATCTACAGTACTGTGTGAATTTTTTTCTTTTTTTTGTGCAAGCTGTAGTTTTTTATTGATACCCTTATAGTGTATATTCCATTTTGGGTTATTCCATTGTTTTCTGGAATGTGACCCAAAATCTGTAGTTTTTGTATGAGGAGAGGGGGCATGTATCATGTGCAGGTTTTTTTTTTTTGTTTTTGTTTTTTTTCAGCAGGCAGAATTTTTTTTGTGGGCTGCACAAAATTTAACATTTGTTGCGGAAAAATTATCATTAGGTGATTTTTTTACCTAAACAACTTGGCTAAAAAAAATTATGTTAGTGGAGCAGTGGAGGACTGCAGTGCAATTTGTTGCACAAAAATTAAAAAAATCATCTTCCCTCCTGGCACAAAAACTGAGAAATCGGGAACGTGGCATAAATTGTAGAAATTTAGCTAATTTGCCTTGATAAATGTTTGGGATCAATAACATTATATTTATTACTATGGACAACTCCGCATGTGGCAATTCCAATAATGTTTATGGTTTTTTTTTCAGATTTGCAAAATGGGGTTATATTTTTAAAAGTATTTACTTTTTTATAGTTGTTTTTTATTTGTTTGCCCCTCTTGTATAAGAGATTTTGATTGCTTATACTTTTAAGCACATTACTTTATTGCATTTAACTGATAAATCAGTGATCTACTAGTGCAGGCTGTAATAGTTAAGTTCAAGGCGACCAAGGACTGTAATGGTAGCCCATCCACATCCCGCAGTTGCCTTGTAGAGGTGCTGATTGAAGCCCTGACAGTGAGGGCAACTGTCAAGCAACCTCCAAAATGCCACAATTGCTATTGACCATGGCATTTAGAGGGTTACATGACTGGCATGTGAGTAATTTCTGATGTTGGTCAGTGACAGTGAGTGTTGGCTGCTGATACCAGCTGATATCCCCATCCCTGTCTTAACTCCATATTCCCCTGTGCCTTGTTTTGCGTAAAAAAATGTACTGGTTGAGATTAATCTGTTCTCCCTACGGATATATGCACACAGGTTCTTGCAGAAAACTCCACGTGGAATCCGCTACTCGCTCCCCCATACTCCCACTTGAAGTTCCAACCGTCACATAGACTCCATTATATACTTGGGCGGATTCTGTCGTCCGCCCAAAGAATTGACATGTCAGTTCTTTAAGAGGACAGTGGAATCCACCAGATCATAGAATGGAGCCGGCAGAGAGGGAAGCGGCGACGAGTCGAGTCAAATTACTCTGTGGTCATATACCCTAAAAATGGATAGTGCTGAAAGTGTCCGGCAGCTATTCCTCTAATATCACTCTTATTGGATACTGCTAAAATATAAGGCACAATACACACAACCTCACATGAAGTATTGTAATAGTACTACTCCATAGCAACAGTTTTGTGTGAGAAGACAGTGAAAGGGTTCTCTACAACAGTGTTCCACAAGTCCAGTCCTCAAGGCCCAACAACAGGTCATGTTTTGAGGATTTTCTTAGCATTTCACAAGTGATATAATCAGTGCATCAGGTATTCTCACAGGTGTTCTTTGTATGGGATATCCTCAAAACATGACCTGTTGGTCATTGGAGTTGGGGGATCCCTGCTCTATAAGATGAACCCTTCTCTGAAGAAAGTTATCAAGAGATGAACGCAACTCTGTGAGCATGCTTGAGTCCGATCGTTCGGCATTTGAACACCGGTGGCTGAAGAAGTTGGATATCGCTCCCTATGGAGTCCAGGACAACATGGATACAACCTTTGGCTTCTTCAGCCAACGTTATTCAAATGGGAGTCTAGTTGATAAAGCTGTTAATAGCAGAGAACATCCCCCATTACGTTACCATCGAAGATTCTTGAACAGGAAACTGCCTATGTCAACATACCCTTAGGGGTGAAGCTTGTGGTTTTTCTGGTTTTGGAGGATGTTTGATGGAAAGATGGTTGATTCACTGCAATTGCCAAATGTGTAACGAGAACAAATCTTATTCTTATAGTCTGTGATGACTATTGTGCTTCATAATAAGGAAACCTTCTAGAGAAATCTACACGTTTATTAGAGGCTGTTAAAGGCCAGGCCTTCACTTTTATTACCTTACTTTTGTGATTTACGACTGTTAAGAGAAGTTTATGAACTTGCTAGTAAACTCTTAATCCTCCATATGTCGGCACTTAAAACAACACTAAGTGCTGGTCGTGTTTTGCTGGACCAAGTTGAAACCACACTGTTTTACAGGTAGAATTTTGCAGTCTTGTGCTTAAAGGGGTTGTCCAGGCTTAGAAAAACATGGCTGTTTTCTTCCAGAAACAGCACCTATCTTGTCATCGGTTTGGGTGTGGGTTTGCAGCTCTGTTTTATTGAAGTGAATAGAGTTGAATAGTAATACTGCTTACATCCTAAAGACAAGGTGGTGCTGTTTATGCAGGAAAGTAGCTGTGCTCATTTCTTATGGATAAACCTGTTAATAATTAAGGGCTAGTGGCAAAGAACTGCGGGGATCCTTTAAGGGCCTCAAAACTAGCCGCAACTTACCTCATCTCATTTCTGTTCTGATCACTTATTCAGGCTCCAGTTGGCATCTCGGTCTTCTTCTGAAGTGGATATCATGTGACAACTGCAGCCAATCAGCAGCATTAGAGATCATGGGCCATATCTTTCCATTATAGCTCCCATCATTGATCTATGATGCCAGGAGTATGCCTTTTAACCTTGGATGCTGCTGATTGGCTGCAGAAGTCATGTGATGTCCACTCTAGAAGGAAGACCAGGGTGCTGGCTGGAGTCTGAGCAGGGAATCGGTGTGGGATCGGTCAAGGTGAGTACCTGCTTGTTTGTTTTTTAAAGCGTTTTTTAACGTAATTTAACTTTATATGAAACTAGTAATTGCCTCAAGTGTCAACCAAATATAGGAGAATATAAAAAATAAGCTGTAAAATATTCACTGCTGCTCAGCACTGTCTGTGGCATTGTATGTTGAATGTATTTCTGTTTTAGGATGACCCAGAATAGGCCATTGTAACCTTCAGGCCAGAATGTGATTAGCCATAGACGTGAGCCCTATAGCCATCAATGCAATCCCTCATTGTAATTACAGTTTTTACATACCAGTGACTGTACTAATAAAACTGTCTACCATTTAGAGAAAATTAGGCTAGCCCTTTTAAATGACCTGGATTCCGGTATTGATTACGAATAAAATGTGGTTAGAGTGTATTTATATCACTGTGACCTAAATTACAATCTACCTAAACTATTAACACACAGACGGTAGTAATGTTCATGTTTTTTATTTAGCACGTAGAGTAAACATCCACTGTGCAGGGAGAAATATTGAAGGTCTGAGTTCACAACTTCTCAGAGAGTTGTGTCCATTAAGGAAATAACACTGGAAATGTACGTCTCACAAAGAATTTGTTCCTTTTAAAGGAGGACACACAAAGTCTACAGAAAGGGGGAGATTTATCAAACATGGTGTAAAGTAAAACTGGCTCAGTTGCCTTTAGCAACCAATCAGATTCCACCTTTCACTTTCCAAGGAGTCTGTGAGGAATGAAAAGTGGAATCTGATTGGTTGCTAGGGGCAACTGAGCCAGTTTCACTTTACACCATGTTTGATAAATCTCCCCCAAAGACTTTACATAAAGACTGGTTAATGTGAACCTTAGAGGTATGCCAGAATGGCTACGAAGCATTGTAAAGACCAAGGTGTACATCAATCCATGGTTATACAAGTCAAAAAACGAGGTTAGTTGTCCTAGTAATAGGAAGCAGCACCACTCTTTTCCTTCGTTTTGGTGTGGGTTTTGCAGCTCAGTTCCATTTAAGTGAATGGAGCTGAATTGCAATACCACATACAATTATCCACATAGGGGGAGATTTATCAAACATGGTGTAAAGTGAAACTGGCTCAGTTGCCCCTAGCAACCAATCAGATTCCACCTTTCATTTTCCAAAGAGTCTGTAAGAAATGAAAGGTGGAATCTGATTGGTTGCTAGGGGCAACTGAGCCCATTTCACTTTACACCATGTTTGATAAATCTCCCCCAAAAGTTCTGTGTGACGGCCAAACCACAATGGTCTCAATCCCAAAATATTAAAAATACCGTAATACCGTCTACACAATCTTTGGAAACCCACCTATATGTTTCCGTTGTAAAAATCTTTAAATCTTTTTTGTATGCAAATAGAAACGTAACAATAATAGATGTAATTTGTGCTCAAAAGATAACCCAGTAAAAAGTAACCATCTCAACAGAACAAATGGGATTTGAACTCAACACATAGTAATTGCCCTATGCCCAGATGCATAAATACTAAAAAACATATATAAATTCATAATGGTGTAACAGAAGTAAACCTTACAATATCCGATCCTGCACACCCCACTACAAATAGTATCAGCCCCTCAATAATCGGCCCTGCACCGTATCACATGTATATAACCACCATTGTTGGAATCTCGCATGAGTGCATATATTATCCTATAGTACGGTCTTATCCATATTGAACTGGAGAGATGGCGACCACCCTAACCATAGGACAGGGGTGGTGCTGTTTTTTTCAGGAAAGTAGCTGTGCTCTTCTGTTCCTGGATAACCCCTTTAAGATCACTCCAAAAGCACAATGGGTAATCCTAAAGGCGGTAAGAAAGAACCCAAAGGTAACGCCTCAAGATATACATAGATTGAGGTTTTTGCTGTGTCTACTGTTGGGCCCTATTCACACATCCGTAGGTGTCTATAGAGCCGTCATCCGTGCCGCAAAAAAAAAAAAGCACAGGTCCTAATACGGACTACAAATTGCTACATGGACACACCAGTAGATCTCTATGGGATCCGCAATATGCATATAGTGACATAGTATTAAGTACACCCTTTCAGAAATACGGATGCAATATGGATCCAGTACGGGCAACTTTTTGCTGACGAAAAACAATTCAATTGAAAAATATACTGACATGTGAAAAGGGCATTAAGGTAGGGCCCCAAGAGCAGTCAGCCACATGCAGCCGAAATGTGTCACCTCATTCACACATCCGCAAAATTTTTTCGTAATTGCGGATAAATTTTAGATCCCATGTTTTCTATGTGCGTGTTCACATAATTCCCGTAATTGCGGCACAGAAAAACGATAGAGGTCTATGGGATCTGCATTTTTGGGGCCATTACTGACATTATCTCAGTAACAACAAATGCGGATCTGCAAAAATATAGCCTTAGGGTCATATTACTCGGGCAGATGAAGGCTCGATCAATATTGTAACCGAGCGCAGATCTGTTCGGCGCTCGGTTACTGGGTCTATTACACGGCCAGATAATCGTTTAGCTTGGGCTGCACAGACATCGTTAGCAATGTCCGTGCAGCACTTGCCAAAACAGTTTACAATTTACCTGTCCTCCCTCCTGGTCTTGCCCTGCACCCTGTATGCATCCCAGCACTACAGCTTCAGAGCGGCCTGTCTGGGTTGACAGGCCGCTCAGCCAATCGCTGGCTGGGACCGCCGCGGCCAGTCATTGGCTGAGCGGCCTGTCAGCTCAGACAGGCTGCTATAAAGCTGCAGCGTGTGGTGCTGGGAAGCATGCAGACTGGAGAAGACCAGGTAAAGTATTAACTGTTTGGGCTGTTATATGTAGCGATGCACAGTCGGCAGCTGATGATTTTAGGTCTGCTGATGATCGTTTCATCAGCTGATCGTTGACTCTTACATAGGCTGATTCGGCCGATTATCGCTCTGTGTAATAGAGCTCTTATTGTCCATTTACACAGAAAGACTATCTGACAGATTATCTGCCAAAGATTTGAAGCCAAAGCCAGAAACAGACTATAAACAGATCAGGTCATAAAGGAAAGCCTGAGATTTCTCCTCTTTTCAAATCTATTACTGGCTTTGGCTTCCAATCTCTGTCAGATAATCTTTCTGTGTAACTGGACCCGTAATGGTAACATAGTAACATAGTAAATAAGGTTGAAAGAAGACAAGAGCCCATCAGGTTCAACCTAGGGAAATCCTACTGTGTTGATCCAGGAAGGCAAAACCCCCCATGAGGCAGACGACAATTGCCCCATCACAGGGAGAAAACTCCCTCCCGACTCCAATGGCAACCAGAACAATCCCTGGATCAACGTATCACCGGAAATCTAATGCCCATAACTTGTAATATTATATTGTTCAAGAAAAGCATCCAGGCTTCCCTTGAACTTATTTAATGAATCATGTGGCAGAGAGTTCCACAGTCTTACCACTCGTACAGTAAAGAACCCACGTCGATGCTGATGATGAAATCTTCTTTCCTCTAGACGTAGAGGATGCCCCCTTGTCATGGTTACAGACCTAGGAGTAAAAAGATCACTACAAAGATCTCTGTACTGTCCATTCATATATTTGTACATTGTGATCAGATCACCCCTAAGAAGTCTTTTTTCTAGCGTAAATAACCCTAAGCTTGATAACCTGTCCTGGTACTGTAACCCACCCGTTCCCTTAATGACCTTTGTTGCCCTCCTCTGCACCCGCTCCAGTTCAGCTGTGTCCTTCTTATATATCGGTGCCCAAAACTGTACACAGTATTCCATATGTGGTGTGACCAGTGATTTATAAAGAGGCAAAACTATGTTTTAATCTTTAGCATCTATACCTCTTTTGATGCATCCCATTATTTTATTAGCCATGGCAACTGCTGCCTGGCACTGATCACTAAAGTTGAGTTTACTGTCCACCAATACCCCCAGGTCCTTTTCGGAAGTAGTTTTACCCAGTGTTTTATTATTTAGCACATAACTGTACTTATTATTTCTACAGCCCAAGTGCATAACCTTACATTTTATCCACATTAAACTTCATTTGCCATTTCTCCGCCCAAGCCTCTAGCTTCTCCAAATCCCTCTGTAATATGATATTATCCTCCTCTGTACTGATTACTTTACCCAGTTTAGTATCATCTGCAAAAATGGAGATTCTACTCTGTAGCCCCTCAACAAGATCATTAATAAAAATATTAAAAAGAAGTGGACCCAACACTAACCCCTGTGGTACCCCACTAGTAACTAAAACCCAATCTGAATATGTTCCATCAATGACCACCCTCTGTTTTCTATCACACAACCAGTTACTTACCCATTTGCATACGTTTTCCCCGAGTGCCAGCATCCTCATTTTGTAGACCAACCTTTCATGCGGCACAGTATCAAATGCCTTTGAAAAGTCCAGATACACAACATCCACAGCCTCCCCCAGGTCCAGTCTATAACTTACCTTTTCATAGACGCCGATTAGATTAGTCTGACAGGACCGATCCCTCATAAATCCATGCTGGTGCTGCGTCATAAGATTATTTTCACTAAAATACACCAGGAAAGACTGAGATTTCTCCTCTTTTTAAATCCATTCCTGGCTTTGGCTTCAAAAATCTGTCAGATAAATCTTTCTGTGTAAACGCACCACTAGTCTAACACAAAAAACACTAAACAATAAGAGGCCACTTCAAAGAAAGCCACCAAAACATTGTGAGCATCTTATAGCATTAGCCTCAGATAAATCAATCTTGGGGTCATCCTTTTTTTTTTTTTTTTTTTTTTTTAAGAAATTAAGAAATCAATCTAGAATCCAGGGTTCACTTACTTTTTCTTTCAATTGTATTATTTGGCAGAATATTGATGGTTTATAAAAAGAGAAGCAAGTGACCATCCATTTCAGCAGGACTATGTAGTATGACCTCTTTAGTATTAATATCACACACTTATGTCGGAGTGGCAGGTGAATGCCGATTTGTTGTTTCTGTTGCACTATTCTGGGCCCGGTGCCAGTGATTCTTCCTATTCCTCAGCTTCCCCGGGAAATGATTCTCATTTGCCTCTAACATATATACATGTGCCTGTGCTCAGCACTACATTGAGTTTAGTTTAAACTCTGGATGGTGTCTAGAATATTCGGACTGAAGCCTTGGGAAGTCCTTGGACACATGGCTTGTTCTGGTGTTAGTGTATCAGTGTAATGCAGTTATAGCAAGCGAGTACATGCTGTATGAATACTGATCTGGCTGTGCGCTCCTAATCAGGGGAACATTGTGTTCTGCGTGATGCATCCACAACTATTCGGCTGCTTAGAAGATACTAGAAATGGAAATGTAAAGTAGTCTGAGGATTCTAAAGCACAGATCGGTGGATGTCAGTTTTGTTATCCTGACCGTTATGGTTCTGCTGTCTCGTAGCACAAATGTATTAAGGTGCATTAAACCTAAATTTATTTTATATGCACTCTATTATTATGTATACAGACCTAGAGAAAGAGGAGTGGCTGCACCTTACACCTATGGCTGACACTAATGCCTCTCGGCTACATTTAAAAACCAACGCCAGAATGTTGGTATATAATTTGATCAAACCATATTGCCTCATGTACCGCGTGCAGGTCTTCTGGCACACATGAGTCCCTACTCTGAAACAACACTGTTGGTGCGTTGGTAGTAACACCTTGTTCACACTTGTGTTGCTTGGCGGCCACCTTCTCCGCCGGCAGGGTGTGTGGGGGGGCCCATGGGGTGTGGTCCTGTGACAGTGGGGTTGCAGGGCCATTCTGTGGCTTCCCCTCCCCTGTTGGCGGTCACTCACCGCCACAGTGTTGTTTTAGTGTAGGGACTCATGTGGGCTAGAGGACCTGCACGTGGTACATGAGGCAATATGGTTTGCTCAAATTATATACCAACATTCTGGCGTTGGTTTTCGAATATAGTTTAGAGGCATTAATATAGACCATGGGTGTGAGGTGCAGCCACTCCTCTTTCTCTAGGTGTGCGCTATTATTATGTATGTCAGCAACAGTTTCCGGTTTTCAATAGGCACCAGTGAAGACAATGCAATTTTTCATCAATGCTTTACCAGGATCCCATCAAAGTTGGGCTCATGTGCATGGCTGTATTTCATGGCCGGACCTTTTTTCTTGGCTCTTGTCTGACATACAATCTTTATCTTAAAGTGGTTATCCAGCGCTACAAAAACATTGCCACTTTCCCCCTACTGTTGTCTCCAGTTTGGGTGGGGTTTTGAAACTCAGTTCCATTGAAGTGAATGGAGCTTAATTGCAAACTGCACCTGAACTGGAGACAACAGTAGGGGAAAAAGTGGCCATGTTTTTGTAGCGCTGGATAACCACTTTAATGCTGTTTCTGGAAAAAGCGACCATGTTTTTCTAAGCCTGGACATCTTTTATTCTTCCCTGCGTTGTTGGTAACATGAGTCTATGATTAAAGGGAGGGTGAACATGTAAACTCCAGGTTGTTTTTAGTGGGGCAAGGCAACACCACTGAGCCACCTTCCTGCTGTCAATCATCTCCATCTAGTGCCCCCATAGGCTTATAATGGAACAAAAAGAACAGAGATTGATGAAAGCAATGGCTCGTTCTCCTGATCGGTCACAGTCTGAACACTCAAACCCTGACCAATAAAACACTCGATATGTCTACTACAGTAACATTTTAGAAAAGAATAAAAAAAGCACCACTTTCTGTCACAATTGTTCCCTGTACTGTCGCTAGTGGTCTATGTTCCCTTATATTTACTTGTTTGTTTTGTGCTGTTTTTTTATTCCTAAAAGGGAAGAAGTAGATGTAACTTCAGAAAAATGCTGAACAGAATCCAGAGCAAATATCACAAATGTAAAAATAGCAAAACGTGGTCATAGGCGAGAGCAATGCTCACACAAAGAGGCTGCTGGATTTCTAGCAATAGGTTTATAGAACATTCGTAATGTAAAGTATATTCTAGTGTGTTATATATACACTCGCAAAATATATACATATATAGCCTCCTAACTGGAGAGGATATACAAAAATTCCATGAACCCAGTATTAGTAGGAATTAGTGATTCTCAAATATTTTAGGTTATTGGACAGTCATAGCGATGTATATGGAATTAGGTGTGAGAGTAGAGATCCTTAAAGGAAAACAGACCCAAATATAATGGTGATACAAGACATAAGGCTACCACTTCCTTTCTTTTTTTAAGAAGTCTCATTATTGGGTTTTTTGGCCTTTTACACAAGATCCCTGCGATCAGCTGATGGTCGGCGCTTGTTTCAGGCAGTAATGACCGTGTAAGTGAACCGTCCATCTTCTGCTTCTGAAGTTCAAGGTTACCATGCAGTTCTGTTCAAGATTGTAACGTTTTCAGGATCGTTAAAACATGCATCAAAGGCTTTTTACTGTGTGTTTGAGCTTTTTTTTTTTTACTTTTTTTTTTTTGGACTAATAACAAAGAAACAACAACGAATAAAAGGCACTAAGTACAAGAATGATACATTCATAAAATAGCCGGAACAGACATACCACATATAAAGAATGCACAATAACATCATGTTCAAAACAACGCTAAGTGCAAAGGGAGGCACACTAATAAAAGGAGAGTAGAGGGAGGAAAAACAAGCTATAATGTAAACAAAGGGTACATTATTAAACGCACGGACA
The DNA here is from genome assembly GCF_027789765.1 of Dendropsophus ebraccatus. Lineage (NCBI taxonomy): Eukaryota > Metazoa > Chordata > Amphibia > Anura > Hylidae > Dendropsophus > Dendropsophus ebraccatus. Next base: position 187,455,811 of record NC_091455.1, read on the forward strand.
AGTAGTATTTTTAAAGTGACATATACTTTAAATGATGTCGGCCAGACATTCGTTTGGAGACTATCTCTCCCGACACACATTTAAAAAAAGGGATCAAAACGGATCCATTTTTTTTTTATGGACACAAAAGTGAGGTTGACTACGTTTTTGTGTACGTTTAAAAAAAACGCATCTGTTTTTATACTTTTTTTTTATAATGGAAGACATTGGAAAAACGGATCAAAACAGATGCACACAATTGCATGCATTTTTGCAAAAACATGAAGAAAAACGAATTGCAAAAACATAGTGTGAACCCAGCCTAAGTCTTGCTGAGAAGCAGTGTGAGAACACTGAGAAATCCTATTGACTTCAGTGGGGTCCGTCAGATTTTCATTTCGTGTCCGTTTATTTTGCGGGATTTGAGCAGAGATAAATTAACACATGCAGTAATTTTTTGTCTGTTCACATCTTGCATGACACACTGAACTTCCAACATAGCTTCCTGATCAGAGACCTGGTGGAAGTGTGTGCCTAGCCTAATCTCTCTATTACACAAAGCAATAATTGCAGAATCAAGCCGATACGGCAGATAATCACTGCGTGTAATAGAGACAACAATCAGCCGATGAAACAGTCATCGGCTGATCATTTCTTTTGGTTTAGACCTAAAATCATTGGCCACCAACTGTGCAAAGTGTAATAGCGATGCACGGTGGGTGGCTAAAGATTAAAGGGTTATCCAGCGCTACAAAAACATGGCCCTTTTCCCCCTACTGTTGTCTCCAGTTCAGGTGCATTTTGCAATTAAGCTCCATTTACTTCAATGGAACTGAGTTTCAAAACCCCACCCGAACTGGAGACAACAGTAGGGGGAAAGTGGCCATGTTTTTGTAGCGCTGGATAACCCTTTAGGTAAACTGTTCATGCATTACCTCTCCGCCCTCCTGGTCTCCTCCTTCCTTCTACTCTCTTCCCGGTACCACGTGCTGCAGCTTCTCTTAGCTGACAGGCCGCTCAGTCAATCATAGGCCAGGACCTCCGCAGGTATGTGTTTAGAGACAATTTATTATCGAAACAATCAAGTTTTGTCTCTTAATCCAGAAGTTGGGGTTTCCATGGATATGAACATGCACTGAGAGCATAGTGCACACGACCCCCATTGGATCCAAAGGAGGCCGCTCACATTATGGTATCATTGTGTGCTTATATCTATAGAGACCTGGATTTATTGATTAGGAGAGAAACTGGATGCTGATTCGGCAGCGGGCCGTCATGGCAGGTACATTTTCACCATCATCTGCACAGTTGTGTGTACACATTAAAACGTGTGGAAGTTTATAGCTGTGGATCACTCTTATCTGCTGTATAAGTCAATGTAAATCTGTAATTCACTGCTTGTATGTACATAAAACCTATAGACTATGGTTCTCCGATTACTGAGCCATGGGGGTGTCTCCTGGTTTAATACTGACTCTCTTGCGGCTGATCACAAAATGTCATGGAGGTCCTATTCATAAGCAGCACCAAGCCGTGAATGCATTATGTTTGCTGAAAGGGTTTATGGGATTACCATTGATAGTCAGACTGAAGACCGGATGATCGCAGCGAAGGAAATATTTACTAAACCGTGTGCAAATAAAGGGGTTAAACACCAGCGTAGGCGTCTCCTTCCCGTCCTCTCTGCTGGTGCCTGCTGTAATTGTAGTCTACCCTTCACGGTTACTATGGTAACTAAGAATCTGAATCCTGTAGGCCTAGACCTAAAGATAGATGTATGTGTAAAGATGAAAAAAGTAAAAAAAAAAACAAAAAAAACCCCTTGATATAAAGATTAATGCTGGTGTACTGTAATCATTTACTAAACCTGCGACTGTAATTAGATGTGGCGGGATGATTAGTCGCATTGCAGCACCATGTCCTGGAGGGCCCGCATGTTGTCTGCGGTGTATGATGAAATCTGGTGCTTCATCATTATGACTGCTTGATTTACTCACCTTAAGGTGCTGAGATGTCTCGTGGTTTGGAGGACTTCTTACTAGTCATGTCTTGCACTTACCGTGCCTTTCCTGTTCTCGAGGAGACACCTTGTGAGCAAATAAATGGCAACCTGTGAATGCTAGAAGACGAATGGATAAAATATTCAATTGCACAATCCCTGCACAGAATCTCATGGAGTGTGCCGCCATATGGTCTTACATACGGTAGAGAGATTTGCTCCTATGCATTTACGATATTGGATGCATATGGATATACAGTGGGGGCCATAAAAATCTGTGCATGCCCTGTTACCATTTGGAGGTGGTAGAAGGCCATAGAAGACTGAGCAATCTGTATTACAAGTTAGAGGTGGTACAGGGCTGTAGAACTTTGTGGATGCTGTGTTATAACTTGAAGGTGGTCCACGGCCATAGAAGTCTGCACCAAGTTCCACAAGGTAGTCCAGGGCCATAAAAGTCTTGCATGCAGCATTTCAACTTGGAGGTGGCACAACAATGTAGAACTTTGTGCATGCCTTTTTACGACTTGGAGGTGCTATGTTCTTATGCATAAGCCTTACGGTGACCATACACCTTCAATAACTGATGACCAAACAAACATTCAACATAGCCAAGCGTTCCTGTGTTCTCTGTAGGGATGTGGGGGTTAAGCCACAGCTTGAGAGCTCTGACTGTGACTTCTCTCTCCCAGAACCAAGGGGTCAGGCAGTGTTTTTCTATCAAGCCTGACCCTTGTGTCCACTGATAGCATCTGTCGGTGGTCGTCGGGAAAGCCCCATACACTCTTTATAAGCGAGTAGCAGTGGCAAACAAAAGTATAAGGTGTATAGGGGCCTTTTAAATACAAACATCTGTTTTTCAGGGTCATAGTGATTTGTGCATGCTGTATTACAACCTAAAGGTCCTATGGGGCTATAGAAGTCCTGGCATGCTGTATTACAACCTTGAGGTTCTTTGGGGCCATAGAAGTCCGGGCATGCCATATTACAACATAGAGGTGCTATGGGGCCATAGAAGTCCTGGCATGCTGTATTACAACCTAGAGGTGCTATGAGGCCATAGAAGTCTAGGCATGCCATTTTACAACCTAGAGGTCCTATGGGGCCATAGAAATGTAGACATGCCGTGTTACAGCCTAAACTTTCTCAAGTCCTCCTAGTTGGAGGCTGGGGGTCCAATCTTTCTATTTATACACTAGTCCCACAGGTCCTAGGACTTGTGGGATTGTTGTATAAATATTACAACCTAGAGATCCTATGGGGTCATAGAAGTCTAGGCATGTCATATTACAACCTAGAGATCCTATGGGGTCATAGAAGTCTAGGCATGCCATATTACAACCTAGAGGTCCTATAGGGCCATAGAAATCTGAGCATGCCGTATTACAACTTAGAAGTGCTATGGTCTTATGCATGAACCGATGGTTCGGCAAACTTACAACCCTTGCTGCTTATGTCACCGACATCTGATTTTTTCCCATGCTATCATTTGTTATAACTCATTCAAAGCCATTATATTAGTTGTAGTGAATCAACCTGCATTCTCTATAGCCAGGTTATCCGATTTCCATATTAATGCATTCATATGGTGTGACCTTGATCGTGTGATATTGAATATGCTGAAAAATGAGAAGATTTTCACTGACTCTTTCAGGGTGGAGGTTCCTTGACCCCTGGGGCATTGCGTCTTTCTTACCTGCTCTTCGTATACTTTCTCAGTGTCATGAGTTATTTTATTACATATTCAGTAAAACAAATGAATTCCTTATATAAGTTAAACATGTTGCATCCTGCTAGCGGTTTAATAATTCATCAGTTATATAACGCCTGAGCCGTAAGTGCAAAGAACTATTGTATAGTAATTAGTTTTATTGCATTGCAGTGTTATATAGATTTTGCAATGGAAAAGCTGTCTATGATTGTATATGCTATCTGATTATTGTATATACCGTCTGACTATGATTGTATATGTCTGAAGCCCATTCTTCATTATGCAAAGCCTCCATACATTTAAAGCACATGGGGCTTCCTCCCAGCAGGAGCAGGCTGATCTATAACACTGATGGACACATCTGACAGATATGGGTAACCAGTCATCCGTATCTGCCAGTCCACAATAGAAGCTGTCACTCAGGAGCTAATGTACGTGCTACGTTGACCCTTAAACAATTACATTTTCTTTCAAGCCCGAACAATATGAGGAAATTACTGTTTGTTGAGAAATTAGGAGGCCGCTTATAGCCGTCTGAAATAAGCCATTTCTCCATGTATTCTCTACACAAATGTTTTTGCAAAAGTATTTAACTTGACAAGATTTAACAATATATATATATGGGAATAACCCTTTAAGAGTGTTATTTTTTTGTTACATTTAATCCTATTTTAGTTAAAAATTTGGCCGTGATAGAAAATACTGTCAATGAATGTTTGGTCTATTCCATGAAATGGGGTAATGTTGACATTGTGTTGAGTGAAACATTGGGGTGAGCAGATTGACTCTCCTCCAAATTGGAAGGGAGCAAAACCAGAATCTCCTACAAAAGGAAGAGTCACCCATGTGTACACCAAGGCAACCATATGACATCTACAGATATGTGATTGTTCCATTTGGAGGAAATTCTGATTTCTCTAGTATGCAATAGTTTTTCTTCTTCTGGACAAGAGAAAATTTGCATAGTTTTGTTCCCATGTAGCATTGCCTGAAAAATAAATCTCTATAACACAGTAAGTCTACCCCCTCTCCCACTGCGCACCATGGTAGTGAAACATACAAATAAATCCCGGGTTTGGCCCACCTCGCCTTGTCAATCACAGAACCACATTTATCTGCACATATAGCTTTAGGACCAGGAGCAGCACCTGGCGGTACTTCCCCAGGCTGCCTAGCAGCATATTCTGAAATCTGAACGTTTTCCAGATGAATAGATTTCTATGGGGTCATCTGTGTCGGAATTCGAGACAAAAATAGGACAGGCTCTATAATTTTTGGAAAATTTATCTGCACATACAGTTTTAGGACCAGGAGCAGCACCTGGCGGTACTTCCCCAGGCTGCCTAGCAGCGCATCCTGAAATCTGACCTGTTTCCAGATGAATAGATTTCTATGGGGTCATCTGTGTTGGAATTCCAGACAAAAATAGGACTGGCTCTATAATTTTTGGAAAATTATAGAACCTGCCCTATATTTGCTCATAATTCCGGATGCATATCCGTAAACTGGGGCTGGAATTCCAGATGCTTCCATAGACTTCTATTGGGTCATCATACTGAAATTCCAGACAAAGATAGCACGGGCGCTATAATTTCCGGACTGAAGGGTAACCATGCCTATAGGTCCAGAATGTATCCGGATTTCCTGATATAGAACCTGTCCTATCTTTGTCCAGAATTCCGGATAGCTACGGATGCACATATGGTAAATGGGTGGATTTCCGCATGCTCCCATAGACTTCTATGGGGTCATCATGCTTGAATTCCAGACAGAGATAGCACAGGCACTATAATTTCCGGACTGAAGGGTAACCATAAATATATACAGATTTCCTGATAAGAAATCCGGATATATTTCACGGACATGTGGCCTAAATCACGTTAGTACATTATATTATTTTTACTGCAGTTTCCAGAATGCTCTTCATGGCTCCTGTGCGGAAAGCCTTGGTTATCTGTTTAATGCCATATTATAACACAACATTTAGATATAATACATTTTTTACCCTTCTCTCCCTGTTTTTCCCCTTACAGGTGTAGCCGATGAACTAGCTCTTGCAGAAGAATGCAGACGTCGGGGACAGAACGCTTTGCCATCCAGCAGTAGGCCTTCCAGACCTCACAGACCACCTGCCCTTTCCAGGCACGGTCACAGCTACATAAGCGATGAGGAGGAGGACGATAGGCTGCGGGGCTCAAACCTCATTGGGGATTCTCACTTATTTTCCTCAGGTGCGCAAAAAGAGAATGGGGAAGGGGTTACAGTTGACAATGTGCACATCAGCCAGTCATGTAAATGTACAACACTGCCTGACAAAAAGCACAAACGCTGCTGCGTTCTGTTGTAATAAAACCAGGTTTCCAGGTCTTCAAACAAAAAGAGAGATGGATTTTACAGCAGTCATTAACAAAAGTCACTGTTCTTCAAGTGTCTTCCTGGGGATATCACGAGAAATTTTGTCCCCCTTATCTGCATTGTATACTTAGGATATTATTATAATCCATGTTTTTTTTTTGTATTTAGAAGTAAAAAAAACCCCAGCTATATATAATTGCATTTGTCCCATTTCCACAGTCATATCCCCGTATTTAGGTAGACATGTAAAAGATCACATGCTGACTGCCCGCAGCTACCACTAGAGGGAGACAACTCTATACAGTAGTAGTAGTAATAGTATTGAGTCCAGTGTAAACCAGTATACAGTAAGCTTCCCATAGTGGTGGCTGCAGAAACGGGTATGTTCTGTTCTGTATGTCTATGTAAGGGATTTGGAGCTGTGTTGATAAAGCAGAGCTCTGTCCAGTATGCAGATTTATAAGGAAATAGATCAGTACAGAATTTCCCCCAAAAAAAGGCTCCACTTCTGAATTGTTAATCTAAGAGGGGTTATCCAGGGCTAGAAAGACATAGGGGCACATTTATAAAGACTGGCATACACCTCTTAGTAAGGCACCTGGCACAGGCTTACCGATACAAATCATGTATCCTGATAAATTAGGTGTGGTAGGAGGCCACACCTCCTCCCTGCGTTGCCACGCCCCCAGCGTGCCCGTCAGGCGAGCTGGGGCTATGACTGACCCCTTTCCGTGGTGTACGCTTGCTCATTGATAAATGTGCCCCATAGTTGCTTTGTTTCAAAAACAGCATCACATTTGACATCTGTCCTCTTAAAACTATATTACAACTATATTATAATTTAAGTAGGACTGAGCTGCAATACCACACACAAACTGAGGACACGGGTGGCACTGTTTCTGTAAATAAGCAGCTATGTTTTTTATTATTCTTGGATAACCCCTTTTAAAGGTTCATATTGGCTAAACAAATAAAAGCAGTACTCACCTGCCTGATTCTTCTGCTGCTGCTATTCGCATTAGGTCCCTGCTGAACACCCTCTTCCTGGTCCCATCAGGACACACAGGAAATGGTTTATGGCAGCCATTGATTGGTTGAGCAGGCACTTCCTGTATGCTAGGATTTGACCAGGAAGCTGAGATCAGCAGGAACCTGGTATGTCTTGGAATAGAATTAGCAAGGGAGTCAGGTAGGTGGGTAACCTGTTTTTATTCATTCTATTAACCCCACCTTAACCCTTTAAAAAAAATATTTAAACCAAATAAAATAATATAAAATAAACCAAAAAATCCCTTTAAGCCTCCCTTTGGAATTCACAACATGTACTTACAGAGTTTCTCTACATAAACCCTGCACCTGATGCTGTGGATTCATTATTGATTTTATGGTATGTCCACAGTGTATACGCTATATGTGTGAACATACCCTTAATGAGGATATTACTAATAAGTGTATCCTAAGATTCTTACCCTGACGTATTTCTCTGACATGCAGCTTTGGAATAACACTGTGTTACTCAGTCGGTCTCAAGTCCTTGGCTTGGTTGTAGCAGAGTGGAATTGGTGTGTTGTTCTTGCAGTCGGCTTTAGCATGTCCTTTGTTGATATAAATTAATCCTAGCCGCCCTTAGAGCCGCGCAGTCTGGTGTAATCCTCTCCGTTGCTTATGATGGTTCTCGCTATTCTGCTCTATAACAACTCTACAAGACGCTCGCCAGCAGAATAAGAAGCAGCAGTCAGCAGGAGATCTTTCAGGCTGCAATACTTTGAGCGTTTCACCTTTTGCCTCATAACTCCAGGTGCAGAGGGCAGATCCAGACCTGATGGAGTTATGAAGTCATGTAATATATCAAGTGCCATAAACATCCAAATATAGGCGAGCTGACTGTATGTGTGTTTTATGGAGATGGAATAGATGCATAATTGCATAACATTAATACTAACTGGAGAAAAGGCATGGTACTGCATTGCCTCCACTTATCCTAACTCACAGTAATAATCCCTGCATGACATACTGTAATTCCCTGTACTCTGTGGAAGTATAGACTACCATGGCATATATCATGCAGTACAAAAGTGGGAAGGATTAGAGGTGCTGCGTGTAAATGAAAGGATATCATTCGTCAACTGTTAGTTCTTATGCGATTAGTATGGGCTTTTAAAATAAGGTTAGTTGACTTAAAGGGATATTCTAGCCAGCATTTATTACCTATCCAGTGGAATCCCCACTGATTGGCAGAACATCCCTGAAGAAGACGGTTGTTTCACTAAATGAGGACTGATCTGAAGAATGGGCAAGAGTTTAACTCGATGTGTTTTCTTTAAGGCACTAATAGGGTGCTATTCTACAGTCAATAGGTGTCCCAGCTGGCAGACCCCACTAAGGTTTATCACCTCGTTCATCAAATGGATAGGTGATAAATGTATCAGAAAAACCACAGTTCTCTCCAGCTCACTTAAAATATAATCTTTATTTCATATATTGTTAAAAGGCCGACGCGTTTCGGGCTGGCTTGCCCTTAGTCATGGCTCTGTTTCCTTGGGTATGTAAACGACTCGCGAATAAGGAGATCGCCACATTAATCATTTTGTCAGTCTTTGAGGACATCTTCACTTGTCCCTTCCAATAAGATTTAGGGGATTGAGAAGAAGTAGACAGACATGGCTACTTTGTGCCAACAGTAGTGTGCCATCGATGTCCATGGGTTGTGTGTAGTATTGCATCTCAGCTCAATCACTTTAACCCTTTGAGGACCAGGCCCAAAATGACCCAGTGGACCGCGCAAATTTTGATCTTAGTGCTTTCGTTTTTCCCTCCTCCCCTTCTAAGAGCTCTAGCACTCTCAGTTTTCTATCTACAAGCCATGTAAGTGCTTGTTTTTTACAGGAATAGTTGTACTTTGTAATGGCGTCATTCATTTTACAATAACCTGTATGATGGAATTCCAAATATATTATTTATGAAGATATAAATCGTAAAAAAGAATGCAATATGGTAACGTTTGGGGGGTTCCTGTGTCTACGTAATGCACTATATGGTAACAGCGACATGACACTATTATTCTATAGGTCAGTCCGAACACAACCATATGCAGGTTACACAGATTCTCTAATGTTATATATTTTTTTTTTTATGAAATCCTTTTTTTTGGCAATTAAATATTAATAAAATGGGCCTATTGTGACGCTTATAACGGTTTTATTTTTTCACCTATGGGGCTGTATGGGGTGTCATTTTTTCCGCCATGATCTCTAGTTTTTATTAATACCATATTTGTGAAGATCGGACGTTTTGATCACTTTTTATTGATTTTTTTTAATATATAATGTAACATAAAATCGGTAATCTGCGCACTTTTTCCCCTCTTTTCGTGTACGCCGTTTACCGGTCGCAATGACGCTTGTTATATTTTAATAGATCGGACAATTACGCACGCTATGGTATATTATATGTTTATCTATTTATTCATTTTTATATGTTTTATTTATATAATGGGAAAGGGGGGTGATTTAGACTTTTATTGGGGGAGGGGTTTTGGGGTAGTGTGTTAGTGTTTTGAACTTTTTTTTTTTTACACTTTTGAAGTCCCTTTGGGGGACTTGTACATACATTACTTTGATTTATACACTGATGAATGCTATGCCATAGGCATAGCATTGATCAGTGTTATCGGCGCTCTGCTCATTGAGCCTGCCTGTGCAGGCTCAGTGTAGCAGATCGCCGATCGGACCGCATGGAGGCAGGTAAGAGACCTCCAGCAGTCCGTTTCAACGATCGGGACCCCCGCAGTCACACTGCGGGGGTCCCGATCGGTAAGTGACAGGGGACTCCCCCTGTCACTTACACTTAAACGCTGCGGTCGCGCCGCGATCGCGGCGTTTAAGGGGTTAATGACACGCGGCAGCGCAATCGCTGCAGCGTGTCATTACCGGTGAGGTCCCGGCTGCTCACTGCAGCCGGCCCCCACCTCCTATGAAGCGCGCTCCGCTCCGGAGCGCGCTTCATAGCGGGAATAACACCCATGACGTAAGGTTACGTCATGGGTCGTCTGGGGACAGACTTCCATGACGTAACCCTACGTCCAGGGTCGTCTAGGGGTTAATGGAGCCAAGGTGCACTGCCAGACACAACTCGTTGGGTTGCTTCGGAAGATTATGTGGAGCGATCTGTTTTTTGTGGACCTGCAGAGCATTCCCAGCTCAAACTGTGGTGGACTGGTACAGTGGATGCAAGTACGTTAATGGTAAAATTTACGGTCAGTAAAGTTAAGAATCGCTAATGCTTTTTGCCCCCTTTTCTCGTATGTACATAATAAATCTTACAACCTGTCAAATTTTTCATGGATATTTTTTCCCTTTAGGACACAAAGAAGGAAGCAAGAGAAAGCGGCAAAAGCATCGAGAGGAGCAAAAGAAAATCAAGTCTTCCAAACCGTACCACTAATGTGAACCCCCAAGATCTCTATACCGTACACTGAAGAGCATCACCGTTCCATGGCCGCAACACCTATCTTTTTTCTTGTATATATATATTTCTATCTGAAGCTTTGTCACCTTATTAGACTAAAATAAAATGAAAAAAAAAAAAAAAAGTAGAAATGGCTCCAATGCTGGTGGCCCATCTTTCTACACACTGTGAATTAGTTTCCCTCTGCTGGTACCTCCATTGTGCTTAGGCAGTGTCAGACAGCTATGCTCGGCACAGGGAATCGTCTTCACTGGATGTTGGAGAGATTGCGGTGCCCTTGAGTTTGGTCGTTGCTTTTGTTATTTCCCAGAATTGTAAGGGGTTTAAATTATATTGTGGTTGCACTAGATATTTGTTTTTCCTTTTCCTTTTCTTTTTTTTTTTTTAGTGTATAAAGCAGTCGGTACATAAACATATATACAACATGCTTAGTAGTAATGGGGTTTCAGTTTGGCAGTAGGTAAGGTTTGCCAATGCTTGTTAAAAATTTTTAACTTGTGTACCCTGCCTTGGAAATAAATGTGCCACACTGATTCATGTGGAATATGGTCTGAGTTTTCATTGCGTCTTTCTTAGTATTCTGCTAAAATATTACAAAAGTCTAAGCCAACTATTTGGTGAAACTAGTACTTGAAGCTGGTCTGACATTTCAGGTTCTTTATTAGGATAAGCTGTGTGTATATGAGTGAAGATGATCAAACATCGGGATTTTGCAGGTTCAAGCGAACTCGAACCTTCTAGAACCTGCAGCATTTGATTCCCGATTCCCATTCCGTCAGGAAGGAGGAGACAGCTCGGGTACCGCCTGGAATTCCGGGATACAGCTTATTACCTAGGCTGTATCCCGGAATTTCAGGCGGTACTCGGGCTGTCTCCTCCTTCCCCACCGAACGGGAAGGCTTTGGGAATCAAATGCTGTAGGGTTCACTCAAACCCGCAAAATACCGATGTTCGATCATCTCTATAAATGAGGAGTAGCACTATTTGTGACCATATAGATGGCATTTCAGCTTTCCCCTCTGCAGGCTTCTTTTCTAATTTTCAGTTTTCTCTGATCTAGTGAGTGGATCTTAGCCTCTATGATGTCTCCCATACACTGCACACACACATAAGAAGGGATACTGCACACACACATAAGAAGGGATACTGCCCTCTATAGCACACCCCCAGAAGCTGCAGCAGCATGGAGAATATTATAGACTAAACTGTGAATCCAGCACTGGGATGATATGATTCCTTATAGATTGTCACTGTACCTCTCCAGCCACTAACCCCTCCCCTCTCCATAGACTCCTGGGGGCAGCTGTCACTTGATCCCTTTGTGAACTGCCCAATATAAGCAGTTTAGTAAGAGTGAATGATCAGTTTAGTACGTAGGGAGAGGTGGAGAAACCGTAATTATTAGTGTTTCTAGAGCGGGCACTAAAATGCTTGAGTAGTCGAACATTTTTCAATGCTCTAGTGCTCTACTTGAATAACAAACCCCTATGAAATCAATGGGAGACTCTAGCATTTAACCAGGTGCCCCCTGCTTGGCAGAGTGGAGGGTGCCTGGTTCACCTTCAAGGGATGTGTAAACGAAAATGTGCAGAATAAAATGCAAAATGAAGGAAATGCAAAAGGTTACACCAAAAAAACACTAGAACTTTGACTGTATGCTGTCAATTGACAACATACCGCCAGAGTTCTTAAGTGTCTTGCAGTTACATATTGCATTTTTAATTCAAATTTTTGGATATTTTGTTTACACATCCCTTCACGGGACGAAATATACAAAAAATTTTGAGAAAAAACGCAATATATTACTGCAAGGCACATTAAGATTCCAGCAGTATGATGTGGCTTGCAGTTACCCAAGCACTCCGATACTTGATCAAGCATACATGTTCAACACTAGTAATTATATGTATTATAAACAGGGCCGTTCTCTGCTGCCTGAGGCAAAACCAGTGCAATTTTGACAAACTAGCCCATGGATGAAGTTATAAAGAAAATCCATGGTATATTACCGGTCGATGCATTCAGGACCTATATGGCTAAAACAAAACTTGCGCAGAAAACGGAATGCTTCAAAGAAATGTCCATAGCCGGTAGTTGCCACTTCCTCAGTGCTGACTAATATATTAATGATACCCGCATGCAGTTGCCTGTAGTAGCTGTTTGTACACTGTACCTCAATGCGCCTTAACATTGTCAAGCACTTATATCAATGATTTCAGACTAAATTTATTTGCTTTGCTGCAATTTTGCTAAAACATTTTTTATTACTTTCAAAACAACAGAAAATCAATTTATGATGTGGAACAGTTGTCATTATACATGGCTATAGGATTTTAACAAAAAATAAATAGGACTAGCCTCTGTTCATTCTGTTTCTGTTCACAGCTCTTTTATTTCAATTATTAGCTATGCTCTTCATTTCAGTCTACTAAAAACTTTAGTTTAACTATAATTTTATCGGTGGGGGTCTGGGGATGAGAACCAGCGCTAGGGGAGAAGCCCATTTTTTTAGAGCCTTAGCTTCTCCCTGTCACCCAGACTTCCACCAATCAAAACCTTTGACTTGTCAAAAGTTTTCTGAAAGGACAACTACACTTAAAAGCAAATCTATACCCACTGACCCACCTCTCTACTGGTACAGTTCATTATATTAACTAAAGTCCTCTCCGAGCTTGTTTTTCAAAACACTTGTGGTGCCGTCTTTGGGGTGAAAAATCATCTTTTATTGTGCAGCAGCAGTGTCGATGACTGTACCCTAGGTCTGCGACATTTCTTGGCTCTTCAACTGCCCCTTCCCCCAGTTATAGTACCGCCCCTGGCCCGGATCTCTGCTGTACAACTTTGGTTACACAGTAGCAATCCCAGAATCGCAGGTGCAATAACGGGCTAGTCTGGAACAAGAAGCCGAGCTGCGTCACTGCACCTGCACTGTCTGGGATCGCTATGGCACATGCTCAAGTAACTAGCGTTATACAATAAAGATCTGGGCCAGGGTAGTACTAGAATCCACCAGGGGGGTGGTGGGGGATAAGTATAACCAAGAGATGTCATAGGCTTAGGCAACAAACGCTCTAGGTCCCGCCTTACTGACATCGCTGCTGCACAATAAAATATGATATTTCACCCTAAAGACGGCACCACTAGGATTCTGAAAAACACATTAAGGAAGAACTTAAGTTAATCTTACAAGTGGTACCAAAGGATTGGGGGAGGGGGGGTGTCAGTGGGTAAGGATTTGCTTTACTGCTTTACATGTCTCCAATGACTGACAGCCAACCAGCCTGTCATTTGTCAAGTAGTCAGCACTGGTTAACACTTAAGAAGCAATGGTGCTCATGCGGGGATTGCTGGGAGTTGGGGTGCTGCCACGCTTAAAGGGGTAGTGCGGCGGTAAACAATTATTCACAGAATAACACACATTACAAAGTTATACAACTTTGTAATGTATGTTATGTCTGTGAATGGCCCCCTTCCCCGTGTCCCACCACCTTCACCCGTGTACCCGGAAGTGTGGTGCGCTATACATACCTGTCACGTGCCGACTCGTCTCCGATCTTCAGTCTGCGATGTCATCTTCGGACGGCCGGGCCGAATCCCTCCGAGCGTCCTAAGTGCCGGCCGCCCTCTTCAGCGTCATCAGATGCTCAGCCGCGATTGGCTGAGCACAGTTTGGCTCAGCCAATCGCGGCTGAGCAGCCGATGACGCTGAAGAGGGCGGCCGGCACTCAGGACGCTCGGAGGGATTCGGCCGGCCGGCCGAAGACGACATCGCAGACTGAAGATCGGAGACGAGTCGGCGCGTGACAGGTATGTATAGCGCACCACACTTCCGGGGACAAGGGTGAAGGTGGTGGGACACGGGGAAGGGGGCCATTCACAGACATAACATACATTACAAAGTTGTATAACTTTGTAATGTGTGTTATTCTGTGAATAATTGTTTACGGCCGCACTACCCCTTTAAGTAACCATCAATTTTGCACACGTCATATAAAACAAGAGATAAACGCAACTCATCGCCTAATCATTCTGCATACCTAAGGAGTATGAGAAAACATGGACATAGCCTATGGCTGTATCCATGTTTTCCAGGCAGCCTTAGGGCTGCATCAAAGGTCTTCAGCCACCGGTAATTGAATGCTGAACAATCGGACTTGAGCATGGTCGAGTTGCGCTCATCTCTATATAGGACCTATTTCCTGTAGTGAGACTAGGAGTGTGTTTAGCTACATGCTGCTCTTGGATCACTCTAACATTCGGTGGGCATACCAACACCCAGAACCCGACAGGGTAAAAATTTCAGCAGGCCCGTGCAACAGGTCAAAAATGACATTAACGGTTTTTAAATCAAGTTTCATTTCTAAAAAATTTAAGAAGTTTTATTGTTTTTATTATTTTTTTTTTAAGTATCTATATTATATAAAAATCCTGAAATCTTACAGTTTTCATTCTGGCTGTGACTTCCTGTTCTGTACAGATCACTTTCCATCAGTCTCCTCCTTATCGCAGTCAGGAGTACAGTAGTAAGGTGACACCAGTCTATAGATAACTGAAGATCTACTGACATTTACAGAAGCTGAAGCTCAGAGATCAGCCTCCCTTCCCTGTGGAATGACCTCTGCACAAGCCATGCAGTAGGCCCAGAAAGCATATCTCTAAATGCTGTTAAAAGAGTACAGGCAAGATTGCAGCCCCCCCCCCCCCCCAACTATGTAAAAAAAAAAAAAAAAAAAAACTGAACCATAATAGAAAAAAAAAGAAAGTCTTAGGCCTTGCATGTTAGGACATAACTGACCCAGAATAAAAAGCAAATGAAAAAAAAAAAATGCAAAAGTATATTATCTAATCCAGGGTATTGAAGCCTCTGAGAAGCAGTTTATTTCTTATTTTGAGAGCGTAAAGAATATTTTCGTTCTATTTAAAACCAGCTCTTTATATTTCTAAGAACAATGTGCAGCCTGTTCCAGACCAGAGAACATTCACTTATGATTCACTGTGACTAATGTATTGTAATTACAATAAAGATCCGCGCTAAAAACAACTTGTGCCTTTTACCATTCGTACACCTGCAAATGCGCTGGAGTGTATGGAGCGTAGCGGTTGTGTGGTGCGTGGGTTTGATTATAGGGTGGGCAGCTCAATTCCTCAATTTATACAGTCAGGGGGGATTCTTTTTCTGAAGTCTCGTCATATAATAAAGAGGTTACGTGAGATCAGAGAAACATTGCTGTTTTTGTCAGAAAACAGTGACTTTCTTGGCCTTGGGCCTCTGTTGGTATTGCAGCATAGTCCAGACGCTGCCTGTGGTGTGTTGTTTTAAGCAGAAAGCCGCTATGTTTTTCTAATCTCACACAATTCCTTATATATGGGGAAGCTGATTTAGGAGAAAGACTGTATTATTATAGGTTTATCCTTTATGCAAATGCAATAACAAAACTGACAAAGCATTGGTCTGGTTGGTGGGCGCTGGTATACTTAGCATTTCATGTTTCGGGAGGAACCGGTATAAGTAGTAGTGTTTTCTGCTATTTATTCAGAGGCTATAAAAAATAGAGGCAATGCCATGGAGGGCAAGGGTATTTGGAGATAATTTTACTAAATGTTCCAGGTAATGATGATCTCATTAAGCCGTCTGCCTGTCAACGCTGCTCTCCTCCCTCCTGATCCACCCTGAATGCCGGGGAAAAGCTGAACCCAATCCTGGGAAACCGCGAGAAGTTTCCCACGATTGGATCCAGCTTTTCCCGGCATCCAAATGAAGCGCTTAGCTTTGTTTACATCTGCGATTTGATCATCTCTAGGCCCAGGCAACAAAAATCCTACCTGCAACTGTGCATTATATAATAACTTTTTTTTTTTCTGTAAGTAACTTTTAGTCTTGATGAAGGGCTTGTGCTGATGGCTGAAATCTATTTTTGATAATGTTATGATCCTGTGTATAGATTTTCTTTACTATGGGCTATGACTAGAGACGATTGAATTTGAGCATGTTCTGTTCCGTCCAAACCTGCGTGTGCAAAATTTGATTAACTGGAATACATGGATATAGCCATAGGCCATAGGCTGTATCTATGTTTTCCAGGACTACCTAGGGCTGCAGCCACTGGTAATCAAATGTCGCACACTCGGGTTTGGACGGACCAAACTGTGCTCGAGATTCACTCATCTCTAGCTCTCACTCCAAATAGTTTAAAGAAAAATACTTTTTTTTTTTTTTTGACAATGTTGTAGACTTCGCTAAACTTCTTAGGAAACTCAGTGACATGGATTGTGCAACCAAATAATTTGTGCGATTTCTCTTCCTGTTGCACAACTTTGTTAGATCCAACAAGAAAGACAAAAAGTGATGGCACTGCCTGGCTCTCCACTAGATGGCACTCTATCTCAGACTGGGTCCGGTGTGTGGTGGTGCTCAATCCGAAATAAACATGCTGTATGTACAATGAATAATGAATGTGTACAGTGCCTCCTTTTATCTTTTATTCATTGTACAACTTTTTTAGAGTTGTGATTTGGCTGTGAAGAAAACCAGCAAGTTGTGGAAAAGTTGCAAGCAGGTCAAAGCCCTATATGACTTATATTGAGTTGTGTACAACTTGCATCCAAAATGCAACTGGTTTAGATTTTTTTTCACAGTCAAATCAGGCTGTGCTCCCCAACCAAGATTAAACTTTGACCTAAGTACTATCTCAGTATACTTTATCACACTCCAAGATGTGGAATCTGGACTTAGCTGCTAAAGTCACCAGGCCGCTTACCAAGATAGGTCCAAGTGTGGGTAATGGCTGGAGCAGAGGGCATCAGTGCAAAGCACTAACGAATAGAGATGTTTGAACATCGGAAAATCGTAGGTTCGATCGAACTCGAACATTCTCGAACCTTCCGCATTAGATTGCTGATGCATTCCTGGGGAATAAGTTTCCGGATAAGAAAAACTTATTTTCTATTATAAGTACATTAAAAGTTATATAGATGTGTCTATATAATATATTACCGTATCTGTGCGGTTCTGCCACACTGGTAGCTGATAGAAATCCGGAAATTGAAAAAAAATGGCCCCTGTGCCAATTCACATTGTCTCCTGCTCCTTCTGCTATCCCCCCTTAGGAGACAAATCTTACATGCCTCTGTCTCACATTGTGTGTGTTTGCTGATGATGCAGACAGGGGGCAGGGCGTGATCTCACAGGAGGCTTGGCTGGATAATCCAATCCCCTGACTGATTCACCATCTCTGACCGGACAGAAGCAGGTGCAGCACTAATTTTACTGATTGTGATGGGTAGGGGACTGTGATGATCATCTGAGGGAAAGCATTGCATTCTGGGAAATGCTAAACCAGGAAGGACAGAAACACAATGCAGAACAAAACCCCCGCAAACAAATGGATTTTTGGTAGTTTCAAAACTGGGATAGACAGGTAAGTAATGCTATATGCTTCTGCAAAAGTTTCATTTTTTTTAACCTCTACCTGGAATTCCCCTTAAATCAAAGCAGGATGGGAAAAGGGCCAGTGACCTAAAGTGGCCATGTAATAGACACCACTCTAATAGATCACAATGGATAGTCAGAATGGGGAGCCATCACTACCAGCTGAAGATCCAGTGTGGATTAATGGAAAAAGCAGAGGACAAAAAACAGTGGCTTCATCTGGCCCTTCTATCCCACCCACCAGGGTACCATAGCTCCTGGTCCGGGAGGCGTGACACCTCTGCAGTCACTGACTGGCTGAGTGAGCAGTTACTGTAGTGTCATGACAACACAGAAACCGAGACTAGGATGGGTAAGTATAACTTCATTATTATGTTAAAAGAAAGAAGGAGAGCGCTATGTGCAGAAAAACAGAATGAAGCCACACAGGAGACGGGGATAAAAACTCACTCACCTGGTCAGGTTGGGCATAGGGCACAACACTGATAGAAGTATTGGTTGGAGAAACCCAGGCAGAAATGGGATTATGAGGAGCTGCAGCCAAGGTGACAATCCGGGGAATCCCTCCGGTTCAGAATCACTTTGGCATATGGAGAAAAAGGAGGACCACGATTGGCACTGCTCTTCTTGATGGGATCTTTAATAGGACAGCACAATACATGTTGTGTGTATAGTATTGTGCTACCCTAATAAAGATCCCATCCACAAGAGCAGTGCCAATCGTTGTCCTCCCTTTTCTTCATTATTATGTTCCCATAATCCATAAATGCACCTATCTCTTATAGATATATATTCTCTGACATTTGATCCGGCCAAATGAACAACTCAAAAGAAATAACATTGATGTAACCCAATCAGCACATTGTGTAGATCCTCAATGTAAATATCCATATAATATATTCAGCATATCATACGTGCATCAATAAATGTAAATAGGTTGTTGCACTATTTAAAATACACCACTTGGGGGCACCCTTCACTGCAAACAAAATTTAACACAGCCGTATACTGGTCAGACAAGTCACAGGACTGTATATCAACAGCCTAATTATACTGTATTAAATACTGTTTGCTTATATATGGCAGCCGCTAATGATAGTGATGAATGTACGCTCAGGCGCTCACTAGATTAATAAATCAAAATAAATAAATACCCCCTAACACCTGAAAATATAGATGGAAGAAAAGAAAAAAAGCACAATGTCAGTCCTCTAAGGCAATAAATACCATTATTATGTATCTTTGGAGAGGAGGCCTTGAATGCACTGAGATAAGCAGATATCATATTTACTTATTACCGGGCTGGAGTATCTGAGTATCCGGAATACTGAATACGAATTAGAATTTCAAATTAAATTGAGAGATGAATGTATGATTTATTGTGTTAAATGTGCTGATCCAGTATATATATATATATATATGTATATATATATATATATATATATATATATATATATATATATATATATATACGCCATATGGAGAGAGATTAGAAAAATAAGAAAACTTGTGTCTGTTGGATTACACAATATGCAAGTACAATTTCAGTTCATGAGCAGAAAGGATAAGAGGAGATTCACACATGCAATGTTGATGCAGTTTTTAAAGCCAAAGAATTGTATAGAAATCAGCTGATTCTTTCTATATATCTGACTTCCCTTTATAATTCACTCCTGACAATGGCTACGAAAGCTGAATCAAAACAGCCTGTGTGACCTACCCAAGTGTTTAAAGGGAATGTATCAGACGATGACCTATTGTTTCAAATACTTTTTTTTATGTTTAACATATTTTTTTAAAGAATTTTTGCTGATTATTTGTCCTAATTTTCAAATTATTTTAAAATATTCCAGTTTTCATTCTAGCCGCTAGGCCTAAAACTAAGCTGAGACTTCCTGTTCGGTAGAGATCATTTTCCAACAGGGTCCTCCTTATCATCACAGAAAGGAGTTCAAGGACATGTAACCCCGAATATACAGGTAACAGATCTACACCCAATAGCTGCTGATCACAATCAAAACATTGTAATATTACAAATATTACAATTCAGTCCACAGGAGTTTCCGAAGCCTGGATAATCCCTTTAAAGGTAGTGTTCACTAATTACTGAAAGAAGCCTAAGGACCTAAGGGTCCTATTCCACAAAACGATTTTTCGTTGATTAATGATAAATGATCTCAAACGACCGCTATGGCGAACGACCTGAAATCGTTCACCCAATTACATGGAACGATGTTCAGTCGTATCTACTGCAACGACCAGACGATGTTTTATAACATGCGAACGATTTGCAAACGATCAGGGATACAAATAGGTACAAATTCTATCAAACGATTTTTTGAACCATAATCGTCCGTTGTAATTACCAGCCTAACTTTCCTACGCTCAAGAATGGCATATCAGTCTAGTCATGAGGCACCTGCAGGACGCTGTAGGAATTTGTTTGGGTTTTTTTTTTTACTGATACCCCAGTGACAATGATAGCAGCCATTGATATTGCATATGTTTCAAAGACATGTCTTCTTTATACAAGACTTTGCTGCTCCTCTGCTCTTGCCCTAAATCAGCGAACTGATCCCAGTGGCTCTTCAGCTGTTACAAAACTACAACTCCCAGCATGCCCAGATAGCTATTGGCATTGTAGTTTCACAACAGCTGGAGGGCCACAGGTTGAGGATTGCTGCCCTCTAGTGGTGATCAAATTAGGTGCATAGGAATTTGTGCTAGAATATTATAGTGCTAGACTTCTATGTATTATGGCTGATCTACCATATATTATATACTATACTTGAAAAGTATTACATGAATAATACACAGGGGAATTGCATTATTATGACCACCTGACTATATCCAGAGTAAGCACCTTGGGCAGCATGGACATCGGTTAGGGCCCTTTTACACGGAACGATAATCTGCCAAAACAGGCCGAATCATCAGACTATTGCTCTGTGTAATAAAGACAACACTCAGTCGATTGTGTAGTTTAAGCTAGCTTAAAAATCAACGGCTGCTGGCTGCGCATTTCTAGGTGTAATAGCGATGCACAGCTGTCGACTGAGGAATGTGAAAGGATAATAATAAACTTTATTCTTACCTGTCTACCCTCCCCCGGTGTTCTTCTTGCTTCTGTCCACTACCCGCAGCCACTGCCAGCACTTCTGAGCCAGTCTCTAAAGTGACAGGCTACTCAGCCAATCACTGTCTGTGGTGCTATCCTGCCACAGCCAGTGATTGGCTGAGCAGCCTGTCACTTCAGAGACTGGCTCAGAAGTGCGAGTGGCGGCTGTTGGTATTGGGCAGAAGCGAGAAGGACACGGCAAGCATGGAAAGATAAAGTATAAGGTACAGGCAATTTTAAGAAACGTTATAATGGGTTTATTAGCCGAAAAATGCATTTTTATCATGAAAAAGCAGTTTTAAGCTCTCCCCCCTGTCTTCATCATTCTCTATGGAGAGGGGAGGGGTGGAGGGAGATGAGGCACCAAAACAGGACAACAAAGAGTTAATTTACAGTTACATCAACGGGCTATCTCCTCTGAATTCAGCACTGACCTCTGAATAGCAGCTTTAACACAGTTCCCACTGAGTAATCCTTTGTTCTCTGCTCTCTGCTGCGGACTAATCTCCCCCCTCCCCTCTCCATAGGTTACACAGGGCTGTGTAATATGGCCCTTAGTTCAGCTGGAAGTAACTGAATATGAGCCATGCTGGCTGGTTAGGGAGGATCCATAGAGCAAGGTGGTTCGACAGATGCTCAGTGGGGTTAAAGTGGGTGGCAGGGTAGTACATGGAAGTCTTGTATATGCTCTTTCAACCAATGTTGGACAAATCTAGCCATGTGACTTGCTGTATTGTCTTGATGGAGGAACCCATCTGCCCCTGGGAAGCCAAGCAACATGTATGGTTGTTAGTGATGTGCAGCTGATTTGATACCCAAATCAGCTGAGAGCGAGTCCACGTGGATAAGAGGCCCAGAGAATGCCAAAAATACATTGTATGGACCATAACACTGCCACCACCAGGTTGTGTTTCTCCAGCAATGGTTGCAGGGTATTTGTTCTCTAATGTTTCCCACTTGACAAACCAACGTCCATCCATTCAATGGGACTCATTGGAGAAGACAACACATTTGCAACAACTGGCAAGAAAATTGAAGCTAATGCAACTTCTCAGTTGAAGAGCAGTGACTACCCGTATGTATGAACAATGGGGTTCATTGAACGGTTGTGGTGCCACTCTCCATACACTTTCATCACAGCCATTCACAAACTGCACGATATAAGACATACCGCCACCCTTCATCCGAAAGGCAAAAATCACCTCTTTCTGTAACTCGATAAACCGTCTCTTTTACCCATAACAACAAATGGTGATGTGATGTGGTGATGTGTAGACAGCCTATCCCACCTTATATACCCACCAGGCCAGCTCACTACATGTGGCTTCCTTCATGATGACCTAAAGCTGCCAACAACGAAACCGAATGGATGGAAGTAGCACACGCAGCATTTTTATAATACCTGCATTTTTTATACAGTCTGTATAAATTGGATGCAATATAGACACACAATACGCTAG
Source organism: Dendropsophus ebraccatus (assembly GCF_027789765.1). NCBI lineage: Eukaryota > Metazoa > Chordata > Amphibia > Anura > Hylidae > Dendropsophus > Dendropsophus ebraccatus. The sequence continues at coordinate 187,478,329 of NC_091455.1, forward strand.
TGTGAAAGCGGCCTTATCACGTTTCTCGAGCTGATTTCTTTGACTTTTATTTATTACTTTGGTATTATTGAATAAATCTAGTGGATTGAGTTGACTTACACATGGTCATACACGTATATTGGGTTTCACATTGTTGGCCACACATTGTGTGTATTTTCTGCACTTGCACTTTATATTATTAGGTTTTCAGCCTGCCTTATGGGATTTGATGCGATAGCACTGATTGATATCTAATGTCATACGTGTCATGTTACTCATATACCATATATTACATACAGTACTAGCCTAGAAAAGTAATACATGAATAATGCACAGTTGAGTCGCATTATTAAGACCACGTAGAAACGTAAAAGACTGTCGGCAAAGAAAGACCATCTGGCCCATCTAGTCTGCCCTTATATTACCGTATTTTCCGGCATATAAGAGGAATCTTTAACCCCCGAAAAATCTTCACAGAAGTCGGGGGTCGTCTTATACACCGGGCATGACCGCCGCATATGGTGGGGGAGCTAAAAAAATGGCCACATCCTCACCGAATGTGGCGACCACTGTAAAAAAAACAAACAATTCAACTCACCTGTGACCCGTTCCCGGCAGCCGTGCGCCTCTCGTCACATTCCTGGTGCAGGTCCCCGAAGCTCTCCCGGCAGCCAAACTTCTCATTGGAGACGCATCACACTGCCTGCGCCGGGAATGTGACGGGAGACGCGGCCGGGAGCGGGTCACAAGTGAGTTGACTGTTGTTGTTTTTTTTTTAACTTCAGTTAACCTCTGCCTGACCGCAGCAGGACTCCAGCTAGTAAACCCAGCTGCGTTCAGGCAGAGGTTAACATTTTCTAGCGTATAAGGCGAAAGTCAGGGGTCATCTAGTACGCCGAAAAATACAATGTTTCCTTTATTATCTTAGGATAGATGTATGTTTATTCCTGGTAGGTTTCAGTTAGTTAGTTGATCCGAAACTGCCGAGGTTCGGGTTCGTATGAACCCGAACGCTCGGCATCAGATTCCCGCTGTCTGCCCACTCCGTGCAGTGGGTGGATACAGCGGGAGGACTGCCTGGAAAACTGGGATACAGCCTATGGCTATGGCTGTATCCCAGTTTTCCAGGCAGTCCTCCCGTTGTATCCACCCTCTCCACAGAGAGGGCAGACAGCGGGAATCATTGCCGAGCGTTTGGTTCGGACCATCCCTAGTTTCAGTTACTGTATATTTGCATACCATATATGCTGGAAGTTTGTTCCAAGTATCTACTACTCTTTCAGTAAAGTAATATTTTCTCACGTTGCTTATGATCTTTCCCCCAACTAAGCTCTCACTGTGTCCTCTTGTTTCTTGAGTTCAGTCTTTCTCTAACAACACTTCCCTCCTAAACCTTATTTAGTCCTTTACCTTATGTAAAGGTTTCGATCATGTCACCCCTTTCCCTTCTTTCCTCCAGACTATACAGATTTAGATTCTTAAATCTTTCCTGATATGGTTTATGCCTCACACCCTACACCATATCTGTAGCCCGTCTTTGGACCCGTCCTATTTTATTTTATGTCCTTTTTAGTTCTTCTTGTCCTCTGAAGTCTTTACTAACACAGAACTGCTGATATGATACTCAGATAGAGGATTCCTCTATTTTATATTCGGAAACATTAAAGTACAGTTAAAGGGTTTATCCAGCGCTACAAAAACATGGCCACTTTTCCCCCTACTCTTGTATCCAGTTCAGGTGTGGTTTGCAATTAAGCTCCATTTACTTCAATGGAACTAAGTTTCAAACCCCAACCAATCTGGAGACAAGAGTGGGGCAAAAGTGGCCATGTTGTTTTAGTTATGGATAACCCCTTTAATATCCAGAGATGGACTGGGAGTGACTCAATAAGATCCTGGCATGTTAAAATAGGTATCTGGAGCTATGCTTACTGCAATGCATCCCAGAGCTGCTGGAGGGTGCATGGGCACATAAACCTTATGTGGAATGGATATGCCAGTGGACCAACTTTGTGTCCTTACATCAAGATCTATCGATCCACACCAGGATGTCTACCAATGGCTCACACTTTGGTCCCTGCTGTTTTAGGTCCTACTGTATGAATTAGACTTTGCAATTTGACATAGTGTTAAAGCTGACTTTGATGGCCACTATTTAGATTTTCCCCATGAAAACAGATAATGTATGTTTAGCATACAGCCTATGTGGATACAATTGTGAAATTGATCTATAATTCGGCTATAATGCTTTACTACAATAAGATACAATGGAAGCTTTGAACAACAAAACATACAAACAGTAAACACCCACCACCGTTGTTTGCCTGAAATGATATATATACTACAAAAAAATATCATTTTCATTGTTAGGATTGCAGGGTTCCATAGTGTAAGCGGTAATTGAGTGTCTAATGCTCTGTGCTGCATGTGTCCTATTTCTCTTTAGATTCTCGAGTTATTGTTATTCATGCAAAAATACTGGGAAGGATTCCCATAGGGATAGATGTGACTAGCATGGTAACTATAATGTTGCCTGGCCAGTAATTTAATCATGTTTATACCTACAATATCTTCTTATATAGATATATATCTATATCTATCTATCTATATGTATATATGGCACTGATAAATCTTTTTATATTTAAAAACTATTAAAAAAAATGGAAAATATTATACAATAAAAATTTGTAACATTGATTTTTGTCTATCAACCCATATCTATCTTTTAATTAAAAAACACCTACTTTTTATATGACTAGGGTCAAAGAGGCGGGGCTATGGTGGTTCGCTGGGTCCTAGTGCGGCTATGCCTTACTATGCACATCACTGAATATGTAAAGGGTTGGCCCTATAGCACAATGAGGCATAGTAGTGCTGGGGCCCAGGGACTGATAGGCCCAAATAAAGGTGTTTTTATGAAAATAAAAACACAGACAGCAAAGTTATGTTCTGAATGCTTTTATTAACATCTATCCGGCTGTCAGGGGCTGACAGATTTACTTTAAATGATAAATTAAAAAAATATATGTAATGTTCCCTTTAAGTGAATCCGTAACCCTCTGAATGCCTACTGAGCTAGAGGCACTGCTAGATAGATATCAATAACATCATTTAAAACATACCTTTTTTTTTTTTTTTTTTTTACCTGTGTCTGTGTTTTTCATTTCTAGGGGAAAAAAAACACACTTTTATTTGGGCTGTAAATAGTGTCAAGGAGGCAGGGCCTATGAATATCTGGGCCCTAGCATTGCTATGCGTCACTGTTCTGTATACAAAATGTGCTCATTGAATATACAAAGAAGCATGCCTACAGCATAGTGAGGTGTAGTGGTGCAAAGACCCAGTGAATGATAGGCCCTGCCTCCTCGACACTATTCACAAATTATTTTTGTGAAAATAAAAACGCACACACAAGCAATTAAGGTATATTCTGAATGCTGTTATTGATATCTATCCAACAGTGTCTCTACCTCAGTAGGTGGTTGGTGGGAGACAGATTCACTTTAATGGACTGTACATTAAAAAAAATAAAAATTTAACCATGTGACAAAAGCCCTGCTATTTTTTAAGAGCAAGAAGGCTATATAGGAAAAGCTATATCATGGACAACCCCTTTAAAAGAACCTGCTATCACTTTCATACTGCCTGAACCATGAGTCAGTGGGGCAGCCCCTCCTTGATTGACAATCTCTCTGTTTGGGTATAGGAAGAGATCTATTAATGAAGGTAGACAAGGCAAGCAGAAGCCACCTGGGACTGTCCCAATAACTCTTGGTTCAGGCAGCATGAAAATGATGACAGCTTCTTTTTAAAGGAACGCTAAACCTAGAAATAAAAGTAAAATGGATAACCTTGCAGGATATTCTGTATGTTCTGGAACAACAGTAGCTAGCACAGCAGACATGTTTTTTTTTTCTTTATTTTTTCTTTTTTTTTTACAATGGGATGCAGTGAATGCAGCTTTAGGCTATGGTCACACAAAGTACAACTAAGGCTGTAGTTCTCGCTGCAGAACTACGGCCGTAGTTTTGCGGGGTGGAACAATGCCTATTGATGAATGGGATCCCGGCCGGAGCGTACACACATCGTATACGCTCCGGCTGGGAGCCCATGCGGGGCTGCAAAAAACTGACATGTCAGTTTTCTGCGGCCGGAATTCAATGAATTCCGGCCGCAGAAAGACCTGTCAGTTCACACAGTGAAGTGAGCGGATCTGGCCGCTCGCTTCACTGTGTGCTATGGGAAGCTCTGATGCGGGCGCGCACTGATGCGCCCGCATCAGAGTTCCCCGGGCGGACGGATCATCCGGCCGGCACTTAAGTACCGGCCGGGATGATCCGGGCAGAGACTGGCCATTCCGTGACCCGGCCGGGGTCATGGAGCGGCAGGTCTCTAACGATGTGTGAACATAGCCATACAGTGAATAGGTAGACTGGAGATATGGCTGATCCTCGAGGACATATACAGAAGATAAAATAGCATGTCTGGATGCATTGTTCAGCTGTATACTGCAAGGTTTAGTTCTGTTCTCCTGCACTATGGACAGCATGCCTGGTAACCAGTGGCGTAGTACCATAGAGGCAGGGTAGGCAGCTGCTATGGGGCCCGTGGGGGCCTGGGGATGCACAGGGAAGATAAGAGCCGTACTGTGTCCTTCTGCTTAACCCCTTATGTACTGCAGTGTGTAAGTGATCCAGTATTCACTTACATGCTGCAACACATAAAAAGGGTTAAAAAGCACAGGACAAGGAGTTCTCTGCTTCACTGCTCTGATAATCCCTTACCTCTGTTCTCCAGCTGCTGAAAATGTGCAGAGCACCTTGCAGAGGTCAGGGGTTATCAGTGCACAAGTAATGAAGCAGAGATCTCCTTGTCTTGTACCCTTTTTTGTGTTGCAGCATGTAAGTGAACACTGGGTCACTTACACACTGCATTACATAAGGGGTTAAGTAGAAGGCAGTCTGCTCCTGCACCTATGTATTTAACCATAAGGGCTCCGAATGGGCCCTTGTAGTTAAATACAGGGGACTGACAGAGCAAGCAGCCATTGGCTCTCTGCTCTGCCAGTCATTTTTGTAGCTACAGGCAGGATTCTACCTCACATAAGAGATTTATTTTATGGCCACATAACCGAGCCTATATGCATCGCTTTGTGTAGGGGAGGGGGGGCCCCTTACAGTTTTTTTTGCTATGGGGCCCCATGAATCCTAGCTACATCCCTGCTGGTAACACTACCTGGTGCCAAGCACCTGGGGCACCTGGTGTAATTTACAGCTCCTGGGCACCAATGCAAAATGTGGAACAGGGCCCCCCCAGGCTACCATATGATACTGGTGTCTTCATATGGTGCTCTGGGCCCCCCAAGCACCGAGGCCTGACAGCGGCTACCATCTGATTATATAACCTAAGGATAGATGCATATTTAAAAATAGGTCCAAAAAAAGCTTCATTTCTTCAGTTCCTGGTGGTAGCGTTGGGTAGTAATCCTGGGTTGAGAAGCGTGACAGCTTATTTTAGTTGCAAACTACCGCAACCTTTCAATGTGAAGGCTACAAGTGAGAGCAATTACGTGTGATTAAAAGATAGACAAATCCGCCAGAAAGGACGGGATTGCATTCATTCCTACAAACAATTTTCTGTGTTTGTTTCAACCCCTGAGGAATAGTTCTGGAAACATTGCCAGATTTCAGTTTTTTTCCCCAAAATTGCCTGAAGCCTTCTCAGAATACTGATGCCTTTCTAAAGAGGTTGCTACCACTGTCATATGAGAGTGACTGAAGCCTCGGCTATGGATGAATGCCAAGGGTCAACCAAGGCATCTTCATTTAGAGGACAGCTCTGGCTATATCATCTAAGTAAATGATCCCGCTCCTTCATAATTCATTTTTCTTCAACTTTTTTCTTTTATCACAATTTGCTGACTGTTCCTGCTGTCTGGCAGCCACGCTACGTAATCCCAAGGTGACTATGGCTGCCATTCTTCTTGTGCCGTGGAGAATGATGGTCACCTCAGGAGATAATATTTCAAAGGAGCTTCCATAAAAGAACAGCAGAAGAAAAAGAGGATCAAGTCAGGCAGACTGGGAAAATGTGTAAGGTCCTATTATTTCTTTGACTCCCTTCACTGCAAATGTTATTATTTGAGATGTAAGTTTAACTGAACAGAACGGAAACCAACTGGAAGTTTCTTTAAGGAATCATACAAACAGCCATATAATAGACATACATGGTGTAAAGTGAAACTGGCTCAGTTGCCCCTAGCAACCAATCAGATTCCACTTTCATTCCTCAGAGACTCTTTGAAAATGAAAGGTGGAATCTGATTGGTTGCTTGGGGCAACTGAGCCAGTTTCACTTTAAACCATGTTTGATAAATCTCCCCGATAATGTCACATCAACAAAAATCTATGGTTCTATACTGTACTATATATGCACATAAATAGTTACCCAGAATGAGCAGAACAGACAGCTGCTGCTACTTATATCCAGTGCTGCTCTATGATTGGTGGACATCCAATTTATCTTTATGACATCATAGGCAGCTGGAAAAGTAACTCGTGGGAGGTTCTGTTCAGTTCTTCTTGTCTATACTGCATTCTGATTGGTGGAAACTATTACATCTGTTATTCTAAATAACCACTGCTACCCACTGATTGGTGGAAACTATTACATCAGTTATTCTAAATAACCATTGCTACCCACTGATTGGTGGAAACTATTACATCAGTTATTCTAAATAACCACTGCTACCCACTGATTGGTGGAAACTATTACATCAGTTATTCTAAATAACCATTGCTACCCACTGATTGGTGGAAACTATTACATCAGTTATTCTAAATAACCACTGCTACCCACTGATTGGTGGAAACTATTACATCAGTTATTCTAAATAACCACTGCTACCCACTGATTGGTGGAAACTATTACATCAGTTATTCTAAATAACCACTGCTACCCACTGATTGGTGGAAACTATTACATCAGTTATTCTAAATAACCATTGCTACCCACTGATTGGTGGAAACTATTACATCAGTTATTCTAAATAACCATTGCTACCCACTGATTGGTGGAAACTATTACATCAGTTATTCCTAAATAACCATTGCTACCCACTGATTGGTGGAAACTATTACATCAGTTATTCTAAATAACCACTGCTACCCACTGATTGGTGGAAACTATTACATCAGTTATTCTAAATAACCACTGCTACCCACTGATTAGTGGAAATTCCAGTCAGATTTTCTGCTTCACTTGGTAATTACTGCAGGAGCCATTTATTTTCTTCTTAACAAATTTCCCCAAATCCCCTACAAACTCTTATGCGTGGTTTGTGGTCCATCAGTGGAAACAGTAAATAAAATAATATACAGACAGTGGATAGAAAAGGGTAAATATTAGCTGATCTACAAGATCAGATTGATCAGCTGATCTATAATCAATAATACCCCAGCTTCCCTTGGCATTGTCACACTCACTACCTGTACTTGTCTCCTGGAGGATGTTACTGCATACAGATGTATACACCTCCCACTGGGTTTAAAGCAGTTAGTGCCCCCTAGTGGAGCCTTTATAAATCAAGAAATACCATTTATTAGAATAATAGATCTCACATATGCAGACCTAAAACAGCAGGGTTAATGATATGGAGTACTGGATTGTCAAATAAGAAGCTATGTGAATTCTGTTATTAGTGTACTGATAACCAAAAGAACTGATTGTGAAGTGTCGTTCATCCATCAGATTTCTTAAAGGATAAATAAAAAAATTACTTTCAGCCAATCCTCTGCTAGCTAAACAGTCAGATGTTGGTGTGATACATACTAAATACTCTGATATATTCTAGTATAAAAAAATGAATGCTGATAGTGATGTATTCAGCTGACAGAGCATTGTCTAGACTGGATGTGCTTCTATCTACCTTTCTGGTCTCTATCACCTTTCAGCCTCTAAACCAGGGATGGGGAACCTTCGGCTGTCCAGGCATGATGGAGATTGTAGTTTTGCAACAGCTGGAGGGCCGAAGGTTCTCTATCCCTGGTCTAAACAATAATTTGTATAACTTTTTATTGAACAATGATAATTCTTTATATACATACAAGTGAAAACTGATTAAAGAGGACCTGTCACCCCCCGTGCCGGGGCAGAGCCGGGCAAACCCCCCGGTGGAGACTTATACTCACCCCGTGCATGAAGTCCCGCTCCTGGACTAGCTCCCGTTGCCGAGATATCGCTGTCGGAAGCCCAGAGATCAAAGATCAGACCAACGCTTATAGAGAATGGCGGCTTCGTTCATTCTCTTTGAGCGTCGAAGTCATCTCTGATGAACGTGCGCCAGGCTTCCGACGGCGATATCTCGGCAATGGAAGCGGGGCCAGCAGCGGGACTTAATGCACAGGGTAAGTATAAGGGTCTCCACCGGGGGGTCTGCCGGGCTCTGCCCCGGCACGGGGGGGTGACAGGTTCCCTTTAACTTCTGACATGACAGGTAAAAATCATTCATAGTCTGGACTCCAGTTTTAAACCAAGAAGAACATTTCCCCTCTTGCATACGAGTTCCTCATCCTTTGTCCTAATCTTGACAAGGTCCCAACTGGACACATTATACAGCACTGCATTAAAGGTGTACTCTCATTTCAGAAAGTTATCCCCAATCCACAGGGTAAGGGATAACTATCAGATCAGTGGGGGTCTGACTGCTGGAACATCCACCAGAATGAAAGAAATACATAATCTGAATGAAGCACTGTCAGCATTTTCAGTATTGGCAAGGGTCCCAGCAATCAGACCCCCACCTATTTATCATGCATCCCCTGTCCTGTGGAAAAATATGCAAAAAGAGTCCATAGAGTCTCAAACACGGGACTAGCCAGACATCCATCCTGGGAACAGCCCAGCCTAGGGGTGGCTTCTGTAAGGAGATCACTAAAACCACCATACTAAGTGGTCCTTTCAGTCAAACTCAACTCAATATCCAACTCAATTTACGAGTCTAAGGACATGACAAGGGAAAAACCAAAGTAAGGTTTCCAAACAAAGACAGCTGTTTAAGGGTTACGTAGTTACTATCATTGAAAAAGACACATGTCCTTTAGGTTCAACCATGTCCATCAAGGTTCCCCTCATCAGTGTGGATCAGTGTCCCAAGGTGATAATGTTCTGAAATGAAAACGTTTTTTTATGTTATACTTTTTTTTGAGGATTGTTAAAAAAAACATGAAATATTACAGTTTAGCACTGATCCTTGTAGTAGCGTGACACCTCTGGTTCTGTAGGCATCTATTCTCAACAGCTATCCCATGATCATCACAGGATAGATTACAAGTAATACCTAAGGCCTCATGCACACATCTGATTTTATCTAGATTTCTTTATTATGAAATCCAGTGCCTTTATGGATCCATAGGGTTCTATTATCCATGGACACCCCTCAGTTTTTTCCCGGAGGGTGTCCGTTCCAGAAAATAGGTTAGGAAATTATAGAACCAATCCTAATTTTGTCTGGATTATGTCATGGACGGCTCCATAGAAGACCAGGACAGCTCCAGATGTGCATTCGGAAATTGACTTAATTTCCGAATTGCTAGGCACCCCAGGCAAGTACCACCAGGTGTTGCACCTGGCCCTTTAACTGTATGCGCTCCTGATCAGGAGAGCACATGGTTAAACATAGCACTGTGATTGTCAGGGCAGGAAGTCATTGGCTCTTTATCCTATCAATCAATCCATAATGCCCTGAAGTAGATTATGCCTCCAGCTACAAGAGGCTGCTCGCACCCCCAGCGCTCCGACGCATGATAGAGCAGGAAGGGAGTGGAGAAGCTGTAGGAGAGCTGCAGCAGGTGAGTAGAAACTGACACAGGCATATTTGATTTCCCAGGGGGCAATGTTCTAGAATACACTGACGTTGAGACATGTGATGGTGTCTCTGCAGTGTTTTGGTTGATCTCCCTGAGGTCAAGCAGCGTCCTTTTGAATGCACTTACTAGTCATTGCTCCCACTAGCCAGATTCCTACTCCACACTGATGAGGGGCAAATACCCTGAAACAGCTGTCTGGGGATGGATACCTTGCTTGGGTGGTTTCCTTGATTGGAGACATTCCTTGGCTTGGTTGTTCCTTCCCGGAGGAAGGTCTGGCTAGTTCAGTGATGTTGTGACATATGATGGTGTCTCTGCAGTGATCTTTTGCATAATTGATTTCCCAGGGGGCAATGTTCTAGAATACACTGACGTCGAGACATGTGATGGTGTCTCTGCAGTGTTTTGGTTGATCTCCCTGAGGTCACCCAGCGTCCTTTTGATGACTTTACTGTCTGGGGACAAGAACATTCTGCTATTGTTTGAATATATTACCTTGATAAAAATGCATATATTGTTTACAATGTAAACTTTTCCATAGTAAAGTCATGCATTAAAACCATTACCTGCACTACAGCAAAAAGAAAAATGTTAGTGAATAAATATCATACATTTACATAGCTCTTCTCCATCCTGCCATCCGATGATCTGTTTGTTAATACACAGCATCAGTAGATTAAGGGATTTGCTTAGATAAAATTCATTGCCTGTCACTCGCACGAGTCACAGCAGCCACTTCTCTCCTCCTGAAATGTATAATCTACCTGAGGGCTGACGAGGTCACAACCGTTCCGTATCTACACGTGTGATCTGGTCGATGTCACTTTTACATATGCAGTTCTCTAGTGCCCTGTCCTGCCTTCTCCGTGTCGCCGACCACAATGACTACTTGTCATTCTTGCTCTAGGCAGAACAATCAATTAATCAGACTCTAGGATTCATCCGAGGACGGATTCTGAAGACAGCCACAGATGTGATTTAAGGATATTCAGGTCTTGGGTCGTAGACTCTGTAACATTGTCTACCAATTTTTTTTATTTTTTTTTGTGATGTACTCTAATATCTCGGCTACACCTGTAAAGCTTTACTCGCTGTTCTGTTACGGCTTCCTTTCCTAAAGTTAGGTTTCCATCTGGTCTGGAGAATTTTTAATGACAAGAATCGTGCTGCCGACTCGTGATTTCTGTCAAAAACACAAGACGCTCGACAGAACAGAAACCAGCCTAAGGGTCTGTTATTGAAAGTCACAATGGTGTAACGTTCACTGCTATTCTGTTTGGTTAAAACAAAAAAAAAAAAATCACCCACTATAAGTTAATTGAAGGGAAAATCCAAAACCCAGTTCCTAAAGGATCTCAGACTAAACAGGTCATAATTAGATCAACGGGATTGTTCAGCAGGGGACCTGAAAACTCTGGGGGAGCGTGGTAAGGTAAGAATTGGTTCTTTGTTAATTACTATACTATACATGCAGCAATATATTAAAAAAAGGACTGGATTACCCCTTTATCTTTTCTCATTCGCACATAAAAAAAGAACACACCAGGTCTCAGCCCTGAGACTCACTGTGATTGAGAGCTATAGCCTGGGCAAGTGCATGGCCTTGAGCTTAAAGTCCCGACCCCCTTCCCCACCACACACATACACACCGGCTTGCCAATCCATTTGACTGATACCAGGAGCAGTGAAATTTAAAGGGCCAGTGCCCTAAATTACTGACTGTTGCCAATCAACCCCAGTTATAAAGTCCTGCCTCTTTCTGGGTCCTGTTTTGGAACTTTAATGCCCTAGCCATTCCCGTTGCCTGTCCTAGCCACATCATGTATCAGACTTCTCGATACGTTCCTAAGTTTGCCTGCTGCCAGCCCTGACTTTCCAGCCTGTCCCTGACTATGACTTATCCTACGTATCTGTTCTACACTACGCACCTCCACAAGCCAGTCGCGCTACGCGTAGCAACCTGGGTCTTGCCTGCCACAGAAAGTCCAACCTGTATTGCGGTAAACTCTGGGGAAGACTGGTGTCCCCGTAGACTCCGCTTCCCTCCATCGCCTTTGGAAGTCTAGTGGATCCACTACCTCAAGACTCCTATACAGCCATTACAATAACTCTTCATCTCAGATGGTCTCAGGACCCGATGCAATCTCAACTTTTGACATGTGTGTATAACATATCAAAAGTTAATACTGATGACAGTTATCGTTTAAAGGGGTTTTTCAAGCAAAATAGACCGATGAGTCATCCACAGAAAAGCTCAACAATCAACAATGACAGCCAGCACCAATTGGCCTGCAATGCACATTGGAGTGGGTCGGAAGCATATGTCTCTGTTACCTCTGTAGCAATGGCGACATGTAACTGCAGCTCAGCTGTTAACTTTCCATAAGAAATAAACCCAACTGACAACCTAACCTGGGTGGAACCTTGGGTCAATTTGTATTAGAGGTGCATTAATGTTTAAAGGGTTAAGCAGCATGTCTTACCAATAGTGCACAGTGCACTGGCCTACAGGGCTAGTATCTCAGAGTGTACCAACAGAAACCAACCGCCATGTGTAAGACCCCATGGTATTTTAGTAGATCATCACAATAATGCGCATGGTAGAACATGGAAATAACCAAAAAATCTAATTAGTACAATTAAAAGAAAAGACACTATCCAGGATATCCAGAAAGACAATACATAGAAAAAACACGAAATATGGCCTTATCCATTTGGAGGAGAGGAATGAGAAGCCGTAAAGGTCGGTGTCACCACGACTCATCAGTTCACATATCACAGAGCAGAGGACCATGTCTGATCTGTTTATTATTTCTTCCTCCGTATTTATGGAGATAATATACAGACTTCAGGACGAGGAGCATAAAAGTGTCATTTACAATCTCTGTGACCTTTTAAACATAAAAATCATGGCAAAACAATCGTAGGGCAAAGCCAGGACAAGGTTAATGTTCTAGAAAACGCCCGGTTAACTTTGTATTGTTGTTTTTTGCTTGACCTGCTTTTACTTTTATTGATCAAAATAATTTTTATACCCATCATTCCCTTTGTTATGTCAGTGCTATTCAGTGCACGTGCTGATAAGTAGACAAGAGAGCAGACATGTAGACACGCATAAATAACAAAGCCTAAAGAATGCTGACAGACCAGACGTAAACACTGCTGCCACACTATGTCCCTAAACAAAGCCGCCAAACCATACTACGAAACAATGTAACTATACCTTTTAACGCTAATACATCATTTCCCCCCCCCCCTGTCCAGTCATAGGTCAAGGCAGGTCACCACCAGTGGGATAAGATGTAAAAGCAGAGGGGTCCAGGGGCCATCACAACGTCAGGGTTTTGGCAGGTGAGTATATTTGCTTTTTTATTGTTTTTATAATTATTTCTAACTGTAAGTTAGTTATTTTAGTACTTTAGGATAATTTGTCATGCTTATCTTCTACTTCTGATACAAACTTCCACTTTCTGTCCACTCTGCATCCTATAATGGACTTCCTGTTCCTGCTGTAAACTCTAGCTGGGAATTCAGCCTGCTCAAACGATCATCTTAAAAAAAAAAAAAATAAATATCTATCTATCTATCTATATATATATATATATATATATATATATATATATATATATATATAATAATGCTTAAAAAATGGTTTCATTGTTAGAAATCACCTTTAATATTCACAAATTTAGGGGAATGAAAGGACATTAGGAAAAATAACTGTGTTGCTCTCCATCCTCACTGAGGCACAAAACTAACCCTAGGCACAAAACAGTATATCAATTTTTCCTTGTTCTCCTTTGTCCCACTTCCTGTCAAGTGTGCATCCTGTAATAGACATTCTGTTCCTGCTGTAAACTCTAGCTGGGAATTCAGCCTGTTCAATCTCAAGCGATCTTCTTAAAAAAAAAAAATCTATCTATCTAAATGCTTAAAAATGGTTTCATTGTTAGAAATCCCCTTTAATATTCACAAATTTAGGGGGATCAAAGGACACTGGTGTTTCAAAAATACCTGTGCTGCTCTCCATCCTCACTGAGGCACAAAACTAACGCTAGGCACAAAACAGTGTATCAATTTTTACTGGATTGTTTCTTTAAGGTCAAGCAAAAGCCTAAATGAGCTATTAATATTTCTTAAGGATTTTTTTTGTGCTGGATGTCATTATGAAAAGAGTGTGACCGGCAGGTTGAAGAGAATATCTCATCCCACCAAATCCATTAATCATTGTCTCCTTGTCATAGACATTGCCCTCTTATCCTTAGACTTGTATGTCATTTATCACAGGATTTAACGAGAATATTAAAGTAACTCCTTTACACCTCTATGTTATTTGTGGACTGCATAATTATATCTGTCATCAATGGCAAAACCATTCAGCACATAATTCACTTTCCCCATTGAGTATTAGGCTTGTAACAGATAGGCATTACAATCCCAATGGATTGACTTTTTATGGGAGAGTTTACTAAGCATGCTCTAGGACCAGTGCATAATAGAGCTGTCTTTCCCATTGTGCAGGGTAGGGGGCGTCTGCGGGCCCATGACTCATAAAGGGCGCCTCTGAATGTGAGTGTGAATTATTTCCAGTGGAGGTTTGTAAATAAGGTGCGGCAGTGCAAGGTCATGTAGCGGATCCTGAGTGAGAACACTCAGTTCCTTCCTTGTGTGTAACCAGTTCCTTCCTTACTTCCAACCTGGGGGCCCCGTACTCCTTATACCCCGGTGCCTATTCCGGTGCCATATGTCTGGGCACATCACCAGCTCTTACATACAGGGCCATCTTATTCCCTCCCCGGGAGCGTCCAGCGGTGGCTGCAGTGTCTCCTGTCTCCTAGCCCTGACTTCTCTATATTTCGCCAATTTACTGAGGGTTGCACGGTTGAGATGTCAGTCTACTTTACTGTGCACTTTAGAACCCTGCAAGGAGGTAGCAGTGTTATAGAGAGCACCAACCTAGTCTCTAGTGTGTGCTGTATACTGGGATGACTCTCCAGCAGTGCACATACACTGTGCTATACTGAGAGCAGCTGCTGATGAGACCCCCTCAAAAGGTAGGAAACACCTCAGCTGCTGATTGACTGAGTGGAGTCTCTGCTCAGCCAATCAACAACTGAGACAGGACACTGCTGCAGCCGTGGATTGGCTGAGCGGCGAGGGGATAACTCTCTCAGGCCCCACGCACATGTTAGGAAAATTTGTCTGGATTTCTTATCAAGAAATCTGTATAAATTTCCCAACCCATAGGGTTGAATTAGGAACAGACACCTTCAGGATTTTTCCTGAAGAGTGCCCATTCTGGAAAATAGGTCAGGAAATTATAAAACCTATCCTATTTGTGTCCAGAATTTTTATTTGTGTCTAGAAGCCTATGGGAGCATCCAGAACTCCGGACGCTTTCCTGATACACATCCAGAATTCATCCAGAATTCTGGACGCTACATTTTTTTTCTGATCAGGAAATCCTTACAGCACTTTTGATTGTTTCCTGGCTGTAAATACTGACTATTGTCAGATAATTCTGATGCTTCCCTGAAGCCTCATGATTAGTATTTCAGAAGGACAGTGTGCATGAGGCCCCTTTAAGGGGAGCTAGCTCTGTATGTAACTCCAAGTAATGTCAATAGGAGTTTTGCAAACTGCATAAAAATAATCTCTGGTGGCCCCAACCAGGCTAATGGTGGCAGAGGGGCCCTTAATCTCAACATATATCAGATATTTATGGGATTTTCTATAGATATGTCAAAAATGTCTTAGATGGTACTAACCCTCTAAGAAACAATCTACAAGCATATATGGTCAGGATGAGGATATATTGTTATAGTGTGTGGGTTAGTATGGTAACCAAAGTAAACCATGAATAGAAATGTACAGATTAAACTATTTCTTCCTCCATCTCTACTTATGTGTTCCCTGCTGCTCTTTCCTAAGCTCACTGTACAGTTCCTCTGAGAGGCTGGTGGGTTTAGCTGATCAGCCAAATGTACGTGTATGATGATCGTGGGCGTCAGAACGCTGTGTGATCAGCCGAATGCATTCAACTGAGAGGATTATTTCTGGAAACAAAAGTGCAGGGAAATCACTCTTGTTACCTTAAATTGACATTTACATGAAATCAAAAGACATTTTTTCCCCTAGAAATTTGTTGGAACAGGTTATGTTTGCCAATTTTCAGGCACATTATCCACCATTGTGTTTTTTTTTAGCGGAGAATGTATTTTTAGTGATAAATTAATGCACTTACTTGCATTCAAGCAAAGACCTCATAGTGTGCACAATCCTCTATTATCGCACAAGTGCTTTAAAATTGTGCAGTGTTCCAGAACGGCGGCTTCGGTAAATTGCCAGCGCTAACTATATCCAAGACTTTAACAGGATCATGAGAAGCTGGAGTGTAAGATGCTCATGAATCTCGACTATGTTACTCATATGTTTGTAGGAGCCAAGTGGAAACCTTCTTCACATTGTGGTATTTAAATGTCTATTTCTTAAGGTCCCATTACACCAAACGATTGTTGGCCGCACTTGGCCGATTACCAGCTGATGCGGCCTATATTCGTTTGGTGTAATAGCGCATGTAAAAAGACCGCAAACAGCCGACATGCACAACGTCAACTGATCATGGTCTTTCAACATGTTGAAACGGCCTGATCATGACAGCAATGGTCTGTTGCTCACCGGTTCACATAATAGGAGCTGCAGCAGCAGACCGCCGCTTACTTCAATGGGCCACCCGGACGATCTTAGGATCGTCTAGGTATTCCCTCTCGCAGGTCCCCGCTTGCTGTCCATTGCCGGACTGGCCCACTGGTGGGCTCCCAGCTCTAAAACCTGTGCTAACATTGACTGACATGTCGTTTCTCACTGGTTCTTTATTGGTGGTAAATAACTAGTTATGTTTTCTTACAAAACTATCTATCAGCATACTCCACCTGCTCTACAACATGCTGCCCGCAGATTGAACAGATTTGGTCACTCTTGCAAAGTTGTTTTTTTTATTGTTGAATGCAGAATTAAGCAAGTCTTCATTAATAATAGCAAGAAGATACATTGTTCTGCTTTTTCAAGAGGAGGGAGTTACACACAGAAGAGTCGATGGGGGGTGGGGCGGGGGAGAATCCTTGAAGGACAAATTACATACATAAGTGATAGGGAACCTCTTGCCCCCGAGATCTTCTAATGTGGCCCACTTACTTGTAAACTGCACACAGCGCGCTTATGTGTCTGGTGGGCTGCACGTGATGATGCAATTTCATCATGTTCCACCTGTAGGAAAAGGGCTGTCCTGCTCCGGCAAAAACTGCAGGAGGGGGAAGAGGACCTGGCTAGCACTGGAGCGGAGGGAAGGTGAGGGGAATCTTTACATTTTATAATTTGTACAGACTACCAGGGGCATCACTGGGGATTAACTAGACTACCAGGGGCATCACTGCAGGTAAAGTAGACTATGAGGGGCATTACTGGGGGTTAACTAGACTACCAGAGGCATCACTAGTGGGTTAACTAGACTACCAGGGGCATCACTGTGGGGTTAACTAGACTACCAGGGGCATCACTGGGGGTTAACTAGACTACCAGGGGCATCACTGTGGGGTTAACTAGACTACCAGGAGCAGCACTGTGGGGTTAACTAGACTACCAGGGGCATCACTGTGGGGTTAACTAGACTACCAGGGGCATCACTGTGGGGTTAACTAGACTACCAGGGGCATCACTGTGGGGTTAACTAGACTACCAGGAGCATCACTGGGGGTTAACTGGACTACCAGGAGCATCATTGGGGGTTAACTAGACTACCAGGAGCATCACTGGCGGTTAACTACAACACTAGGGGCATCATTGGGAGTTTACTACACACCAGGGGCATTATGTCACCAAGTATCCAGGACTAATGCTAAGTTTACACAAGGCGATTATTGGCCTGATCGTACGATCGTAACGATTTCAAAGTAACGATTTTTTTTATAACGATCAGCGTTTAGATGGAACGTTATATCATACAGAAAATTCGTTTTGCGATCGTTTTGCGATCGCTTAAGCCTATCTCACTCATAGGTAAAATCAATGAACGACTGTTTACACGGAACGATCGGCAAATTTTTTGCGAATGACGAACGACGATTTAAGAACATGTTAAAAGATCAAAATGAACGATTTATCGTTCGTTCGCCGCATTTACACGTACGATTATTGTTCGAATTCGATCGTTATCGCGAAAATTCGCCCGATAATCGCTCCGTGTAAACGTAGCATAAGGGTCCATTTACACAGAAAGATTATCTGACAGATTATCTGCCAAAGATTTGAAGCCAAAGTCAGAAACAGACTATAAACAGAGATCAGGTCATAAAGGAAAGCCTGAGATTTCTCCTCTTTTCAAATCCATTCCTGGCTTTGGCTTCAAATCTTTGGCAGATAATCTTTCAGATAATCTTACTGTGTAAATGGACCCTTATACTATAGTTGGCAGTAAAAATCGTTCACTTATTTTGTTACTCAGAGTAGTGGTAGCACAGCCGGGGTTTGTAAGGTGCATCTAACAGTCCATGAAGGACAGAAGCTACGTTTGCAGATACTTTTTCCATACGTGCGCTTTGACCAAACCGGATGTTTCAAAGAAATTTTTTAGTTAATGGCCAATTGGCTTGAATAATTTAGTTCTTCTTTAATTTTGTGAGTCTCTTTCAGAAATCTTTCAGAGTGCTAATTCCACATACATCAGCAGCATTACCATACATCATCATTGAACTCACTCCAGTGCCCTAAACATTGGGTCTGAGGATGATTCAAAGCAGCGGGGAGAAAAATGATTACAATGATTGTATGCAGATCTTTAATCAAGCATGATAAACAGAGAAAGGCTACTGAAAGGAATACAAGGCCGAGAGCTGGTTTTGATTAATTGTATTTATCTTAGCAATGACAGACGTTAGCGAAAGAAAATGTAAAAGTTTGGGATCACAAGCAAAGCAGTAGCCATATTATGCATATGTCCTAAAGATCAATCTATCTATCTCCTATCTATCTATTTACTATCTATCTCCTATCTATCTATCTATCTATCTATCTATCTATCTATCTATCTCCTATCTATCTTCTATCTATCTATCTATCTATCTATCTATCTATCATTTATCTATTAGTAAGAAAAAATATTTTGTTTATGTTTTTAAGGATTTGGGCTTAAAATAGCCAAGTAGTTAAACACCTGAATAAACATAAGGCTCTATATTGATTGACTTCATTATTATTGCTTCCATAATTATTGGAGTCATGATGGTTCTAAGGGTGGGACAATGCCCCAGTCACTAACTGGCTGACTGGCTCAGCTGGGCTGGGAGGTTGCAGCTGGAAGAGCCATGTAGGTGTTGTACCCAGATTACAACCAAAAATGGCATCCATCGCCCGTCGGCTGGACCATGAGTGGCACTACAGTGGCACGAGAACTGGTAAGTTTACTTTATTCTTTTTCCTCATCCCTCTGCCTTCCTCCCTTTTTGAATCTCCTGGAACTCCTCCTTTAATTATTTTCCAACTACTAGCTACGGAAAAACCATACATGAGCACAAAATACACAAAGCATTAAACACAAATTAACATAACCAAAGGGGAGGTAGGGACATTCTCTCTGGCCGGTAACAGGAAAAGACGTCTAAACTGCTGGTGAGTAAACTTTTAAAGGAGGGGCAGGAACAGGAAACAAGCTCCACCCCAGGGAGCCACATCACCCATCCTCCATCATCAACCAACAGATGCAAACTCACACGATGGGCCCATTAACCCCTTACTACCTGACATCCTTGAACCCCTAACAGTCCCAGACACCAATCCATAAGCAGGTTGGTGTCCACAACACCCCCCTGAGTATGATTCACACCCCCTCAGCCTCATATTCCCACCCCGTGTCTCTTTCATTCCCCCTAAGCCTTATACTCACACTAATATATGACTATTGAAAGTGAAGGAAGTAAACCACATAGTAAAATCCCTATATCTCAGGGCAAATCAGGCTATCCTGAGATACAGGTGGTCCACTTTAACTACCCTGCAGGTAGACTATTGTTTCTATAGCTAACCGTCGCTTTGTCCATTCATCACACATGGCACATTTATCCAAATTGGTCCAGTCAACCTGTCTTTTCTTTTAAAGTTTGTGTATAAACTTGTGTATAAACTATATATAACAGAATCCTTACACTTCTCTACGGTGTGCCGACTCTCTTATTAAAGATGTCTATTATGGGTCATGTCATCACTGAGCTTCGGGTGCTCACGATTTGCTGACAGTATTCTTCATTTTTAAAACTTCTAGGTGAAAAGTTAACCAAGTTTCTCCTGTCTTATGTCATATGTGTACATTTCAATTTGTCTATTTTTGCTCCTGTCTGGAAGCAGCCAAATAGGCTGCCCCGATCCACCGTCACAGAGAGCTGAACGGAGTTTGATCTAGGTCGATATACTGCACCTTTGTCAGAGAAGCCACAGGAAGAGTGTGCAACAAACAGTCTCCTAATTAAGGAGATTTACCGACTGATAAGAAGGCTCGGGCGTTTGAAGCGTCAGATTTGCACAAAGCCTGTAAAGTCATACGCTCTGTGACACATTGCTGAATAATGGAAATTGCAGATAAACCCAACAAAAGTGGCTAAAAGTACTGCACGAGGTGTAGTCCTAGCATACGTTATCTATAATTTAATTACGTTTAAATTGATCTTTTTTTAAATTTAGATTTCCGCTGTCGCCATTTAATGATCTCTGGGTTCCCTAAGAAGGACTCCATGGTGACTGCTTCATTTCTAAGTAATCTCTTAAAGGGAATGTACCATCAGGTTCATCGCTTTGAGTTTTATACCTTAATGAATCTGTGCCATTGCGGAGATGCTGGTGGAGCGGTCCTTTTTTTGAACCACAGCCCGATTCCTGTGCAAGGTTTCAGTCTTTTTGGGAGCACTGGGGGCAGGCCCACTGGCCCCCTGTGTGACAATCTCCACTCCCCTCTGTGAGATGGCTCCATTAACCTGTTGAATTAACCTGTTAAAATATTAGTATTGTATATATATGTAATGTATAGCCTATAAAAAAATTTTACTTCAAAAATCACATTTTGCTTGCACTTCTTTAACCATTCTCTCTGCTGTCTGCAGAGAGTTTTTCAATTAACCCTTCAAGTCAGTGTAAGGGTATGTGCACACTGAGTAAATAGGGCGGAAAGTCCGTCGCGTAATCCGACGCTCGCACCCGCTCGCGGACAGCGGCGGGTGCGCGTCTCCGCCCGTGCCATAGACTCCATTCTCGGAGGAAGGAATCCGCCTGTGCATAAATTAAAGTCTATGGCATGGGCAGAGACGCGTGCGCCCCACGATTATGCGACGGACTTTCCGTCCTATTTACTCAGTGTGCACATACCCTAATACAGTCTTTAAGCGGTTATCCAGCATTGGAAAAATATATCCACTTTGTTTTTCCAGAGACAGCACCTCTCTTGTCTCCAGTTTGGGTGCAGGTTTTGCAAAGTTCCATGAAGTGAAGTGAATGGAGCTTAATTGCAAACCACACCTGAACTGGAGACAAGAGTCGTTTTGTCTCTGGAAGCAAGTGGCCATGTTTTTCTCAAGTTGAAAAACCCCTTTAAGACCTGGATCTGTGACTGCTGTGGTTCTTAGTGCAGGAGCAACTTAAGATAGTGGGTGGTTTTCAGGTGTTAAACCAATGGATGTTCAAGCTGGAGTATAATAGACAAACTATCTGCATCAAAAGTTCCACTCCATGTGTGACATCAGTGATATCAACACTGTGGCCGGTGATTGGCTTTTGTGATCACATGTGCATACAATATATTATTAATGTAATGCAATAGGACTGGTGGCAGAACAGGGAATCATCCCAGTGAAAGTGGAAAGGAATGTGTGCACAGTTGTTACAGGATTCTTGCTTCTTAGTACTAAGCAGAATTCTGGTTGGCTAATATTTGGGCACAATACAATTTGGCAATATAATCAGGCATTGTATAGTTTTTTGAATGCTGTATGACAGTATACCAAATAGTATTAGTAAAGGAGGAAGAGGGTACCTAGCTGAGTATTCTATGTGTGGCTCCCACAAGTCTAAAGAACAGACAAAGGAAAGTGAGAAAGGACTATTGTGGTGAGCCCAGAATATTGTAGAAAAAGCAGCTTTATTAGATATTCATAAAGTGCAGAGTACATAAAAAGTGCAATTGTTCCAACAATATACAATAGGGGTGTGGATAGGTTATTGACAGACTAGGGTACTGTCGGGGAAGGTGACCCTGTTATACCCTACCTATCCTAGTTAAAGAAACCGCTGGGTCAGGCGTCCCATCGCCAGACAGTTGCTGGCCCTGCACTGGACAGTCATGAAACGGTCTGCAGGCTGTCAAGAAGTACAAGATCCATGGCTTGCATATGATACTGGGCACCGATCAGTATGCAGAAACGGGAGTGAGCCCGAGACTAAGGTATTGTCTCAGGTGAATATACGGCATTAATAACTCATAGTGTTTGTATATGCTATCTTCACTTCCTGAGGTATTTGGGAGTGTATAGCAGGTTTCCACTTCTTCCAATTGCTCCAACGCGTTTCCCCTCAGTGGTGTACAGAGGTTCATCAGGGAGATAACATGGAAGTGGTGGTCAGAAAGACAATCTTAATGTGGAAGTAGTCTTTGTGGCAGATGATATTCCATAAGAAATGTTAGCCGGTCCTGGTGTGGGTTATTAAGGTATATTAGGAATAATCTGGCGGTCAGGTGCAGCCTCCTGTCTATGTTGTCGTAGGTACTAGGATAGCTGCTAATGATCAGTCCTTTTCTGTGTATGCAATTAAGCAAAGAATCATGAGGTGATGTGTATGGCTTGCAAATGCGTTGCCGTGGGTCACAAGGTTTGTGTTGGCATGCCACTCGTGTGAGGCATGGCGGCAAGGTTGAGATCTGGGAGGTGGGAGAAGGTGTGCCCCCTACTCAGATAATAGATGTGGCCGATTTAGAGACGTCTTGGCATGTCAATGGTGTGTGGCATGTCGTCAGAGCTATGTCATTTAGTGGTGCTGTGGCAGCATCCTGTCCTGAGGCGCCTGGTGTGCTCTGCTCCCTCCCCTCTCTCCCCTGCCACTGTCACAAGATAGTAACAGCGGCAGGGGACAGAGGAGACGGGGCAGACACAGGGACATCAGCTTATGGGATCATTATGATCCCATAAGCTGATATCCTAAAACGACCAGGGCATGGAAGCATCAATGACCCCAGGTTGTGAAAAAGTTAAGCTGGGTGGGGACTTGTAGTTGTAATATGGATGCAAAAAAATTCCCAATGAATATTACAAATGGACTAAAGATTAAAGATTTGTAACTAGTTAATCAGTATAAGACTATGTTCCCATAACATCTTTTTTTCTAGCCTTTTTACGGCCATCTTTTTGGATGTTTGTCATTTTGAGATAACAATCTATCTGTAATTTGCATCATACAGGCGTATTTTTGCTTCAAAACAACACCCGTCCAAAAATACGTCCAAAAAATGTACCAGAATACGTCCAAAACAAGATGTTGTGTGAACATACCCTAATGCTGCCATCTCTAATATACAAATGATTTTTTGGAGTCAACCTTTTTGTTTTTGTTGTTCAGTCCCCAATGAAATCTGCAGTAACTCAGATGTCACAGGCGACATCACAAATCAAATCTCTGTCTCCTCTCCTGTAAGATAATGACAGGATACTCCACTATGCTTTTCAAATTAAATTTAAGGAATATTCTGTTTTCGCGTGAAAGTCATTTTTCGTAAACCTAATCTGCTCTTGTCACAACTGAATAATTATTTTCATAAAACATACAAGATGGTTTACAAAATAATCATGCAGTAAAATGGCACCCGAACTTTAATGGTTTGAGTATGCAAAATTTGGATATCAGATATGAATATAGATTTAACTAATTTCCAAAGTTTAAAGAAGTTGTCCTGCAAAATTGAGGTCTGCAAAAATAAAATATTTAAGCATATTCTCCTGTCCTGATCCCCTGCCGTTCTCAAAGCTCTTCCAATTACAACCCTACTGGAACTGCTTGGTTGGGGAGTTACTGGCGGCAATGGCAACTAGGGATAAGCGTTACTTGAGCATACTCGAGTCAGCTCACTCAGCATTTGAATACTGTTGCCTAAAGAAGTTGGATGCAGCCCTAGGCAGTCCTGAAAAACATAGACACAGCCTATAGTTCATCTCTAGTGGCGTCATTCTCATCCAGTAATTGGTTGATCTGGAACTTCCTGTAGGGCAGGCATGTCATCAGAAGGAGGACGAAGAAGAGACTGACAGAATTGCGGAGAATCAGGCACGTGGGTGCATTCTAGGAAAAGATTTTGTGCTATTAGTCTTGGCAGGGACTAGAGATGAGCGAACCTGCCGAGGTTCGGGTTCATATGAACCTGAACTCTTGGCATCTGATTCCCCCTGTCTGCAGCCTCCGTGAACAGGGTGGATACAGCCGGAGGACCGCTTGGAAAACTGGGATACAGCCATAGCCATAGGCTGTATCCCAGTTTTCCAGGTGGTCCTCCGGCTGTATCCACCCTCTTCACGGAGGCTGCAGACAGCGGGAATCAGACGCCAAGAGTTGAGGTTCATACGAACCCGAACCTCGGCAGGTTCGCTCATCTCTAGCAGGGACTAGTGACTTCATTGAATGTGTGTACTGAGATCACTAAGGGTAGGTTAACAAATTGTGTATTTGTAGTGGAATCTTCTCCACAATTTGGATATAAAGTACTGTACAATGTTACTCAATATGGATATTGCGTCGTTGATTTTGGTTTAGAAGATTTTTAGAGTGGATTTCATGCATTGCAAAGAGTGTAAATGTTACTAAAGGGGTTATACTATGACAACCTATATCCTCTCCACAGGATAGGTGATAAATGTCTGATTGGTGGATGTCTGGCCAATGGGACTCATAAAGTCGCCTGAATCCGACACTGTTGGAGGCCACTGAGTCTCCACCGACAGATGATCACGGTTGAGATAGAGGTTTAGAGTGATGGATTTCCACCGTCCAACCCCTTTCTTCTCGGAGAGATAAACCACCACCATACTTACCTCTTCCGTCCCCAAATGGAACACTTTAATGTTCAACTATGTGGAACGTTCATGTATGAAGTTAGGACGGGGGAGATAACTAGAGAGTTATTAAAGGTATATAGGTGCCTTACTCATGAGAACAGAGTTCACTTATCCCACTGTGTGAATAAAGTGGTGGTGGTAAAGCATGTGTGCTGCTGCTCCATTCTCTCACTGTTGGACTGCTGAAGATAGGCAATTGCTGTTCTTGCGTATCCCCTTCAGCCCCATAGAGAATAAATAGAATGGAAGGGCACATGCTCGACCACTACATTTACAAAAGTGGACATAACTCATGGATAGAGAGTAAGATTCCAATAAATAATGTTTTGGCTTTATTACAAATCAAAGTGGTTTGAAAATTTGTTAAAAGTGTCTGGTGGACATTCCCATTGGGACCATCAATGTCCAGATTGTCCACATTTTTCAATGGATCTACGTTGGATTACAGCATCATGTATAGTAGATGTGTTTGAAGATTGATGTTTACTAGTACCACTAATGATGTACAGCCAAGGTTTAGTGATAATGAATGATACTTCTATAGTTTATCATTATTGATCTTTTCGCACACTAAGCAATTATTGCTAGGTTTGTATATATTAGTTTTGTGGCTTTTGTTTGTAGGGGAAGCCATAACATCCTACTGGATTCATCATACAACTCAAAGGGATCTGTCATTTTAATGGGAAGAATAGCATTGCATGTCACTCTATTCTCTCTATCAGTTGAAACTGCTTATTGAGGCTTTTAATTTGGCCTCTACTGAATGTGAACAAAACCATAGGGTCAATTCCCACAGTCTTTTTTGTTTACATCAATATACATAGGGAGCAACAGACTGTCTTATTCCATACAGCTGAAAAAGCTGGCTACCATAAGAGCAAGACAGCAAGTGTTTCAATTTACCAGTGGCGGTGTTAGTTCTCACTAAAGTCAATGGGATGTCTGGGTATTGCACAGAAATGCCATGTCCTTTAAGGCAAAAAAAAAAGTCTGGATATTGTATAACTCTTATAATAGATTTTTCCTCAGATTTCAGCTCTGCTGTCTCCATCCTTAATTCAGTTGTCCCTAAGATAGTGAGTGGAGCCCAGACTCTATATAACAGTATTGAGCAGTCTAGGCTGTGAATCAAGCCCTGAGGTGGGATCTAATTATCCAAGTAGTAGTGGGGAATTCAACAGGGGATGGGATATATTCTTGAGGGTCTTCAGGAAAATTAAAGGAAAATTCAAAAAAGGGAGGAAGGCAGGGGTGTATGGGAAAATATTAAACAAAGTAAACTCACTTGTCCCTGTGCTTATGTAGCAGCGCTCCCAGGTCCCGCGGATGGCCGCTGGCTGTGATTTTCAACTAGAATCTGGGTACGTCACGCACTTAGCAATTCCAGCTGCAACATCACGGCCCGGTTGAATGGTTGGCCGGTTAGACAGTCAGTGACTGGGGCATTGACTCCCCTAGTCACTGATTGGCTTAGTCACTGAAGTTGCAGCTGGAACAGCTGCAGGACACCATCACCTGTCAGCGGGACCTGGGAGCGTCGCTAGGGGGCACAAGGATAGGTAACTTCAATCTATTTGCCCCAATGCTTAAAACATGAAACAAGATAGGGCTCTCCAATTTAATATTTAATTCACCTCACTGGTCAGTGGTCACCTTTGCCTGGGTTAATCGACAAATTATTTCTTAGAGTCATACTTTACTCTACTTGAAGGGATGCATGGGTATTGTATATTACAACATTATCAGCCTTACATTAACCAGACATATAAACCTATAGGGGTGTATCTACCTAATATTGTTATAGCAAGTATAAAAGTAATGATAAATGTGATGAGTAAATGTGCACGAAACTGTGTATCCAATATGTATAACATATCTATCTATCTATCTATCTATCTATCTATCTATCTATCTATCTACTGTATCTATCTATGTACTATCTATCTATCTATCTATCTAGCAAAAAATATATTACCGCAGCACTCCAGTAGAGGTGAATGAAACAGTGAACATTTATTTCAAAGCATCTCACAGTACAGCAGCGACGTTTCGGTAGTACAATTTTGACCATTTTCAAGCTAGTGCATACACCACACTCTAGTAAATTATATACATGTGTAAATAATAATTAATTATGTGCATAATCAAGAAAATCAAGTAAAAATTCAAGTGTAATTACAGTGTAAAAGAGATCCAATCGATCATACATATATAGTGTTTATAAGAGGATCACAGCCGATCCATCGGACAAAAATGCAAAATGTGATCACATACAATAAGTGTAATATTAGATAAATACATAAATGATACAATTAATAAACAAATTGGAACAACATGGGTCCACTCACAGTATCCTGACCTCAGCATCAGACACCAATGTGTATAGCAGGAGCTTCCGTTCTATGGACCGCACGCTAGCTTGGAACGCATGAAAGGTAATGCGCATGCGTGATTTGCGGTCCAATGGAGGATTAGAATGTCATAAGTAGCTGCATAATTTTACGGTAGTCAAGACAACATGTCAACACAGTATAGTCAGCCCATAGAGGATTAATGTGGAGTAATAGAATCAGCCACAATTGCCAACCAATTAACACAGGTACATCACCATACCATCCAAATGGTGAAGTGTCAGCCATCACTCATGTTTTGGGACGAGATTAAACTCGACCCATAGAGATCGGCTTCACCCTGTGGGGGCTACGAGCAGTTAGTTCAGAGTGCGAAGCGCAAGTTGTGATCCTCAGGCCAACACCGTGAAGATAATAATTAAAATAATGACAAAAGTCCGGTAAATACAAAAGTATTAACTGAATATCCGTGTAGATGCTGAATGTCAATAACTGTGGTGTCCCATTATTCGTGTTACAACAAATGCTTGAATATTCTTTGACTGAAAGAGAGGAAAAGAGCATGATAAGTACAACATATCAAAGTACAATATAATTGATATACATATGAACTTAAATGTGGTGTATACAGGATAGTTGTCAATAGCGGGGAAGTATTTTGTAATCAACGTTCAGGCCATTGGGTTTCAATGAGTTTAACCTAAATATCCATTGAAGTTCTCGTCTCTTTAAAAGAGACAATTGGTCCCCCCGTCTGGATGGAATGGGTATTTGATCAATGAACATCACTCTCAGTTCACTTTCCGTATGTCCTACCTCTACAAAGTGCTTTGGCACTGGTAAGTCCAAACGCTTACTGCTTATGGTGCTGGTTCATGCGTGTTCTAGCATCATTCTAGCATCAGAGTCTCGCCCACATATTTAAGGCCACATGGGCAAATCAAAACATAAATAATCCAATCGGAGGCACAATTTAAATGTTTGTTAATTTTCCATGTTTTACCTGTCGTGGGATCTACAAATTATTTCCCTTTTAACACATGTTTGCAGGTAACACAATTGGCACAAGGAAAACAACCTGTAACACGTGGACCCAGAAAGGTAGGTATAATCGGTTTGTCAGGATATACTTCGGTTTTTACTACATGATCCCTGATGTTTCTTGTTCTTTTATGTGACATAAGAGGTCTGTTGTTAAAACCAAGGATGTGTTTGTAGCTGCATTGTAGAATATGCCAGTGTTTATTGAAAATTTTAGATATCTCAGAACTCATGGAGGTATATGTTGTTGTCACGGCCACGGCGGCGTCACGTGCTCCGGGCCACCGCCGCAACCTCCCTCCTGCCCCCATGCAGCTCGGGGTCCATGTACAGGGACCCGGCGCTGCTACTAGTTCGGCCCCTAGGGGCGCCTCACCTTCCTCCGCTCCTGTCTCTTGCTGTGCCAGCCGGCGCGCGCGTCCCCGCCTCCTAGGGTGCACGCGCTCCGGCTGTCTCAGGGGCAGTCCGCCCCTAATTGGTTCTTGCACATCACACTCTCCAATAAATTCCAGCCCTGCCCCACTACAGGTGTTGGAGCCTCTACATGCTTCCCATAGTGTTTGGGCCAGCTCCCTGTTGTTTCCTTACCTCAGTCCCTGTTCCTAGTCCCTGTCCGCTGTCCCAGTCCTTAGTCCCTGTCCGCTGCTTACCCATTGTTCCTGAGCACTGCCTGCCACCTGCGGTTAAGCCTACAGACCTCTGCCTGCACTATCTTCTGCCTACTGCTCCTGTCACGCCTCGCCTGCTGTCACTAGCAACCAAGCCAGGGGTAGCGACCTGGGGGTCGCCTGCCGCAGCAAGCCCATCCCGCCTTGCGGCGGGCTCTGGTGAAAACCAGCGGCCCCTTAGGCTCCGCTCCCTGGTGCGGTTAATACCATTGCTAGTGACGGTCCAGTGGATCCACGACTCAAGGATTTACAGTTGTGACTAGTGGGATCCTGTCAGGTCTCACTCTAGGGGTTGTAGTAGTTTCAAATAGTGTATTTCTGTCCATTACTTTAACTGTCTGTGCATGTTCGAGGACCAGGTTCTTGGGATATCCCCTCTGTACACCATTTGTGTAACGGCTGTATCTAAATTGTCCTATTCCTCCACAATTCGTCTGACTCGTAGAAATTGGCTTTTTGGAAGATTTTGTTTCATTAGTAAAGGGTGATTGGACTCGTAGCGCAATAATGTGTTTTTGTAGCCAGTTTCTGTTCTTTCTTATAAACAACTGTATCAAGGAATGTGACCAGGGAAGAAGAATGAGTGATGGTAAATTTGATATCATCATCCACATGGTTCAAATATTCCCAAAATTCCAACAGCTGTAACTCAGTACCACCCCAGAGGAGGAAAATGTCATCTATGAATCTCCACCATCCCAGTATATACTAGGCATGGCGAGATCCATAGACAGACATCTACTCCAGATGTTCCACAAAGAGATTAGCATAAGAAGGTGCTACATTACTCCCCATCGCAGTACCTTTTGATTGGAGATAATACCGTTTGTTAAATATGAAAAAATTACATGTTAGTACCATCTGTAGTAGTTCAATTAAAAAGGATTGACAAGTAGGGGAGAGGAACGTTTTGTCCAATACCTGTTTGATTGCCTGTAGACCTCTATCATGTTGAATAGATGTATATAAATTAACTACATCAAGTGATGCTAGTATTGCAGTGTCAGGTATAGGTAATCCCTTGATTTTTGATAGAAAATCACTGGTGTCACGTATGTATAATTTCATATTTTTGACATGATTTTGTAAGATTTTGTCTAAAAAAATTGACACTTGACTCATCAGTGAATTCTGACCGGAGAAAATTGGTCGTCCAGGTGGATTGTGTAAATCTTTATAAATTTTTGGTAAGTCTTTGGGTGATAGAATGTTCTACCCACAAAAATTCTTTAAGTTTTTTGTCTATTATCCCATCAGTATAGGCTTTGTCAAGTAACAATTTCAGTTTCTTTCCAATGGAATCAGTGGGGTCATGACTAAGTGGTGTATAAACAGTGCGGTCTGCTAATTGGCGCTCAGCCTTACATTAACCAGACATATAAACCTATAGGGGTGTATCTACCTAATATTGTTATAGCAAGTATAAAAGTAATGATAAACAGGAGAGATAAATGTGTGAGCAAATGTGCACGCAACTGTGTATCCAATATGTATAACATATCTATCTACCTATGTTCTATCTATCTATCTATCTATCTATCTATCTATCTATCTATCTATCTATCTATCCATTATCCATAGCTCCCAACTGTCCCGGCTTCCGCGGGACAGTCCAGTTTTCGGGGTGCTGTCCCGCGGTCCCGTAACAGCACCCAGTGTCCCGCATTATATGTGGCCCCACTGAAAAAACAATAAACCATTAACTCACCTGTCCGCTGCTCCCAGCAGCTCCTCTCCCGGCAGAGTGCGCACTCCCGTCATCCTCCGGGGCGGGCAGCGGAGTACAGAGACACTGACTGTGCCGGAAGTGACCTGCAGCCTCTATCATGAATTACTTCCGGCACAGTCAGTGTCTCTGTACCCCGCTGCCCGCCCCGGAGGATTACGGGAGTGCGCGCTCTACTGGGAAAGGAGCTGCTGGTACCGGCGGACAGGTGAGTTACTGGTTTATTGTTTCTCTGGTCGGGCCACACAAATGGGAGGATTGGCTACTATGTGGGGCGCTATATGGGGGATTGGCTACTATATGGGGGGATTGGCTACTATGTGGGCACTATATGGGGGATTGGATAATATGTGGGGCACTATATGGGGGCATTGGCTACTATGTGGGGCATATATGGGGGCATTGGCTACTATGTGGGCACTATATGGGGCACTATATGGGGGATTGGGTACTATGTGGGGCACTATATGGGGGCATTGGCTACTATGTGGGGCATATATGGGGGCATTGGCTACTATGTGGGCACTATATGGGGCATTGGCTACTATGTCGGGCACTATATGGGGGCATTGGCTACTATGTGGGGAACTATATGGGGGCATTGGCTACTATGTGGGGCACTATATGGGGGGGATTGGCTACTATGTGGGGCACTATATTGGGTATTGGATACTATGTGGGGCATATATGGGGGCATTGGCTACTATGTGGGCACTATATGGGGGATTGGCTACTATGTGGGGCATATATGGGGGCATTGGCTACTATGTGGGCACTTTATGGGGCATTCGCTACTATGCGGGGCACTCTATGGGGGATTGGCTACTATGTGGGGCACTATATGGAGGGATTGGCTACTATGTGGGGCACTATATGTGGATTGGCTACTATGTGGGGCACTATATGGAGGGGTTGGCTACTATGTGGGGCACTATATGTGGATTGGCTACTATGTGGGGCACTATATGGGGATTGGCTACTATGTGGGGCACTATATGGGGGGATTGGCTACTATGTGGGGCACTATATGGGGATTGGTTACTATGTGGGGCACTATATGGGGGCATTGGCTACTATGTGGGGCACTATATGGGGGCATAGGCTACTATGTGGGGCACTATATGGGGGCATTGGCTACTATGTGGGGCACTCTATGGGGCATTGGATACTATGTGGGGCACTATATGGGGGCAATGGATACTATGTGGGGCACTATATGGGGGCATTGACTACTATGTGGGCACTATATGGGGCATTGGCTACTATGTCGGGCACTATATGGGGGCATTGGATACTATGTGGGGCACTATATGGGGCACTGGATACTATGTGGGGCACTACAGTGGTGACTGTAGGGGAGTGGCTATGGAGGGTTGCTATGGGGGCGTGGCTATGGAGGGGCACTATGGGGGCGTGGCTATGGAGGGTCACTATGGGGGCGTGGCTATGGGGACCGCGGCGCACATGTCCCTCTTTGCTCTTTGCAAAAGTTGGGAGGTATGTATTATCTATCTATCTTTCTATCTATCTATCTATCTATCTATCTCCTATCTTTCTATCTATCTATCTATCTATCTATCTATCTCCTATCTATCTATCTATTATCTATCTATCTAGCTATCTATTATCTACCTATCTATCTATCTATCTATCTATCTTCTATCTATCTATTATCTATCTATCTATCTATCTCCTATCTATCTATCTATCTATCTATCTATCTATCTATCTATCTATCTCCTATCTATCTATCTCCTATCTATCTATCTATCTATCTATCTATCTATCTATCTATCTATCTATCTCCTATCTATCTATCTATCTATCTATCTATCATCTATCGTTTTATAAAACTACAGTGTTGGAACTAGCTATACAGTAAAGCAGTGAGATGATGAATGTGGATAAAACCATCTAAGTTCTCAATTAGCTCCTATATTCCTCCCCTGATTATCTTGCGTCTGATTCAAGGAGAATGAATAGATTCTTCCTCTCCCTATAATTGATAGGTATCAAATCCTCATTTTCCCAGTTATTTTCCCTAATCTCAAAACATCAGCTTTGCTTCAATAAACCGGCATTAAAAAGAAAAAAAAAAAAGGTTGCTCTTGTTTGTTCCCTCATTTTATTTTGCAAACACTATGTTAATTCATAGAAGGAAATCTAACCGAAGATTAGTGCAAATTGGGTGCATGTCAGCATTACGAGTCCGTTGACAACATTTTAGAGCCGACCGTCGACAGCTCGATTGGCTGCCTCCATTTAGAGAGCAGGGGAGTGGATTGGTTGGGATTAGCTGCTGTTGCTATGGTCCTGTTGCTAGGATCACTCCTGTCTCTTGGCCCTGCAGGAAACATGTAATGAATTATGGATGATTGATTTTCTGAAAGAGGCCTGATCTGTAATGCAGATGAGAGCCAAGTCCCCCTCTTTTCTTTTGGGTTCTTTAAAAAAAAAAAAAAAAAAGGTTTTAAATCAGGACCTGCCATTTACAAACTCCCAGCCGCCATTGCAGTGGTTTGTGAATAGTGATGTTAATTCTTATGTAAAGCAAGGGTCGGAGGTCGCCATCTCTTATTTGTCCAGGAAAAGCTTGTAGGATTTCCAGTGAACTGTGCGACCGTTGAGAGGTGTTTTATTGTGCCGACACAAAGCGGGACACTAGCAGCCGAAGTGCTATTTTATTATTATTAGAGGTGGAAAATCTATAGCCTTGTCACAATGCGTTTTGTAGAGTTAGGATTGGACAACAGTCGTAAGGTATGACCTGAGTGGGACATCTTATACTTCTGCCGTAAATGTATTGGTAGAACTCGCATGTGTTGTTTGAGCCTGTGTTACTGTTATCTATCTATCTATCTATCTATCTATCTATCTATCTATCTATCTATCTATCTATCCAACTATCTATCTATCTATCTATCTATCAAACTATCTATCTATCTATCTATCTATCTATCTATCTATCTATCTATCTCCTCTCTATCTATCTATCTATCTATCTATCTATCTATCTATCTATCTGTCTGTCTGTCTGTCTGTCTGTCTGTCTATCTATCTATCTATCTATCTATCTATCTATCTATCTATCTATCTATCTATCCAACTATCTATCTATCTATCTATCTATCTATCTATCTATCTATCTGTCTGTCTGTCTGTCTGTCTGTCTATCTATCTATCTATCTATCTATCTATCTATCTATCTATCAGATACAAACAGCACAATACTGGTGGAGGTGGGTGCCAACGGCTATGGTCTTGACCAAAGATTGTTAAAATTTACAAATTGAATCTTAACGAATTTGATAAAAAAAGAAGCCATAACTATAGTAGCTACAGTACTGGGACTATTAAATAATGGCGAATTTGTTAAAGCATTTTGTTGTAAAAGTGTCAAAAATCGGAAAATCACAATTAAAAAAAGTCAATCAGATAGTCAATCGTCCAATTGCTGCAATTTCTCTGCTCTCTGTCCCTATATCCCTCTGTTAGTCTCTCCCTGCTCTGCTGTAACTGCCTGCTGCCATCTTGCTCTCTCCTCCACACACAGCAAACTGGCCGCCTCCATTACCGAACCTCCTTATATAGACGGGGAGGTGCTGACAACACAGAAGGGCCTGCAGCTAATTAGACGGGCACTAGGGCTAATGGTTAATTTCTCTTTGTCCCGCCAGGGCTTTTTTGCAAGTTTCCTTAAAGCGACTCTGTACCCACAATCTGACCCCCCCAAACCACTTGTACCTTCGGATAGCTGCTTTTAATCCAAGATCTGTCCTGGGGTCCTTTTGGCAGGTGGTGCAGTTATTGTCCTAAAAACAACTTTTAAACTTGCAGCCCTGTTCCAAACTGCCGTGACCTAGAGTATCTGTGCCCCAACCTTGCACCACCCCTCCGTCCCTCCTCCCCAACCTCCTCATCATTAGGAATGCCACTGGCAGGATAATTTCTATTCCTCTGCAGTGAAAACTGCACAGGTGCCTTAACGATCCAGCCCATGTGCCGTGTTCTCACAGCTGATGAATAGGAGAATACCTGCCTGGGGCATTCCTAATGATGATAAGGGCGGGGAGGAGGGACAGAGAGGTTGTGCCAGCCTAATGCATAGTCACTCTAGGCCACGCCAGTTTGGTACAGGGCTGCAAGTTTAAAAGTTGTTTTTCAGGACAATAACTGCATCACCTGCCGAACGGACCCCAGGACAGATCTTGGATTAAAAGCAGCTATCCAAAGGTACAAGCGGTTTGGGGGGGTCAGATTGTGGGTACAGAGTCGCTTTAACGAATCGATGGGAATTCGCTTAGCAGCGAATCTTGATTTGCCAGATTCAAGTCACTCATCTCTTCTATCTATCTAGAAAAAAAGTAAGAAAGTCCTGCACTCCTTAGTATCAGAAATGGTCAATGCAAAAAACGGTCTGCACTTGTAGGACCACAAGTGCCAGTGTCTAAGAGTCCAGAAAACCATAGCACTCCACAGAATTCCAATAAAAAAAGGGTAATTTATTTCACCCAAAATCTGTGACACTGCTTGAAAAAGCTCTCATTGTTAAAGCGAAACGTTGCAGATTTTGGGTGAAATAAACAACAATTTTTTTATTCTTTGAGTGCTGCAGTTTTTTGAACATCTATCTATCTTTCTATCTATTTATCTATCAGCTGATGAAGGCTATATGCTGAAACGTGTCCTCCTGTGGTAGTAGGCTCTATCTGTATCTCAATGTCAATGTCCAGCATCACTGACAGACCAACAAGCCCGCCTAACATCACGGCTGGTCCTCTATCTATCTATCTATCTACAAAGCAAAATTCCGCAGCACACCAGCTTCAGGTGAAAAAGAGTGGTATTTATTGCATGTAGCAAAAAATAACAGGAGAGATGCAACGTTTCTGTCTTCTCACAAGACCGTTATCAAGCATAGTGAGGAGGTGCTCATGACTTCCTTAAATATCAGTATCAATAAGTGACATCATCAATTCATTAGAATATGTAAACAAGTGATTAAGACATAAAATACATTTAAAATTCATGATAATGACAACCAATAGTGAATACATAAATCTCCAAGTGTTGGAGAATACAGTGATATATTGTGATCTATGTACAGTGACAAAAATGTGCTGTGCCAATGCTTAATAATATTAAAGTTTTCAAAGTTCATACATATGGGGTTGAGGTTGAAGACAGAAACGTTGCATCTCTCCTGTTATTTTTTGCTACATGCAATAAATACCACTCTTTTTCACCTGAAGCTGGTGTGCTGCGGAATTTTGCTTTGTATCTGTTGGGATCCCAAGCCAAGAGACTTGCTCTGTACAGCACCCGCCACTTGGATCTGGAAGTGCGGCTTTCTCCTACATCTATCTATCTATCTATCTATCTATCCATCTATCTATCTATCCATCTCCTATCTATCTATCTATCTATCTATTATCTATCTATCTCCTATCTATCTATTATCTATCTATCTATCTATCTATCTATCTATCTATCTATCTATATATTATCTATCTATCTATCTATCTATCTATCTATCTATCTATCTATCTATCCATCTCCTATCTATCTATCTATCTATCTCCTATCTATCTATCTATCTATCTATCTATCTATTATCTATCTATCTCCTATCTATCTATTATCTATCTATCTATCTATCTATATATTATCTATCTATCTATCTATCTATCTATCTATCTATCTATCCATCTCCTATCTATCTATCTATCTATCTATCTATCTATCTATCTATCTATTATCTATCTATCTATCTATCTATCTATCTATCTATCTATCTATTATCTATCTCCTATCTATCTATCTATCTATCTATCTATCTATCTATCTATCTATTATCTATCTCCAATCTATCTATCTATCTATCTATCTATCTATCTCCTATCTATCTATCTATCTATCTATCTATCTATCTATCTATCTATCTATCTCCTATCTATCTATCCAGGGGTGATTCTAGCCTCTCTGCTGCCCGAGGCGAACTATAGAATGACGCCCCCCCCCCCGTCATTCCGCCCACATTATAATCCACTACTGCCCCCCCCCACTGCTGTCCCCAATAAACATAATGTTTGGTCCCTTTCTGCACAGAGGATGTCAGGAGAGGAGGGGGCTGACTTTATAGGAGAGGTCCCAGCAGCACAGAGGATGTCAGGAGAGGAGGGGGCTAATCCTATAGGAGAGGTCCCAGCAGCACAGAGGATGTCAGGAGAGGAGGGGGCTAATCCTATAGGAGAGATCCCAGCAGCACAGAGGATGTCAGGAGATGAGGGTGCTAATCCTATAGGAGAGGTCCCAGCAGCACAGAGGATGTCAGGAGAGGAGGGTGCTGATCTTTTAGGAGAGGTCACAGCAGCACAGAGGATGTCAGGAGAGGAGGGTGCTGATCTTTTAGGAGATGGTCCCCCTCTTCCCCCCTTATAGATGGTCCCCCTCTTCCCCCCCTTATAGATGGTCCCCCCCCCTTATAGATGGTCCCCCTCTCCCCCCCTTATAGATGGTCCCCCTCTCCCCCCTCCCTTATAGATGGTCCCCCTCTCCCCCCTCCCTTATAGATGGTCCCCCTCTCCCCCCTCCCTTATAGATGGTCCCCCTCTTTCCCCTCCCTTATAGATGGTCCCCCTCTTCCCCCCCCTTATAGATGGTCCCCCTCTTCCCTCTCTCCCCCCCCTTATAGATGGTCCCCCTCTTCCCTCTCTCCCCCCCTTATAGATGGTCCCCCTCTCCCCCCCCCCTTATAGATGGTCCCCCTCTTCCCCCCCCTTATAGATGGTCCCCTCCCTTATAGATGGTCCCCCTCTCCTCCTCCCTTATAGATGGTCCCCCTCTCCCTTATAGATGGTCCCCCTCCCCCCCTTATACATGGTCCCCCTCTCCCCCCTCCCTTATAGATGCCCCCTTATAGATGGTCCCCCTCTTTCCCCCTCCCTTATAGATGGTCCCCCTCTTCCCCCCCTTATAGATGGTCCCCCTCTTCCCCCCCCCTTATAGACAGTCCCCCTCCCGCCCCTCCCTTATAGATGGTCCCCCCCTTATAGATGGTCCCCCTCTTTCCCCCCTCCCTTATAGATGGCCCCCCCTTATAGATGGTCCCCCTCTTTCCCCCCTCCCTTATAGATGGTCCCCTCCCCCCCCCCTATAGATGGTCCCCCTCTTCCCTCTCCCCTTCCCTTATAGATGGTCCCCCCTTATAGATGGTCCCCCTCTTCCCCCCCTACCTTATAGATGGTCCCCCTCTTTCCCCCCTCCCTTATAGATGGTCCCCCTCTCCCCCCTCCCTTATAGATGGTCCCCCTCTTTCCCCTCCCTTATAGATGGTCCCCCTCTCCCCCCCCCCCTTATAGATGGTCCCCCTCTTCCCTCTCCCCCCCCCCTTATAGATGGTCCCCCTCTCCCCCCCCCCTTATAGATGGTCCCCCTCTTCCCTCTCTCCCCCCCCTTATAGATGGTCCCCCTCTCCCCCCCCCTTATAGATGGTCCCCCTCTTCCCCCCCCCCTTATAGATGGTCCCCTCTCCCTTATAGATGGTCCCCCTCTCCCCCTCCCTTATAGATGGTCCCCTCTCCCTTATAGATGGTCCCCCTCCCCCCCTTATACATGGTCCCCCTCTCCCCCCTCCCTTATAGATGCCCCCTTATAGATGGTCCCCCTCTTTCCCCCTCCCTTATAGATGGTCCCCCTCTTCCCCCCCCTTGTAGATGGTCCCCCTCTCCCCCCCCTTATAGACAGTCCCCCTCCCGCCCCTCCCTTATAGATGGTCCCCCTCTTTCCCCCCTCCCTTATAGATGGTCCCCCCCTTATAGATGGTCCCCCTCTTTCCCCCCTCCCTTATAGATGGTCCCCCTCTTTCCCCCTCCCTTATAGATGGTCCCCTTCCCCCCCCTATAGATGGTCCCCCTCTTCCCTCTCCCCCTCCCTTATAGATGGTCCCCCCTTATAGATGGTCCCCCTCTTCCCCCCCTACCTTATAGATGGTCCCCCTCTTCCCCCCCTACCTTATAGATGGTCCCCCTCTTCCCCCCCCATAGATGGTCCCCCTCTTCCCCCCCCCATAGATGGTCCCCCTCTTCCCCCCCCCCCCATAGATGGTCCCCCTCTTCCCCCCCCCCCCATAGATGGTCCCCCTCTCCCCCCCCCCCCCCCCGCACAGCAGATAAAACAAAAACAAAAAACAGCACACAACTCACCTGCCATCCGTTCCCCCGTCGAGCCTCTCTGGTCTGGTCCCGGCTGATGTGCGGCTGCCCGGGGTGTCCCATCCTGTCCCCGGCAGCGCGCGCATCAGAGAGCTCCCCGTGCGCCTGTGGCTGTGACTTCCGGCGCACGGGGATCTCTCTGATGCGCGCGCTGCCGTAGACAGGATGGGACACCTCCGGCAGCCGCACATCAGCCGGGGGACTAAGGCTGCATTCCCACGTTCCGTGATCCTGACGGATCACGGACGTGGAATGCATTTACCGGAGTCCCCCCGCGCCCGGACAGCATCTGTAATGAGATGCTGTGAGCGGGGGAGACTGTATTCATAAGCGCCGCGCGGCTGATTCATTACACCGCGGCACTTATGAATACAGTCTCCCCCGCTCACAGCATCTCATTACAGATGCTGTCCGGGCGCGGGGGGACTCCGGTACATGGTACAATCAGTGGCGGATTATAATGTGGGCGGCCGCCCGAACCGCTCATATTATAATCTGCCACTGAATGCCGCCCCCATGAAGACAGCTGGTGGCGCCGCCTGAGGCAGACGACTCAGGTCGCCTCATGATTGCGGCGCCCCTGTATCTATCTATCTATCTATCTATCTATCTATCTATCTATCTATCTATCTATCTTCTATCTATCTATCTATCTATCTATCTATCTATCTATCTATCTTCTATCTATCTATCTATCTATCTATCTATCTATCTATCTATCTATCTATTATCTATCTATCTATCTATCTATCTCCTATCTATCTATCACCATTGCTAATTAGTTGGTTCAGGTACACAATCCATCTATCCTTTTCTCTGTTTCTGCTATGCTATGGCAGCCAACAGATTTCTTGAAAACCATTACAGATTGATGAATTCTGTGTGGTCCAGAATACTGCAGCTCTCACCAGCAGGCACCTTGTCACCGCACCATTGCCTATTGGTTGTTTGTAATACAGATGGTGAGGGGTGATGTGCTGTATTTCTTGCTAACCTCAGACCTAATAGACCTAGTAATTC
The DNA here is from genome assembly GCF_027789765.1 of Dendropsophus ebraccatus. Lineage (NCBI taxonomy): Eukaryota > Metazoa > Chordata > Amphibia > Anura > Hylidae > Dendropsophus > Dendropsophus ebraccatus. The sequence goes on from NC_091455.1 coordinate 187,518,330, forward strand.
ACACTGAGGCCAGTAGAGCAGGTAGAAAGAATATATTTGGGGTAGCAGCTAGTTTTACATTAGATCATACTTTCTGTGGTATGTTTTTGGTTGAATGTTTTTGTACAGCTGGTCCCTAGCTTCTCATGTAGGTTACCCAACAATTCGTTTTGCATTAACCAAGATATTAGCCACATAATAATTTGTACCATAGAATGGCAATAATGTGTAATGTACAATAATTTGTATCAAATGTTTGGGAACATAATTTCTCCTTATATTGGCCAAGGCCAGAATTTTTTATGTAGAGCATTTAGGCTGGGTTCTGTGAGCCGGCCGTGTCACAGAACAACCGGTGTCATCGAAGATCATCCCAGCCGTTTCTGCAGTAACAGTCAGTTGAACTTAATTTATGTTAAATTCATCATTGCACACATTGGAGAGTACGGCCAAAGCTGCACTTTCCATTGTATGGACTGACAGTTTTGTGCACCCGCTATTCAATGAATAAACTGACATGTCAGTTTTTCTTGCGGCTACATTGTGTATACACTCCGGCTGGGATTCCATTGATTCCAGCGCAATGCATATTTTAAATTAATCAGGGCCGTTGTTGCAAATTGCAAGATATACATTGTGTGAATGTGGCCTTATAATACCAAACATCAGGCATAAGACACGAGGGGGGGATTTATAAAAGGGTGTAAATATACACCTGGTGTAAACTGCCCACAGCAACCAATCACAGCTCAGCTTTCAGCTCTGGTAAAATAAAAGAGGAGTTGTGATTGGTTGCTGTGGGCAGTTTACACCAGGTGTATATTTACACCCTTTCATAAATCCCCCCCTAGAAGTCTATCTGGAGCGCAATGCTTCAACACCATATGTAGGGCAATGCTTCATAGCCAGTTCCACGTTAAGGGTATGTTCACACTGAGTAAAAGGGGCAGAATTCCTCGGCGGACATGTCAATTCTTTGAGCGGAAAGTGATGGAAATTGAGGCGCCCGAGCCCTCCCATAGAGATACTGTGGGACACTGAGGCAGGTAGGCTATTACTCTGAACATACCCTTATGCAAGAAACAAGAGTGGCCCTCACCGATCAAGCAAAACAGTTACTTTATTTGGGCATTAAAAGCAAGGAATACCCAGTGCAATCCTCAGAGAAAGAGATTGATGGGAGAGTGCCACTTTAGTTTCTTTCTATTGATGTAGAACATTTAGACATAAAAAACTGTCTCAACTCACCTCTTCCCGTGCTTCTTCAGCACACCATCACCACACCAGGACCCCCGCTTGCAGATCTCAACCACACCCAAAACCATGACCCTGTTGATTGACTGGCCACTCAACCAGTCAGTGATTGAGGCCAGATGCCGCTGCAGTCACTGAGTGGCTGAGCAGTCAGTCCATCAGCTGGGATGGACTTTTCCCCTTGAGTCACAACATTATTACAACTCAGGGAGGCAATGCCTTCCGGTGGGGGTTAAGGTTCTGTGGCAGATGTCAGACAAGAAAGGACTGGTTATTATGTCCCATACCTGCCTTGAAAACAAATACTTGACTGGATTTTCCTTTAACTCCTTCATGTCCCATGACGTACCTGGTACATCATGGCAGCATGAGAGGGGTTTCAGAGAAGGGTCCAGCTGTTATCTGCAGCAGGGAACACCTCTATTAGCCGACACGGGTCCCGTTGCCGGGCCAGCTAATTAAGCGTTTAAATGCAGCTGTCAAACCTGACAGCTGCATTTAAATGCTCTGATCCCAGTGTCCCTGGTGTCTAGTGGGACAGATCTCACCCCCCACAATGCAATCGCGTAAAGGAGATCCGTTCTTCTGGCAATGACGCTCATCCTGGTTCGGCAAAACATTGCTCCAGGCTGCAGCAGCCCAGAGCAATAGATCACTAATATAATGGATCATTGCTGTGTATATACAAGTGCCCTAGGGTGACTTTAAGAAAAAAAAAATATGTCTTTTTTGTTAATAAAAAAAATACCCTTCCCTAATAAAAGTCCAAATCACCCCCCCCCTTTTCCTATTTTATAAATATAAAAAAATAAACAAACAAACAAATATATTTGGTATCACCATGTGCGTAATATCCCGAACTATTAAATGATCACATTCCTGATCTTGCTCGACAAACCATGTAAGTGTAAAAAAATTCCAAAGTGCAAAAGTGCGCATTTTTGGTCACATCAAATCCAGAAAAATTGTAATTAAAAGTGATCAAAAATCATGGTTTAAAAAATGACACCTCACATAGTCCCATAGACCAAAAAATAAAAGCATTATAAGTATGGGAATAGAGCAATTTTAAACACATTTAGTTTTTTTTTTTTTTAAAGGTTTTAATTTTTTAAAAGCCATCAAATACAGTAAAAGTTATGCAAGTTATATATCTTTGTAATGGTACTGACTTGAGGAATGCAGATCAGATAACATGTCAGTTTTACCATAAGGCGGACGGCGTAAACACGAAACTCCCTGAAATGAAAACAAATTCCTTTTTTTAAAAAAAATTTGACAGCACAAATCATTTTTTATGGGTAAATCAAGTCTGTCATTGCAAAGCACAATTGGGGTACCAAAAAAATAAGGGCTTATGTGGGTCTCTAGGTGAAAAAATGCAAGCGCTATGGCCTTATAAACATAAGGAGGAAAAAGCAAAATCTTTTTGTTACCTACTGTGAACTTAGCAAACTTTTCCAATGTTTTGGGGGAAATTTGCCAATAAACTTAACTTGTTGAAATGTCTTTGAGATTGATATTGCTAATTCATGAAGAGTTCCAATAGGCCTTTGTACTTTTCCTACATATTCTATGCAATTTAGCTGCCTTTAATTTACAATTAATCAGGTTAGCTTGGCATTAGAGGTGAGTGAATCTAAAGTATTTTTGTCTAAATCCAAAGGACCAAATTGTCTGACAATTAGCTTTGTTTTGCAAGATTGATTCGTTGTCAAAGTGCCAGACTTAGCATACCAACGTGTGGACGTCAAATAGCAATATACTATGACATATGATATAGTATGGGCTCTACTATGTAGTTTAAATGGGCACTGTTCCAAAAAAACATGACCTAGAGGCATATCAAAAGTTTTAAATCAGTCCGGGTCTGAGTGTTTAGACCGGGACTGATCAGGAGAATGAGCCGGGAGAAGTCCACGCTTTGCACCTTCTCTCCCAGCTGTGTGTCACAGGATTATGTAAGTCAATGGGGCCTTCTTGCTTGCATAGACACAGAACGGAGAGACAGGTGCACATTTATGAAGAAGAGAAAGAGACAGAAGAGGAAAAAGAAACAGATAAAGAATTAAGCTCATCTTGTGCATTGAAATGGAGATTGCAGAAAAGGAGTGAAGCACATAACCAGATGCTTCCCTCTATTTGTTTTAGGAATCGGTGGGGCTATGAACACTCAGTGAATTGGAAGCCTTATGGAAATGTAGCAGTAAAAATGCAGGCTAACAATCTCAGTAGCAGGCTTCTTAAGATGCAAATCTTCAAAATTTTATTAGATATCCAAGTACACGTGATCTTACATGTACCTGGATAGCTAATAAACTTTTGAAGATTTGCACTGTCCTGGATGCTGTTAGCCTAGAGAACCGAATCTTAGAAACCAAGAACTGAGGCGGGACAGTCCCGCGGCCAATGATTGGATGAGCGTCTGTCACTGTCATCTCAGTCAGGAAGTGGAGGCAGCTGCAGGGGACACCAGGGGAGCGCTGACAGGTAAGTATTGATCAGTAATCTTGATGAACTGCACTAAAACAGATAAATGCCTGCTATTGTTTAGCTGTTTTGCTGTGGTTCATTTAACCCTTAGGCGACCCTGGACGTACCCGTACGTCCAGGGCCGCCTCCCCACGTTCAGAGCGGGGCCGCGCGGAGTCTGCGCTCTGGACCGCCGCAGTCCCTTGTGCCACTCGTAGCCCGGGACCGCAGGTATTAGCGGGCATGGTCCGATCGCCATGCCCGCTAATACAGTAATTGGATGCAGCTTTCAAAGTTGACAGCTGCATCCGATTCCCGAATGCAGCCGTTCCCTGGTGTCTAGTGCTTGGTGTCCACACATCCTACCCCTTCCGGGGTCAGCGCCGTAATGGCGCTGATCCCGCCTCGGCACTCGATTGCTTCCGGCTGCAGCAGCCGGAAGCAATTAATGTGCATATCTTATGGATCTGTGCTGCATATCTATGCAGCACAGATCTCAATGAGAGATCAGTGCACTTATACTAGAAGTCCCCCAGGGGGGCTATTAGTATAAGTGTAAAAGTACAAACTAAAGTGTTGTTATTAGTAAAAAGCCGCCTCCCCTAATAAAAGTCTGAATCACCCCCCTTTTCCCATGTTATAAATAAAAATAAACAAATAAATTAACAAACATGTTTGGTATCGCCGTGTGCGTAATTGCCCGAACTATTAATTAATTACATTCCTGATCTCACACAGTAAATGGCGTAAGTGTAAAAAAATCCCAAAGTGCAAAATTGCGCATTTTTGGTCGCATCAAATCCAGAAAAATTGTAATAAAAAGCGATCAAAAAGTCGCACATGCGCAATCAAGGTACCGATAGAAAGAACACATCATGGTGCAAAAAATGACACCTGCCCCATAGACCAAAGGATAAAAGCGTTATAAGCCTGGGAATGGAGCGATTTTAAGGAACATATTTATGTTAACAATGGTTTGAATTCTTTACAGGCCGTCAGATACAATGAAAGGTATACATGTTACATATCGTCGTAATTGTAACAACTTGAGGAACATATATAACAAGTCAGTTTTACCCCAGGGCAAACGGCGTAAAAACGAAAACCCCTTAAATAAAAGAAATGCGTTTTTTTTTTTCAATTTCACCACACTTTGAATTTTTTCCTGGTTTCGCGGTGTACTTTATGAAAAAATTCAGACTGTCATTGCAAAGTACAATTAGTGACACAAAAAATAAGGGCTCATGTGGGTCTCTAGGTGGAAAAATGCAAGTGCTATGGCCTTTAAAGCACAAGGAGGAAAAAATGAAAACGCAAAAATTGAAATTGGCCGGGTCCTCTAAGGGTTAAGGTTTGGTGAGGACGAACCCGAACATTGCTTCAAAGTTCAGCGAACCCAAATAACCAAACTTTTGAAAAATTTTGGATCTTTTCTCTTTCTTTGTCTCTGCATTATGTAAAAAGGGTTTTCTACTGTGAGGGATGCCTTAATATGAAATGCCTTGTTGGCAAGCCTCACGATACGGAAAAAAACAGGATATTCCAGATGTATATTTGGAGCAGTAAACACTCACAAGAGATAAGGATATACAGAGGCTCCAATGGGACAATTCAATAATAACAAATCAGGGAAATTATTTATTGATGACAACATTTTGGGTATACCAAAAATGCCAATGTTTTGGCTCTAAAAATCGAGGGTTCAAAAACGACCAAGTTTGTGAAGCACAAATGTCTTTTTTTTGTGTGCACAGGATGTTGGCATTAATAAATAACTTTCCCACAAGGAGAATGCTGTCACCTATACTATATTTTTGGAATTACAGAAAAGACAGGAGGTATTTGAATTGTATCAGTCCTGCCTACCACTGACATCATTTGTGGCCTAGAGAGCCAATGACTTTAATAAGTGCATTGAATAAACTGTGTAGGTTCTACCATCAATTTTCACCTGAAACACCTTTTAATTTTAAAATTTCTATGCTATTTGTCTTTGAGATGAGCGAATCTACAGCGAACAAAGAGAAACACTTATTGGGATTCTGCTCCTCAGGCTGCGGGCTTTGAAGTCTTCTCTGCTTCGTGCCAATCCTTCCCGAGTGCTGGGAAAAATTGATCCAGTCCTGGGAAACTGTAAGAAGTTTCCTGGGACTGGATCCATCCAGCACTTGGGGAGGAGCAGTACGGAGCAAGGCAGACTTTAAAGCCCACAGCCGGATAAGCAGACTCCCGATAGGAACGAAGTGCTTTGCTTCATTCCTAATGTAGATTCGCTCATCCCTAGTTATAGCAGTCAGATCTTTGTTCTCTCTCCCTAAAAAAAAAAAAAAAATCTTTGCATTTTCTGCATACGCAATCACACATAACTTTTTGTTTGCCTGCAACCACCACTAGGGGGAGCTTAGGAGCTGACTGCACACTGGTTATACATTGAACTACATGATACATAAAATAGTATCTATTTATTATAAAAAAAAATTACTGCTATAGAAAAACATGAAGGGAACTGTGCTTTTTTTGTTGTTGTTTGAGTGGGATGGTAAAACTTTTTAATACATTATGTGAGTGTCGGGATTTCTTTTAAATCCCCATTTTAAAGTCATCTTTTACACTATCACTTTACATCTGTGCCAGGTCTGGGATTTACTAGCGTAAAAGCGCCAAATGTTACAATAAATCACTGGATAACAAACAACTTCTTGACCACAGAGATACTGCATATAATTAAAAGACTTAAGTCCGCAATTAAGATTTTTTACTGCCCCTTTTAATTTGAGCGCCTCATTCATCCCTCTGCTCCCTGCCTTTGTGGTGAGTGTTAAATGTCTTGTTTTATGTCTCCGTGGCTTGATGTATTCTGCAAATCCCTGCTGCTTGTTCAGTGTTTCGTGCCACCTTAATGAGGCCAAACTGAGCTGCCGAACATCTTTTCTGTCTTCACCAGCCAAAGCCAACCGTTTCACTTCTTTAGCGTTAAACCTATAGGAATAAGTTCAATATACTCAGTTATAGAGAGTTAACCTTTTCACTTCCGTACAAAGATATAAGTGTAATGTCACACTAGGATAACCCCAAACCTTTATAAATTAGCAAACTTGACATAGTTTTTTTTTTTTATGAACACGATCTTCTGTTAACAACTTTATCCAACATTATCTTTTCCCCTCTGTTGGTTTTTTCAATCACCCTATTAGTTACAGATAGTGTTGAGTGAGCTCTAGTGCTTGACTCAAGTAACTAGCCCCATTGAAATCAATGGAAAACCTGAGCGAAACCTGCTCTGCTTAGGCATAATTAACCAATTACATTTTTTTGTTCTCATTTTTGTATATTATATCCCTTAAAGTAACGTTTAAACGAAATATGAAAAAATTTAACCAAAAAATGTTATAGGTTTTTGCAAGACACTTTAGAACAATGCGATATTGCCGACATACTTCAGGAGTTCTAATGTGTTTTGCAAAAAAACTTTTACAATTTTTCATTAAAATGTTTGTTTATTTTGTTTGAACATCCCTTAAAAAGTTAGAACAAAAAATGTAATAGGTATAACATTCAGCTGTGAGGTATTGAAGGTGTATGGCCACCTTTACCTGAGCACCATGAGGTGCTTGGTCGAGCATCAAGCTTGATCATGCACCATGCTCGACTGAGCATGCTCGCTTAACACTCGTTACAGTATCTTCCTCAGTACTGAAGTTGGTGCCTCAACAACACTTCATGTTCTGCAGAGATTTCAGATCTTGCATCTCAGGACTAGAGATGAGCGAATCGGTTCGCCCGGTATAGGATCCAGTACGGATTTTCCCAAAAATCTGAGTCCGATCGGATTCGGGTTTTTGGAAATCCGCTCCGATTTTTTTTTCTTGCTTTCTAAAATGGCAGCCCCCATTCTAGAAAGCAGGAAGTGTTTTCCCGGGCGGGAAAAGCGCTTTCCCATGATGCCCGGAACACATCCAATCAGCAGGGATCTTGTACTAGCCCATCCCCTGTGTGACGTCAGTATTGCTTTAAAAGGAGCGGTCACATGACCGCACCACTCAGTGTGTAGAGGGAGAGAGAGAGAGAGGAAGCAAGCTGCTTTTGTGTACTACAGACTACTGAGAAGATATTGTGGGAAAGGAAAGATTAGGAAAGCGGAGAGGAGAAACATCTAGTGATTGAGAGAGAAATATAGAGAGGGCGAAAGATAGATAAATTAGGCATTGGACAGAAAAGGGTGCACGGAACCAAAACGTGCAGTACAGATATACAAGTCCTATACTTCTGATAGTGTGTATATCACATCCCTCTTATCCTGAGAGACAAAAATACCTGGTTCAGGTGTATAGCATTGTATCTTAAAAAAAGTGCTATATACCCAATTTCTATACTTGGACCCTTCTGATTGAAAGTGTGTATATCACATCTGTCTTATCCTGAGAGACTAAAATACCTGGTTCAGGTGTATAGCATTGTATCTTAAAAAAAACTGATATATATATATATATATATATATATATATATATATATATACACACCCAATTTCCATACTTGGACCCTTCTGATTGAAAGTGTGTATATCACATCCTTCTTATCCTGAGAAACAAAAAATACCTGGTTCAGGTGTATAGCATTGTATCTTTAAAAAAGTGCTATATACCCAATTTCTATACTTGGACCCTTCTGATTGAGGCTGGGTTCACACTACATATATTTTAGTCAGTATTGTGGTCCTCATATTGCAACCAAAACCAGGAGTGGATTAAAAACACAGAAAGGATCTGTTCACACAATGTTGAAATTGAGTGGATGGCCGCCATATAACAGTAAATAACAGCCATTATTTCAATATAACAGCCATTGTTTTAAAACAACAGCAAATATTTGCCATTAAATGGCAGCCATCCACTCAATTTCAACATTGTGTGAACAGATCCTTTCTGTGTTTTTAATCCACTCCTGGTTTTGGTTGCAATATGAGGACCACAATACTGACTGAAATATACGTAGTGTGAACCCAGCCTTAAAGTGTGTATATCACATCCGTCTTATCCTGAGAGACTTAAATACCTGGTTCAGGTGTATAGCATTATATCTTAAAAAAAAGTGTTATATACCCAATTGTTGACTACTGTTGCTCCTGCCTGGCCTCCATGTTGGCTACTGCTGCTCCTGCCTGGCCTCCATGTTGGCTACTGCTGATACTGCCTGGCTTCCATGTTGGCTACTGCTGCTCCTGCCTGGCCTCCATGTTGGCTACTGCTGATCCTGTACTGGCCTCAAATGACTATTGCTGGACCTCCACTGGCTTCCAATGACTACTGCTGCTCCTTCACTGCATTTGTGACCTTTTTCCTGCATAGACCCTGTAATGGTGAGTTTCCTGCATACACCCTGTAATGGTGAGTTTCCTGCATACACCCTGTAATGGTAAATATTGAAGTATTGGGGTTACTGACTGTCATATGTGATGGTGCATTAACTGAGGGCCTGCGGGTGTTAGGAGCAGGAACATTGGGCTCGGAGTGGTTAGCACACACCTGTTTGAGTGTTCCCATTTCCCCTTGTGCAGTGCAACAGTACAATCCAATACAATGTGGGTTTTAGGTTGGTTGAGAACAGACTTGTCAGCTTATTCCTGAGATTTGGAAATATTCAGATTTGAAAAGGCTCTTTAGAAGGTTATAGTGATTCGGCCAAGTGGACTACCTAGATGGGACCTGTCCAATTAGCATGGCCCTCCACTGCAGGGGGTTCTACCAACTTTAAAGTCGTTTGCATAAACTTCAGAATAACCCGTACTCACGGTATGTAGAAATCTGTCATTGCTGGATGAGTACACGCTGATTTCCCACCGGACAACCTGAAAGATGTTCCCCAGTTATGTCACCACACACCTTGAATACTGCAGCCATTCCGTGCTTCACTGGTCACATGCACTTTGCGACTGCTGGACCCAGTCTACTTATATTTCATTTGGACCTGGATCGAGGTGCCACACCAGGTGGCTTTCCCAGGATATAGATACTGTAGATGCATTGTTTGGCATGTGATAAAATTAAGAGTTCACATTTCTGTATCAGATATATATTATAATATATTTCTCTGTATAGGTACAGTCACATTTGAGTCACATTACTATGACCGCCTCCTAGCACCGCCATCAGCAGCATATAGCTTATGAAGGTAGTCACATGGGGTTAGTGGCTTGGTGGGTATGTAAGGTGGCAATAGGCTGTCTGCACACACATCCCTCAGATTTATCAGATTAAATCAGGGTTGATATTTGGCTTTCAGGGTAGCAGTATTTCTGAAACTGGGCAGTTTGTGAACTATCTGCATGCTGTTTTGGTGAAAGTGTATGGTAAGTGGACGAATGGCAATAATGCAAAGTGGGAAGTGGGAACTGGAGCATTACATGCCATTGACATAGGGTGAATGTTGGCAATGAAGGTGCATGAGGGTGGATTGACCAGCCATAGTAAAGCAAATCACTGCTAAAATGAACCAGGGGCTGCCATAAATGTTTTAAAGGGGTGCTCCAGCGGGGGGCACTTTTTTTGCTGGGACCGAGGGAAAAGACGTCCACTCACCTCCCCGGTTCCAGCGGCGGGTCCCGCATCGCGGCGCCCCCGTGCCCGGTTCCTGGCCACTTCCGGGCATCTCAGGTCTGCTTAGCCAGTCAGTGAAGGAGGCGGGATCCGTTTCAAGTCTGCTCAGATCCCGCCTCTGTCACTGAGACGTCACATCTCAGGCCCGCGTCAGACACCCGGAAGCGGGCACCGGAGCGCCGCGATGCGGGACCCGCCGCTGGAACCGGGGAGGTGAGTGCACGTCTTTTCCCTCGGCCACCTTGTCCCCGGTCCCAGCAAAAAAGTGCCCTCCCCCTGTAGGAGTACCCCTTTAAAACAACAGTTTAGACAAGCCTATTGCATATGGGTCTCCGATACATACAGATGGTCACTGTACCTCTTCTAACAAAATTTAATCTGCAGAAATAGCAGTATTGGAATTAGACCATGACTGATTGGCTTCAGTTTTTTAGTTTCATTCAACAGATAGATGTCAGAACACACAGCCTTGCTGGTAGAAAACAAGCTTGTGGTGGTAGTATTATGATCTAGGAAATGTTTTTGTGGTGATCTTTGGGACACTCATCCTTGACATGCTGATTGAATTCCCTGGGACGGATCGGATCTTTCAGCAACAATGTAACATTGTTTAGGTTTAGCAGCGTTCTCTGAACCCTAATGCTCGGCATTTGACTCCTTGTGGCTGCAGAACAATGAAGGGTGCAGAAGTTGCAGCGATAGTAAGTTTTGCAAAACATGGATATAGCCTAAGGCTATGTTCACACAACGTAACTTTCGTAATAATCACGGCTGTTGTTGCCGATTTGCAACAACGGGCATGATTACTACGGAACTTACGTAGTACTGACGTCTATGGAATCCCGGATTGAGTGTATACACATACTCTAGTATACACTCCCTAGTGGCGCCGCACTGAAAAGCAGCTGCAGAAAACCTGTCTGTGCACACAATGGAGTGTGCGGCTCTGACCACACGCTCCATTGTGTGCAGCAGCGAATTGGGATGTGGGCGCATCACAATTAATCATGAGTGAAAATCGTCTGGCCGGTACTGCAGTACCAGCCGAGATGATCTTCTCTGACACCGGACGTTCTGTCTTACAAAGTGGGAACATGGCCGAGGCCGTATCCATGTTTTCCAGGACTCCCTAGGGCTGCATCTAACCTCTGCAGCCGGGGGGGGGGGGGGGGGGGGGGTTAAAATGCCGATAGATAGGGTTTGAAAAACAATCGGCTCGGCCTCTCCTCTCAACACTAGTGATGAGTTATTACATGCACAGGCAGCAAGCGGGAGCAGTGAGAGGGGCCACTGAGAGGGGCCAATGATCCTTAGATCGTCCAGGCTGCCCAAGTCAGCAAAAGTCTGCTGCCACTGCTCCTATTGGACGGAGCGATGAGCAGCTGACATGATCGTCATCTTTCAACATCTTGAGCATGTCAGTTGAGTGTGGTCCTTTAACACACGCTATAACACCAAACGATTATCAGCTGTAACAGCCAGTAATCGGCCAAGTAATGCAGCCTTCACTCTAAGCCCATTTAGTTTCTGTTCATGGCTACACAATGGTTACTCTGGCTATAAGGTGATGGTCATAATAATCTGACTAGACTGTGTAGAGGTAGAAGGAAGGAAGGGGAAAGAAAGAAACAAAAGAAGGTTATTAGGAAAAGTATTTATACAGTAGATAGAAAGAAGTACATATAGATATGAGATAGATAGATAGATAGATAGATAGATAGATAGATAGATAGATAGATAATAGAAGATAGATATATAGATGATAGATACAGAGGAGAAAGGAGCCGCACTTCTTCACAGATGTAGCGGGTGCAATAGGATGTAAATCCCTTGGCTGGGGGGATCCCCAAGTATCACACGAAAATCCAAAGCACTCCAGCATAAGGTGAAAAAAGGTAGTGGTTTATTACAAAAATGTGCAAAAACACAAGATGCAACGTTTCAGTTCTCTCACAGAACCATTTTCAAGCATGCTTGAAAATGGTTCTGTGAGAGAACTGAAACGTTGCATCTTGTGTTTTTGCACATTTTTGTAATAAACCACTACCTTTTTTCACCTTATGCTGGAGTGCTTTGGATTTTCGTGTGATAGATAGATAGATAGATAGATAAATAGATAGATAGATAGATAGATAGATAGATAGATAGATAGAGATAGATATGAGATAGATAGATAAATAGATAGATAGATAGATAGATGATAGATAAAAAAAGAAAAGAACTGAAAATAACACAGTAGTAGTAGTAGTAGTTATATATCAAAAGTTGATAGATTTGTAATTTGCTAATTGGATTTGTTATTTGTTATTTGTTATTTCCATTTCATGATAAATACAAGTCATGGTTTGCTATGCTAACAGGATATAATGCTCACTCCTGGTAATGCTGGTAACGGATAATACCAACGCAAATAATTGTATTTTATTAGCAAATGTAAATTAATTAAAAATCAAAGGAAAAGAGAGGGGAAGCCTTGCGTAATCTCATTCCATAACTATTAGCCAATTTCCAGTATTCACTTAATCTGCCAATTGTCTATTCTTTGTTATTGGAAAAAAAAAAAAAAAACAACCTTATTTTCCCTGGGAAATACTCCATCTAATTATCAACCACAAATCCTATAAAAAAAAGAAAAAAAAGACAGCGAATCTAAGACTTCAAAAAATGCAAAAGTCAATTAAACACTTTTTTTGAAAACATTTTTTTTTTCCATTTTAAGTTTTGATTCCAGGCAATCTCTTTTAAGTTTGAATATTAACATAACAGAGAAATCCATTTAGCTGCTCGCTTTGTAAAGTCAGACATAGGGAGTAGGGGAAATACTGACGGATTTGTATTAATAAAGCTCTAAATAAGAGCAATGTTTAGAATGCAAAACAGAGGCATTGTGTCAGCCAATAGCGATAGATTGTGCACCTGACGAGGCTTAATGCATAAGAAATCTCGAGACACATGCACACAATAAATTTCCATCCTAATCACCGAGTGGTATAATTTCTTCCATATCAATGTCTGCTGCATAAATTGCTATTTTTGTATGCAAAATGGCATTTTTAGTTTTCACCCATGAATAATGAAATTGTATGCCCATGCAAACGGTTAAAAAAAAAAAAATCTCTTGTGTATTCAACGTCTGCCGGTGTTGATGAATTCACTTACTATGAATGACAGTATAAGATTTCTGGGTCATCCCGGTCACCCCAAGGATGACACTGATGAAAATGATAAACTAAATGCCAGACGTGCCCACAATGCATTATGGGATAAAACAACTAAAATGTCACCATCCAGCAACAGACTATTAATAACAAGATATGATTGTGTATAATGAGCACAGAGCTCTGCGGTGATTGAAGTGTGATTTCTTTTGATCTTCCAGATGTTGTGGCACTGAAATTCATTTTATCCCGTTAATGGTAGAAAAGGAAACTGATCAAACGTTATTATTTGAAAAGCTTGGGTCAAGTTGTTGGAGTTTATTTTGTTGATCTGATTTTTTTTTTTTTTGCTGTTTTATCTTTTATGTATTTTATGCATTTTCTCATCTCTATCATTTTCTTTCCTCTGGAAAATAAAGGAGACAATGGAATGTTTTTGAACTCTTCCGATGTTTTCTTACATAATTGCCTTTTCTGTATTCTAAGCCATTGCTTTCAAGGTCTACTAAACCAATTATATGTCGATCTATTGGAAAAAAAATGTTTAGATCATCTATGAACATAAACAACAAAAAACACCTTGAAGAACATTATCTACCTTAAAAAAAATATGAACACACACACACACACACACACACACACAAATAGTAGGTCATTATAAATTTTAAGGGGAATGTGTCACCAGAAAATAACTTATTGTTTTAAATAATGTTTTTGTGTTAAACAGTTAACATTTTTTTTAAAGAATTTTGGGTGGGTGATGTATTTTCAAATTTTCCATTTTAATATCTATATTATAAAATAATCCTGATATATTGCAGTTTTCATTCTAACCGCTAGGGCTACAACTACGCTGAGACTTCCTGTTGTGCCTGTGGTGATAAGAGGAGGCTGCTGTAAAATGATCCGTACAGAATTTCAGCGACATGTGACAACGGTAGATAGAGTAGACAATAGCACTTAAAGGGAACCTGTCACCCCCCGTACCGGGGTGACAGGTTCCCGGCCCCCCGTTAGAGACCCCTATACTTACCTCATCCCGCCGGGTCCCGCTTCTGGATTCGGTCGGGTCCCGGAGATCTCAGCCGCTGCAGCCCGGCGCGCGCGCTGAGAGATGAGTCCAACACCCATAGAGAATGACAGGAGAGTCCAGCGCTCCGTCATTCTCTATGAGCGTTGGACTCATCTGTCAGCACGCGCGCCGGGCTGCAGCGGCTGAGATCTCCGGGACCCGACCGAATCCAGAAGCGGGACCCGGCGGGATGAGGTAAGTATAGGGGTCTCTAACGGGGGGTCGGGAGCCTGTCACCCCGGCACGGGGGGTGACAGGTTCCCTTTAAATAGTAAAAAGAACGAGATGTATAGCAGTCACCCAAAAGCAGTGGGGTCTTCTATTTATTCATGGACACAAAGTGCAGGCAAGGAAGGGGAAGATGGCAAGCGCGCACGTCTAGAGAGGCAACAGTTTTGCACTACAGGTGCGCTTTGTCAAGCCCAGGGCTTGACAAAGCGCACCTGTAGCGCGAAACTGTTGCCTCTCTAGACGTGCCCGCTTGCCATCTTTCCCCCTTCCTTGCCTGCACTTTGTGTCCATGAATAAATAAAAGACCCCACTGCCTTTGGGTGACTGCTATACGTCTCGTTCTTTTTACTATTATAGACTGCCTTGCCGCCATGTGTGCACCACCCTAGGAGTCTGTTCAGACGCAACCTTTTTGCTGATTGCTCATTTATTATGCTGCTATAGCAGCGATGCCGACCTCTCTCTCTCCTAAACAGACAATAGCACTTCCCTATGCAACAACCTCCTTAATGTTTCACATTCATCTCAAGGGGACAGACTTTGTCTATTGTCATCTATGTCTATGAGGCTTGCTGGAAAGAAGATCACTAAGTGCTGGTAAAAACAGCTTAGGCAAGATGGCAGTCCCCATAACAATGTACAAAAAGTGAAATAAAAGACTCTTACAGTCAGAAAATAGAAACAATAACATATAACAATAACAATAGATTACAATAAAATGAAACATTTTTCCCTCCACAACCTTGTTGGCGCTGGTATGGAGATCCAAGTGGTATGGTCCGTTTTTCAAAACGCTATCCAGATCAGCAGCGGTTTCTTCATGTGCACTGGCCTGCTTTTGGAGGTGCCCCCATCGCCCCCAGTGTAACGATATCCTCTCCTCTCGTTGACATCGAGGGGAGGGGGATATTACACTGGAGGGGCCGGGCCCACTTCTAGTGCATAAAGCAGACCAATGCACATGAAACCAGGACTGAGCACAGGAACTAGGTGGCATTTTGGACCACACCACTGGAATCTCCACGCTGGTGCCGACAAGGTAGTGGGGGAAAAAATTCACTAATGAAGTGGTACATTCGCTTCAAACTTTTTGCATAGTAGAACCTTGGAGTCCAGCTAAGCACTACACATTTCGCACTGGAAGTTAAAACTTTATATTTCTTTAAAAATAAACCATATATTATTTCTAAAGTAATAACCGCAGCTAAGTCTAAAGAAAACAGAACAGGAAGACCCACGGATGAATAATTCTCTCCACTTTAAAGACTTTTTTTTTTTTTAATGTCTGAGAATCTTGACTGTTTTAATGAGAAAGAGACAAGTGAATGAACATTTTGTTCTAAGGATTTTGGTCCCCAAAGTATAAGATTTCTGTGCAAATCAGCTAATGAGAAACTATACATTATTTAAAAGAGGAGAAATAAGGACTTGTCAGAATTTTTGTGATTTTTTTTTTTGGCTTAGATTATTTTATTAGAAAACTAGATTAGGCTCCTCGATTAATATGTTTATGCGGCTATAGAGGATTCTTTTTATTTTTAAGAGCCAACCATAGAAGTGACCTTATCAAAGAACAAAATGGGCTTCCCAGAGATCTGTCTAATACACTGCTTTGCTTGCATACCAAATAAGTTTGGATATAAAATAAAAAACAACAACTATTTTTAGCACTGCAGTAGGGTGGTTCAATTTTTATAAGAAGGTGTTTTTACAGAAGTGGATTAGTGGGCATATTAGTGCCCCTAGGGGTTAGGTAACACCCCCAATTTGCATATTCATAAAACTAAACTTTTTAGGAAAATG
This sequence comes from Dendropsophus ebraccatus, assembly GCF_027789765.1. Lineage (NCBI taxonomy): Eukaryota > Metazoa > Chordata > Amphibia > Anura > Hylidae > Dendropsophus > Dendropsophus ebraccatus. Next base: position 187,534,892 of record NC_091455.1, read on the forward strand.
GAGGATATCCTCAGGAAAGGTCATCAATATTGGACCAGTGGGGGTGCTGAAACCAAACAATCAGCTGTATACAAGATCTACAGCACCACCAAGAATAGTGAAGGTGTTAGGTTGTAGTAAACAAGCATAGCCCCTACACAATATATACAATTTATATGCCTTCTTTTGGCTCTGTTTCACTGTGTATAAACCGTGGCCCTGGCAAACAGCTGGTTAGTGCGGATGCTAGACCTAGGCAATGAAATATCCTGAGAGTAGGTCCTCAATTAAATGAAGCCTGGAAACCCCCTTTAAAGAAGCTGTCCACGTTAAACTAACTTCACAGGATAGGGGACAAGTAAGACAATGTGAGGGGTTCGACCCCTATACCCTCTGCCAAATTCCAGATTGGCCCCCAGCTCCCTTGTTTTGAATAAAGCCATGGGTATGGCACATGAACCATGGCTCTATTCAGTCCTATGGAGCTTCCGGAAAGAGCTGAGTACTGTACTTGGCTCTCACCAGCGGCTGCATAGAGAATGAATAGAGCTGCCAGAGATAGCCGAGTACAGCACACAGCTTTTTCTGGTGACTCCATAGGAATGAATAGAGCTGTGGTTCATAAGCCATACCCATGGCTTTATTCAAAACAAAGTAGCCGGGGGCTGATCTGAAGATCAGTGGGGGAGCGAAGGTCAGACCCCCTGTGATCTGTTACTTGTCCCCTATCCTGTGAATAGGGGAAAAGTATGTTTAAGGTTGGGTCTAAAGGTGGCCATACACATTCAATAACTGACAGTGGAATGATCATTCAGTAGTGAGTTATTTCTCCCATTCGGAACCCGACCTCCCCATATAGAGGAACATTTGGCATGACTGATTGATTCTGTGTTCTCTTTGGTAAAGGGAGGGTTAAGCCACAGCCAGAGTGGTCTGCCTGCAGCTTATCTCTCCCAGAATGAAGGGATCGAGCACTGATTTTCCATTGCACCCGACCACTATTTTTATCGGCATAATCTGTCAGAGCCCTATACACCTTATACCAATGGCCAGACTCACTGCGGGTGGGGGGTACAAAAAGTATAAGGTCTATGGGCATCTTAAGAAACGAAGCCCCCCTCTATGATGGCCATATGCCCTAATACAGCATATATACAGGGACTGTCTTCCGGAGACACCTAGTCACACACTCTGAACTCTGGCTCCAGGTATGGAGTGGAGGACCCCTGGTGTTCACTTGGCCATCTATAGTAAAAGAAAATTCAGTGATTTTAAATGTTTTACATAATCTTCGGGCTGCTGTAAAAAAAGAAAAGAAAAGAAACCCCACAATCCTCATACTGACCCAGTTCCCATAGTTATTACCTTTCTCAGCCAGTGATTGGCTAAGTAGATTGGTCATGTTCAAACTAGACAAGTAAGGAACTGGAACGAGCCACAGTAGGACCTATATGGGATTAAAGTATTAAAGTATTGTATTCCCCCCAAAAGTTATACAAATCACCAGTATACACTAAGGGCACGTTCACATGTACTGACTTGCAGCGAGTTTTGCAGTCAAAGTCCTGGCAGGTCCTGTGCACACATACACATTGTTAAAAAATATATGTTCCTTAAAATTGCTCCATTCCCATGCTTATAGCGTTTTTATCCTTTGGTCTATGGGGCTGTGAGAGGTGTTATTTTTTGCGCCATGATGTGTACTTTCTATCGGTACCTTGATTGCGAATATCCAACTCTCTGATCGCTTTTTATTACAATTTTTCTGGATTTGATGTGACCAAAAATGCGCAATTTTCCACTTACACTGTTTACAGTGCGAGATCAGGAATGGGATAAATTAATATTTTGAGCGATTACGCACACGGCGATACCAATATGTTTATTTATTTTTATTTATAACATGGGAAAAGGAGGGTTATTCAAACTTTTATTAGGGGAGGGGGCTTTTTATTAATAAAAACACTTTTTTTTTTTTACACTTTTACTAGAAGTCCCCCTGGGGCCGGGTTATTCCCCCTGGGGTTAGGGTTATTCCCCCTAGGGGACTTCTAGTATAGGTACACTGATGTCTCATTGAGAGATAGTTATACTGCATAGATCAATGAGATTGGCACTCAATTGCTTTCGGCTGCTTCAGCCGAAAACAATTGAGTGCCGAGCCAGGGTCAGCACCAGACCCCGGCCCAGTGAGGACACAGGGATAGCTGCTCCACCACAAGGTTGCAGGGGCGATCCCCCCAGTAGACACCAGGGATAAGGCTGCAAGAAGTATTCAGATGCAGCTGTCAACTTTGACAGCTGCATCTGAATACTTAATTAGCGGGCACAGCGATCGGACCATGCCCACTAATAGCCACGGTCCCGGGCTACAAGTGGCACCTGGGACCGCGGCGGTTCAGAGCTCTGAAGTCTCCTAGGCGACCCTGGACAAACAGGTACGCCCAGGGTCGTCTAGGGGTTAATAAAACTTTTCGCCAGCCTTCTCCTTTAAGTCAGGACACCATCATAAAAGTATTCTGACTTATACCATAACATATACACAACATAACTGAATTAACTAGATGTAGATCACTTGTGACTATGTTTTGACTATGTCAAATATTTTTTTGGCTTTTTTATGTTTTATTTGCAAGACTGTGGTAGACCGCAGCCAAAAGCGTTGTGAACATCCGCAAAGAAAACCGAGCCTCATGGATATCACAACAAAATGTTATTTCTAAAAACTATTTCACAAAACTTTTCAATTCTTTAGCAACTTTGAAGCTCTAGCGTAAAACGCATAGAAGAATATATACCATTAAAAGCAATGCCGTAATACAGTGCATGAGCAGAGACATTTAATGGAGGCAAAGAAATGACTAATGATTGTGAAGAAGAAAATTGCTGCAATCAGGGCGGATTGATTGACAATCAGAGGCTGGACTCTCATAATGACGGCTGGGTGTACTCCTGCCATAAGGCTGGAAGGAGATAAATCAATAGAAAGAAATATATTGTGCAATCCTTTCCTATATTTATTGTGTGGTTACTGCAGTCAGCACCTATATAGTGTGATGGATGAGGATTTTGTGGTATACATAGAGCGTCAATTCACTTTACTTTAAATCATCGCCTTATATAAATCGATATAAATAATCCGTGACAGCAGAGAGGTTCTGCTTAGGTTACATCTACAGGCTAAATGGAAAGTATTGTTATAGTCAGACAGCGTTACTTGTGTTACATTAGTGATATCAATGGGAATGACATGAATAGAAAATCCTTAAAGTTATACCTTGTAATTGTAAGAGCGTTATCGCAGTAAGGGCCTTATTAAAGGGTATTATAATCTGCAGGATCAGGGTGATTCCACCAATCATTGCTCCATGTAATAAAGACAGCGATCGGTCGATGTCAATAATCAATGGTTGATCGTGTATTTGGGCCTGACCTAAAATCAATGGCTGCAACTGATGGCGCCGATAAGAATAAACAGGTAAATTGGATTAAGAGTACCACTTTAACAAGGTTTTCCAATGAAAACTTACTTATTTTCCTATTTACTCTTCACTCTGGTGACCTGTGGCTGTATTCAAAACATAGAAGCTGGGGGCCAATCTAGAGATCGCCGGGGGGCACAAAGGTCAGACTCCCCACAATCTTTTACTAGTCCCTTATTGTGTGTTTTATCTATTCAGTCACCTTCCCCCAGTTCTGAGCTGTTGATTTCTGCTGAAGACACAAAAAACTGTGTGTTAGCTTTTCTCTCCATCTCTCCCTCCTCCTCCCTTCCTTTCTGAGACTGCTGATGTAAACAATCCCTGGCTGGCTTTATTTGCAACTTTGAAGATTTTTTATTTTTTATTTAATAATGCTGGGAGGGTCAAGTTGCCGATGAACTCACTATGATTAACCCTCCTGGCATTACAAAATTGCAGATAGAGACTTGTTTACATGAGCCATCCCGGAAGGAAGGGGGAGGAGGGAGAGACGGAGAGAAAAGCTCACACACAGGTTTTTGTGTCTTCAGCAGAAAGCAGCAGCTCAAAACTGGGGGATGGAGACTGAATAGATAATAACAAGTATGGAATGAAATGTTAGTCTCACCATGGGCAGCAACATATGAAAAGTTATGTTTGAGCGTAATACCCCTTTAAATAAATGTTTTTTCTTAAATAGTTTCCTTTAAGAAATCAATGTCTCTTGTTTCTGCATTTGGGTCAAATTAAGAAAAAAATAGAAAGCAATGTACAAAGCGTTTGGCATGATTATATATTGCTAGGACAGTAAGTGCTTTTGCATAAACTCTGGGCAGTCTGGTTTCATCCCAGTGTCCATAAAATATACTGGGAAGATAATTGGCTTCCTACGAGACTGATCCAACTGTGTCTTACCTATGATAGGCAAATGAAATTGTAGCTTCCGCTGAGCCGTAGCTCTCTGTAAAGTAATAAATTCTTTCCATACCACTACATGTTGCTACTATATAAATAAAGCATAATAATATTTTCCCCTTCAGCAATTAGATGCATTATACTGCGACCACCATACACGGAGGTATTTGATATTTTACCGAACAAATAGATTAAAAAATAATAATGGCAGAAGTGTCAATGAGAAAAAGATGGCTGCAGAGGGATGGGCCCCGCCGCAGCACCAAAAGGAGACAATTAAATGGTGCGTTTGAGTAGTGTAACACTTTAATAACATGAAGTAATTGACTTTCTTATTGTAATTAGATTCAGAAAACAGAGCACATATTAAAAGAACTTCTCTGGAGGAACATTTTCATTTCATGAAAGTCTTACTTGCTTTTCGACAATATTGCATTTCAACAATAATGGTGCGGATATGATGTTCCGAGCTAATCTTGCTGGAGATGAAAAGAGGGTGGGGGAGGTCAGAAAGAACAGCAATTCTCTTCCAGCAACAATCAGGAAAGCAGAGGAAGGCTGGTAACGTACAGTCTGGTATAATCCAATTATCGGCTGTTGCATGTATAAATTGTATATATGGAGAGCAGATTTAATCATTGGGATTACAGAAGAATGGGACGCTTTTTTTTTCCTCCCCGGAAACAACATCAGTCTCGTCCATGGGCAATGTCTGGATTTAATCCCTGAGAGTCTTCTGGCCTGAGATATCTACCAGGCTATATAGTTTCCTTTCTACTGTAGGGCCCTATTACATGGAGAGATAATCGGCCTAATAGGGCCAATTCGGACAATTATCGATCCATGTAAGGCTATGTTCACACAACGTATCTTTTTGTAAAAGTACAGCCGTTGGTGCAATCAGCACCAACGGCCGTACTTTATACGGAAAGATACGTTGCCTATTCTTCTATGGCAGTGCTTCTCAAACTTTTTCTACTGGAGCCTCACCCAACAGACCAAGGCAATGCCTGGGCCTCACCAGACTGACCAAGAGGATGCATGGGCCTCAGTATCTGTGGTGAAAGTCCATTTAAAAGCTGAAAATACTGCTAGGGCTAGCTTGCACCAGTCTCCCAAGCTCTATATACTAATAAATTAAGTACAAAATAAATGAATAATGTTGCTAAAATGGAGATTTCTGCAAACAGCAAAAGGACTGTGCAGATTATAGTTACTTTGTGAAAACTGTCTCCTCAGCTGGGCCTCACCAACAACTAGGGGGCGCCTCACTGTTGAGGCCCGCCTCACAGTTTGAGAAGCACTGTTCTATGGGATCCCGGCCGGAGCTTATACACATAGTATATGCTCCGGCCAGGATCTCTCACGGCTTATTGAATAGCGGTCGCAGAAAACCATGTCAGTGTACTCTGTGGAGCAAGCAGCCCATTAGGAATGCTCCAGGCAGATTGCCTCCTATTCCCCACCTGTGTCAGCACGGCACATAGGCTGGATCATTAAGACATCTGTGCAATGTTCAAACAGGAGTAAATGTTCCAGTGGCATTCCTAATGATGAAGAGGGTGGGGAGGAGGGACGGAGGGGGTGGTGCAAAGTTAGAGCACAGATACTTCCGTAGGACACAGGGTTGCAATTTTAAGTAATTTATTATGACAATAACTGCATCACCTGCCAAACAGACAGCAGGACAGATCTTTGATTAAAAACAGCTATCCAAAGGTACAAGTGGTTTTTTTTTGGGGGGGGGTCAGATTGTGGGTACAGAGTCGCTTTAATACACTACCTTTCCATGCACCCGGTCTTTTCCTGCTCTCCGCATACGTCCCGGTGCCATGGCTGCAGCTCCAGAGCTGGTCTCTGAGCTGACAGGTTGCTCAGTGGTCCTGGCCAGTGATTGGCTGAGTGGTCTGTCAGCTCAGAGGCCACTCTGAAGCTGCAGCACGCGGTGCCAGGAGATGTGCAGAGAGCAGGAGAAGATAGGGAGCATGGACAGGTAATGTATAAACGGCTTGGGCAAGGGCTGAATGGACATCGTTAATGATGTCAGTGCAGCTCTTGTTAAATGATTATCAGGCAATGTAATAGGCCCATGAAATGAACGCCGATCTGTTAGATCAGCAATCGTTTACAATATTGATTGGGCCCTCAGTACCCTTGGGCCTCTTTCACACATTCTGTAGGCTGTCCTCAATTGTGAACACACTACAGACCCATTCTTTTAAATAGGCCCAGTCACATGTCTGTACATGTTACATGGCTGTGATCCGTGCCGCAAGAAAAAATTTCTTCAATTAATAGGTCCGTGCATTGCAGACAAGCTATGGATGCACTTCTGTAGGCTGTCCATAGTCACTGATCCATGGCTATAGACAGCCTACAGTGAAAAAGGCCTAAGGGGGAGATCATTTATGGAAAATCCGCATCAGAATTTCCGCATCAACATCCACAGCAAAATATTTGCATCAAATTGTGTTTGTTGTAAATTTGTTGCAAATCTTGGTGTGCCACAAGCATGTTTTATGTGGATTTGCAGGAGATCTAGGCTTCAGATTTAGGCCCCGTTCCCACTGAGCAAAACTAGCGGAACAATTCCGCCGCGGAATGCAGTATGCCTCCTGCTCATAATGGGAGTCTATGGGAGGCGCGCGCTCCTGCCCTGTCCACGCTGAAGAATGAACATGTTTGTCCGCCACGGAATTCCACTAGTTTTGCTCAGTGGGAATGGGGCCTTAGGCTATGTTTATGCACAGTAAAATAAAAGCAAAATACAGCTTTCATTTTTAAATAAAAAGCTCTCAAGGTGCCTATATACCCTATTACAAAGTCAGCCGACCTCGTTACTGTATATACGGTGTATTATGCATATTCAGGGGCAATATATCAATGGAGACTCTTAAACGTGCACGCCATTGGATTTTTTTGGCTGATATTCCTGAGGTCAGTGATTGTTGTGTTTTGCTGGTTTGGTCTACTTTTCATTGCCCAGTGCTCCACACTGATGAGGGGCAATACCCTGGAATAGATGTCTGTGGGTGGATGCCTGGTTTTGGTTTTGCCTTGTCATGTGGGAATACTCACAACAGAGTTAGACTTTGACGCTTTCTCTATTTGTGTCCTAATACTTGCAACCGAGTGGGACCAAAGGGGCTACGTATCAGGGTGGTTTGGTGATCTCTCCACTGGGAGGCACCCCTTAGAAACAACTTTTCTTCCCAGGAGGGATATCTGGCTATTCCCGTGTTTGAGACTCGTAACTGAGGCTCAATAGACTCTGTTTTTGCATATTCAAATTTTTTAAGGGGCAATGTATCAATGGAGACTCTTGATTGAGCACTCCATTGGATTTTTTTTTGCTGATCTTTGTGATTGTTTTGTTTTGCTTTACTACCTGACCCTTTGGTGCTCTGAGAGATAAGCCAACGCCAGAGCAGGCTGTAGCTTACCCCTCTCCTTCCCATAAGGAACACATTCAGCTGTGCTAAGCATTCATGTGCATGGGGATGTCATTAGACATAACTGTCAGTTACTAAAAAACGTATGGCCGGCTTTAGCTGCCTGCAATAAAGGCCATTCAAGAAAGGGGTCAACCTCATCCCAACATCCAAGCAATTTACTTAAAGGTGACATTGGTGGCATATTGCCTCTGGCTTTGCTCATCTTTCTTAAGGTGCTGTACGGATTGCCATTATAGTCAATGGTCATCCATTTAACCACCCACAAAAAACAAACAAAAAAATGGTTGATATCGTTGTATAGTCAATTTCTCCAGTTATCTCTACTGCTACTTTGTTCTAGTGATTGGTGGGGGTCACAATGGCTGAACCCCTGTTGATCAGACATTGGTGGCAGATTCTAGCCATATGCTACCAGTGACTTTAATGAGACAAATCCTTCAACAATTTGCATAACCTGAATAAATAGGTACAATTTAGCTGAACAGTCAGAAAATGTAACCTACCCAAAAATAGCACATCGTATATGTGCTAATGTGTATGTGTGCGCTTTATAGACAGCTGCTGTCAGAGACTTTTGTCCCCATTGAAGAATACAGAAAAAACTTTCTCAGAATTACTTATTTCTAATGCACGTTCCTCTGTAAAACACTCAAGAGCCTATTCATCAAACCTGTATTTGACATGACAATGACAATCTGCATGCATATTTTTTCACATCCACTACATTAGGTACATTGGTAACTATAGATGTGGATGATTTATCAAAGTCAGACTTGATTAAAGTGCTCAGAATTCTGAACAGCGCCATACATTTCCTATCAGCTGCTTCTGCCCTGGAAAGGTTTATCAGAAAATATAGTGTTGTTTTTTAGTATGGGGACGACTGCATTGAAATCTCGTATTTTATTCCTCCACTATAAATGGAATACTTTATTGCTGTTTGTTTAGTGCATATTTTAAATATTTTAGTGATTCATTATATGTAAACTGGTGTATTTTAAGACCACGTTCACACAACAAATTTTTTCAATAAATAACGGCTGTTGTTGCAGTTGCTATTTATTGAAAATGTCTAATGACATTGTTTTCTATGGAATCCCAGACGGAGTGTATACACACTGTTTACACTCCGGCCAAGATTCCATGCGCACGAAATTGACAGTGCAGACAATGTAAAGTGCAGCTCTGGCCGCACTTTACATTATCGGCTATGGGTAATTGGAATGCAGGCACACCCGAGTGTGCCAGCATTCCAATTCAAAAGAAATGAATTTCATCTGACTGGTACTGCAGTACCGTCCGTGGTGAACTTCACAGACAGCAGCAGTTCTGTGATAGAGCCAAATCACAGAACGGTCGCTGTCTTACAGCGTGTGAACCCAGCCTAAAGGGGTATTCTCATCTTATGCATTTGATAAGGCTTGTGCTGGTGCCACCTCCAGGAGCCTCCCTAATATGTGAGGGTATCATGTGAATGGCTATTCCCATATTATGTGTATATGATACATGTATATGATACATTTTGCTAAATGTGCCTCATCTTGTAACTTTATACTCTAAATTATAGAATTAACTTTATTCACTCCCATGCAGAACCTGCCAGGGCCCATCACCTATTATGTGCCATTTATAAATATATAGTGTATTCTTTGGTTGGAAGACATAGTTTTGGGAACCCTTCCGTATCAGGACCTGGGTGTGGCTAGCTAATTCCATCCTAACCTATAGCTACACCTATGAACCTATTCCAAGCTTCTTTGAGGTGACATTGGGAGTAGACATTCTCTGGGAGTAAGTGGCAAATAGAAATGTGTCCTATTGGCATTCTCTTCCTTGTATAATCCATGACATTATTAAAAGTTGGGGAGGAGGGGGGGAGAGTGTTGTGTGGGGAAAAAAAAACTAAGTCTGAGGGTGGGGGAACCCTATAAAGAAGGTATATTTACCTGTCCTGGTGCCCGCGCTGCGCGTGTCCTACTCATGGACCCCATCGACAGCCTGCGCGTCTTCCCCTGCAGGTTGTCACAACCTGGCTGAGGGATTTCCTGCTCAACCAATCAGTGACTGGGTTGGGATACCGCTTCAGTCACTTATTGGCTGAGATGGCTAAACCCCACCCTTCAGTGACATGGCAGCCAGGTTGTGACGTACCTAATACTTGGGAGAAAATGGCATCTGGCAGGGTACAGGAGCCCAGCGATGCAGGGCAGCAATGCATGCAGGTCCGTTAAGCATATGTTTTTTTTTATGTTCCCCCCACCTGTAGTGTCCCACTCTTTCTTTCTTTCTTTCTTTCTTTCTTTCTTTTTTCTTTACTTCTTCTTACACTTTGGTAAAAGTTTATCTCTCTAGTGTAACAGGTTAGGACAGATGGCCGCTGTTCCTTACTCCAACCACTAGATGTCACAGTCACACAGCACAGCTGCAGCTAACACTAGGTCTTAGCTACCCACACTCTCTGGTCTCTTTAGGGTACAAACTTACTGGTCAGATCCGCAGCAAGTTTCTCGCTGCGCTTCGGCTTGCTTCGGGGCTCCTGATGTCTTCACGTCCTGCTCAGCCAATCAGTGTGCTGCAGTAGGGCAGCGCAATGATGGGCTGAGTGGGACCTGCCGGGAACCCCCGAAGCAAGCCGGAGCGGGACCAGGGGATGTATAGGCTCCGGCGGCCAGGGGGGGGGGGGGGGTTAACGGGGCGGGCTGTGGACAAACTCGCAGCGGGATGTGCATCATGGTGCGAGTTTGTGTGCCCATAGGGGGTACAGGGCAGAGATCCACAGCGAGTCTTGCCGCGAATTCACAGCGAGAAACTCACAGTGAGTTTGTACCCTTAGTCTACATTTCCTGGAGGTTTTCATATTGGTTTCAGAGAAGAGAGCAGAACGGTTTCTTCACAGCTAGCTACTCAACCGCACTCTCTGTCGCCACGCTTGCACCTACACCTCGCACCTCACCCTAGTCCTAACCAAGGTCCGGTTGCCATATGTCCAGGGGTGCGTGTTACCATTCTTGGCCAACATGACAAGTAGTCCCCAAAACACCAGAACCTACCAGCAGGCCCAACATCAGGTTCCAGCAACCCGGGCCACGGCACACCCCCTGCCCAATATAAAATTTTCACCCCCTTTGCCGGACTTCTCCTTTAGGCTGTGTTCACACTACGTATATTTCAGTCAGTATTGTGGTCCTCATATTGCAACCAAAACCAGGAGTGGATTGAAAACACAGAAAGGATCTGTTCACACAATGTTGAAATTGAGTGGATGGCCGCCTTTTGGTTGCAACATGAGGACCACAATACTGACTGAAATATACGTAGTGTGAACCCAGCCTTAAGTTGTATGGTGTGGTCTCCATACAGTAGATCAGAATTGTTAATCCAGCAGATCTAAGGGCCCTATTACACAGCGAGATGATCATCAGCTGATCGTTGTCTTTTAAATTTTCAAAAAATTCATTGGGCGCTGCCTATGCATCGCCACATGTGATAGTGATGTGCAGCTGATGGCTGATAAAGGGTAAAGAAAATATGATAAGATGATGCTTACCTCTCCAGGCATCCCCCCCCCATGTTCTTCTTGCTTGTCTCTGGGATTCCCCACTCACCTGACACTTCTGAACCCGTCTCTGCAGTGACAGCCCGTTCAGCCAATCACTGTTGATCACTGTTTGGCCTTTCAAAACAGAGACAGGTTCAGAAGTGTCAGCGGTAGATGAGATGAGCAGTGTATCCCAGAAACAAGCCAGGACGAAATGGGGGGAGTATGGACAGGTAAGCTTTTTTATTATTTTCTATTGTACCCTTTAAAACAAGGGCTGCACAGGTTATTTTGAAGCGGGGGGCTCTTCCTGAAAAAGCAAAAACAGGCCAGTTCACATCATATTGATTTGACATTTTTTTGTTTCAGTTCTTCAGCATTTTATACTTTTATTGATTCAACAGAGATTTTGTATGCTTAGCCTAAGGGCACGATTTATTTCCCTTATGATTGCCCCAAGCCAGATTGGAATATGCATAAAATCATAGAGACAAATTCTATTTTTTATTCTATGATTATTTGCTATGGATATAGTCTATCAAATAATCAACCTCTGATTTTATTTGAGATGAAATATAAGTTTTGATGATCAGATGATTAGAAGAGGTTTTCTGTTTGTAGCTTTGCAATCTTTCTTCCACTTTTAGAAACTTGAAAAATTGAATCTTTGAATTTCTGGTTTAGATTTGAAGAATCAAAGCAAAAGATTCAGAAATCAATTAAATAACTTTATAGCTCTGACTAGTGAATCAGCAAATCAGACAACCCTGGGAATTGGATGGACAGGATTGCATATCTTTTTTATGGGAATGGGAAGCTCATGTTTCTTAGTGTTTTTGAATGTGTTTCTGTTCTTTTGTTACCTACCTTCTCTCTAATATTTAACAGGGAAACTTGCCAAAAGGGAGCCTCCCAGAGGTAACTATTCTCTAAGGCTAGGTTCTCACAGCCTCTTTTTTGGCCGTCCGATGGCCGTCTTTTTGGATGCTCGTCATTTTGAGGCCAAACAACGTCTGTTTTTTTTAAATCATGGACATCATTGCAAAAAAATGGTCGTTATTTGGCCTCAAAATGACGGATGTCCAAAAAAAGACGTTGTATAAACCTAGTCCGAGGCTGCTATTAAACACGGCAGTTTTTTGTTTTGTTTTTTAAGCCAAAACTTGAGCCTGGGCATGACATTTTTTAGAACTTTGTTTTCTCTGAAACTCAGCAATGTTTTCATGAAAGAATGTCCATTGGCATTTCATAGTGCCCATAGTGGACAGTATCAATCTTTTGAAATGTTCCCTTTAAACGTCTGGAACTACTCTTTAAAGGAAATAACAATGTTTTGGAATTTCTTATCATTATTTTAACATCATTATTCAGTGAAAAAAAAAAGATTCATAAGAATTCCTCCCAGTACTTGGATACCCTTAGGACTTATGGTAGGACAGAATATAATGACCAGCTAGGAGTTACAAGGAAAGCAATGCAAGCAAATATCAGAAAAAAGAATAAACAAGGACAAAATGAGTAAGGTGAGCAAAGCAAGTGAACAGGTTCTCTCTGACTTATGTAGCCACAGGAAAGTGGACATTGGAGTTGAGCAAACTTTCAGCACGCTCAGGTTCATCTGAATCCAAGTGTTCGGCATTTGATTAGCAGGGGATACTGAATTCGATGAAGATATATGAGTGTTGGGGTACTCGATGATAGAAAAGCAGATCAGGTTGGCCAGTGCCAAATGAGTCACAAAGTCTAAGTGTGTGTTCATCGGAACTACAGACATCATAATTAATCATAATGCGAGGCGCTCCGAGATCCACACTGCAGCACACTGTCCATACTGCGGACAGTTTGTGGAGAATGTATGAACGCACCCTAAGGCTATGTTCACACAACATATCTTTTGTATTAATCACGGCCTTTTGTATTAATTGTCACCATTAATACAAAATATTTGTTGCATAGAAGTTAGAGGAATCCCATCCAGAGTGTATACATATAGTATACACTCCGGCCGGGATTCCAACTGGCCGCAAGACAAACTAACATGTCAGCTTTGTGCGGCTGCTATTCATTGAAGAGTGGCCGCACATACCTGTTAGTTTACACAATGGAGAGTGCGGCTCCAGACGCACTTTCCATTGTGTGCTATGGTATATTGGGATTTACTGTAATACTGCAATACTGGCCGTGATGATCTTCACAGACACAGGCCGCTCTCTGACACGACCGAATCAAAGAACGTCCGGTGTCTTATGTAGTGTGAACTAGGCAATAAAATTCCAAGATGAATTTTTATTAGAAATCACTTTGTAGTTTGATATCCGAGGCCAGAATAAACATAGAACTAAAATGACAAACTTTATTTGTATTTTACAAGTGTAGTAAGTCTTACATGAGGGCGAATTGTGCTCACCAGAAGTAAGCTCCTCACATAGTAATTACTGAGCTGCTTGCAAACTATAATTTCATTCTAACTGCATCTTCGCCTTGGCTGAACACTACATTGTTTGAATCTCAGCAGGGGGAGCAAGAAAGCTATTATTTCTGCAGATTCCTCTCCCAGACAAGTGAACATCCTGAGCTGATTTTTTTCCCCTTAAATGCATTCTATTGTCTTCTTATATGGTTTTTGTGAATAAAACACGTTCTCCGAGACCTTACATGGCATTGGCACGTGTTACTGAATTTAAAGGGAACCTGTCATTATCTTTAATGTCCCAAAGAACCACCAAAGCCTGAGCCTGAGAAGGTGAATAGCTTTCTAAACATGTACCTATAATTATTAATATTAGCTGTATTAGCTTAAAGAAGAACTTACTTGCCAGTTACCTGCTTTTAGTCGTAGAGGCGGAGCCATTAAAGTGAAGACATGGTGGATGGTCCCTTGGTATTCCTATCCTTGATGTGTTGATGTCCTTGAGGGAGACACTGTACTTCTTTAGGGATGGCAGTCAAGCAAGAATAGGCATATGTAGGCATCATTTTAGCTCCTCCTCCATGACATGAAGGTACATAGCACATACAGGTACTATTAGCTAATACAACGACTATTAACACTTATAGGGACATATCTGGAATGCTATTCACCTACACTATAAGGCAACTATGGCCCTTTTGGTTTAAGGCTATGTTCACACTACGTAAAAGTAAGGCCGTTGTTACCATTGGCAACAAGGCTGTACTTTATGCAGTGTGGAACATTGCCTCTTGTTCTATGGGATCCCGGCCGGAGCATATACACATCATATACGCTCCGGCCAGGATCCCGTGTGGCGCCGCAAATAACAGACATATCAGTTTTCTGTGGCCGCAATTCAATGAATTGAAACCCTTTCAGTTCACACAATGAAGCAAGCGGCTCTGGCCGCTTGCTTCATTGAGTGCTTCGGGAGGTTCTGATGCAGGCGCGTGCTGTAAGTACCGGCCGGGATGATCCGGGCAGAGAGCGGCCAGTCTCATACGACGTGTAAACATAGTTTTAAAAAAATTCGGATAAATTAACACTACAAATAAACTTAAGAAACTTCTACTCTGCTTCTTCTTTCTATTCTTATCGGTCAACTTTCCCTCCCTTCACCCCAGAATTAAACTTTCATTCACTCTGAAAAAGTGGATCACTTCCATCTCATCATTACAAGGTGGATCAGCAGTTCACAGAGGGATCAGATTACATGCTACCCATAGTAGTTTATAAAAAAGGGAGAGGCAAGGTGGGAGATATAAGGGGGAGTGGATGAGTAAAGAAAGCTAAAGGCAGAGAGACACGGCGAGACTGCAAAAAGACTATATAAGTTTACAGTGAATATGGAACATTGTGGTCGGTGTGTAACCATTTGTCCGTTCCGGAAGCTCACCCCTGGCCCCTTTATAACAGCACTGGGGGGGGGGGGGGGGGGGGGGCACTGGCCGCAAAAACTTGACTTAAAAATGCCATATACAGTGAAACCTTTTGAGAAGACCACTCCTTTGAGGAGACCAGCACCCCGTTCTAGACCTATTTTGTTCCCATTGTAGTCTATGGCAGCTGCCCTGGTATTAACAGACAACTTATTTGATCAAAGATTACTTTTTTGAGACACATTTTTAGTTTGGAATGCCATCTGAATAATCTAAAAGCAGATCCATACTGTGGAAACAGAACATGGAGGAGACTTAAATGGCTTGGACGCTTTATATTAAAATTGTGCAGTGTACAGTATTTGTAACTGTATTTATTGTACTTACTGACAGCAGCTCACTTTGTGCCTTGTAGCGTTGATATCAAACTCCTCCTCCAAACCGTGCTGTCCTGCTCTGTGGTGATTCTGTCCATAAGATGGCTAAGCATGGAGGCAAATGGGACCATACTCCTCTATTGGTATCCTCCACTGAGGCTGTATATGCCTATGGAGGGCACAGAGGGAGGGGCATAGTCACATGCTCCTCTATATTAATCTTATGGACAGAACCACCACAGAGCAGGAAAGCACAGCCTGGAGTAGGCGAGTCTGATTTTAGCTCTATGAGGTTTACAGGGAGTTACTGCCAACAAGTGCAGTGAGTACACCTACTAATACTGTAAAGTGAAGGGAGTGATGCTGCCAGCATTATTTCAAGCATTTTATATTTTATTGCCTTGAATCTAAACATCCTGGCCAAATTACTGTGACTAGTTGGGTATACTCCTTACACCCAGCAGGGGGGAACATGCTGCACGCCCCGCCACAGTAAACTCTTAAAGTGACTGTCATTATAACTAGTGATGAGCGAGTACTAAAATGCTCGGGTGCTCATTACTCGAGACGAGCATTTCCCGATACTCGAGTGCTCGTTTCGAGTAACGAACCCCATTGAAGTCAATGAGAGACTCGAGCATTTTTTGAGGGGACTCAAGTTCGGTAGAGAGAAGGTCGTGTGAAAACCTGTCAACCTCAGAAATTGATGGAAACACAACGGAAATGGACAGGAAACAGCAGGGGCAGCATGTATGCATGCCTCTGAGGATGCCTAATGGCACCATTATGCCTAATTCTGTGCAACAGCCTGGTTAAAACAGAGGTAGGCATAGGGGCCACCCAAAAACTCAGCCTGACACAGCATGGCAGTGAGAACACAGGGAACCATTAAAACAGATGTAGTCAACATGGATGCCAGTTAAGGCCCAGCAGTAGCCAACATGGAGGCAAGGGCAGTCAGCAGTAGTCAACATGGATGCCAGTAAAGGCCCAGCAGTAGTCAACATGGATGCCAGTTAAGGCCAAGCAGTTGCCAACATAGAGGCAAGGGCAGGCACACCAGTAGTCAACATGGATGCCAGTTAAGGCCCAGCAGTAGCCAACTTGGAGGCAAGGGCAGTCAGCAGTAGTCAACATGGATGCCAGTAAAGGCCCAGCAGTAGTCAACATGGATGCCAGTTAAGGCCAAGCAGTTGCCAACATGGAGGCAAGGGCAGGCACAGCAGTAGTCAACATGGATGCCAGTTAAGGCCCAGCAGTAGTCAACATGGATGCCAGTTAAGGAGCAGCAGTAGTCAACATGGATGTCAGTTAAGGCCCAGCAGTAGCCAACATGGAGGCAAGGGCAGTCAGCAGTAGTCAACATGGATGCCAGTTAAGGCCAAGCAGTTGCCAACATGGAGGCAAGGGCAGGCACAGCAGTAGTCAACATGGATGCCAGTTAAGGCCCAGCAGTAGTCAACATGGATGTCAGTTAAGGCCCAGCAGTAGTCAACATGGATGCCAGTTAAGGAGCAGCAGTAGTCAACATGGATGTCAGTTAAGGCCCAGCAGTAGTCAATATGGATGCCAGTTAAGGCCCAGCAACAAGGAGGCAAGGGCAGGCAAACCAGTAGTCAACATGGATGCCAGTTAAGGCCCAGCAGTAGTCAACATGGATGCCAGTAAAGGCCCAGCAACAAGGATGCAAGGGCAGGCACACTAGTAGTCAACATGAATGCCAGTTAAGGCCCAGCAGTATTCAACATGGATGCCAGTTAAGGCCCAGTCAACATGGATGTCGGTTAAGGCCCAGCAGTAGTCAACATGGATGCCAGTTAAGGCCCAGCAGTAGTCAACATGGATGCCAGTTAAGGCCCAAAAAGTTAAAAAAAGTTGTCTTATACGCCAGAAAATACAGTACTTTTTTCTGACTGTTTCCTGTTTTTTGAGAAAAAAAAGAGTCAGAAGTGATAAGTAATGATAAGTTAAAAAAATAAATAAAATATGAATGTAAATTGCAAACTTGCAGCTTTATATCACATCTACTGTTGATTTAGACTTTGAAAGTTATAACAACAGTGACACTTTCAGCTGGGTTCACACTGCTATTTTGCTGTCCATTTAATGGATCGATTTAATGGAAAAAATTAATGCATTTGTGCACATCCATTTTGATCCTTTTTTCTATTGACTTTCAATAAAAAAAGATGAAAAAGACGAAAACACAACCCTAACCCTAACCCTTTTTTTAGCGTACACAAAATCATGGTTGTTTGCTTATTCTAAAAAAGGGCATGCAATTTTTTTTAGCCCTCTTTTTATTACTGGAAGTTAACTGGTGAAAACTGGTGAACACAAATGCATTTCTTTTTCATCTGGTTTTTTTTTTTTTTTTTTTTTCCCATTTAACGGATCCGTTAAACAGACAGCAAAAACGCAGTGTGAACCCAACCTTAGCAGTCATAGCTCCTAAAGGGTTTTTGTCTCCCTTACACATAGTTTTTGAATCCCATATCTATAGGATGTCATTGGATTATTCTTCCTGGCTGTATTGACACGTGTTATCCTTTTAGATGTATGGGTTCAAACACAAGTCAGTTAAGCAATGTAAAAAATACACAAAGTTAATGCAAATGCGGTAGTAATATACAAAGATGATAAATGCAGTACATTGAAGCCAGAGGACTACATTTATATAAAATGTGAAGAGCCATTACTGACGTGCACATTATGCTGCTATTTAGCCAATAGCTTGGTGTCAGCAGATAGTCCTTGGTGATGAATAGTTACATGGTTATCTGTAAGATCCACAGCGCCCCAGTGACTAATACTATTGCAATATCACGAGTCACACTTATCAAGCACAACTATAAACATTCTTCAGTAACATATTGCTGCAAGTGATTATATTGAAATTTATGTCTGGAAGCATTTATTATAGTAAAACGCTGTATTCTTGTCTTACATTCCTCTGCAATATTATTTACATCTCCCTCAGCTTAAATAAATTTCATGATTGCTGGGTTATTTAGGTGGAAGAAACAGTTTGACATAAAATTTCATATAAAACCTCAAAGTTTCGGTGAACCCTGGATGACCCAATTCTTTATAAGCTCATGTAAAGGTAAAAGGGTTGTCCAACAGTTTAAATTTTTTAATCACTCAATGGAAAGTAATGAAAGACGTCATACTCACCATACTGAGTCCCTGCTGCTCCCGTTCTGATGCTTCCCAGGCTTCACTGGTCTTTGTACTTCCTGGTTCCTCCCACCGCAGACAATCACTGGCTGTAGTGAGTTAACATTGCTGTTAGTGATTGGCTGCATCACATACATATCTGTATATCAGTCAAGAGGGACCCAGTGGGGGAACCTGGAAGAGTCAGAATAGAAGCTGTGGTAGATTGGGTAGTTATGAGTTTTTGTTATTTTTAACCATTGCAAACAATAGAAAACCACTTGAGAACAGTAAGGAAAGACCAGTGTTTGGGTTGCCAAGAAAGTATGAGTGGCTGGGAAGAGGGTGGAGGCACTGTGACTACATGCACCATGACTACTATAAGTCAGGACAATTGTTAAAGGAGAAGTCCGACCAAAATTTTTATAAAAGTATTGTATTGCCCCCCAAAAGTTATACAAATCACCAATATACACTTATTACAGGAAATGCTTTTAAAGTGCTTTTTTTCCCTGCACTTACTACTGCATCAAGGCTTCACTTCCTGGATAAAATGGTGATGTCACTTCCTGGATAACATGGTGATGTCACTTCCTGGATAACATGGTGATGTCACGACCCGACTCCCAGAGCTGTGCGGGCTGTGGCTGCTGGAGAAGATGATGGCAGAGGGATGCTCAGTGTCCCTCCAGTGCCCTGTGTCCCTCAGTGCCCCCTGCCATCATCCTCTCCAGCAGCCACAGCTCTGGGAGTAGGGTCGTGATATCACCAGGAAGTGGCATCACCATGTTATCCAGGAAGTGACATCACCATGTTATCCAGGAAGTGACATCACCATGTTATCTAGGAAGTGAAGCCTTGATGCAGTAGTAAGTGCAGAGAAAAAAGCACTTTATGTGCATTTCCTGTAATAAGTGTATATTGGGGAATTGTATAACTTTAGGGGGACAATACAATACTTTAATAAAAATTTTCACCAGAAGTCTCTTTAACTGGAAACTGCCCAGAGCTGCAGTGGAACATTGCTCTGCACAGCAAACAGTACTAGTGCTGAGCGAGCATGCTCGTTCGAGCATAATGCTTGATCAAGTATCAGAATGTTTGATTGAGCTTGATGTTTGACTGAGCACCGTGTGGTACTCGGGTAAAGGTAGCTATACACCTTCAAAAACTGATGGCTGAACATTCGTTGGGCTATCAGTTATATCTCCCAAAATGGAAAAAAAAACTAAAGTTTAACCAGGCACCCTTTGCTCAGCCGAACAGAGGGTACTTGGTTAAATGCTTGAGTCTCCCATTGATTTTAATGGGGGTCATTACATCGAGCACCCGCACATTGAAAAATGATAGACTTGAGTAATGAGCACTTGAGCATTTTAGTGCTCACTCAACACTAGTAAATATATCTCATTCTTCCCTAAATTTCTGATACCAGAATACCTCTTTAAAGGGGTACCGCAGCAAAAATCTCATCAAATTTTAGAAAATTATTGAGATTTGTAATTTACTTCTATTTAAATGTCACGTTATTTTCACATTTTCCCATATTTATCAGCTGCTGTATGTCCTGCAGGAAGTGGTGTATTCTTTCCAGTCTGACACAGTGCTCTCTGCTGCCACCTCTGTCCCAGACAGGATCTGTCCAGGGCAGGACAGGTTTTCTATGGGGATTTGCTACAACTCTGGACAGTTCCTGTCTAGGACAGTGGTGGCAGCAGAGAGCACTGTGTCAGACTGGAAAGAATACACCACTTCCTGCAGCGCATACAGCAGCTGATAAGTATGGGAAAACGTGAAAATTTTAAATAGAAGTAAATTACAAATCTATATAACTTTCTGAAACCAGTTGATTTGAGAGAAAAAGATTTTCGATGAAGTACCCCTTTAAGGTGACGTTAGCCCTGTGCATAGGTTATTGTCAATGGACATCAAAGGAGCTATCAAAACATCGTCCTTTTTGCTTATGCTGTCCTTGTAACCCGGTATAAAAGTGATTTTAACTTTGAAAACTTCTCCTCCTACAAGGTCAGTGCTGGAAAAGTAAGTTTTATCTGTCCTATTTAACACAATATTAGATAAGAACGTTTCACAAATCTTTTGTCTACAAATTGATACCAATTATTGAGTTCCTTTTGTTCATCCTTCAGGAATATCTCAGAATATTAGAGTTTGAAAAGCTTAGCTCTGATTCGCTTTGCATTCATTTGTCTCCTTCGAAACTCAGTCGCACTTGTTAAGTATGGTTTAATTGTGTCCATTTCTGAACCTTGTCATCCTTACGTCTTTGGAAATGTCACTCGAATACAATCCATAGGCTTCCTTCATTGTATTCTAATAGGTATAATACTTTTATTTTGCATAATCTTTTAATATGTTCTTTCAGGGGTGATAGGTTGTCTACAACTTTATATGGTGCTTGGATTTCTATTACTTTCTCATAGTTTTTTTTTTTAATTTTTAAAGAATTGCTATGTAGCGTTTGTTCTTATAACATTCCTTTTACTATGCAAAAATTTCAACTCTTTCATTAAAAATTTTCTTGTTCTGTTCTTCTTACTTACATTGATCTTATAGAGATTTTTTTAGTATAAAGTAAGGGGCTGTGATATTCCAGCTTTAGGCTATGTTCACACAACGTCAAAAATGGAGAAAAAACATCCAATTTCACTATTTAACGTCCGTTTTTACCACGATTTAACTGACAGCAATGGCAATGCATTGAAGTCTATAGGAGGACGGCGTCCAATGCACACAGTGCATTGAAAAACGGACGTTTTTGCCGCGGACGTCAAAATAATGAACATGAACATTATTTTCGGATGTCTTTTGCAAACAGCGGACGTTTTTATTAGTTGTTCACACACAGTTCTTCTTTGGTAACAGTTCTTTCTCCGTTTTTACTATTAAATTCAATGGACTTTTAAATCAAGACACACCCAAAGGGCAATTAGTAATCCCAAACTAAAATAATGTGCAAACATTAGTCAGTGCACTAAGGGGAGGCAGGCTGCTAAAAAATGTCCGTTATTTTAGACTCAAAATAACGGACGTCATTTTAAACGGAGCTGAAAAAAACGTTGTGTGAACATAGCCTTACTGTTTATACAGACACAATGCAGTATACTGTATATGGTGGTGTCTACCCCCTAGTGCTGTAGCGACAGACAGAGTTGCTTATACAGAGGATTACCTGTACATGTATTCATACCTCTACACAGATGAGACACTAATCTTAAAGGGGTATTCCTGAAGAAGAAAAGTGTTTTAAAATCAATTGGTGTCATTAAGTCCGGACAGCCTGCTCATCCAATTAGTGACTGGAGCAGCATCCCACCCCAGTTACTGTCCCAGTCATTGAGCGGCCAGTCCAGGTTGTGACGTGTGCAGTACCGGAGATTGCCCAGCTGCGGTCCCGGAGCGGCAATCTGGGGCTGAAGAGGCACGGAGAGAAATACTCTATGTTATTTTCCCCCATGCCTTAAAAAAAAAAAAAAAAAAAAAAGAGGCCGGACTTCACCTTTAATTAGTATTACAATGTTTTATTCTGGGGCCATTTACTGTCCATGATCAGGAATGTGATAATTTAATAGCTGGAGCGAATATGCAAGCAGCGATACCAAATATGTTTACTTATTTATTTATTTTTACTTATAAAATGGGAAAAGGGGTTGATTAAAATTTGTATTAGGGGAGGGGATTTTTTTTATTAATAATTTTTTTTTTTTACACTTACATTAATTAGAAGTCCCCCTGGGGATCATGTAGATCAGTGTAGTGTACATACCCATTAGATCAGTGCTGTATTACTCAGGTCTGTTGCAGACCAGACCCATCGATTGCTGAGCCAGGATCAATATTAGTTCGTTGATGAGGCCCGGTCAGCTCAGAAGAAGGGATCTCCCCTACGTAATCATGGGGGGGGGGAACCGACACTAGACCACCATAGAGGGGCTACAGGAGGCATTTAAATGGAGCTGTCAGTTATGACAACTGCATTTATCTGTCTTAATTAGCGAGCATGGGCGATCGTACATAGCGGTGGGATTCAGAGCAGGGTTGCAGCGCAGGTACGGGTACTGCATGTGTCCTTAATAGGTTAAAGGGGTACACAAGGGAAATTTATTTTCTTTCAAATAAATCGGTGTCAGAAAGTGCCAGAGATTTGTAATTCACTTTTATTTAAAAAAAATCTTTTCCAGTACTTATCAGCTGCTATATGTCCTGCCAGAGGTGGCAGTGCTCTCTGCTGCCACCTCTGTCCATGTCAGGAACTGTCCAAAGCAGTAGCAAATCCCAACAGAAAACCTCTACTGCTCTCCAGACTGAAAACAATACACCCCTTCCTGTAGAACATACGGCAGCTGATAAGTAATGAAAGACTTGAGATTTTTTAATAGAAGTAAATTACAAATCTTTGGAGACCTTAAAGCGACTAAAGTGCTGTTACATCTTCTAAGGTCTCTTATTATAGTCAGACCCCTCTGCACACACATATTGTATTAGTTCCTCTCCGTTGCCCCAATAAAGTAGTTAGGCTTACCTTTGAATACACATTTAGTAGTTAGGCCCCTTTGTGCCTCCATTTATAGTATTAGGCCTAAATACTACTCTCTTATTGTATTAGGACCCCATAAAATATTAGACCCTCTACATTGCCCACATATAGTATAAAGCTCCCACACTGTGACCATGATTAAAAAAAAACAAAAAACACTTATCTCATACACAGCTCCCCCACAGCTCCTTTATGTGGTGTTGGTTCTTGCCTTTCCCTGAAGGTCCTCTCCATACAATGTGGTACAGTGGTGTTGTTTAGCATGGCCGCTGGGCTTCTGCCAAATAAGATGACCTGCAATATATAAAGGTGCTATACCCACCCCTAAGTTGGATCCTAGCTGAGACCGTAATTGCTAGTGGACTCTATCATTCCTCCATCAATGTCACTGACTGGTTACCTGGCTACCTGGGGGGGCCATAAGATTGCCAGGACACCATATAATACATACTACACCTCCATACATATGCAGTGTGATGCAGTCCAATCCAGAGTCCAGACACTCTGTCCATTTGGTTGCATATAGAATGTACTCCCAACCCCTCAATGGTGCTCTATTCTGCAGCCCGCTATCCTTGTTTCGGGCCTAGACAATTTTGGGCCTAGACAATACCTTCCGTAGTAAAGGAGCACAGGTTTTTATATAGTTCACTGATTCCTTTTGTTTTACAAAATTCTTCTTTTCAAGTGCAATTTCAATCAATCCATGTAGTTTTGGGGCAGCTGAATTTTGTGATTTTTGAAGGAAATCTCTATTTGCCGGGCACTGACATCCATTACTACTGACTGCAATGTGAAGCAATCTTATTAGTGCGCCGGTGGTTCTTTCAAGCAGCCGCAGAAATTGGTTATGATATTTGATGTTCCCATATTCCTTACCTATAATTTCTAAGGCAAGCTTCTGCCTGTGCTTTTTACTATGACCTTATGGATTAAGCGCCCATGGGTTAGTGAACATGAAGCCTGCTTTCAAAGGTCAGATTGGAGATGCCTGCTGTCTTTCTACTATCAGTTCATTATACATATGCTGGAAGCAAAAATATTTTTCCCTTTGATGTGACCTGTAGGACCCCGCTGGTTTAATCCGAGCCGACTGGTTGGCAGCTAATAATGAATGCGTTCTCACTACTTAACTACTTCAATGCAGAGCTGCCTGCCTAACCAACGTAATAGAAGGGTTAGAGCTGTAACAGTGATAATATTATGGTGGTAATGGCCCTTTAAAAATAGGAAACATATTATTTGCTCTGAATATGTAACAAATGTCCCATTACGCCTGCCATATAAATTATAGAATAGTTTTCCAATCGTTTTGCTTGAATATTTCTATCTTATTATTGCAATTGTCTTATGGAGGAAAGGGGATTCTGGGATATAGAGATTTTGAAAACAAATTAAAAAATAATAATCCTTACCAATCTTTCTGGGTCCTGTCACCGGTCCCATGTGTGTTGGGAAAAATCTAATAAGTGGCTCAAATGTAATAAGATAACCTAAAGACCTTCACTCATCTCTCCGATTCCATGGCAATCTGGCACAGAAGCTCGGATGGGTGTTCCAGTCTCTGTTTGCTAGTGGACAACTTCAGCCAAGAAGTGGCTTCCATTGCTGAGTGGTGATGTCAGTAGTATTGCACATGACCGCTGATGTCCCTTATAGTTACAGACAGTAGTAAGGAGAGAACAAAGCAAGTATATGCTGGATCGGTGCAGAATTGTAGCCCATCCCAATCCACTAGTACCTTTGACAATTGTCAATAAATGATGCCCATCTCTGTGTTTACAAATAATCTGGGCACTGTTATTTTCTAAAAATAAATAGTTTTAGTTAGCGATGAGCAAGCATGTTCAAAAATTTTCTTGTCAGGACTGACAAAGACACAGACAGTGCGGTCCCTGATGCTGAACCCGCCCTAGCTGTCCCTACCTACTTGCCGCACTCTGACCTAGGTGGCAGTGGGCAACTGGGCGACGTTCCCTATACTGCAGCAAGTGGCAACACAAAAAGAGACAAAACAATACGCAATAAAAGGGGTCAGCGGTCCAAGTTGGCAACGTACGGGAAGCAAAGGTACAAAATCTCTATCAGGAAGAGAAGTTGAGGTAAGAAAAGCGGAAGGTCAAAATACACAGAATAGTCAGGTCACTAAACGTTAGATCAAGGAAACACTAGGGACTAGGCTGTATCACTGGCAAGGAACACAAGACAATGTCAGGTAACAGATACTGACAGCTAACAATTTATTTGATGACCGGAATGGTTATAACAATCATTTTTGAACATATTCGAACTTGTGAACGTACGCCACTGCGTAATTTACCTGGTAATCTGTACGCATGTGCACAGACCGAAACATTCGCTTCTACTGTACGTTCGTTATTTGTTCATAAATGTTCGGCGAACACGAACCGATCATGATAATTTTTTTTATGTTTGAGTTTGGGATCTGAACAGAACATCGGGATGTTCGCTCATCACTAGTTTCAATGTGTCGGCAGTAGAGTCAAAGAGGCGGGACCTAGGGCTGCAATGCCTCTGTGCTTCTTCCCCTCAGCAATGCCTCTGTGCTTCTTCCCCCTTGGATTTTGATGCAGGAATAGAGTATTATCCAGCCCAAGGGCATTCCTGAAATGGAAGTGATAGAAAGGGAGCACAGAAGCATTGCAGATTAATTAAAACTTCTTTTTTGTTGCAAATAACAGAACCAAGATTCTTTCCAAATACAGCAATGAAAATAATCTCTTGACAACTGCACAAAGGTACCAGCAGGTAAGAGGTGGGCTACAGGGGTCACGGATTTGCTTTAATTCTAAAGTATACATAAACCCTTAACCCCTTAAGGTCAAAGCCAATTTTCGTTTTTGCACTTTTGCTTTTTCCACTTTATGTTTAAAAGTCCATAGCGCTTGCATTTTTTCACCTAGAGACGTATATGAGCACTTATTTTTTGCGAAACCAATTGTACTTTGCAATGACAGTCATTATTTTTCCATAACATATGCTGCGAAACCGGAAAAAAATCATTTGCGCTGTCAAATTGAAAAAAAAAAAGGAATTTGTTTTGATTTTGGGGAGTTTTGCATTTACGCCGTTCGCCCTATGGTAAAACTGACTGATTATGCATGTTCCTCAAGTCGTTTCGATTACAACAATACATAACATGTATAACTTTTATATTATCTGATGGCTTGTAAAAAATTCAAACCATTGTTAACAGATTTATGTTCCTTAAAATCGCTCCATTCCCAGGCTTATAGAGCTTTTATCCTTTGGTCTATGGGGCTGTTTGAGGGGTCATTTTTTGCGCCATGATGCGTTCTTTCTATCGGTACCTTGATTGTGCATATACGACTTTTTGATCACTTTTTATTACATTTTTTCTGGATTTGATGCAACCAAAAATGTGCAATTTTGCACTTTGGAATTTTTTTGCGCTTATACCGTTTACTGTGCGAGATCAGGAATGTGATTAATTAATAGTTCAATGTTTGTTTATTTGTTTATTTATATTTATATTTATAAAATGGGAAAAGGGGGGTGATTTGGACTGATTAGGGTAGGGGATTTTTTATTAATAAAAAAACATTTTTACCTTTATTTTTACTTTAACTAGAAGTCCCCATGGGGGACTTGTATATAAACAGCACTGATCTCTCATAGAGATCAATGCTGTGTATATACACAGCAAAGATCGATTAGATCGGTCATAGATTACTATGGCCTGCTGCAGGCCATAGCAATCTATTGCCGAGCCGGGATCAGGGTCATTCCGACGCTGAGGCCCGGCACTGGCAGAAGAATGGATCTCCCCCCCCACGATTGCATCGCGGGGGGGGAGATCCGTCCCACTAGACACCAGGGATGCACGGAGGAAAGCCTCTAAGTGCAGCTGTCATGTGCAGCCGGGACCCCTCTCTGAACACCTCGCGCGGCACCATGACGTATCAGATACGTCATGGGTCGCTAAGGGGTTAAAGGTAATTTGCAAGCTGCAATGCAGGTTCCAAACTGCTGACACCATTAGATAGCTGTTAGGTCAAGGAGACACATGGTACCTTTCATATACCCATCTGTGCTTCCATAACATATAAAAATATGTGTTAAGAGCTGTATCCCTTCCCTCCTTGTTCCCCCTTCTATATTTCAGCCAATTCTGCCTTCCTTTCACCACACTTTCTTGACAATATTTCCTCCAACTATGGGAAGGAGATAGAGCTGGCTGAATTCCCAAAGTGTCCTTACACAGAAAGTCATTTACAGGATGTACACAAGATAGGACATTGGACTCAAGAGAAAAGATCTGCCATTTTGCATTAAAAGTAAAGGAAAAGCATAAAAGACCCCATAAAGGAAGTAAAATAATGGTATTTACCAATATATGTTCCTTTATTAGACAGCTAAATATAATTGGACAATCCCTTTAAGGCTGCGTTCACACTACGTATATTTCAGTCAGTATATTTCAGTCAGTATTGCAACCAAAACCAGGAGTGGATTAAAAACACAGAAAGGCTCTGTTCACACAATGTTGAAATTGAGTGGATGGCCGCCATATAATGGCAAATATTTGCTGTTATTTTAGAACAATGGCTGTTATATTGAAATAATGGCCGTTATTCACTGTTATATGGCGGCCATCCACTCAATTTCAACATTGTGTGAACAGAGCCTTTCTGAGTTTTTAATCCACTCCTGGTTTTGGTTGCAATACTGACTGAAATATACGTAGTGTGAACGCAGCCCCAGGGTGCGTTCACACCTACAGGATCTGCAGCAGATTTGATGCTGTGTTCAGTTATTTAAATGAAATCTGCTGCAGAAAATCTGCTGCAGATCCTGTAGGTGTGAACGCACCAAAAAGGAATGTTACGTTAACATACTATAATATACACATAGCCTTTGACTGACAGCTCTTAAAGAATTTTATAGTTTTTTTTTCTGTAAATGAAGCTGAATTACTGTATAATTTAAAGGTTCTACAACTTTCTAATTGTTTGTTTGCTGTCAGTCTCCTTTGTACTGAGCAGCAAATCTTTCACTCTCGGCTAAGAGAAGTGGCTACCATTGTATCTGGTAGAGGCAATGCTCTCAGAGCCGAGCCTGAAATGCCGACTGATACATTCACACATGTCCTTGTCTTTCTTTTGTTGGGAACATGGCTCACGTCCGATAACAACCGTCGGAAAAACGCTATGGGATTTATGAATTCTTTACAATTGACTGCTGTGATTATAGAGGTAAGTGTATTAGACAAAGGTTATTGTTAATAATGGTTTCACTAATGTATTTTGTACATCTATTTAGCTGTAAATAAAGATAAGTGCAACTAGAGCATGCTGGAGTCAGATTTTTCAGTACTTGAATACTGGAAGCTGAAGAAGTTGTATGCAGCCCTAGGGAATTCAGGAAAAAAAGGATACAGCCTATGGCCTTGTCAGGGCTGCGGCGGCGTCCCGCGCTCCGGACCGCCGCCGCACCCCCTCACCCTCTCCTGCAGCTGCCGAGCCAGGGGTAGCGACCTGGGGGTCGCCTGCCGCAGCAAGTCCACCCCGCCTTGCGGCAGGCTCTGGTGATAACCAGCGGCCCCTTAGACTCTGCTCCCTGGTGCGGTTACAGCCATCGCTAGTGACGGTTCAGTGGATCTATGACTCCTGGCGTTACAGGCCTATAGCTGTATCTATGGTTTCCTAGGCTCCCTAGGGCTGCATCCAACTTCTTCAGCCACCGGTATTCAAGTGTTGAAGGATCGGACTCGAACATGCTCTAGTTGCACTCATCTTTAGCTGTAAATTCCACCTTATCGCATCTTTTTGAAAAGTCATGTCGCGTAGCAGTTAACATCACCGTCATCCTTTCGATTTTGTTTATTAGCTACGTAAAATATGATATTTTTTCAACAATGGAAACTATAACAGCTTTTGTCTGGTTCTTTCATTCTTTTATTCTTTCTTTATTTTTTGTGGTTAGTTTCTTAAGAGTTTCTCTACGCGTTTACAAGTCTGGCTACGGTTAGAATTAAAATGAGCAAGGTCGCAAGAGCTTGGTTTCAGCTAAAGTAACATGAGGTTGCCGAAGGACAGGTCAAGGTCATTGCGCCACCTATCAGGACAAAACAGCTGGAAGTTTTGATTCAAACACAAGATAAAATTGTTGCACCCGCTGTGCGTCTTCTATAAGCGGAGGAGAAGGGGCCGGCCAGCGTCTGTCAATAAAAAGAAAGAGGAGGACTGCTGGCGTCCTGCTTAGAAAGCTCAATACTGTTCATTGAAGCCGCCCAGCTGTGAAGTGTCCACTACTTTAGGTTTCTGTAGCTGAGAATTGATTTGAAGGTTTTTCTTTCCAGAAAGGTGAACAAAGTAACCATGAAAGCAATTCTTGTTGTTTGCAATTCCCACAAAACCGCACACTTCAATTTTCATTTATAAAGATTTTTTTTTTTACCTTTTTTGTATTGAGTTCAGAAAAAGCGGGACAATGCGGCTTTGTTTTCTCAGACTGGAAATACTGTAGCTGCCACCGAAATTGTCTTCTGCCACAAGTGAAGAATAGTTAAAGGGCAGCGCCTTGCTTCACAATGCTTCTCTTACAGTAATGACGGTTATATTCTTCTCACATGTTGATCTGGAAATACTTTTCCCGTTATATAACTGTTCTTCCAGCCCTTGGGTTAATCAAATATTAAGAAAATGTGTTATGGTACAGTGAGCATAAGAACAACAGACCGTTCCTTTAGATGTCTGTGAGACCATTGTGCCGTTCGGATACAGAAGGGATATAGGATCCTGGGATGATTGGAGTGACTTCAGATCATAACTCTGAAAACTCCAAAATGTCAACTCAAAATAACATTAAAATATGATGAAAGCAAAATAGATACAAAACTAATACAGCTAAAGCAAATCCCTATGTAGAAATGTCAGAAAGAGCTCCGAGAAGATGGAGAATCAGTTTCTATGCTGAGGACAGGATAGAATATAGTACACAGAGGGGCAAATAACCTTTGAACCACAAGAGATATTGCAAATTTTGGTCTTCTTTGATATAATACATCACCAACTTCCCATTGGAATAAGAACTTGACTTTAATCCAATATGGTGGCTGTCATGATGGCGGCCATCTTTTGGACATAGCCGAAAAGATAGCCCCTCTCACCCATTACCCATATGTCATTTTCCCATTCGTTTCCGAAATAAAACGTGTCCTGAGGCTTTTGACTCGGTCTGTAGTTGGTCTAAACTTAGACTAGACAAGGCAAACGTAGACAGGATAGTTTACAGATGTGCCAGATATATTTTAGACAGCCTGATAACTCTTTAACATTTAAAGAATTCAAGAATTCAATAGGTTTGGTAATCCCCCCCCCCCCCCCATTGTGCCAATAGAGTAAAATGGAGTCATCCTTACCTTGCGTCCCAAAGAGTAACTTGTCCTAATACAGATGGGACAGCACAATTTATGCAGCTCTGTACTGTGCTAAGGGGGCACTACTAGACAGCCTATAATATATAAACTTTAGTATGACGTGCTTCTACCTGCCCCTAATGTGATGCAACGATGTGCTGCCCACTGTGGCCGATTGCAGGCATTTACCCAGTGTCTTCCGACCAGAACTACAGGTCAGAAAACTTATAGGTCACGCATCTGGGATCAGCAGTTTAAGTCTGTGTTCCCACAACGTATATTCTCGTAAGACTACGGCCGTTGTACAACGGCCGTGATTAATATGAAAATATACGTTACTTTGCTGTCTATAGGATTCCAGCTGGAGCGTATACACATAGTATACGCTCCGGACGAAATCCCTAGCGGCGCCGCAAACAACTGACATGTCAGTTTTCTGCAGCTGCTGTTAATTGAATAGCGGCCGCAGAAAACCCTGTCAGTTCACACTATGGAGCGAGCAGCTCTGGCCACTCGCTCCATAGTGTGCAGTGGAGAGTTGGGATGCGGGCGCACACGGATGCTGCTCTGCAGCGCTCTGCGGCTCCAAAGATCATCTTTTCTGAGATTGGCCGGGTCACGGAACGGCTTCCTCTAAATGCAGCAGCTGTTGACTATGTCATTGGGTGACCCCTATTTTAGACATTCGACATCATAAATGTCTGAGATAGAAATATCCCTTTAAAGGGGTAGTGCGGCGGTAAAGAATTATTCACAGAATAACACACATTACAAAGTTATACAACTTTGTAATGTATGTTATGTCTGTGAATGGCCCCCTTCCCCGTGTCCCACCACCCCCACCCATGTACCCGGAAGTGTGGTGTGCTATACATACCTGTCACATGCTGACTCGTCTTCAGTCTGCAATGTCGTCTTCGGACGGCCGGGCCGAATCCCTCTGACCGTCCTGAGTGCCGGCCGCCCTCTGCCGCGTCATCGGCTGCTCAGCCGTGATTGGCTGAGCACAGTTTGGCTCAGCCAATCGCGGCTGAGCAGCCGATGACGTGGCAGAGGGCGTCCGGCACTCAGGGCGGTCAGAGGGATTCGGCCCGGCCGTCCAAAGATGACTTCTCTGACTGAAGATCGGAGACGAGTCGGCACGTGACAGGTATGTATAGCGCACCACACTTCCGGGTACACGGGTGGGGGTGGTGGGACACGGGGAAGGGGCCATTCACAGACATAACATACATTACAAAGTTGTATAACTTTGTAATGTGTGTTATTCTGTGAATAATTCTTTACCGCCGCACTACCCCTTTAAGTTACAATGGCTCAAGAGAGTCATTTATAAGAAGCTTATCAGTCGGGGTCCAACAGCTGAGACCCCCACCCACAATCTCGAGAATAGGGAGAGAATGGTTCCTGGAATGGCCGTTACCAAGCTCAGCACTCTGCAATGTTCTATAGAGAATGAGTGGAGGACTGGCTGCACATGTACGGTGCTCTCTCTTCATTCCATTTTAACTCCATTCTTGTGAACAGTGTTGGCCCCAGTGGTTGGATCCCCACTGATCAGCTACCCTGTGAATAGAAGATATCTCCTATACATGTCTCCTATAGGGATAACTTCTTCAGATTGGAATACCCCTTTAAGTCCACTCCCGTTTTAAAGTCATGTTTTTCACTTTTTAACTAATCTTGAAAGATTAAAAAAAAGATAAGAAATTTGTCTATTTTCTATTCACCCATTCAGTGATGCTACTTAGCTGAGAAACGTTAGAAAGGTAGATACACACTTTAATCCAAGGCAAATATAGAAATATAACTTGTCTTTTCACAAGTTGCATAGTACAGAGCAGACAGATTGGTGGGCTTCCCTGTCAGAAGATTACATACTAAGAGGTCTGTGAGCCGGAACTGACATAGTTGCCTTGAGTGAAGAGGTCTCAGCAATGATCAGATGACCTGACCCCTTCACTTCTGATCTGAGATTTCCTTAATTTGGAATGGCAGAGCACAGAAAGCTATTGACCAAAATGGATGGAGTACCAGGCATGAAACGCCACTGATTTTAAGGACTGGAAATTGTGAGTTAGAGAAATATCCTTGTTATTAACCATTTGTTGGACCCTTTTCTATGGCACTTGATGTTCCTCCATGACTGTAGCCTTCTGATAAATACATTCTCAGAAAGTTGTAAGAGTAGGAAAAGCCCCTTTTTTAGTACCTCTGAGGACATTGCTTAAATAATTTAATACACCTACCACTTAGGGCCCTATTAGACAGAGCGATAATAGGCCTAATCAGACGATTATCACTCTGTGTGATACAGACAATGGTCATCCGATGAAACGATCATCGGCTGATCGTTTCTTTGGACGATTGTCCAAACAATTAAAAGATTACCTGTTCACACTCCTGGTCTTCTCCTGTGCTCTGTATGCATGCTGCAGCTTCAGAGCAGCCTATCTGAGCTGACAGGCTGCTCAGCCAATCACTGGACGGAACTGCCACGGCCAGTGGCGTAGAATTTACTGTTTGGGCATGGACTGCACGGACATCGCTAACAATGTCCATGCAGCCCTTGCTAAACGATTGTCGGCAGTGTAATAGGCCCAGTAAACAAGCAACGATCGAGTAGATCGGTGGTCGTTTACAGTATTGATCGGGCCTCCATTGGCCCGTGTAATAGGACCCTTAGTTTGTTCATGTACTTGATCATATATGATTTTGACTGTCATTTTGTAGGGAGTAATATTAGGGTATCCATAGAAGTGAATAGAGCCCTTACAATTAAATATCAATTATAAGGCAAGTAACTAATATGGAAAAAATTTTGTGTGTGTTTTCCCTTTAATTGTTATGTACCATGTTATATTGTACTCACATGCGTTGGCTCTTATGTATAAAGTGCTGGTAAAGCTTTAACACCTCCTGAACCCATTAGAGTCCGATCCGAACCGAAAACGAACCTTGCTCTAACGGCTAAATAATTGCAGCTACAATAGTGGGAGTGTGATAGGGTATAGTTTCGTTTAGTTGCAGTTGATATTACAATGAAAAAAAGTGGGGGGGGAAATTTCCAAAAATAATGGGAAAAAAATAAAATAATAATACTAGGAATAAAATTAATAAAATATAGTGAATAAAAGTGCCAAAATAGTGACAAAAAATATTGAAAAAAAAAGTTTGCAAGGAGGATGCGGCAGCACTTGATTGCACCCAGGCCAGTATTGTTGAGAAGAGACAAGTTGAGCAGCAGGAGGAGGCAGCAGTTGATCGATTCCAGGCCAGTATTATTGAGAAGAAGGTTACTTGAGGAGGAGGCAGCAGTTGATCGATTACAGGCCAGTATAATTAAAAACAGACTACTAGTGATCAGGGGCGATTTAACTTTACCATAGGCCCCGGGCTGTTCACCAAGCCTGGGCCCCCCCCTACCCCACTGTAACTATGGAAGCACTAGCCTGGCGTTCATAGTACAGGATAATGTCATGATGTCCTGATTTGTGCAAAATTGCCATTAAAAAACTGTGATTTTTTGCAAATCATGGCAGAAGTGTATCCAGGAGACAGTACACCATTGAAAGTATAAGTCTTTTTGGGTGGTCATGGGCCCCCCAGGAGCTCAGGGCCCCAGGCTGGCGCCCAAATTGCCCCTATTATAATCCACTACTGCTAGTGATGATTATATTTCTATTTTTGTTCCTCGGCTTACAAAGTTCTGACAAACTAAATCTACTTACCCCTACGAAGCAGGTTCACTGGCCATGATACAATTGCATCTAGGGGGTCACGTGATTGTTTTGAGAAACAAATGTATCGTTTTTTATTCCTATGTGTATATGCCAAGGTTATTTCGCCATTTTCTGTATTTTCACATCTGAAGAGTGAAAGCAATTCAATCAATTAGCTTATTTAGAACTGTGAAGGCAAATCGATGGAGGCAGATATGGTTATCGATAAATCACTCATCGACGTTTATGGACTAATCTTAGAAGTGAGTATTTGATAACGCCTTGCCATTAATGAGTTAATAAATGTTGACATAGGTGGAGTTCTAACAGCTTACCGCTTTTTGGCCTATCATTGTGAGTCTGAGAAGTGATGTGTATGACAGTCACTTGATGTATTTTCTAGAGTTAGTGTCAAAATGAAATGTACAGGTCTGGTCTCCGAATATATCAGATATCTGTTCTCAATAATGCTTACATTCTGTCCCGGTACTTTACATTGCTTCATTTTATATATGTGTTGTTAAAGGCTCTTTCCTTCCTAATTTCTCAATTACAAGTTAGTCATGAATGATCTTTATTTATGACGAAGCTAAATGTTTATTATGGATTTTTGCCCCCACCTATTGCCCTGTGTGACTACTTTGGTCACCATACATTGCTGATAGTAGTTCACGTCCCTACGAATGTGTGTAATTCCTATGGCTTGCCCATAAGGGTTAGCTCTAAATCGCACTATACATTTATATTTGTTAGGGTACAAACACACACACCGCATACGCAGCAGATACGCAGCAAATACGCAGAAGATCTGCAGCAGATTTGGTGGTGCAGATTTGATGCTGTGTTCAGTTATTTAGATCTAATCTGCTGCGTATTTGTTGCGTATTTGCTGCGTATCGCAGTAGTAAATAGGCTGCGTATATGGTGTGTGTTTGTACCCTTAGGCTATGTGTCTGTGTGAAACATAATGCAATGTATTTCCAATGCCCCCCATGCCCCCCCCTCCTCGACATGCGCTGCCCCCCCCCCAGTAGTCCTCTTATAACCCTCCTACCACTATACAGAGATTACATATCACCTCAAAACTGCTCTGAACAAAACAGGAAGATATTACCAATGATGCCATAACATTATACTGCCACACCATGACCCCTATCACTACAGACCCTATAGCAGAGTGCAGTTACATCTAGTGACTTACAGGAGGCGTCTTCTCTGATCACGTCTTTTACTTTTATTTCTTTCTCTCTCCATCCAGCCTGGGCCACCATGAAGTCTTCTCCCGGCTGGGAATCTTCCCTCCAGAATCTGTCAGAGAAATATTTTAGGCTCCAACACATCCAGTAGTTAGGTCCCCTCTAAGTCTATATAGTAGTTACGCCCCTCTGTGCCCCCACAGATTAAAGGTGTCCCTGTGCTCCCACTTAATAATTAGGTATGTTCTGTGCCCCAGTATAGTAGTGAGGCATATAGGCACTTCTGTGCAGTCCCAATGTAATTAAGACCGCTGTATGCTGCCCCCAGTTATATAGACCCCTTGTGCGCTGCCGACAGTAGTAAATACCACTTGTGTGCTGCCCCCAGTAGTATATACCTCTTGTGTGCTGTCCCCAGTGGTATATAGACCCCCCTGTGTGCTCCCCCAGTTATATATAGACCTGTGTGATCACCCAGTTATACATAGCCCCCCTGTGTGCTCCCCCAGTATACTATATAGACCCCCTGTGTGCTGCTCCCAGTCGTATATACCCCGTGTGCTCCCCCCAGTTGTATATACCCCCCGTGTGCTGCCCCAGTTGTATATACCCCGTGTGCTGCCCCCAGTTTTATATACCCCCTGTGTGCTCCCCCACTTGTATATAGCCTCCCTGTGAGCTCCCCCACTTGTATATAGCCCCCCTGTGTGCTCCCCCCTTATATAGCCCCCCTGTGAGCTCCCCACTTGTATATAGCCCCCTGTGAGCTCCCCCACTTGTATATAGCCCCCTGTGAGCTCCCCCACTTGTATATAGCCCCCTGTGTGCTCCCGTTTATATAGCCCCCCTGTGCGCTCCCATTTATATAGCCCCCGTGCACTCCCCCACTTATATAGAGCCCCCCTGTGTGCTCCCCTGTTTATATAGCCCTCCTGTGCGCTCCCCCGTTTATATAGACCCCCACTGTGTGCTCCCCCCGTTTATGAAGCCCCCCTGTGCGCTCCCCCCATTTATATAGCCCTCTGTGCGCTCCCCTCGTTTATATAGCCCCCCTGTGCGCTCCCCCCATTTATATAGCCCCCCCTGTGCGCTCCCCCCATTTATATAGCCCCCCTGTGCGCTCCCCCCGTTTATATAGCCCCCCTGTGCGCTCCCCCCGTTTATATAGCCCCCTGTGCGCTCCTCCCGTTTTATATAGGCCCCCACTGTGTGCTCTACCTCCTATATAGTATATAACACAAAAAAACAAAACAAAAACATTTTTACTCACCTGGGACCGGCATCTCCTCTTCTCTTCTCTCTTGTGGCCGTGGGAAGTGTTTCCCCTGCGGTCACATAAGGCCGCTCTCCCGTTGTCATGGCACCGGCGCTCCAGTGACGCCTCGAGCGCCGACACCAGAGACACAGAGCGGCCTCTTGTGACCGCAGGGAAAACACTTCCTGCGGCCACAAGAGTGACTGACAGGAAGGGAGCCAATGGCTCCTGCCCTGTCAGTGCCGCTGCTGCCTGTAACTATGTGCGCTCGTTACGAGCGCACATAGTTAGCCGCAGCGGTCTTGGGCACCAGAGCGTGGCCCCCCTGGATGTCGGGGGCCCCACGCAATTGCGTGGGATGCGTGGTGCCCAAGACCGCTACTGATTGTTTACAATAGGTTTATATTATTTATTTATCTTTTTATTAAGGTCCATGCTCGGCCACTGCTATGGGACGGCCCTGCGCCTGGGTACACAAGCCGGCTAAGGCGGAGTGCCGCATGGAGGGAGGTTGCCCGGATTGTGTACCCAGATTGGGACAAGCATAGTAGATTACAGAAGTTGATCATTGGTAAGTTATTTACCCACTATGTCAAACAAGAAACTCTACTGTTATGGTCACCTGACGCTCATATATTACTAATGTCTGTACATTTTTTGCTTTCAGACAAACATGTGGAGACCAGGTGGTCCAGTGTGAGGGACAGATTCCTCAGGGAGCGACGGCAGCTGATGAGGCGTGGGGCCTCACAAGAAGAACTCGGCTCTTTGCGTTTTGCCCCAATGCTGCGTTTTATTTTGAATGCGCCAATAAGTGTGTGTCTTAATTGCATCTGTCCATGCTAGGATCAGATGATGTCAGTATTAGTTCAGTCTGTTATGTGTGCAGACATATAGACATGTGTTATGTAGACAGAGATTATACACATCGAGCTTCCTGCAGGGGGACCTATATATTTCTGGAACTGGATAATAATAAAGTTACTAACAATAATGCTCCCCCTGCTGTACACTCAATATTCTTTATAAATGCAGCGTGCCCTAACTGGATACTAAAAATTGTTTAATCGATTAAATTGTTTAAGTCGATGATGTAAGACCTGGAGTTCGATTTAGCTACAAAGCACGGACAGGATAAATGGCGACAAATGTGCCCCAATGATTACATATGACCTAACAATGTCCCACTCATTTCTCAAGTGAGATTTTTAGGGAGCCAAGGGCTAATTAGCGCAAGATGTGAGAATAAATTACTATTTCTTTGCAGACATATTATTTTCCCTGAGCATCATTTTTGGGGAGCAGTGTGTGAATGTTGATCAATAGTCTAGATTATGCGCAAAGGTAAGGCTAACACCAGGGGCGTAACTAGAAATGGCTGGGCCTCATAGCAAACTTTTGATTAGGCCCCCCCCCCGACTGACCACTAAACGGTCAAGTGAAGTCATAACTACATAACGGCTAGCTCTGGTCAGGAGTGCTTGCAGTTAAAGGGACATTTGCAAAACCCAGGAGACCAGCAGGGCCACCCCGTGCTGCAAATGATGACGGCTCAGGGGGCCCAGTGTATTGCAGGAGTAGGCCATGGGGCTCCCTGATGCGACGGGCCCTATAGCAGCCGCTATGGCTGCTATAGTGGTTGTTACGCCCCTGGCTAACACATTGGACATACTGGATAAAAAAGGACACAAAAAGCCTAAGTAAAATCCTGCATTGGATGCATATTGGTTCTTGAGAATTGTTACAATGTTGCTAACATGTTTGTAATAACAGATTTTGTCCACTGTTCATTTGTCAGCAGAGATGAAGAAGCTCAACAAACAGCAGAGGCCTCATCGGATGAAGAGAATAAAGAACCTCATCTGACGGAGGCACGCACCATTACTCCACCACCAAGAGGCCAAGAGGGCCCTGTTGAGCCTGGGCAGGGAGACGAACATCTGGCTTGACGTTAAAGAATAAATGGTGGGCGTCCTGCCTGCACTCCCTCTTATACTAAGGTTGTTGTTGGCATAAATGATTGTGATTAGTGGTCACACAGCCTCTGCCCCCCCCCCCTCAACCACTATGCTGTGCTTTATACTATTTTGAGCATGTAATAAAGATATTTTGTGATATATCGGTGTTTGACTATTTTCTGGATATCACAAGTTTTTTTTACTTCCTATCTCTGCCTATCTCCCCCTCTCTCTACCTCCCTGTAAATATCTACTTGTTTGCCTATCTATCTATGTGCTTTCCCTCCCTAACTAGCACGGAGCTCCTCTCTCTCTGCAGTCTAGACACACAATGAGAAAGAGCATGGGCGCTCAGGCACTTCCTGTTCCTGTAGTGACGTCACACACCTTGATATTCACATAATAAAAGGATAAAAGGGATTATAGGAGTAATAATTCCTTATATCCTCTTCCATTCTGTGAAAACAATACAGTTTTGCGACGCCGTTGCGGTTTTTAACGAACTTCGTCACAAACTTTTTGAAAGTTCGGTTCGGTAACGAACCGAACTTTTTGCAAAGTTCGTAACGAATCTGGTTCGGTTCGCTCATCCCTAATAACAACCACAATTACATGCTCATACATGCACAGAGAGACACATACACATAGAAACATACTGTACTGTGCTAAAGTGTAAGGCAGTTGTGGACAAACATTCTGCAAATGTTGGCTGTCAGTATGTAGTGCATAGAGCTCTGCTGAGAATGATGATTTCGGTGCAGATAGGGGTTAGGTGACCCATTTGTTCTCTGAGAGATAAGCCCCTGCCAGAGCAGTCTGGCATCAGCTTAACCCTCCACTTCCTAGAGAGAAAACAAGAATGGTCTGCCATGACAAACATTACTGTGTATGGGAAGGACGGGAGAGATAACTTAAGATACAAGGCAATCATTCAGCTGATCGTTATTGAAGGTGTATGGCCACCTTTCCCATCAAGGAATCGTCTCATTGGCTACAAATTTTTATTCTGCAACAGAATGACCCCACAACATACAGCTGGTGTCATTGGGGACTATCTTCATTTTGAGAAGAACAGGAAGTCCTGGAAGTGACGATATGGCCCTCACAGAGTCCTGACTAGTGATGAGCGAATGTCCCGATGTTCAGTTTGGATCCCGAACAGGGCCATATTTACCACTAGGCACCGTAGTCCGGTGCCTAGGGCAGCACCTTGTAGGGGGGCAGCACCAGGGAGCAGGGGAAAGGAAACTTTTTTTTTGTTTTTATTTTTCTAGTCTCCCACCTCCTGTTCAGACTTTCTAGTAAATCAGGTGTCTTTTCAAGGGATGGGGGTGGGGGGTGGGTCAGGTCTTGTATGTGGTGTTATCCAGTCACAGTATAGCGGTATTGTTCAGGTCTGGTGTGGCGGTGTTAATTGTGAGGCCTGGAGCTATTACCCACCAATCTACCAATCCTGATGCTAATTGGTGAGTGAAGATGGGGCGTCTCCAGGTTTAGGGCCTAGGGCAGCAGCAGCTGTTAATACGGCCCTGATCCCAAACACAAACATACATTTTTTTTATCGGGAACAGTCCGAACATTCACAAAAAAATAACGAACGTACAGTAGAAGCGTGCTTTTTGGTCTATGCACATGCGTACAGATTATCAGGTGCAAAGCGTAAAATATGAAAGAGCAGAACAATTGCGAGGTGTGTAGCATCAGTGTATGTTTTATTTGCCTGTGCGTACAGTATATACTGGAAATCACTGGCACACAGCAGAGCCAGACAGATATATAAAATTTAGCCTTAAAAAGGACTGTTGGGTTCTTAAGTTTTTCACAGAGGACGTTTGGTCACTACAGGGTTAAGAAATGAATCCTTATAGTGCTAAAACGCTGGATTCTGTCACTCTCCCTACACTGACTATTTCATAATATTCTAAGCCCTACTCGGTCAGCTCTCCTTCCCTACACTAACTACCACTGTGAATATTACTGCCTTACTAAATTCAGATGCTGTCCCTGCTCCTTTCACTCTCCCTACTGAATGGCACAAGAATCAGGAAAGACTGTGATAAAATTCGCCTCAGCCAATCGCAGTAAAGCCAGTAGTGAACATGGCTACTACATTACCTGATGTGCTCTTCCTTACTCACACGTTCATTGGCTCTTTCAAATTGGTGAGAGGAAACTTGCATAGTTGCGTACATCGCATGTTCTAATATGTTCAAAAATGATTATTATAACCATTCCGATGATCAAACAAGTTATTCGTGATCGGCGAACACGAACATTTCGAACATTTAGGAACATGTTCGCTCATCACTAGACCTGACCTCAACACCACTTAGTCTGAAATCGGTGCACTGAGTGCAGTAACTCCATCCTCAGTGCACCAAACCACCTCATTTGCATAGTGAAGAAAGTAAAGATTTCCTAAAAATGGTGCTAAAGATCAAGGTAAGAAAATGACCTTCATCCTCAACAACATAATAGCAGGTTAGAGGCTTCCATGCTGCTATTAATTTCCCTTTGACGCTTCTATTAGTAAAAACTTTTTCACGTTTCTGCACAGTTCTCTTTTTTGCACAGTACTCTTCTGCACACAGACACATGCACACATGACTGCTGCCTGCATGTCCCTGGTGTCATTAACCCCAAGAGCCAATACTACACTCATTTGTAGTGCCTGAACCTTAAAGTGACACTGTCACCTCCTTTTTGCATTCTGACTTCTCTACACAGGTGTAAAGGGTAAATTTAGCGTTTTTCATACCTTATTTTATATCATACGTCATGGTGCTTGTTCAAGTAAAAAGTCACCTTTTATCAACTGCAGATTGTGTTAAGTGGGCGGGGCCTCACGGCATTAGCGCCTCTTAGCCCTGCCCACAACGCCACAGTTTGCCCCGCCCCCTCGTTGGCCATTGGAACAGGCTGGCCGAAAGGTCTACACCCCACCCCCTTTACGTCGGCCAACCCACTTAATACAATCTGCAGTTGATAAAAGGACACTTTTTACTTGAACAAACCCCATGACGTATGATATGAAATAAGGTATGAAAAACGCTAAATTTACCCTTTACACCTGTGTAAAGATGTCAGAATGCACAAAGGGGGTGACGGTGTCACTTTAAGGCCCTATTACAGGAAACAATTATCGGCCATATTTGGCCTATATCAGCCGTTACGGACGATAATCGTCTTGTACAATAGAAGACAACGATCAGCCAACGTGAACATGTTGAAAGACAAATGACTAATATAGCAACAATCTGCTGCCGTCGCTGTGTGGAACAGGAGTGGCGGCAGCAGACCGCTGCTACCTGCTATGGGCTGCCGGACGATCTAGCGATCACAGCTCCCCACAGCTTTCCTGTACTTACCCGCTCACTGCCCATGCATGTAATAGCAGCGAGAGGGGAATGAGGAGCAAGCGTGCGCTGACATTGCTCGCTTGCTCCTCTCTGTTGTCCTGTGTAATAGAGGCTTTAGTTGGTATATTGCCAGTGGTTGTGGTTCCCTGGACCCCTATGGACAGTAGGGATCATAAGGCCATGTTCAGACCTTGTAAGAGACCGGCCGTTCCGTGACCCGGCCAGTCTCAGAAAAGATCATCCCAGCAGGTACTGTAGTACTGCAGATCTTTAGCGCCACTTTGTTCTGATGCGGACGCATCCATGCACGCCCGCGTCAGAACTCTCCACTGCACACCATGGAGCATGCGGCTGGAGGGTTTTCTGCGGCCGCTATTTGTCAGTTTCTCGCGGTGCCGCTAGGGATCCCGGCTGGAGTGTATACTATGTGTATACACTCCAGCCTGGATTCTATAGGCAGCAACGTCAAATATATTTTGGTATTAACCACGGTCGTTGTTGCAATCAGCAACAACGGGCATAGTTTTACGAAAATATACGTAGTGTGAACATAGCCTAAGCTTGTTCCAGTGTACATACTGGTAAAATCCCCATCATTCATATTATAGTTAGAGAAATAAAAGAAAATGAGACGATATTGCAGTATTCACAATACTCCACAGACAACGTAACCTTTATTCACAAATGATTTTTTTTTTTTTTTTTACAGAGGTAGAACAAAATACTTTGTATATCTTTATT
Organism: Dendropsophus ebraccatus; assembly: GCF_027789765.1. Taxonomy (NCBI): domain Eukaryota; kingdom Metazoa; phylum Chordata; class Amphibia; order Anura; family Hylidae; genus Dendropsophus; species Dendropsophus ebraccatus. The sequence goes on from NC_091455.1 coordinate 187,577,795, forward strand.
ATGTACATATAAAGAGTTCTAAAATTATCTGTCTTAGCAGGTCAGAAAGTAGAGAAGAAGTAAAGTGATCAGTGACTAGATACAAGAGCATGCACAAATACACAAGTACAGTTTATTGTTTGCTGGTGTAACAATAGGAACTCCGATTTGTAATTAAAAAATACGAAAGGCTACAATAAGTACCTGGTTTATGAAAGTGTGCGTTCTGTACCCAGCATGTTAGGTAAACTTAAAGGGAACCTGTCATCGTGAAAATGTCGTCTAATCTGCAGACATCATGTTATAGAGCTAGATGAGCTTATTAAACTGATATATAGTTTTGCAGAAAAAAAGTCAGAACAATTTAAAATCTTTTATTGAAATCCCTGCTCTGTCTCTGCTTAGGAGTCCAGTGGGCGGTTACTTATTGATTGACAGCCTTCCCAGTGTAAGGCTATGTTCAGACTACGTAAGAGACTGGCCGTTCTGTGACCCGCCTGGGTTACGGAAAGGCCGGTCTCTGAAAAGATCATCCTGGCCGGTACTGCAGTACCGGTCGGATGATCTTTAGTGCCGCAGAGTTCTGATGCGGGCATATCCCTGCACGTCCGCATCCGAACCCCCCACAGCACACAATGGAGCATGCGGCCCAAGCCGCTCGCTCCACAGTGTGCACTGACATGTTAGTTTTCTACAGCGCCACTATGGATCCCGGCCAGAGTGTATACCATGTGTATACACTCCGCCCGGGATCCCTTCAGTCTGCAGCACTACGAAAGGTCAGTGGAAATCATGGCCGTTGAAACAACTGCCGTGATTCCCATGGAACTTGCATTGTGTGAACATAGCCTAAGCAAGCAGAGATAACTAACTGTCCATCACTGATTAGGACCGCCCAAAGGACTCCTAAGGCTATATTAAACAGAAGTTTAAATGTTTAAAATTGAAGTTAAACTGAATGTTTCCCATAAAACTATTATATATAGTTATTGCCTCAACTATTTCTGCTCTAAGTCATGCTACTAACAGATCAGATTGCATATTCAACATGAAAGGATCTCTTTAAATATATAATTTACAATTAAAGGGTACCTTTAATAATCATGCCATCCATGTCACCTACCAGACACTTTAGGTGATAGTGGCCCAGCCAAGAAAGTGGACAGTTACATATAGTTACATAGTTGATACAGTTGAAAAAAGACGCAGGTCCATCAAGTTCAACCAAGGAGGGTTGCTTAAGGGAAAAGTTTTATGATAAAATCACCTACTGTTTGAATTTTTTAGTTTTTAGGAATTTTTTGTTGATTTAGTATTTTATATTACTATCTACATTTTAAAGTAATCCCGAATTATTGCAGTCTCCAATTTTACCAATAAACCTAAAACTAAGTTGAAACTGTTCTGTTTGTGATGATAAGTAGGAGGCTGCTGGAGAGTGATGTCTACAGCCTAAGACCATGTTCACACAACAATTGTTTTGCAACCGTCTTTTTGAACAGCCATCATTTTGATGCCAAAAGACGGACGCAATCCCGATCATTATTTGCGGCTGAAATTTTCTAAAGATGGCCGTCCAAAATAGACAGCTGCAAGACAACATTGTGTGAACATAGCCTAAGGGTCCTATTAGACAAAGCAATTTTTTCATTTCCAATGTTCCATATATTCTAGTATCTGACCAATCGGTATAACAAACGAATAATGTGTACATACACTGAAAAATTTGTGAAGGTTAACAATGATTTTATGATCAGCTCAAAAGATGACATACAACAAATTTTCATTAGTTACTTGATCATGGAAAGATTACTGCTTAAATTCGAACAATAATCTTTCTGTGTAATAGGGCCCTTAAGATGAAGAGTAGAAATAGACAATAGGAGCCCGGCCTCCTCTCCCCTATCGAATGACCTCTGCACGAGTATGCTTACCAACCAGCCCCATGCAAAAAATAGTCAGGAGATGCTTATTGTGTCTATGTCCATGGGGCTTGCTGTAAAGCATATCTCTTAATGCAGTAAAAAAAAATATATATAGGCAAAAAAAATCACTTTAAGCAACGGCATGAAGCCATAATCCTTTCCTGTGAAGGAGAGGCTTCTGGCACTGTATGGTTTGCTAGCAACCAGACTCCTGTGGTCCGTTTTCCTACTATCACTATTAACTTTTGGCAGGAGACATGGATGACATCATTGGAGATAGCCTTTAAAATAACCCTATTTAGAAACATAGGAACAATTTAAATCATCTGCCATGACCAATTTTGTAAATTATTTGACAGATAAAATTCAATAAACTACAATGCAATCTTATATGAGGGATGGACTTGGTGGGATTGCATCTTCAGTTCTTCGATGTCCTCATGATGGAATAAATAACAAATGATAACTTTATAGACAGGATGCGCTTTCTACAATGATAATTTATGACTGGTGGTTATACATTGTTTTTGTGATTCCTATATTAACAAAATTACTCATTTCACCATCAGAACAATACAACATGGTTTGTGTAAGGAGATGGATCTTCCATTGAGATATGTATCGGAAAGTGAAATGTATTTATACACAGTCTCACTTGAGAATGGGGCTAGCCAGGGTTAGGGACTATGTAAACTTCTTATTAGCTGATACTGCTTTAAAAAAAAGAACAGATACATAGATATTAGAGTTGAGCAATCTTCAAGCATGCTCAAAGCTTACTCAACTCTATTAGATTTGTACGAAAGATGGAGCGTCTCTCTTCATGAACCCCATTAGAGATGCAGGGGCTTTTACCATTACATCATGGATTCTTACATTGTAATTAATTATTTAATTGATTAAAAGAATGTGCATTTATCGTTGACCTCTTGCCATAGTATACAGCTCATGTATAAAGTTGGGTAATTTTGTAAGCATATTAGATTAGTTCACTTATAGTGATCAGGAGTAGTGTTGAGCGATCTTCCTAAATTGTTCGGGTTTGGCGATGTTCTTCAAACCTGACCATTCGGCATATGATTCCCGGTGGCTAGAGTTGTTGGATGCTGCCCAATGGCATCCTGGAAAACATGTATATAGCCATAGGCCATGTTCAGACCTTGTAAGATTCTCAGAAAAGATCTGGCGGGATGATCTTTAGCACCGCAGAATTCTGATGTGGGCACATCCATGCGTGCCCGCATCAGAACTCCCCATTGCCACTCTCTCCATAGTGTGCACTGACAAGGTTTTCTGCGGCCGCTATTCAATAAATAGGGGCCGCAGAAAACTGACATGTCAGTTTTTACGGCGCTGCTAGGGATCCCAGCCAGAGTATATACTATGTGTATACACTCCGTCCGGGATTCCCTCGCCCTGCAGCACAACATAAGTTCTGTACCAATCATGGCCGTTCTGCAACAACGGCCGTGATTAGTACGGAACTTACGTTGTGTGAACATGGGCATAGGCTGTGCCCATGTTTTCCTGGGAGCCCTAGGGTAGCATCCAACTCCTCTACCCCTGAAACGCTGAGCCTTTGGGTTTGGAGAACATTGACGAAGCTGAAAGTTTGGCAGATTTGCTCAACACTAATCAGAAGTCACAGCCTATATGGAGTCACAGCCTATCTGAGAACCTACAGTGTAGTGGCTAAGCACCTATAATACAGCGGGACAGTTCCTCCCTCCCCCCCATTTTTAGTACTATACAGTATCTGGTGTAACATAAATCATTAAAGTAGGTTTTTTGCAGACACTGATCCAGCAGGGGGTGCTATAAAACATCATCTCTGTACCGCAGGAGTATTCTACAGGCTGTAACGGATCTATAGATACATGTTATAGGATAATTATAAGATTGTCTCCAAAGATAGCCAGATATCATTTATTACCATTGAATAAAAATAGAACAGCTGTTTATATTGAAAGGGAAAAAATAATTAAACAGCAAAGCCCCATTCTTCAATCTCTGATCAGTAACTACACTTGTTGGCAGTGAAACGAATATAACATTTTTCATGGTTGTGAAGATGAATGATTGCTTCTTATGAGAAGAGAACTGTGGGAACAATGGTAAAGCTCATAGAATCATATAGCTCAATGTGCAGAGTATTATAAAGGGAATTCCGATTATCATATGATTACTCTGATATGTCCCATGTAACGGTATGACATGTATTGCGGCATACTGAGATTTTTTATACCTATAGTATCTCATGGTTAAATTAACCTTTTGCTTGCCGTTGCTATAGAATGCTGTCATGCATGTCCCAGAATGCACAGGGGCGGCACATGGGGGAGGATATGTGCAATAACACTCACTAAAGGGAAGTTAAGTACAGGGTGGTCCAAATGTAGGTGGACATTATGTGTAATAGGGTTACGAAGGGGGGCAGATATCAAACATGGTGTAAAGTGAAACTGGCTCAGTTGCCCCTAGCAACCAATCAGATTCCACCTTTCATTTTCCAAAGAGTCTGTGAGGAATGACGAGTGGAATCTGATTGGTTACTAGGGGCAACTGAGTCAGTGTTTGATAAATCTCCCCCTTCTTTTGGACCACCATGTATATGACTGATAGAGGGGTGGGCTTGTGCTTGCTCCTTGATCACAACATCCTGTACTGCCCCATGGGAGATATATGGCCCCACCCACTTGACACTTATTTACAAAGTATGTGCTTTGAATAAGGATAATTTACAAAGTAAGAAAAATGTTTATATGGTTCATTATACATAGCATTATAGTACGTGGTAAAAAAAATCTTGGGCATTGGGTTGAGCAGTATGTATAGGTACTGTGTGTATCTGCCATAAACATAACATTTAAGTGTAGGTTTAACCTTCGCAAAGTTAATGCACGCTTAGGCCACGTTCACATTCTGTATGAACATCGGTCGTTGTTTGACACGGCTATTGTTTGATGTGTCAAACAACGGCTGATGTCTCAGATGTTCACCCAGCCGATACTGCAGCACCGGCCAGGTGAACATCACTTTATTTTAATTGCAATGCGGGTACATTAGGGTCTGCCTGCACTCCAATTAGCCATAGAGAACAATGTAAAGTACGTCCGTGAGCCGTACTTTACATTGTGAGAAAAGGCTATCTTGTGCGCCCGCTATTCACTGAGAGTGTATACACTACGCCCGTAATTCCATACAGTGTAATGTAATTATGCACTGTCATTACACAACGGCTGTTGTTGCAACCTGCAACAACAGCCGTTGTTTAATGTAAAAATACGTAGTGTGAACGTGGTCTCACATGTTGCATAAATAGCACATTCTTCATATGTTCTTTCTCGTTTTAGAAGAATTTTGAGAATAAGATGGTAGATAAGTAATAAGGTGGTCATTTCATAGTCTTATTGAGTATGTGTAGGGTGCTGATGCTCACTGCAGAGAGTGATGTCATTTTCTAGAATGATAGGGAGCTATGGGAAACACAACCTATTACTTCGCATAGGTTATCCTAAATGGCTAAAAATAAGGTTCCTTGCTGATTTTAAGGGCAATAAGCGACACAAACTATTCATAGTGAATGGGTTTTCAGAATCCATGTAGAACAATAACTTAGCTGCTCCGAAATAAATCAGAATAAATATATGCAGCATTAGTTATGTTCAATCCCGGCAGAAAATCGCCTCTTTTTATAGCGCGGACTTGTAAATATTCTGCTCGCTGACAAAAAATGTGCAAGCTGGAATCCCATAGGACAGATGTAAAGATGAAATGCTGCGGTAGTTTACAATGAATGTCAGCTCTAATTGGTCCACAAGAAGTCCCCTAATCCGATTAGTATGACCATAACACAGTGTAATGCTTCCACGGTATGAGAGGCAGATTTTAACAGTGGCGTTCACCGGCTGATTTTCAGATGTAATTCCATCACCGGTAATGTACTGTCAAGGCTCGGAGATTTACGGGCAGAGCTCAATCTACTTAGGTGTGAACAGTCACATAGCTTAACTTTCACAGTCCCAACCACGCAAGCATATGATGACCTCCATGCTAACAGCATATTCTAAGCGCTATGGATCAATGGGGATAGTTTTTAATAAGAATAACTGTTATATTGTCCTCACTGTTCTGCTGTCCAATCTAAAGAAGCTTCTATCAACACACAACAGCTCTCTAGACAAAACTAATCCTGCCCAACCAAGCCACAGTTATATGCAGTGATGAGAAAGGGTCACAAACTTTTTATTCCTATGTCCATTGTAATACCAAACTATATGGTATCTTTCTTGCTAATGTAGCATCCAGAATAGAGATGAGTGTAACTTCAGCATGATCGAGTTAGTTTGTTGGGCATTTGAGTACTCCGTGGCTGAAGAAGTTGGATGCGACCATAGGGAGTCCTGGAAAACATGGATAAAGCCATAGACTATAGGCTGTATCTATGTTTTCCCAGACTTGTTAAGGGCTGCATCCAACTTCTTCAGCTACCAGTACTCAAATGCTGAACGATCGGACTCCAGCGTGCTCGAGTTGCGCTCATCTCTAATCCTGAACCATCTAAACCATGGATCTCAAACTGTGTCCCTTCAGCTATTGCAAAACTACAATTCCTATCATGCATGGACAGCCAAAGCCTTGGATTTGGCTGTCCAGGCATGATGGGAATTGATGTTTTGCAACAGCTGGAGGGCCATAGGCTTGACACCCCTGATCTAAGCATACCTGTACCCCTAGCTAACATATATTAGTATATCAGAAGTTAAAGCAATACCTAAACTTCAACCTATATGGTGAGAGATTTAAAAAAAACAAAACAAAAGCCTTCATGTTATGATATACTATTGATATATGGAATTTGTATGATTTGGTTATAAACATTGTGTTGCTACATTGTCAGAGTTACTCCGGTGAATTTTCCATGTTCCTGTAATCTCAGTAAATTCTGGACCATGATAAAAAACTTTTCACCGCTCCCTGTCCTGAAATACCCATGTGCCATTGATAAAACTGGTGACTTTTTCTGTGGCAGAGCCCTTGGTTTTCTAGGTTATAAAATAGACTTTATCAGGGAAATCTGAAAGCAAGAAGCTATAAATTGTATCTCTCTGTAAGGAATTGTGGGGCCATTAACATTTATTGTTATCAGCCGCACATCTCCTGTTTACACAGCCCCTTAAAGGGGATATCCAGAGAGCAGGAAAGGTCCTACGTTTTCTGCTCTCCAGCGCTTCTCTTCCCGTCTGTCCATCCGTGCTGATAGTTCTGCAGATGAAAAGGATGCGGAAGCATTTTGTGGGCGTGGGTTTCTGGAGCATGCAATGTCCCATAGCTGCTCAACATCAGTAGCATCGTGCAGCTATTGATCGCTACCCGCAGCATGCTCCTGCCCTACTGTCATCTGCAGAAGTATCACAGATGGGCAGACAGAAGAAGAGGAGTAGAGGAAAGCAGAAAAGGTAGGACCAATTTATTTAATTGTGAATTGTGTAATACTTTAATTCTCCTGTGGGGGTGCTACAGGGTAGTTAAACACTTGTTTACAGGCTCCCTCACAGTTTACAATTTAAACTATGTAACTAAAATGGATTGTGCAAACAGGAAACTCATCACCATATTATCTACTATTATTTTTGGACTTTGGACTGTCCACACTAGTACATACCCTATGTGTGTAATAATTTATAGTGACCTCCTTACTGTGCATGTTAATTTCAGATTTTCTTTTTGTATAATAAAAATAATTTAGTATAAAGTATAACGTATGGTAAGGCTAAACCTGGATATATATAGACACCCATTTAATAAAAGATTTGACTTTGTACAGTATGAATTTGTATGTTATATGTGTTATATATTTGTTTAATTTCATATATTCTGTGAAATAAAACTAACAATAAATGCACAATTTATTAAAATAAATTAAAGGGCAACTCCAGCCAATATTTTTGTTATACGAAACTTAAATGCAAAATATTTAATAGCATATTTATTTAATTTCCATCATATACTGATTTTCTAAATTCTTTGTACTTTAGGCAATGACTTCGGGCATATATATCAAACTGGAACAAAGAAAAAATAAAGTTGCCCATATTGATTAGGTTGCTATGGGTAACTTTTCTATAGCAACCAGTATTTTCGTCAAATATTTTTTCCCCATTGCCATGACCCTGAACAGGTCGATGTTTTTCACTCTTGGCTGGAATTGTACTTTAGTACAATAAAAATGTTAACTATTCTTAAAATTCTTTAATATTATTTTCTAAAGCTGTATACCTAGACACCAGATAGTTTAACAACCAACTTATTGATGACTGAAGCTTATTTAAAGGCAACCTATCCTATTATAAAATCTATTGAATTTATAGACAACATTTAATAGATAGGAGGGGCTGAGCAGATTGCTATATATATTTTTGTGGATAAATATTGACTTTAACTTTTCTGTTATTAATTTAAGTCCCTGATTGAGAGGGCGGTGCTAATCAGCGAGTGTACATACAGAAATAACTGTCACTGATTAAGACCACCCACTGGACTCCTAAGCCCAGAAGAGTTTAGAGTAATAAATGACAAAATAAACAGAATATTTCCCCACAAAACTATATATCAATCTTCTCAACTCCTCCTGCTCTATAACATGCTACTTGTTGGACTACATTTTCTACATTATGTAGCAGAGTTCCTTTAACAGAACTGTATAAGCCAATGGTCTTCAACCTCTGACCACTGGCTGTAAAAACAAGAGTTCCCAGTATGTCCTAGCCTTTCTTTTAATCATTGCTGAAATAACATTGGATAAAACCGTCATTTCTACTAAAGTGTTTCGAAAGTACGTAGTCATAGTATAATAAACCACTAAAATCTTTTCGATATTCTACACTATGAATATGCTATGGCTAAGAAATTCACCATGTCAGACAGAAGTGATGGTTTTTGTTCATTGTCATTTTGGAAATAAAATACCAGTTTTATTGGTCAATGCACAATGCCGCATTCTTTGTAGTTTTAGTTTCACAACAAACGGAAAGGTCACAGTTTAAAGACGACCGGTAAAGGCAATAATGGAACTGGATATGTGATAGCTTGCAATGAATCACAGCACTCTTATTCTACCAGTATGAGGTATGGGCCAAAGGAAAAACGTAGGATTTAATAAGAGACAATAAACAATAACAATGGTGATGTTCAAGCAAGAAACAAAGGAAAAAAAGACGTTTTATTTTTCTCAAGCGAAAAGAAAAAGACATAAGCAATTTTCTGACCAGGAAAGTTGTGTTTCCCTATATACTATCATTGGGCTGCTGGGAGCAAATGGCTCTCCCAGCAGGGGACAAGAAAGTGGGCACCTGTCTCTGTGCGGTTACTATACATGACACACACCAGGTCACAATTTCCAACAACGTTTAAAGAGATTGATAGGAGAAGGGGGTTGAGGGAAGGATCCCCCGGGTATTCCTTAGATATGCCAAACACTTATTGTGGAAGGGCCTTTAGTATTGCGTTAACTTCCTCTGCCACGGCCGTCAATGCAAACTCAAATTGCTCCTAGAAAAGGAAAAAGAAAATAAAATCAGTAAAACAAGCCGTTGTAGTTGTAGTTTTTCTAGAGCCACGAAAGAGAATCCTAATCATCACAATATGTTCTTCAATCAACAAGTAGATATTGCAGGACTCCCGATGATTGCAGAGAAGCCATTCATTATGCATAAGACAATACATTCTCGACAGAAGAGCGGAGATCCGCGCATGATTTGCATTCATGATAAATCCTTCATGCTGTAGTTCTGCATAACTATATTTTCAGAAATACATCAGAAATGTTTTGAAGTCACTCCAAAGCTGTCCGTACACATGTCACAGCTGTCAGATAAGCCTTCATTCGGACAATAGCTATCTCCCCAGCCTCCCCTCACTTTTCATGGAGTATGTCCGATCCTTCTTTTCCCCTTGGGGAGATGAGTAAGGACAGTCAGGTTTACCTCATTCACATTAGCCAGTTGGACAATTCTGCTAATTAGCATGTAGCCAGCTTTATATCAATGGAAACAGTCCCCCCTATTACATGGAGCAATAATAGGACAAATCGGGCCGATTCGGACTGTTTAGTGATCAGCCGATCAGCCGAAGAAACAATCATCACCTGATCGTTGGTTTAGCTTGTGACCTAAAATAGTTGGGCACCGACCGCGCATTGCTAGCGATGTTATTATTACTTACACTTGGTTGTGGATGGAGACCTTAGGGCGTTCGCCATGGGTAAAAAATAAAGCATTTGAAAAATTTATGGTGAGTGCTGCACCTTTTTTCTTCTTGGATGCTTTTATTATTAGCATTATAGCAAAAGCTACATCTTTCTTTATGTAACCTTGCAGATGAAAGTCTATTCATTCTCAGTCCATGCATAATACTACTTCCTAAAGCAACATAAATTAGGCAGCAAAATTCTCAATGTCCACATATTCTTCTATTTTGTTTTTAAACCTGCATCCATCTGCTTCCTCTTTTAACAAATCTACTGCCCGATCCTATGTTGAGAGACCCCCATAAGCAATAAATAGTTCGTCAATTCCAACAAATTGAACCAACACACGTCTATGGTGTATGAACAACCTTTCATTGCCTATCTTTTCTGTTCTCTACTGTTCACCAACCAATTCCTAACCCAGCTTGCTGTGCCAAACCATCAACTGTCAGGACATAATAGGAAAGTTTTGTAGTTTTGCTATAGCTGGGGTGGCACAAGTTGGGTAGCATGGACTTAGAGGGTCAGGACAATAAGTGTGTTCTCTGAAAAAGGTACAGTAGGAATTTGGAAAACCTTTGACTAGCAAGGATTGATGGGAAATTTTTTTAACAGCTGGAGAGCGAACAATTGGGGAATACTGCTTTAGAGAGTCAGGAGAGACCATTATATCAGTAGGAGAGGGAGACTACAATTGTGTAAAGCCTGGGGAGTTTACCCTACAACGCGCCAATAACCGTAATTGCCCGTACAATACACAGTAGGCCATTTTTGTTCATTTTTTTTTATATCGAAGAGAAATATTGCAGTGGGAATCCATCGCAATCCTTGAAAATAATAACAATAGTTTACACCGGCTGTGAACATTACGTTATTGGTGTAGTAATTTGGGTGGCTGTTTGCCTGGGGACTTCTTCTAATTGGCATTTCTAACCTGATTTTTAATCCTAAGACTTAAAATAATCAAAAAGCCTACAATTTCTTATTTGTATTCTGTCGGCAAATAGTGCGGTTTGTTTAAATCCATCAAGTCTAATTCTCCTGAGAGCACACGGCCCTGGCAAGTAATCAGATACTTATAATTTACCAGGCATTTCTACGAAAGATTTGGGCAGTGTAACTGTCTGGAAACAGAATGGAAATGTGATTACCACGTAGCCAGCGACAGGGCGGCCGCACGCAGCTTATTTACAGAATATTTAGATTTAATTGGCTTTTTTGCTTCCTTTTCACAATTTTTTTTGTATTGTTAATTAACAGAAAATTCATCATAAAGAAAAAAAATTAGAATATTTTCGAAATCATTAACAAAAGGTCAAAAATGTATTTGGGTCAAGTTATTAAATGGGTTGTCATTTCACGTTTTCTATTCGCTTTAATCATCCGTGCCTGTACGGTGACAACATCATCACGTCCAACAAATGAAAATTTATTAGCTAGAATATTTATAGGATGTATTAATTTTTTTCCTCTGCAGGTGACTGTCATCATGCGGGGTGTATTTACTGTAGAGACAGAGCAGGTAGCTATTGTGGGACTGCGGGAGTCAGGGGGTACAGCAATACTTTATCCAGGACTAGAAAACCATGGTTGCTTTTTTCAAAAAACAGAGCTACCCCTGTCCTTGGTGTGCGTGGTACTACAACTCAGCTCCAGTCACTTTATTGGGATTGAGCTGCAATACCAAACACAAACTGAAGACAAAAGTGGCGCTGTTTCTGGAAGAAAGTGGCTATGTTTTTCTATTCCTGGAAAACCACAGATCCACTGCCTCAGTGTGGTGTGGCCTGATTTCAAGTTTTACTATGGCGCTCTATCTCATCTATGGTTATCCCAGGTCAACATGTTCTTCTATGTATACTGATCAACAGACAATTTCCTATTGGCAGTAATACAAATATTTGCTAACCTAGTAATCATTTTGAAACCAATTTTCTTTTTTCAACAAGTTCATCAATAAAAAGAATTTATAGTTATATACATATAGTTTATATTATATACTTGTTGACTATATATGTGACTATTTCACATTTCAGCAGTATTACACCTCCTAACAGTATTTTTGCGCAATTTTCCCTACCCATGAGCTGAAATCTCCCAGCACAGATTGATGTCTACACAAAATTAATCTAGTGTCTATAATGTACAGTATATTCTGTATATCAAGAACTTTACAGTCATGTGAAGTAGGACCAATGGGTATTTGCGTCACTCAACTATTGTTATACCCTCAGGTTATAGGAATGCAACTATGGTCTCTCTTCACATCATGTTTTTCCCCCACAGAAAAAAAATATTACAACATAAATACATAAATGCGTTCATAGGAATCTATTGTCAGATGGAGGCCAAACGATTGACTTTTTGGCTCGTATTTGCCACTTTATGGCAATACAGTAAGTATGGAATGGCGTAGTAGACTATGATATTTCATACTTTGGATACTTTAAAAACGATATGTGCTAAATGAATACTATATACAGAAAGCCTATAGGGGACACATGCAAACTTATGGGAGTCAACGTAGGAATCTATTTACTAGATACCTCAGCTAGATACAGTATTGTCACAGTTAATTTCTGAACACTATACCTATTAGCAATATTAAAGCAAATGTACAACTAGGTACGTCACATATTTATTTTTTACATGTACAGACCGGCGCTGGTGCTGTGGGCTTTTTTTTCTTTGAACCACTGACGGTTTCCCGTGCATGGCCGTGGTCTATTACCGAGCATCAGCTGGGCACAAAGCACTGGGGGCTGGGCTGCCAGCTCCCAGTGTGACGAAACCCCCTCTCTTTGATGCGGCTCCATTACAATCAATGGAGCTGCTTCACAGAGGGGAGACCATCACACTGTGGGCCGGCAGGCCCGCCCCCAGTGCTTCATGCCCAGCCTGTGCTCGGTAATAGACCAGCATTATGCAAGTGAACTTGACAGCAGTTCAAAAAAAGGACCACTGCACCAGCATCCCCGCACCAGCGCAGCACCGGTCTGTTCATGTGGGGGGGGGAAGTGATGTACCTAGCTGCACTGTCGCTTTAATATTAGTATCTTCCTAAAGCAGAGATGCATCTACCTCCTTCTTCTTCTCCTTCTGAGCTCCCTCAAAAGCGGGTGGAACTGATGACAATGTGACATATATTATGCAATAAAATGCGTGGGGCTCTGCCATAAAATGTCTGTCTGGTGACTGTCAACAATACGACTCCTCCGGAGTGATCCCAGGAGAGAGACTAAAACTGACTATCTTCAAAATGTAAATTCTGATCATTTAGCTGTCCAAATAAAGAGTAGGAGGAGGGTAGCCTGACTGGCATCTTCAGGGATGCACCCATGATGTAACTTTATACATATTGTATATTACGGTGGGATATATTGCAGCCTTTCGTTTGATAAGACATGAATTCATGCCAAAATTGTGGCATATTCCATTAGACTACATATGTACAGAGCAATGCTTCTAGGGGAGAATATCTACATACATATGGTGTCCAACAGAGTCTCTATGGCTCCTTACTAAGAAACCATATGGCCTCCATGCATTGATATATAGGCTCAGTGCCAATGTGCAGGAGCCTTGTCCATAAATTTCACTCATATTTTATTATTTAAAAAATTCAACCTTTTCATATCAATTCAAGAATAACATCTTATCCCTCTTCCACCATACAAATTATAAGGGATGGGGAACCTGCGGTCCTCTAGCTTTAACAAAACTACACTTTTTATAGCCACAGTTTTAGCTATCCAGGCATGATGGGAATTGTAATTTTACAACAGCTGAAGGGCCGTAGGTTCCCCGTCCCTGATTTAAATAGATGTTAATATTGTTCTATTGATCTTCTCTGAGCTTTCATTGATCGTGTGTCTCACCTTCGCTCACATTTATTTTAGTTGGAAATTTCTAAATTCTCTATTTCGCAAATGTTCTAAAATGTCCGAAACCTTAAACCGTCCAAATCTCTAAGTGTCTTGAGCTCTTCCAAGATTATATATTCTATCTTCTCCATACAGATGAGAAGTCTGAAATCCGATTCTTAGTCCTCTAAAAGTGTATTTAATTACGATTTCCTCGAGGTTGGGAAATTGACAACAATGTTGAGGTTTTTTTTCATTACGAACCACGTTGCCTGTGCAGATGATACAGGATGGGAGCTGAGATACCCTGAATTAAAAATAGCGGATTCTAATTTCCTCTCTAGCCGAGAGTACATCCTGTATATTAGACCTTGATCGACGCTCCTGATTAGCTCAGAGAAGGTTATTGTTTCCTTTTTGTATGTTATTTCATATTAATTGTTATGGATTTCTACCTCGACCCTCGGGAGAATTCATGTAAACAGAGAAAAAAAGATACATCTTTAGACCCGCTCACTTGAAATATATGCAAAGTAACCCAGCCAGTCATGTGCGCTAAACTAGGTCAGATTCTGTTTTCTCTTTAACATAGGAACAATTACTGAAGAATCTTTAATATACTTTTATCCCCCTGGTGTTATTGACAGTACCTTTGTCTGCACCATTCCTGGTCGCTGGTCTCTCAAGTGCTCCAGGGTAGCAGCAATATCAATCTCTTTAGCACCTGCAACAAACCAGAAATTGGGCTGAGTTCTAAGCACAAGATAATTCAAGTTGCATCTGTCAATCTCTCCCTAGTCAGTTCCCCTCGGACAACAGACCAATTGAAAAATATTAATTCATGCCTCAGTGGACATGCCAGACAGATGCAATTGTGATGTTCATACAGAAAAAGAGGAGTATAGCTTTGATTATCATCAACACAGGGAAAAAAAAGGAGGACTCTTGAGAGAAGTCTGCCTATTGTGTGTTGCCGCACTACCATCTCCCGCATTAAGACCATTACTGTCTACTGAAATAAAGGCAATGTTGCAGACTTTAAATGTGAGTGAGTATTGAGACATGTTCTTTATTTCCTAAAGCGTTAAGGATGTTTGATGAAACATTAGCAAAAAAGAGATTTTGTAACATATAAAACACTCATTTGGTAATAACAGCCATTACCTAACACTATATAAATCCTAAGGACGTCTGATAAATGATGAGAAAAAGGGACATTATCCATATTCGTAACATGAAAAAAAAAATAATAATTTGGTAATGACAGCCATTACCTAACACTAGATAAAGGGTGTAGACTAAGAAAAGGAAAACCTTCCTCCCTATTATCTATAAGCCTAATGTCCTTTATTCCCTTTACTACATTATATGTATGCTCGAGTCAATCCGAACCCGAGCGTTCGGCATTTGATTAGCGGTGGCTGCTGAAGTTGGATAAAGCCCTAAGGCTATGTGGAAAACATGGATATAGTCATTGGCTGTATCCATGTTTTCCAGGCAACCTTAGAGCTTTATCCAAGTTCAGCAGCCCCCGCTAATCAAATGCCGATCGTTTGGGTTCGGATGGACTCGAACCTGAACCCGGTTCGCTCATCTCTATTTATAATATATCATAATTACCTGGATTAAAAGTCAATTATAAACCCTTACTGATTTCTAAGGTTTCCTCTATACATCTGTGTGCAAGGACGTAATGCACGGTCCATGCACTTGTGAAAGGGATTAAGGCAAATTCTTGGACAATGGCATTCATTGGTGTGCACTGGCCTGTAGACTTTAATGCATCCTATACAGTCTGCACTTTCAGATCCACAATTGCGGACCAAAATTACAGAGGTGTAGACAAGGCCTAAGGCCTTATTGACACGTCCCGTAAAGTTGTCCATAATTGTGGATCCATAATCACGGTTCTACTTAGAGCACATTGATTTATATTGGGCTATTCACACGGTCTGTTTTAATTTTGATTCGTAATCAGTTCTGAAAAAAAAAAAAAGACATGTCCTAGTGCGGACTGTCATTGCGGTACTGATAACCCAAAGTCTATGGGATATATATTTTTTAAAAACATGGATCAAATCTAAGCTAGTACGGTTCGCATTTTACCGATATGGAAACAAATGCAATTATGGTTGCAAATACGGATGATTTCCATGGATCACACAAAAAAAAAATAGCGGGTGGTTTTGCGGCCCAGAAAAATCACCTAACGTGAAAGAGGCCTTGAAAATTGACATCAGCTATAAATATTTATTCTTCAGAAAATTGCTGTGGACAAGTTGAACAAACATAATATTCCAGTTATGGTATGGAAAAATAGATTGACTTGAAATCAGGATCATGATACTTTTTGAAGACCACACATGTATATCTTTACTGAGTTATTTCCAGCTCAATGGATGGAAAAGTGGTGACAACCACTGTAAGATAATGGATGTATTGGGCATGTTTCGGCTACTTAAAATTATATGCTCCATACTGGATCTATCTCTCTACCTCTCTATCTATCTGGTAAGCAATTGCCCCATGGCAAGTATTGCAAAGGTCACTCTTTTATCTCTAAAATAGCTTTGACCCATAAAGGTCATGTTGGCCATGTTGTCATGGCTAATCCATTTAATAAATTCAAGGGAAGCCTGGATGCTTTTCTTGAAAAATATAATATTATAAGTTATGGGCACTAGATTTTATGTGAAGGAACAATGATCCAGGGATTATTCTAATTGCCATTTTGAGCCAGAAAGGAATTGTTCTCCCTGTGATGGGACAATTGGCCTCCTAATGGATTTTGCCTTCCTCTGGATCAACACAGTAGGGTTTCTGTAGGTTGAGCCTGATGGACTCTAGTCTTTTTTCAACCTTATTAACTATGTTACTATGTAAGATCTTGACTTCACAAGAACCCTAAAGGTGGCCTGTGGTATCTGACATCAATATTTTCATAGTAGATCTTTTAGAGGTTAACCCCTAGACGACCCTGGACGTAGGGTTACGTCATGGAAGTCTGTCCCCAGACGACCCATGACGTAACCTTACGTCATGGGTGGTATTCCCGCTATGAAGCGCGCTCCGGAGCGGAGCGCGCTTCATAGGAGGTGGGGGCCGGCTGCAGTGAGCAGCCGGGACCTCACCGGTAATGACACGCTGCAGCGATCGCGCTGCAGCGTGTCATTAACCCCTTAAACGCCGCGCGACCGCAGCGTTTAAGTGTAAGTGACAGGGGGAGTCCCCTGTCACTTACCGATCGGGACCCCCGCAGTGTACCTGCGGGGGTCCCGATCGTTGAAACGGACTGCTGGAGGTCTCTTACCTGCCTCCATGCGGTCCGATCGGCGATCTGCTACACTGAGCCTGCACAGGCAGGCTCAATGAGCAGAGCGCCGATAACACTGATCAATGCTATGCCTATGGCATAGCAATGGTCAGTGTAAAAATCAAAGTACTGTATGTAGAAGTCCCCCAAAGGGACTTCAAATGTGTAAAAAAAAAAAGTTCAAAACACTAACACACTACCCCAAAACCCCTCCCCCAATAAAAGTCTAAATCACCCCCCTTTCCCATTATATAAATAAAACATATAAAAATAAATAAATAGATAAACATATAAAATACCGTAGCGTGTGTAATTGTCCGATCTATTAAAATATAACAAGCGTCATTGCGAACGGTGAACGGCGTACACGAAAAGAGGGGAAAAAGTGCGCAGATTACCGATTTTATGTTACATTATATATTAAAAAAAATCAATAAAAAGTGATCAAAACGTCCGATCTTCACAAATATGGTATTAATAAAAACTAGAGATCATGGCGGAAAAAATGACACCCCATACAGCCCCATAAGTGAAAAAATAAAACCGTTATAAGCGTCACAATAGGCCCATTTTATTAATATTTAATTGCCAAAAAAAAGGATTTCATAAAAAAAAATATATATAACATTAGAGAATCTGTGTAACCTGCATATGGTTGTGTTCGGACTGACCTATAGAATAATAGTGTCATGTCGCTGTTACCATATAGTGCATTACGTAGACACAGGAACCCCCCAAACGATACCATATTGCATTCTTATTTACGATTTCACCTATTTATATCTTCATAAATAATATATTTGGAATTCCATCATACATGTTATGGTAAAATGAATGACGCCATTACAAAGTACAACTATTCCTGTAAAAAACAAGCACTTACATGGCCTGTAGATAGAAAACTGAGAGTGCTAGAGCTCTTAGAAGGGGAGGAGGGAAAAACGAAAGCACTAAGATCAAAATTTGCGCGGTCCACTGGGTCATTTTGGGCCTGGTCCTCAAAGGGTTAAAGAGGTTATCTGAAGAACCAAAGCTATTCCATGTTTATAGCAATGTTCTGAAGGTCTACAGAGGATGAATGAAGCTCTGGCTGTGTGTGCACATGTTGGGCCGCAACAATATTTAGGTGGAAAGTCTCAAAGTAAGAACCACATAAATGCCAGTAGAACATTGCCTAGAGTATCACAATGTTTCTGCCAGTCACGAGAGGAGGATGGATATAAAGGCAGGAGAGACAAGGGTAGGTGGGAACTGCAGCCAGGACTATGTGTGAGACTGTGGGATCTGCTGCAGGTATGAGTCACAGTTACTAGAAAGGTTTACATCCCTCCCTTTGAGCATACTGAACCATGTCCTCTCTCCAGCTATAGAATAAACCAGTGACACTATTGCTGGATGCTTCATCAGTTCTCTGTAACTTCCTCCTGGAGACACCCATCCCCCTCATTGGAACCGATTAACAAAATGAGTGCATGGTGACCCCAGGAGGTGACAAGTCTCTATTGTATCCCCCCTTCCCTCCTGCTAGAGTGCTAGCACTAAAAAACAATCATTATGGGTGTAGAAGATGAGTGACAAGTTGTAGAACATTGATTTTCCTTGCTCTCTGATTCACACTCAAGTATGAGCTGCAAAAGATTCACTGCCATGGACTATGAGCCTGTTAAAGGTTGTGGTTTATTGGTCACTAGGACCTACGGAGGCGGTTGCATATCTCTGCAAAGTGACTGGTGCCAATTTGTGTGGTAGGTGGTGGCCTCTTAGTGACCCATGGTGGCACTGTAGGGTTCGAGCGCATAACCTGAACTTATTTTGTTACCACTCAACCTGGTGGGGACTCCAGCAGTGGGCAAGACCTCCAAGCTGAGTAAGAACTGTTAATAGTTGTGATTCTATAAAGCTGCAAGACTGCCAGACACTTAAGAGTTGTGTTGTCCATATATATATATATATATATATATATATATATATAGAGAGAGAGAGAGAGAGAGAGAGACTTTTTGTTCAGTGCAGCACTAGTACAAGGTCATGGTAAAGACTTTCTCCTTTCCCACTGCACTGCTGTTTTTCCCACTATCACTTTGATTTTAAACACATTATTGTCCGACTCCCAATATACTTAGAAGTAGAACAAAGACACAAATCATTCTAGTTTTCTTTCTTTTTTTCTTCTTCTTCTTTTTTTTTTTTTTTTATCCTGACCTCACTTTCAAAGATTGAAGGCCTTAATCCGTAAAGGCTTCTATTTTTTTTTTCCCCTTAAAGAAATACTCATAGATGCAAGTCCTGCAGCTGGGCCCAGATTGAAAATGCACTTACATTTTTATGTGTACAACTGAAGGACTCTGAAGTTAGAGCTCGCACTTAATATAAAAGCTTTGGAAAATGGCATTCTTTGGTACTTGTACAATTCATTCTTTAAGAAAAGGAAATGGAAAGAAAGATTTCATGTCCAAGGCTTCGAGGCCTTTGATCATTTTGATGAACACTAGATTCTGAACCTGGGCCTCAAACTTCTCAGGCCAGACAAAGAAGACATAGGCCTCACAGACCGGGCCTAGATTCCTGTCAGAACAAAACCTTTGGCTGCCTCACAGTGTGACAGCCTGGGAAAGGCCCACCTCAGCAGGGTTGAAATGCCCGCGTTGCCCTTTGATCTTTCAGTTAAACTACAGCCTAAGCAACAGGTCAGCGGATTGCAAATTGCACACCCCATTGGCAGAGGGGAGTAGGTCAAACACAAAATGGCGGTCACCAATCTGAGAAAGCCCTGTGACTCCTTTCTTTGGCCAGTTTCACATGACTTGTCTTCTATTGTGCAAGACTAAGCACACACTTAAAATGGAATTTGACATTACATGCTAGAATGGAGTCAATAAATGACATTCTTTAGTGTTCATGCAACAAAGTCAACCTAAGTGACTGAAAGACTGAAGCTAGAAAAATCCCACTCATTTACTTTTGTATAGATAGAAATAGTATACATTGTAAGTCTTGTCTTTTTTTTTTTTCTCCACCACATTTTGTCACAATGGGCCTGAAACTAATTTGGCTAATGTTTAAAAGATGTTGCAGCGTCCATTGTTACGGCCTTTAGCATTTTACAGTCAATAATTTTATTCGCTGGTAATGGACAAGTTTATGCCTTTGTCCTTCCTGAGCTATTTAAGGGGCCGGCTAGAAAAAAAAATTATAAAGGGTTTTTTTGGGGGGCATTTCTCAAAAAAGTATTAAAAGTACTCATTGGGAAATTGGCATTCTTGCACTGTCCTGCATAAAGTCAATGGAATTTTGTAAAATGAACAAAAATTACACTTTTTTTTTTAACTTATTTCTAAGATGAAGTTATTTTTTTTTATCCAAGTGCATACTGTATATGCATGGCATGTTTTGATTTGCCCAAATTGGATATACTGTAGGTAGCCTATTATGTACCTCCCCCCTCGGATTTATACTTTTCGGAGTTCTCCTTTAAATACATACTTTGATGATTGAAAAAATAAGGGGTACAATCAGAACTGTTTGTGCCATATTTTTATCTAGTTTTTGAAAACTGAAATACGGCTTTAACCCACTTTTTGATTATGCCTCTCATTGTATAAACTGTGTGTAAAAATAGATGGGGGAGGGTCTTTTTATCTGACTATTTCTATGGCCTTTTCTATTTAAGATATAATCTACTAGAAAAGCATCTGAGCTCCTGAGGGAGAGGAGCATGACACAGAGATATTCTATTTTTATTTGTGTCATGTAGAGCCCCCCTTTAGCCCTGTAGTATATATAAGGCTATGTTCACACAACGTAAGTAAAGTAGTAATTTGCAACAACAGCCGTGATTACTACTAAACCTACATTGTCCTGCATGCTAAAGGAATCCCAGCCGGAGCGTATACACATAGGGGGAGATTTATCAAACATGGTGTAAAGTGAAACTGGCTCAGTTGCCCCGAGCAACCAATCAGATTCCACCTTTCATTCCTCACAGACTGTTTGAAAATTTAAAGTTGGAATCTGGTTGCTCACCATGTTTGATAAATCTCCCCCATAGTATACACTCAGTCCAGGATCACTAGCGGCGCTGCAAAAAACTGACATGTACGTTTTCTGTGGCAGCTAGCGGCCACAGAAAACCTGTCAGTGCACACAATGGAGCGTGTGGCTTCAGCTGCACGCTCCATTGTGTGCAGTGGCGAATTGGGATGCGGGCGCGCACGGATGCATCCGCATCCCAATTCATCAGAAGTCAAGATCATCCGGCCAGTACTGCAGTAGCGGCTGGGATGATGGTTCTGTGACCCGGCCGGAGTCTTATGCCATGTGAACATGGCCCAACACAGTTTTGGCAATATAAAACAGTTTTTTCCTAGTCATTTTTGACTGCCTGCCTAGAGAGTTCCTTTTACTTTGATATTTTTCAATTTTCTGTCTATGGTTATTTGCGCTTATGGGTTGCTATACTAAACCACATTACATTACAATATAATTTGTATTTCCACAGTAAATTATGTTATCATAACCTAAACACATTCAGGCAACACATTCTAGCCCATTCAACACCAACCCCTGTGAAATCCCTTAAAAAAGGGGAAATCTGTTCATCTGCATTATAAGGCCCACCGCTGAACACTGTGCACCGTTGCCATGGCAACTGCATACATATAACAGAAACAAGGTGGTAGGTCTATTGAAGCTCACCTTTAGCCATTTTATTGAGTACCATGTCAATCAGGATATAGGTCCCACTTCTCCCTGCACCGTCGCTGTGAATAACAAGAGAATTTTGTTAGCATTTCAAGGTGAAAAGCAAGGAAGTCAAAGGGGCGTTGCTCCTCTATTAATTTTATTGTTAATAAAGTATGGGCGAAGCTGAGCAAAAGGAGCTTTAAAAAGAGGGGGTGGGAACATAAAAGCATAAAATACAAAAAAGCCAAAAAGCCTTTAATCAACACAAGCTGTTCACTTGGGATTAGCCATTGTTCCATATAGCTGGTTTCTATGACGAAAAGAAAGAAAATCATAAAAAAAAACATGTTCTTAAAGGGTGGATTCCGGTTACAATGTAAATAAATAAACTCCTGAAGAATGTGTAGCGAGACACTATTAAAAGCGGCAGCAGCGGCGGAGGGGTTTCTGGAGGAATTAATTCCTTTCACTTGTGAATTGAGGCACTGTGCTCGATGTACATGCACCCAGGGGGGGTAAATGCAACCTAAATAGAGATAGGTTTCCTATCAAATAATAAGGTGTTCGAAATATAATGACCTAACTAGGCAAAACTAGAGTTAATATTTTGATTTAACCCTTAAAAAAAAAACATTAATGGACTAATTTGTACATTTTTAGTAGCCAGTAACATCATTTGCAGATACAGTATAAAAATAATATACGCTAGTACCTATAAAATTTGGTATACATAAAAATTTAAGAGCTTATTATACAGTAATTTACTTGTCTTGGTACCCCAACAAATTTTAGGCCTCGCATACTTGACCGTATTATGTACAACCTCCTAACTGTACAAAGCTTGCAATACAGTCCACAAAAAGAGCCTTAGTTCACCTCTGATGTCATATGGAGGAATTAAGAGAGTGCCACGCTCCATCCCCGGCTGGCTAACAGAGGTATTCTCTCTTAAATTTCCTTCACACATTTTTTCACACTATTTTCATGGCACTTTTTTTTTTTTTGCTGTGAAAAACCACAAACTCCATGATGTACATTAATAGTTCATACATTTCTGTGTTTTCCTGACGTCATGGATTTCTAGTAAAGAATTTAAAAAATGCAGCAAAAAAAAAAAAAAAAAGCAAAAATATTCATGTTGTTTTTCCTGCAGTTTTTTTTTTATTTAGAAAGACATTTGTAGAAAACCCTTATACCTATTGCCTCTAGGGGAGATTATTATTACCATAGGCACTCCATATTGCGGCATATGGAGTGCCTATGGTTCTGCGTTATGGACCTGCAGGATGTAGGAGCTCCCTAAAGTCTCCATGTGCATGAGGCCTAACTCTTTTGAAACCTTGACTGTCTCGCATAACAATACTTACCTGCAGTGGACTATTACAGGACAGGAACGCCCCTTGTAACACTTGTTAACTTTCCTATAACAAAGAAGACAAAACTTATTAACCCTTGTCATCTCCATTGACGACAATTTCAATAAACATCCAACAATGCCTATAGAATACAAAAAGCAAATACAAAGACAAATGAAAAACTTAAGTTAATAAGTTGTCATTTTTTGTTGTTGTAAAAGTTGATGTTTGCCAAACAATAAGAAAAATCATCACTTAAAACCTCCTTGAAATCTATCCCAACATTTGAAAAAAATCTAAATAAATGGAAAATAATGGATTACACCTACACAAGGACACTCTTTAATCTTCGAGTAATGATGCAGATGTGTGGGAGAACAATCTTCACACTTTTGTTATACATTTTCACATTTCATACATCTTTACCAAGTAATACATTTAATTGTTAAAAGCAATCAACTGATTCATAATCATATTTTATGACATAGATTGTATATTTGCTTTGTTAGATAACACAGTGTATTATTTGACGCATAAAAGAAATGTTTAGTGCATTCATTGTTCTACCCCCAAGAACAGGAGCTAATCATTTTGGAGAATTTTTAAGGCATTGTTTTTCTTTCTTTCACAAAATTTCCATCTCTATCAGCCAAGATAACCAAGACAAAGGAAATAATAGTAAGAGTTGTATAAAAGACTAAACATACAAAAACTTATGTAAAATACAATTGGCAAAAATTGTTGAAAACACTTATAAAAATTTGAAAGCCAGAGATAAAATATGATGGGGAGTGAAGGGGAAATAGATAAAATCAGATAAAATAGGAAGAAATAAATATAAGATTTTTTTCCCCACACTACATTGATGGAAAAAATTGTCTATGAGGCTGCGATAAAATTATACATTTTTATTAAAAAAAATATATATATATATATATATATATATATACATATTATACATGTGTTTGTCTTTATTTTATCCTTTAATATTCCACTGAGTGTGTGAAATACTCCACTCTATATTGAAAAAATATACTTAAAATATTGTTTGACAGCCTAAATCTTTTACTTATTGTTAAAGTTAATCTGTCCGCAATCTTTTTTTTTTTTTTTTTTAAGAATAAAAATAAAAACGTATGTAGCTGTTTAGTTATCTCGACAAATCAGCTTCCCAGACTTTTCTATTTGTGTGCGGGGGAACTGTGGAAATACTAATTTGCCGGCTACAAGAAATAATGGTCTGTGTCTGGTGAATTGCTGAGAAGCCCGTTGTAAGCTCACACAAATAAAGCGCAGGTTGGGAACACAGAGATCTCGATCTTTATTTTCTATAGTTTGGAGCTAAAAGAAAATAAAATGTGTCTGACTGCTTTATCATTGATATGACAGAGCCGGACGGATTGTTGGGCGAGACCCACTGTGCAGTCAGAAGAAATTTAATGAGCGGATATCATGATATTCTCAATACCGTCCGGCAAGACGAATTCCGTAGTTATTATATCTTTTGTGAAAGCGTGGACAAGTGGTGAATGGTAAATGAAATAATTGTAGGGGATACATTAGATAACACTGTGTCTACTATTGACGGAAACATTGTCAATTTTAAAATCAGGTGGATTTCTGCTTGTTATAGTTATGTAAAATACATGTAAATGTGCTAGTGAACATGGATCTCTTGCCAAAGTGAACTAGGAGGAAATGTGAACTTTCTAATTGGCTTGAAAAATGTCTTAAAAAGTTCAGTGGAAAAAAAATTATAAAATTTTAAAAAGAAGTTATGATGGTGGTCATAGTCTAGTGGGGTAAATTTATCAAGCAGTCTTACAATAAGAATATATTAAATATGGGAATCATTCCCTTTGCAAGGTGCACAATTAAAGGGGCCGTCCAGTGTTTTGGTTGAAGTTGGGTTTTAAAAAAGCTGTAATCACCAATACAATACCCAACTGCCAATCTTCATTGATCACTGTTTCGAAGTCATCTCTCAACATTCAAGAAATGCCCTCTGGGCCAATTACTGGCTGCAGTGGTGACCTACTGTGCTTCAGCCAATGATTGGCTGAGCAAGGATTTCCTTATGTTGAGATGAAAACCAGGAAGTTGAGATCAATAAGGACCATCTGAATACGAGTGATGGGGGATCAGGTAGGTGAGTACAGCTCTTTATTTTTCTAACCCTTTAAAAAAATAAACAAACAAGACTCCAGACAACCACTTTAAGGCCATGTGGTTTCCATGTGCTGCCTTCTAATAGTAATTGTTACAGTATAGGCCCATTGATTTTAGGCTTTAAGTGCATTTTCACATTTTTCATCCTATATCTACTGAATTTCCCCCATTTTCCCTGTTGTTTTCTGTTAATGATCCCATATGCAGTAATGGTAATAAAGACACAGGGAACTCCTTTTGAGGCATTAATCTACAATGTTGTTGAAGGGTCCCAAAGGTAAACCTACATTTTAAAGTAGCAGTCCTTTTTCTTTTACTGGCCCTCCTCTGCTACAGGCTATACACTTGATGATCGTTTTCCTACAGCATGGCGTCATTCCAGTACTCCGATGCCGTTCAGATCCCACTGGTGCTGATGTCACGTTTCTTCTGACCCCTTTTCTTCCTCTAGGGCTTTTGAAGACAGGAAGTCAGGGTCTTCGACATGTCTCTATGAGAGTGCTCTAAGAGATGCATTAAAGACTCTGACTCCTTTGCTGTTGGCCAGCCTGAAAAGAGGTCACGTGGGCGCCAGCAGGATTTGAATGGTGCCGTAGCACAGGAATGACATCACGCCACAGGAAAATGATCAACCCAGCCGAGTGTACATGTAAGCTGCTATCATAGCAGAATGTAATGAATGAATGCAGAATGTAACAGAAGTGCAAAATTGAAATCAATCCAATAAATAATATAGTAGACTATATACATCAATAAGTATGAACTAGTATTGCACTAGGACTAGGAGGCTTTTCCTACACAATCAAGGTAACTACATACTAGGTGTAAGGCTTTAGACTAGGATGGATGGAGTTTTACCACCAGACGGATTTTTTAATTTATTTCCCACTTAGTAAGAAAATTTTAGGGCTGATTTTCATGTTGAAAAACAAAATGCTGAAACCATGAGGAATTTGTGTATTTAAAAAAAATATATGTTTTTCAAAATCTTTAGGATTTTGAAGCAGAATTCACCCAGATTTTGATGTTATCAATGATATCATTGAGAAAAGGCAATGCATGAAGGGGCCCAATGTTTCATGTTAATTTTTCCCCAACATCTTAAAGACTTGTGTTTGCGGACAGAAGTAACACTGATGTGGACTTGATTCCATGTCCAAATCCAAGCCAAGCGAACGGGGCCTTAGGAAAACTTTGCTGGAAGCTTCACTAATCCAAACCCCTCTTTCTAAATAGCCTGACTAATCTTATCAAATCTTTGGTATTAGCCAGGTTCAATATATTATCTCCTGAAAATGTTTAAATAATAGTATTATAGTATAATAGTAATAGCATCTTTTTTTGTACTTTAGGACTCAGCTCTTACTATAAATTTATGGTAATTTAGGCTTTTTAATCCATAATTTATAGAAAATGATTAATTAAAATTTACAATGTATTTAATAATTAAACGGAATCTCTGATGAGCTCCCCATTGCAATTACTCGTGAGAGTCCTTTAGATTGAGGATGACGCTTTCTAGGCATCTCTGGAATGAGTCTGGATGGTGGCCTAACAAATGACGCCACCACCAGAGTAACTAAGCTGGATCTCTGTGCTACTGTGGTGACAATGTTAGGAGGTGCCCAGTGCTGATACACAACCACCACTTCCAACCTCTTCTATGCAGGAAAAAATGGTGGTCAGTTCCTAATGCTAAAGGGGTGGGGGTTTAATATCCAGTATTTTTTAAATTAGGAACAATATGAAAAAATTATTGCACTTATTTCCCAAAGACCGATAAGCTTATCAATAAAATATCTCTGGATGCATAGTGTATCATGTTGTCAGTCTATATACAATATCGGTAGTATTACTACAACAACACTATTACCAAGTTTTTTTTTTTATTTGAGAAAGGAAAATCGCCTTTTAACATGTAAAATTGTAAATTTAAGCTCCAAACACTAAAACTAGAAAAAACATTTCCAAAAGCAGCTGATGTCATCCATTGATTTTTTTTCAATCCACATATAGGAAAAAGAGACAACTTGCTATTGATTAGACATGATGCTTAGAGGTGTATTCTCATTTTATAAAGTGAGGGCATATTACTAGGATACGCCATGACATTACAGTCATTCGGAAATGAAGGAGACACAATGACAGTGTAATGCTGTGTCCCCTTCACAGTTTTTCTTCGGCTCAGCACTACCCTGGCCACTTGGTTATGTGCGAAACTGCAAGATAGTTCTATTAAAAAGAACAGGGTTAAGTTATAGTTTCCTGCTTAACCGGTTGGCTGGGTGCGCCATTGTTTGGGATAAACAGGCACTAAACCAGCACTATGCACACACTATTCTGAGCATATCTTATATCTTATCATCGGAAAAGCATATGGAAATAGTAAGCCTTTTTTTAATATGTATATATGAAGCTTAGTGGGAATTCCACATGATAGCATGAGCCCAGTGGGCATTCCACATGATAGCATGAGCCCAGTGGGCATTCCACATGATAGCATGAGCCCAGTGGGCATTCCACATGATAGCATGAGCCCAGGCAAGTCCAGCCCATATTCTCTTTATCTAGTGGCTATCAGTCGAACCGGGTAGGTTAATGCAAGCAGGCTGAGGGGTGGTGATAAAGGCGGCATGGGATGGACTTACCTTGACTCTTGCCATGCTGCAGAATGCCCCCTGGGCACATAAGCCTCATTTACATAATAACAAAAAGGCTGATACCCTTGTGTTAGAAAGGACTATTGAGATTTTTTAAAAAAAGTTATGCTAGGAATAAAGATGACTAGCCCTATCTAGCCATGGACTAGTTTTCTGGCAGTGAGGTCTGCTTTAAAGCAGATCCATAGCCAAATATTTTGCACACAGAATTGTACACAATGAAATAAATAACACTAAAGTTGGTTGCAGACTAGTGTTGAGTGGAGATGCCAAACAGTTCGGATTCGGCAACAATGCCAAATCCGAACAGTTCGGCATCTCCGCTTAACACTATTGCACTCTAATCAATAGTATAAATGATCGGAAAAATATCAAGCAGTTGGGGTCTCCATGGTGACAGAATGATCTTTTATAAGCAGAAATCCATTCCATCAATCCAGAATTTCAAATCCAAAAACAGACATGCCACCTATTACTACAACACATTTTTTTTTTCTGTGGAGGCAGCAAAAACAGAAATCTATAAGGCTGCCTTCCCATATGCTGATTAACGCATGCAGCTAAAACCATGCGTGTTCACCAACAGCCACACAATGCTATTGGGATTGATCTGCAACATCACACAGCTATTGGAGAAGGCATGGGGTGTGCGTTCCTAGACATGGGAGAAGGTGGCCGAAGGCTGATGTCAGTTTTTGATGCAGTTTTTCAGCCAAATCCAAAATGGGATCTAAAGGGATAGAGAAGTATAGGTCCTTCCACCATATTTCCTTTTCTTTTTGAATTCACCATTGACTTTGGCTATGAAAGACTGGATCCAGTTCTTTGGACCCAGCACTGCTTTTTGCTAAAAATATTGAACAAAAAACTATGTGTGAACCCAGACCAATCGCTACACCATCAAAACTCCTTATTAGAAAATCATTTGTATCATAATAAAATATATTTGCATTTCCATGAATTTTTGTCCAAAACAACTTCTTTTTGCATTATTCTACAGAAAAATATACTTAAAACTCAGAAAAATAAGCAATTAAGCAGATTAAATGAAGCCATAGAAATATCTATCTACATAAAATATAAAATTTTTACATACAACAGGAGAACATAAACACAATTTTTATCAAAATGAACAGGTAATACAACATTTTTTTTAAAATCATTATTACAACACATATGTGACCATTACATATAGGTGTATGTAATGTCATATGTTATATAATATATGATGTACAATCACCTTAGCATTTGGTGTGAACATGACTTTAGGTCAATGCTTTGATGCTTTGTCATGAATTCCAAAAAATAATATTAAGGGTTAATTGCACCAGCCTAAATAAATCTATAACCAAGCATTTCATTCTGTCAGTGCAAAAATGATAACCACAAGCCGGCCGTTCACCGCAGAACATGTATTATTAATGTGTATACACACGCCAGAGAGAAGGAGAGAGAGAGAAAGGGGGAGAGAATGATTAGTGATACAAACCAAACCCTTGGTTCAATGAATGAAAAGAAACTCGTCATGCAAACCGTCAGCAAGCAAAGGTCAAAGGTCGTTAGAGGCACAGAAAAGGGGCTTCCATATTGTCCCCGCAGCAGAGTGACAGTTTCCAATGATCACTTTTGTGACTATGCAACTGGGCTCATATTACTAGCTGCAACATCACAAAAATGACACTGGCAACTGCGAATTAGCTGGCAAAATAAGAATTTAACCATTTTCAAAATGAGCGGTTGTTAGTAAATGCCAATGTGTGTACAGCAAGAAAAAATAAAATGTTTTTTTCTTTTTTTCTTTTTTTTATTTCTTATGATTATTATTATTATTTGGCGTTTTTATCCTAAGGGTGATGCAAGCAATTGTAGCTCTTTAGTTTGCTTTTTCGCACAACGATTACCAAACAGGTCTATATTAGCTCTGTTTAACAGTACAAAGCAGATGCCAAGGTGACCTTTGTTGTGAGGTTTCTATATAGGTTACAATTTTTATTTCCTTCCCATCAAGTAAACTTTGCTTTACACAAAGACAAGAAATTTACAAAAACTCACATCACAATTTGCATTGATTTCACATTTCGGTACAATTACATTTGAAATTTAACAGCATGAAAAACATTTTTAAATTTTTGAAATTTCAAATCAATTAAAATTTTAATGAAAAACAGAATATGTCACTGTTATCTAGGAACAAAGCACAGCCTAGCTGGCATGCATCAAGCTCTAGTTTGCACATATCTAATTTTACTAAAAAAGTTAAAGGAATAATGATGGCATTAGAGAATTTGCAAATCCTGGGTGCCATTTCTGCTGTTTCTGGTATTAAATGATCTATGTTGGCTTAGTTTTTTTGTTTGGACAATTAGACCCTACCCTATCCTGGCCATAGACTCTACAATTTGGACAACCTACATACTGTGGTGGCACACCTAAACCTACTACAGATTTGGCCAATATAGTTGGCACACAGACAATCAACCTTCAAGCGACCTATCTATTCCAAGTCTTATGATGACCAGCAAAGTTATTGATAACTTTATAGGCAACTCCATGTAAGCTTTTTTGCATGTAAGCATTATTTATAGTGTTTTTGCCCTTTGGGATACAAAACATGCACAATACAGGGTCAATTCAATCCTTTACTGTGTTGGCTGAATATAGCAGAGTGTGCAGCCAAATAGAAGAAAAGATATAGCCTGGGCCACAATCATTCCAGATCATCAGTATTGACTCTCTATTATGGTATGATGAATGGTCGGCTGTCAACATGTTACATAAAATTACAGGTCTACAGAATAAGCCCCCTCATCTCATATCTATCAAAGAACGTAACATAAAGAACATTGCGCTTTGAAGTGTTTTCAACAAATAAAGCAACTGATTCTACACTAGAGTGCCGTGGATTCTATCTATCTATCTATCTATCTATCTATCTATCTATCTATCTATCTCTCTCTATCTATCTATCTATCTATCTATCTATCTATCTATCTATCTATCTATCGTTGCATTTTTCTTGCCCCTCCTCTGATAGTTTTGTGTAATGCCCCTCCTGCTGTCCTCTCTCTTTTCTTCTTCCTTCTTTCATGTGAATCCTGTTTGCGCTCAGGAGCTTTTTTTGGCTATTCTCAGCTACACTCAACCTCTTGATCTCAAAATGCAAGAATCCGCGTTTTATTAGGATAATGTAATTTGGATCACATAGGAGTCCTAACCAGATGAGACCTTTCTGGCCACAGCTGGCAGTCTACCTCATGACTGAAGACTTAATGTAACAAATCAAACATTATTAAGTTATCCCGTATGGTCTTAAGAGTGGAAGCAGTGGGACTATCTAGCAGAGCCAAATCTGTTATTGAACTGTTTCTTTATAGCACCAGAACTGACTTCTGTAGCCCAATAGAAAACCAAACACAATGTACTGGTAGTGTGCCAGAAGCTCTGCTACATCATGTGCAATTGTCACATATTCATTTTCTGCAACCTTATTTATGAAGCAAAGGTTCATCAATCTTTACCAATCGGGCCAAGCGAGTAATATACAGTCTTTGAGAAGACCAGACCACCCAAAATTGCATTGAAAAATTGTCTTCTATGACCACTATGCATAATCGCACAAAATATGATCTGGAGAACGAGGTAGGCTCCTTAAAGGGGTGGTCTTTTAGAGAAATTTAACCTCCTCTAAATACGAGACCTGTACTCAATCAAGCAATACAAAGGTGCTTGAATAATTTCTACCTCCCCCTATGTACATTAGTCTGTACCTGGAAAATTACACTTGTTTCAGGGAATGCAGTCCTGACAAACTGTTATGTCGAATGTGAATTCTGTAATGCTTTGGAATTATTGGAAATTATACTAGAGGCTTGGTACAATGTCGAGATAACCTGACATACACCGGGCAGCCTTCATTCAGTAAGAGCCATAACAATCAAATCTTACGTCTCTGTAAAGGATGAGGATGCAGGTAAGCTTGTAAGCTTGAAATGTTTACGGATATGTTCAATAAAATAATGCGCCCTATCGAAGTCTATGGGGAATTGGCATATACATATAGAACAGGGGTAGGGAACCTTGGCTCTTCGGCTGTTGCCAAACTACAACTCCCATCATGCCTGGACAGCCAAAGCTAAAGCTTTGGCTGTCCAGGCATGATGGGAGTTGTAGTTTGACAACAGCTGGAGAGCCAAGGTTCCCTACCCCTGGTTAGAATAACGGCCAGAATTGAGTACATGGGTAAAAATTATGAACATGCTCTTTACTTACTACCTGTTTTTGCAAACAATGGGCATTTTTTTTCACCTATTCACACACTTTTTAATTTTAACTCAAAGCTGCGGCCATATATTTTTTTTTTTTTTTTTTTTTTTTACTGTGTGTGAACACAGCCTCAAGCCGGGAACTTGTAAAATAGATGGGTAGGGGCAACCCAAAGTAAAGGCGGACTATTCCTCTCTTGCAACACCATTGTGGCAGCATCACATGATTTTGCAGTGCCACCACACTGCTTCTGGACTAAAGGTTGCAGGTACTGGTGGCTTTAAAGGGGTTTTCTAGTTGTATGTACACACGGCTTAAAGTATCCCGTTATTTGCTGTTAAATGATGGCCGTTTTTTTGTGGACAGTCGTCATTTAATGACAAAAAAATGGGATACTTAAAGCCTTATGTACATAAAACTAGCAAACCCCTTTAAAGCCACCAGTGCCTGCAACCTCTACTTCCGAAGCACTGTGGCGGCACTCCAAAATCCTGTGATGCTGCCACAATGGTGTTTATTTTTTAAAGATATGTGAACGTGGCCTAACTCCAGAGACTTACAATGGAGCTCATCTGCTGCAGTGAAAAGTTTCCCAGTCATTGACAACACCCAGTAGCATGGTACATAAATATCTATATATGTATTTTGTCATATAACATAGATTTATCAAACATGGTGTAAAGTGAAACTGGCTCAGTTGCCCCTAGCAACCAATCAGATTCCACTTTTCATTCCTCACAGACTCTTTGGAAAATGAAAGGTGGAATCTGATTGGTTGCTAGGGGCAACTGAGCCAGTTTTACTTTACACCATGTTTGATAAATCTCCCCCCATAGAGTCATTCTGTCATCTATAAGTCAAAAAAGTAGTATTACTGCAATTCACATCAAACTTCGGTGTTCTCCTCTGGGGAAAAACACCTCCAAACCTCCAGGTCAGAATTCCTATACTCATTGCAGGTCATTGGGAAGCACTGAGGTGCTCTGTAAGTTGCTGTAAAATTGAGATTTTACTGTGATCCTTGGCTATCTTTATGTTGCCTCACAACCTTAGCATAAGGGGACAATACTTGAAGAGAACCTGTCAGCACTCCTTACATGTCTTACTTAATGCCTGTACTTCCCCATTTCTGGAGTAGAACTGTATTCCTCTGCCATTCTTCCTGGAAATTCATTACCAACTGACAACTGGGTGTAAACAATTCCTCTTGTCAAGGGGGTGTGTCCCTACACACTTTAGCATGTCCAACCAGATCCAAGATACATAGCTACATAAGGTATAGAGAAGACAAAAGTTTGTCTACTTCAACATATAATCCTGTTGCGTTGACCCACAGGAAGGCAGATGCCAATTACCTCATATTCGGAGAAAACAAGAGAATAAATCCTTGGATTAATATTCCACCTCCAGAAATCTTGTACCCATAATTTAAACTTAAACGATTGGGAGCTGCAGGAGGCTGGCGGCGGTCTGCGAGCACTGAGATACTTTCTCTATTATGTATTTTTTGTGTTAACCAGAGTTCTCTTTTAAGAAAAGCAACCAGGCCTCTTTTAAACTTTTTCAAGGAATCGGCCATTGCAACATCATGTGGCACAGAGTTCCACAGTCTCGTTGCTCTTACAGTAAAGAATCATTATCTGTGATGATGGTGAAACTTCTTTTCTGGACGTAGACTTAGATTACTTAGAGGAATGGTAACACCCAGTTGTTCATTTATTTTTACATTTCCAAGGGGGAAATATCTCAATCCAGAATTCTAAGATTAGGTTTCAATATTTTTATTTAAAGCGAATGTGCCATCAGGTACATCGACTTGGGTATTATACCTTAATGGATCGGTGCCAGCGCGGGAAGGCCAGTCCTTTCGGGAGCACCGGGGGCAGTCTGGCCACCCACTGGTGTGACAAAACCCCCTCTCCTCTGTGACGTGGCTTCATTTAATTGAATCACAGGGAGGAGGGGAGATCGTCAAACTGCCAGCGGGCCTTCACCCAGACCTCTGGGGCAGTTCGATGCTCCTGAAGTGTCCGGCACCGTGCCTTAGAACAAGGCAGTGGTTCAAAAAAAGGACTGCGTCACCGGCATCCCTGTACCGATCTATTAAAGTATAATACCCAAAGTGATGTACTTGGTTGTACAATTGCTTTCAGTAGCTTCTCTTTAAATTATACATATGTAAAAATCTAAATAAAATCTGTGTGCAACCATTCCTGGGGGCTGACTCTACTTTTATCCATGGGATAAACTAACCGTAAATCTAGAAAATATTTGCCCACCCCCAATCACTGTTTTACTTAGTCCCACGAACCACCCTCGGCTGCACTGTAGGCTACCCATTGCCTATAATGATGCTATACAGGCACTGCCTGCTGTACTAGTATAGGACCCACATTGTAGCTTCTGTGCTTCTTTCATTTGTGTCACATTCTATGCATCCTCCGGAGAGCCCACCGAGAAGAGGATTAATGTTATTGTTATAACTCACTGACAGCCAGGCCACCTCGCACACAGGCAAATAAATGGATTTGCCCAAGACCACGGTGAGCACCAGTGACAGAGGCAGGAATTGAACCAATGACCTTGCGCATCAGAGAACAGTTCCTTAACCAATATGTCACATCTTCTCGAAAGGCTTTTACAATTCGGGAAAAATGACAAAGCCAGAGACATTAAAGGTCAGCACTCTCCCTGCATAACCCCTATTATTTCTGTGATATGATGAGCAGAGGCTGCGTGTAAAAGCCTGGCAAAAAGCGCCAACGCCGGCTGATTATGTGTCAAGTACCCGCTCTACACCATAATTATGTGCTTTTACTGTATGTACCATTTACTAAGTATGTGCACTACATCCAGAACAGTCCACTATTTTCCTATGTAACGTCTCTAGACGCACGTCCAATACAACATTTAAGGATTCCTCATTATGTAAAACAATTTCCCCACTTCTCTCTGTGTGATATCATGTATAATGAAGCAGAGCATACTAAGATACTCAGGTACAAATACAAAGTGTGTGTGTTTTCCTAAATTATTAGCCTTTTCCCTATTTAGTGCTTACATTCTGTACACACAAATTTCTCATCTATGTTTCGGTACAACTGAAAAATATAGTTAGGTTACATGCAGTATTTGCCTATTCAAAATGTACTAAAAAATAGCAAGCATCAATCTTGGAAAGGTTATCCAACTTCCCTTTATACCAGAAATAAAGAGGTTGTCCACAGAGTTATCGTCATCTTTAAAAGTAACTTTGTAAAAAAAAAAAAAAAAATACTCACCAGCTGCTGATCCATTCTGACAGTGTTGATCCTCACTGCTACTTTTTTCACAACACATAGGAAATTTCCGCTCAACCATTCCCTGGCTCTATCACTCACTAGAGATGATCAAACATCAGAAAATCTTAGGTTCTATCGAACTCGAACCTTGTTGAACCTTCCGCATTTGATTCCCAATGCCTTCCCGGCCTGTGGGGAAGGAAGAGACAGCCCAGGTACCGCCAGGAAATTCTGGGATTTAGCCTAGGTAATAGACTGAATTCCAGGCGGTACCCGGGTAGTCTCCTCCTTCCCCACGGACTG
The DNA here is from genome assembly GCF_027789765.1 of Dendropsophus ebraccatus. Taxonomy (NCBI): domain Eukaryota; kingdom Metazoa; phylum Chordata; class Amphibia; order Anura; family Hylidae; genus Dendropsophus; species Dendropsophus ebraccatus. The sequence goes on from NC_091455.1 coordinate 187,613,837, forward strand.
GGAATCGGGAATCAAATGCGGAAGGTTTGACAAGGTTCGAATTCGATAGAACCTAAGATTTTCCGATGTTTGATCATCTCTAGCGCTCACCTACTTCATTCAGTGATTGGCACGTAGCGATAGAAACAACAAATGCTTAACAGCAGGGACTGACATCAGTGCAGGATCAGCAGCAGGTGAGTACCTTTTTTTTTTTTTTCAATGCAACCTAAGAACTTTTAAACATAAAAATATAATTCTCTAGACAGACTCTTTTAAACTGTGTGCAACTGCTTTCTAAGTAGATTTTGTCAATTTCTGGAAACAACCTAATTTTAAGACTTTTTAATTTTTTTTTTATTCCATTTATTATATTATATGGTGCCAATTCTCTGTAGCATCTTCTTATCGGGCAGAGGTGCCTTGGGCCCTAGTGCAACTGCTATGTCTGCAACCTCTTTAGTTACGTTCTTGCTCTGATCTCCATAATTCTGACACTGACCTCAGACCACTTGTATAGCAATACAGGTAAATGTTGCAGGAGTTGTCCGATATATATATATATTTATTTTAACTAACTGCAACAAATTAATAATTAAGTATGAGCCTGTTTTATTCTTTAGCATCACATCACCTGACTGGTAATGACCTCCTCCAGTGATGACTCAAATACCAGGCTGAGAGTCAGGGATATCATGTGACACGACCTGTGGCATCGTAGGTCACATGACTAGAGATTAGCAAACCAGACCAAGGTGACAGGCTGTATCCCTGTTTTCCAAGCAGGACTCGGGCTGTCTCCACCTTCCCCACGAAATGGGAAGACAGTGGGATTCAAATGCTGATGGTCCAGTTAGCTTATCTCTACACATGACCTATGATATTACAGGTCATGTGACATGCCATTGAAGTGGACATTCTCTTTAATATGATGGCCATCCACTAGAGGGAGCTAGTAAGCTTTCTGCATACAGGTTTATTATAGTCTAGGTATTTCTATCATACTTTTGGGATGAAGGCAAGTAGTTGGAAACTCTGTGTCCGTAAAACTCTGATCCAAGAACGTGTGTACATATACAACAAATCAGCCCCAGATTTTGGCCCTACAGTTATTACATACACACTGTAGACAGTATGCACCATCAGGGTTCTCAGGTAGCATATAACCTACCATTCCTGTCCCTATACCTTTCTTTGTCTATGACTGTGTCAGAGGGACCTGAAAGAATTCTGTGTCACACAGAGAGTATGTTGTAGACCTAATATAGTAGCTTTAGTATAGGTAACTATAACCTGCAGAGAGGCTATGCTATAGAAATATATATACTGTACATCCTGTACTGTACATTGTGAACTAGGACATGCCAGCCAGGTCATTTCAGATGTGTTATAATGATATGACATGGGTATAATAAGAAAATCACAGCATGGGTATGTCATTACTGCATACAGGAAGGTGCAAAGAACAAGTCTGTACCTGCGAAAATCTAGCAGCGAGCGCGTAGACGTCGGCACACCGTGGTCATTCCAGTTGAGGAAGTTAAACTGGGTGACGGTGCGGGTTTCATTAGTCTGCAGGTTTTTTAGATAAAAGCTTCTCACAAGGAAATCTTCACACCAGATATGTTCAGAGACAAGATTTACCTGTATGGGATTGGAGTCATAGGGCACAACTTAAGAACATTGACAAACATCTGCTTTAAATTGCTTTACAAAAATCTATCTTCTCTAGAGGATTCCACACCTGGCGCACTCATAGCGCTCCATATTCATCAGAATGAAGGAGAATTTATTATAGAAGCTTCTAAACCACTACAGGAAAGTGGAGGCTTGTTCACAATCAACTTCTACTTGTCACAATTTACATTAAACGGGAGACTTAATAACATCAGGAGGAAATTAACAGAAGGAAAACAGGGAAATATATTATCCAGTATATCCAGAGATGGTCTATCCTATCTATCTATCTATCTATCTATCTATCTATCTATCTATCTATCTATCTCCTATCTATCTATCTATCTATCTATCTATCTATCTATCTATCTCCTATCTATCTATCTATCTATCTATCTATCTCCTATCTATCTATCTATCTATCTATCTATCTATCTCATATCTATCTATCTAATCTATCTATCTCATATCTATCTATCTCCTATCTATCTATCTATCTATCTATCTATCTCCTATCTATCTATCTCCTATCTATCTATCTATCTATCTATCTATCTATCTATCTATCTATCTATCTCATATCTATCTATCTAATCTATCTATCTCATATCTATCTATCTCATATCTATCTATCTCCTATCTATCTATCTATCTATCTATCTATCTATCTATCTATCTATCTACCTCATATCTATCTATTTATCTATCTATCTATCTATCTATCTATCTATCTATCTATCTGTGTATCTTCTATCTATCTATCTATCTATCTATCTATCTATCTATCTATCTATCTATCTCCTATCTATCTATCTATCTATCTATCTATCTATCTATCTATCTCATACCTATCTATTTATCTAGCTGATATCTATCATGTATCTGTCTATCCATCCAATATTATCTATCTATCTATCTATCTATCTATCTATCTATCTTTGTTGTACTTTATATTTATTATTCTCTCCCCAACTACAATCCTAAATATTTATACAAGAATTTTAAATTTCTGAAAATTCTTCCCGGCTTTCCTCCAACCACCAATAAAAGACAGGGCGGGTTAAATACTGTGATATTTTTCATACTTTTGTTTTTTAAAATTTTTGATTCACATAAACAATAGCGAAATAGTGAGATAGTGAGAGACAAATACCTCGTAGATGTTGTAGAGGTTCGAGCCTTCGTCGGGCCAGTAGTGGTAACACTGCTTGACTCCATTCTCTGCCAGTGATGTCAACATCACGATTACAACGCAGCCGTTTTCCCATACCATCTGCAGACAAAAGAGATTTACACCGTGGCCACACTGCACCCGCTTAATGACTGCGTGACACGTGTAATTACAGCGCTCAGGCGCACAATCACAACTCATTCCATTCAGTGCAAATTCACATTTCATTTTCATTAGGCACTTTTTCTCTGCAGCTGCTTCCAAATCCCCAAGCACAGCGCAGCATTTAGAAAATACGCCATTTAAATATTTTCTCTTTGTGGAAATTGCCAGCATGAGCAGAAGGCAAATGCCACAGGATTCAGGCCTTTGATACGGGGCTTGGGTATTATTAAGAGAAAGGCGGCGAAAGAAGCGAGGAATATATCATGACCGGCATTATAGCAACCTTATTATTTGGCTCTTTAGTGACCAAAAGTTCTAAGACTTTAATCGCTCTTTGAAGCTACAGATGTAGCAGGGGTGGATTGGTCGCTGAACTGTTTGTATGTGCAAAATGCAAAATGCAGCTCTGCTATATGAAAATTCCATAATTTAGAGATACAGCGTAGAATAGAGTAAAGATGGGGCTGTAATAGTAATAACGTAAAATACAGGATCTAATAAAATAATACCAGACACTGCTGTGTGCGTATAGGTACAAACTGATCTGATGTTCTTAATGTGTCTTTTCTGCAGTTTAAGAGCAGCATAATTTTTAATTGGCTAAATTAATGGAGAACTATGAGCAGGTTAGATGAATCTGACCTGCTGATAGTTCCCCTTTAAGAATGAAGGAAAAGCCATGTAGGAGCAGAAAATAACCTTTTTTTGATTGTTTCCAAGTAAACAGAATGATAGATAGATAAATAGATAGATAGATAGATAGATAGATAGAGATAGTTCAAGAGGAGAGCAGCACTACAAATAGTTGAAGGCGGTACCAGCAGATAGGATCATAGATCCTATAACATGGGTGTTTATTTCTTTCCAAACATAAGCAACGTTTCAACCGCCTCTTGCAGCTTAAAAATGACCGCGAGAGGCAGTTGAAACGTTGCTAATGTTTGGAATTAAATATACACCCACGTTATTTTTTAAACAACGGAGTGCTGCTGGTTCATCTTTAACTAGATAGATAGACTTATAGCAACTGTGAAACTGTGCTGCCCAGCAAGTAATGCATTTCTCTACACTGGATCGGAACACTGGTTCCTCATCCCTATTTTAAAGCTCAAGATCAGAAGCACTTTTGGTATATTCACAGCAAAAAATAAATAAATAAATAAATAAAAAACATAGAAAACATCTAAAAAAAAAAAAAAAAGACTAGGCCTAAGAAGCAAATTGTCTCAAGTCTGTAAATATACAGTATGGGGCTGGGTTCACACTGTATATTTGAGGCTGTATTTGGTCCTCATGTCAGGTCCTCATAGCAACCAAAACCAGGAGTGGATTAAAAACACAGAAAGGCTCTGTCCACACAATGTTGAAATTGAGTGGATGGCCGTCATATAACGGTAAATAACTGCCATTATTTCAATATAACAGCCATTGTTTTAAAATAACAGCACATATTTGCCATTAAATGGCGGCCATCCACTCAATTACAACATTATGTGAACAGAGCCTTTCTGTGTTTTTAATCCACTCCTCGTTTTGGTTGCTATACAGCCTCAAATATACAGCCTCAAATATACGTAGTGTGAACATAGCCTAAATATAAGGGGTTTATTTTCTACTATTTGTGTTTTATTGATCAGAGTTACTTTCACTTTACTGTCAGGGTCAATATACTGCAGAATTGGCTATGACCACAAAAAAGCACAAGAAGGGCCCAACTACCTGAATATCACTTGGATATTAAACTATTGGCAAGTATGTGTTGTTATTCCCTGTATTATTTATAGGACATTGAGAAAATCTATAGTTCCCTGGGTGTCTACCAGCAGAAAGAAAAAGGAAATAACCAAAAAATCAGCATCAATATCCTGCATCAACTTACAACTATCTCAAGTGACACAACACCTACAAACATCCACATATCCAGCAATAGCTTGTCATCTATTATTTACTTCCTGCTCTTGTGGGAAGATTTTTTTTAATGGTCTTCCAACAAAAAGGTAAAACACTTAAAGGGAACTTCAAGAAAATAGATTTTTAGATATATGACAACAAAGCACTTTCTACAGTAAAAAAAAAATCTTAGTATTGAAGGGGTACTCTAGAAAAAAAATTGTTTTCAAATAAACTGATGTAACAAAGTTATACAGACGTGTACATAACTTCTTTTAAAAAGTCTTTCAGTACTTATCAGCTGATGTATGCCCTACAGTAAGTGGTGTTTTCTTTTCAGCCTGACACAGTGCTCTCTGCTGCTACCTTTGGAACTAGCAAATCCCCATAGAAAAACCTTTCCTGCATTGGACAGTTCCTATCATGGACAGAGGTGGCAGCAGAGAGCACTGTGTCAGACCAGAAAGAATACACCACTTCCTGCAGGACATCCAGCAGCTGATAAGTACTGGAAGAGTGGAGATTTTTTAATAGAAGAAATTTACAAATCTATATAACTTTCTGGCATCAGTTGATCAGTTGAAAACGTTTTTTCCCTAGAGCATCCCTTTAAAGGGGTTATCTTGGATTAGAAAAACACAGTAGCTTTCTGTCAGAAACTGTGCTCTTATATTTAGTTTGTGTGTGTATTGCAGCTCATTTCCATTGACATGAATAAAGCTGAGTTGTAAGACCATACGCAGCCTTTGGATAGGTGTAGCACTGCTTTTGGAAGAAAGTGGCCATGTTTTTCTAGCCCTGGATAACCTAGGGAATACTTTTTCCTTATGAGTCATTGTAATATGTTTGTTTAATTAAAATATATGATGAAAGTTGGAGTTTTACAACAGCTGGTGGAAAGATACTGTCACATTTGGCTGGATCTGCTGTCTGCCTAATGCATGTAAAGGCTTATCAACCCCCTGTGGGGGAAATGCATTGACCCAGTAGGAGTTTTGTCTTCTCCCTAAGATAAGTGACGCCTGTGGAGTTGTGTGTCTGGTAATCATTAGCCTCACTTATATGTATACTCAGCTATGTATACTCAGCCAGAAGATCCTGGCAATGTGCAAAAGAAAAAAAAAAAGTAAATATATATATATATAAAGTTTTTTTTTTTCTAACAATAAAAGTACATTTTTTCAATACTGCACAATCCTTAAAGGGTTGTGGTCATTAAAAAAACTTTTGATTTGTCATACAAACATGTGAAAAGTTTTGATCAATCGAGGTCTCAAGGTGCTCAGACCCATACCTATCTCTAGATATAGCTGAAAGAAGAAATTTCAATTGTATGAAATTGAAAACACATTGTGATACAGCAGGACTCCACAACTCCACAGAAGCCTAGAGCTGGTGCAATACAACTTTGCAGGATGTATGGTGCCATAATACAGTAGAGTGCATCTCTGCAGGCTTGGCAATTTCCAAAGTAGTTGTGTAAACTGGTCTATTCTTTTAAAGGAAAAATGTCTTCTTGAAATTGATGTTTAAAGGAGAAGTCCCGTGACATAAAAACGAACAGGGCCGCTCCAGGGCTCGCTGATAGCTGCTGGCCTCCTGAAGCTTTTCCAGCTGCAACGTATCTTACACAAGTGAGCAATTGTCTATTTAGCCAATCATTGATTGGGGAGGGACAACGCCCCAGTCACTGACTGGCTGGGCAGACAAACGCTCAGTCAGCCCGTGACAGTGTAGCTGGAACAGCCAGCAGCATCAGCGAGACCCAGGAGTGGTGCTATGGAGGCACGAGGACTGGTAAGTATCCATTTTTTATTAGGCTCCCACACCAACCTCCCTGCTGGCCTTTTTTTTTTTAAATTATTTTCATGGGAGTTTTCATTTAATCAACATCATTTTATAGAGCAAGAAAAAGCTGAGCAGACAGATATATAGTTTTATGGGAAAAGAGTCAGTATAATTTGTAACCTAAATTGTAAATTGTAAATATAATTTGTAACCTAAATTATAAATTGTAACCTACAGATTGAAATAATGCTTATTAAATGCTTAAGAGCCCAGCTGTCAGTAACTAATGAGAAACGCCCACTGGACTCCTAAGCCTGGAATAAGCAGACATTTAAATCAATAAAATCAATGAATCTCCCATAGATCATGGTGATGATGCTCACATTTTATCTTTATAAACAATATATATATATATATATATATATATATATATACATATATATTAGAAACAAGCTTTGTACCTGCCAGAAATCAGCCACAGTTGACGTAAGCGGTCCTTGAGTTGAAATGTATGCCGGGTTTCGTGGGTCATGATCCATCTGCAAAATAAGAATTTATTACTTAGTTATCAAGCAAAATAATTTATAGATTAAATAAACAATATTGCATATGCCTGATACAGAAAAACAGTATACAGTCTAGAGACAAGTAGAGAGGCAAGAATACATGGCAATCTCCTGTACTGAGCTTGGGGTGTGCAGTACAATCCTTGCCCTTATTTTTTTCTACTTTTTCAATGCCCCACTGACAATTCTTCCCATTGGGCAAAATAATGTGAACTAATAAAAAGGCAGAAAATCAAAGTCACAGTATGTAATGGATGGTTTCATTTTTTAGAAGCATAAACCTGAAATAAAATATGGCTATCCTCTTTCTAGTAAATTTTTATATTTATTGCTAATAAACTTCTCAGACCTCGAAAACACCTCCAGTTCATATATAGCGGTACAGAGAAACAAATTCACAAGGCTGAATTGCCTCAACAGCACATTCAAGTTTCCTGGAGAATTCAATGGGTAAGCTATCAGATAATAAGTTTTCGCTGCTTGGAAAACATTCTTGATTTATTCTGTAATTGAAATGATATACCGCTATATACTTTACCATGAGCTGCAATTTATGTAGAAACAGAATAATGTTATGGAAAAGCAGAAGAATTATGGCTGTTTTTCCAGGAATAAGTACAGCCTATATATTTCATACTGTACATTCGCTTTACATTGTCATAAGTATGTTCACTTGGAAAATAAAAAATCAAAAAACACTGTTTCACCTCTGCTGGATAAAGGGTCTCAGCGTGAAGCTGATGGTGTGTTGCGGTTTTCTTTAAAAGCGGTTGTAGGGTGATTACCTAGAACTGCTCCTTTTGAGAAAATTCTGCTGCCAATCCCGGCAAAGTGCAAGCAAAATCACAGGTATTAATATGGTTGGGGTGGTGTGGTAGTAGTGTGGATCTATTCTTACCCCAGTATCAGTCAGCAGTAACGGCTACAAGACCTACTCCCCTTGTGGTTCTTCTCAATTTAATTTACATTACCATAGGTCCCTAATACGATCAGTCAATGGGGAGGGGGGGGGGGTCTAAATTGGTTTTCCCATTTTGATGTTATATTGCTAAATGCCCTTTTACATCAGCGGAATGAACGTCCCTAGGAATGCTCATTCCCAATAATTATCAAGTGATTAGAGATGATCGAACAGGGGATACAGGTTAATAGGCTGTATCCCTGTTTTCCAGGCGGTACTCGAGCTGTCTCCACCTTCCCCACAGAATGGGAAGGCGGGGGCGAATGCTGATGGTTTGGGTTCGTATGAACCTGAACCTCGGCCCTGTTTGATCATCTCTACCAGTGATCCATCGATGAAAATGGCAAAACAGCCAGTGATCAGCTGATATCACATATATAGAAGAAATTAAAAAAAGAGCAAAGGTGTTGCATGCCCTGTTACTTAAGAAAATGTAGGTATGGAACAGGCAGTGTAAGGAGACGCTCACCTAAAGCGGGCACGACTCCAAAATTATGGTATATAAACCAGGGAGCTGCTACCACCTTCCGAAGGACCAAGCCTGGTTTCGGCAATAGAACTAGCAGTAGACGAGAGGAAAGTAATGGTTTCAGTAGCGCTTTCACCCGAGGTAGAGCCCGTACCGGAGACGGAGCAAGGTTCATGCAAAAACATTAGACCAACGCCAGGCTAACATTAAGAAGCTTCTCTTTATTAAGACTACACGTTTCGAAAGAAACAACCTTTTTTATGAGGTCATCAGATGACCTCATCTGCTGGCAGTGATCAGCAGATAAAAAGAGCAAACACTCATTCGGGGCACTTTGAATGATTTGTGAAGTCATTTAAAGTATCTTTATTGGAAGCACATTGCCTTGTGTGATCAACCAGCAATCATAAATTCAAAAGGCCATATAAGTGAGTGATCCTTGTGCTCACTCAGTAAATAAGTGGCGATCACCAAGATCAACACTGGTTATCAGGAGCCCATTGGCAGTCTAAAGGGGACTCTAAATATGCTATACCCTTATGATTTTTTATACACACACCCACATTATTTTGATTCTCCAAAACTTAAGTGTTGTATTTTTTTTCACACCATTTGTCATATATTTTCCATCCATATCCATATTTCCATACCGGCCATTTTTTGACCAATCATGTCTACAAAAACATTAATGTAACCAGCCAAAAAGAAGTCCCTGGCACCTAATGATACATCTGTAATAGTCAAAATTAAATTGGATATGAAGTGACAGACATTTTACCATTGCGGTCAATGCCATTCAATGTTATTAAAAGGCTGTATTTAGACATTTTTTAGAGGGTGTTTGCATTGCACAGACTCACTGTTTTTCTCCTCCATCTCTTTAATAGATGGGAGAACACTTTGAAGTCTTTCTGTACCAAGGATGGTTGTACAATAGTAGGTCATGGGTTCATTATATGAAACTAGCCTATTTCTATAAATGCTTCTGAAGGCTCAAAGAAAATGTGGGATAAAGTAGTGATCAGAGGACAGCTATTTTTCTAGACTTCTTTTAAGGATTCCCATTAAAAAAACATTAGAATGAACTCCTCTTCAGCCATAAATATCTCCATTTTAGCTCCATACTGTATTTTATCAGATAGCCATGACCACAGACTGCCTCTATATCTTTAAATATATAGAACCTATATTTCTATAGGAATGGTCATTAGATGGTCAGTGGAAAGTACCTCCTTTACATTTTAAATATATAGGGTTTTCCAGGCTTAAGGAGGACCTGTCTCCACTCCTAGCCTGACTGTTTTAGCAAATACATGCAATGTACATGAAATTACAATTCTGGATCACCTAGCTGTGTGATGTGCTGGATATGAATGAGTGAATAACCAACTGGGTGTTACCAAATGGAGGCGTGTCCCTGCACCGTCTGTCACTGTCAGCTCTGATAGTCGGATAGTGTCAGACAGTCTAGGGACACGCCCCCATTTGGTAACACCCAGTTGGTTAGTGAGTCATACATTCTTAATGAGGCTCTGTTCACAGGGAGTAAAACTGGCGGAATTCTGCGGCCGGAATCTATGAAAGGCTTGCGCGCCTCCTCTCTCTGTGCTAAAGAATTGACATGTCCATTCTTCAGCGAGGAGAGAGGAGGCGAGCGAGCCTCCCATAGACTCCCAGTATGACACTGAGGCTAGCGGGATTCCGCGGCCTTAGAGTAACAGAGGAACATCCCATCAAAGAGCTATAAATTACGCTGATCCAGAATTGTTATTTCATCGGGAATACAAGAATTTACCAAAGCAGACTGGTCAGGATTGGTGGCAAATTCACTTTAACTTGTCTTTAAACCCAACATGGTGCATGATGTTAGGCTACATTCACACACTTTGTAAGTTTGTCCTTAGTCGCAGATCTGCAGTTATGGACAAATTAAGGGGCCCATTCAATTGGGCTGTTCACACTGTAGTTTTACAGATTCGTAATCCGCAAAAATGACTAACACGCCTTAGTACAGAATATAATTTTGGCACGGATTCTCCCATAGAAGTCAAGGGTAGCGTCCGTAATATTTACAGATCTGTAACCTTTAGGGAAGCAACGTCTACAAATCGGTAAAGAATACACATGTGTAATCACTTTAAACCATTTCCACTTATTACATACCGATAACAGATGCAATACGAATGCATTATGGCCAAATTTTTAGCGGATTGTGAATGATGACAGTGATATATTATTATGATATGATATTATACAATATCATTGTATTATTATTCTCATTATTTCATAAATGTGCAGCCGTCTTGTGGAAAACAAGGCTCACACACTGCGCGTACAGCTTTGCATGCAACGCATTCCGGCCTTTTAGTACAAAGCTCATATACGGAACATATGTTTCCTTGTAGAAATGTCATTACGCCGTCATTTGAATGATATAAATGTGAAGAGCGGCTGTGTTACGTAGCGAGCCAGCCATTCATGGTCTGCTAGACAGAAGCAGGGAGAATCAATGCTGATTTGAGCGGTGCTGTCAGGGAGCTTAGCTATCTGTTACATCAGAAACAGGCCATTCGTCGCCTTTTAGCGATAATCAGCTACTGTCAGAAAACTGCTTTCTGGAACGTGGCAAACATAATGATTCAGAACAAGGAAATATGCCATCTGCTTATGAGAACTAAATATAATTACAGTCGAGCTATGAACATTTTGTAGGATGTGACACAATTAAAGTTCACCTATCGCCTACTAACTTGGAAGAGGAGAGCGAGCGGAATTTTTTCGAGTTACGGATTCACAGTTTGCAGAATGCATTATGAACCTGTATTAGATATGGGCACGGTATTCAATTCGCCGACGTCCAGCAGCTTCGTAACATTGATATAAAAATTGCCTTGCAAGACGCACCCTGCTAGTATACTCAATCCAATCTCAAAAATTTAAGGCAATGTATAATTCACTTTCTTTCTATATCATGACCATAGTCATGACCCAAAATACCCTTGCCAGACCAGAGTTCTGCAACCTTATGTAAGCCACACACCACTCTGAAATACAACAGATGGCGTTCAGCCATGCTGAATATAAATAAAAAAAAGCCTATTAAAGATTCGACCCCTTGTACTAAGTTCTAGTAACAATCCCTGGTGGTTCAAGTGCATGCTAATATCTACAGCTGCCAAGATCTGGGAAAACACATGCAATGGGCCTAGGAGCCATGTGTGGATCCTGAGACATTGCAGTAGAGCATGGCTTCACTTATTATACTAAAAGAGAATAATGAAAGGGAATGTATCCCTTAGATTTGTTTTTACGGATTAGATACAGGAACATGTTTTAATTGGTTTCTATTAGAGATGAGAAAATCTACAGCTTCGTTCCTATTTGCATTCCGCTCATCCGGCTATGGGCTTTAAAGTCTGCGCCGCTCCCTGCTGCTCCTCCCCAGGTGTTGGGAAAACATGGATTCAGTCCAGGGAAACTTCTCTCAGTTTTCCAGAACTGGATCCATCTTTTTCAAGAACCCTGGGTGGAGTGGCAGGGAGCAGAACAGCCTGCAGCCTGATGAGCGGAATCCTTAAATGAACAAATCGCTTTGCTTTGTTCCTACTGTAGATTCGTTCATCCCTAGTTTCTATTTTCAGGTTGTAGTTTTTTTTTTTTACATTTTATTTGTAGTACATCTGTATGGAGGCTGCCTTTAACAGCATTTAGTGATATGCTTTACAGCAAGTCTCATGGACATAGACACAATAAACATCTTTAGACTCTGTATAGAACAGCTCAGCTTAGTTGTAAACTTAATGGTCAATATATTCTATTGTATACATAACAGAAAAAAAATCACCAAAAATTGATCATAGGTAAGGGAAAGGTATAAATGGCCTTGACTGACTTGTCACTAAAAGGGTTAAGTGGAATGATTACTGCCCCATGTAAATTACCCGGAGATCAGCTGATGAACTAACAAAATGCTCATTCATCAGATGATCACTAAGATCGAGCCACCCAAAAAATCATAGTCAGCTGCACATCTTCCAACAATAATATAAGTGAAGGGCCAAATAAATTCAGAAATCACTCACAGCCTATTCTATCGAGTGCCAATCTACTAGATCATTGCTTGTGTTGTGTAGCCATCGGTCCGTCTAAAAGGATTCTAAGTCCTATAGTACAACATCATGACATATTCATCTTTTAATCCTGACAGGTCAAATCTATAAACCCATGTAACATTCTCAGATGATCAATGTACTCTGACCTATTGACATATCTGATGATTTACAACCCACTTCTAGGTAACCTACTAGTAACAAATAGCTATATAAGCCATTAATTCCATTCTAGTTTGCATATAGCTATGGGGGAAAGGGGGGGGGGGGGGGGGGGGCGGGGGGACACAAAAAACAATACGTCATATAAACTCAGATTCCTAAAGAGATGAGAAGTCCCAGTAGAGATACTGCAAGACACCTTTGGCTTAGATTACAATCTTCATACATTGTAAACGGAGATGTTATGTCCGCACCTGTTCAGACCTCAGTGGCCGAGACTATGCTCGTAGTATGTTTCCTTTGCACCAGTCTGAACTGTGTCTTTTGCTAGTACATGCTATGTAGTGTTTGACAGGTTTCCACCACAACTGTCTGGGTTCTTCTGCTAGTAGTGATAGACAGTTGTGATAGACAGTTGTCTTTGCCATCTCCATTCCCTTTTGTTCTGTGTGGTCTGGATGGCAGAGGGCCATCCAGACCACAGTTGTCACTTATCACCTTGGGTCGGGCTGGCAAGTAGGCATGAACAGTCTTAGGGGGCCAATTGCCAGGGCACACACTGTCTGTCTGTCTCTGTCTTCCCTCCCGGCAGGGGCAGATTAACTGTACCTTAGGTCCTGGGCTGTTCACCAAGCCTGGGCCCACACCCCACCCCAGTGTAACTATGGGAGCCCTAACATAGTGTTCATAGTACAGAATAGATAATGCCACAATGCCCTGATTTGGACCCCCCACGAGATCAGGGCCCCGTGCTACTGCCCAAAACAGACCTATTATAATCTGCTACTGCCTCCAGGTCATGGGATCCCTTACAGGAGAAGGTTTCCTTCCACCACCCCTATTGTGTGTTCCACTGCCCCTACAGGATGTGACATTTAGCATTTTTGGGCCCTATGTCAGGCAAAGTAGACTTTATGATAATAGTGTCCTTTCTATTGAACCCTTTAGGCGTTGGGTATGAGTAGTACCTCTGCACCACTATGGTGACCCTGGTGACCTCATGCCATGACAAAGGCTGTACCTTATCGTATCACAGTAGTAATACTAGCCTAGATTTTAATTTGCAATACAGATCAATAGCAGACTGGTAAAAACACAACCAATAAAAAGAGATAGTGTTATAATAGAAGCTAAAAGTAATACTAAAAATTCTATAGTAATGAGCAAACCCTATGTATTTATGAAGGGTCAGCCACCGGCATGACAAATAAGGTTAAATTGGGTTTATAAAAAGCCTCAGGAGTATAAATCAGAGATAAATGCGTGACTCAAGTGGTTTTCTAGCGGCAAAGAAAAGCTAAATCAATTTGGGAATCGATGGGCGGTCAATAACAAGCTCATCAATACTTCTTTATGTAGAGGCGAATGAAATAGGACTGCTAGTTCAATCCATTAAGTGGTCTGATTAACACACAAGTAAATGTCATCCTCGCAGGGCTATTATGGTAGACACAGAACGTCTGTATATTGTATATTAAACTATTCACAGTTACAGGAGTGCAATATAACACCGTAATGTCATGACTCTAATAGCATCAACTTCCCGTATCCCATCAGTTCACTTCAAATACCTTGAAATGTGACATTAAGTTACGGAGGCGAATCTGCAATTAAAATCTCCTTCTCACAAAGTAATGATTATAGAAGATAAGAAGCCGCAAAAAAAAAAAAAAAAAATCCTCGAAATGCATAGAACATCTGTGACATTTGGAAGCTTACTAACCCTTTCATTATAGTTTCACGAAGATGAGAAATATTAAAAATGACTTCCTGAATCGGAATCCTCACCTAATTTTAATTTGATTTTATTATAGGAAGAGATTCCACTTAAAATAGACCTCACTTATCCGAAAAATCATGAGTCTTAGTCTTTCAAAATCAAAAGTCTTAATCAAATGGGAATGTGTCATCACTCAGCAAATGAACTGTTGTTTAAATCAAGGTTTTTATGTTAAAAATATTTTTTTTCTAAAAATCTTTGGCAATGTTTTTTTCTAATTTTCCATTTTAGGCCACGTTCACACAATGTAAGTTCCGTACTAATCATGGCCGTTGTTGCAACGGACGTGATTGGTACGGAACTTACGTTGTGCTGCAGGCCGAGGGAATCCCGGCACGGAGTGTATACACATGATATACACTCAGGCCAGGATCCCTAGCGGTGCCGTAGAAAACTGACATGTCAGTTTTCTGCAGCCACTATTCATTGAATAGCGGCTGCAGAAAACCCTGTCAATGCACACAGTTGAGCGAGCGGCTTTGGCCGCACGCTCCATTGTGGGCAGTGGGGAGTTCTGATGCGGGCACGCACGGATGCGCCCGCATCAGAACTCTGCGGAGCTAAAGATCATCTGGCTGGCACTGCAGTACCGGCCAGGATGATCTTTTCTGAGACTGGCCTTTCCGTGACACGTCCAGGTCACGGAACGGCTGGTTTCCTACAATGTGTGAACATAGCCTTACTATGTATAGTTTAAAAAAATCCTGTATTCTTCATTGTGGCCACTAGGCTTAAAGGGGTATTTCACTCAAACATGACGTTTCATATGTTGCTGCCCAAGGTGAGACTAGAATTCATTTTTTACTTGTCATTATCTATTCAGTCTCCTTTCCCCAGTTCTGAGCTGCTGCTTTCTGCTTAAGACACGTCTCCGCCTCCTCGCCCCCCCTCCCGCCTGAAATGGCTGATGTAAAGAAGCCCTGGGCAGGCTGTATCTGCAACTTTGTAGCTTCTTCATAATGTCTGGAGGGTTAATCTGAGGTCAAGTTGCTGATGAACTAACCGTGATTATTCCTCCTGGCATTACAAAGTTGCAGATAAGGACTTATTTATATGAGCTGTCTGGAAGGGAAAAGGGAGGAGGGAGGAGGGAGAGATGGGGAGAAAAGCTCACACACAGTGTTTTGTGTCTTTAGCAGAAAGCAGCAGCTCAGAACTAGGAGAAGGAGACTGATAGGATAATAACAAGTATATAATGAATTGTAAGTCTCACCATGGGTAGCAAGATATCAAATGTTATGGTTCAGTGGAATACCCCCTTAAAACTAAGCTGAGACTTCCTAATCTATACAGATTTCTCATCACAGACGGAGGTATAGTGACAGGTCATACCACTATATAGCTAACAGGTACATATAATAGCTGCTGCTCACACTGTAGTGTCCCTTTCCTATAGTATAATGCCCTCTATAAAGGTCACTGAGCACGCCCACAAGTCTTTCTGATTCATGTGGATGGAACACGTCTTGTCTATTGATGCCTTTGATCCATGGGGCTTGCTGGAAATCTCTAAATGCTTTTAAAATAGCTCATACAAGATGGTTGACTCCATAATAATGTACAAAAAAATTATAATCAGAAAATAGAAACAGAAATGAAAGGTGGAATCTGATTGGTTGCTAGAGGCAACTGAGCCAGTTTCACTTTACACCAGTGTATATACTGTTTAATATATCTATGAGGCTATGTTCCCACAATGTCTCTCGCAGACATTTTATGCACAGTAGGGCTGTAATTTGCAAAAAAAAAACAAAAACAGGTTTTGGCACCAAAATGACTGTTATGCAAAAAAATGGCTGCGAAACGAGCAAAAAGAAACATTGTAGAAACATAGTCTAAGGCCATGTGCAGACTACGTAAGAGACCGGCCGTTCCGTGACCCGGACGGTCTCTGAAAAGATCATCCCGCAGCCGCAGAGTTCTGATGCGGGCGCATCCATGACCACCTGCATCAGAACTCCCCACAGCACACTATGGAGCGTTTGGCCGGAGCAGCTTGCTCTATAGTGTGCACTGACAGGGTTTTCTGCGGCCGATATTCACTAAGTAGCGGCGGCAGAAAACTGACACGTCAGTTTTCTACTGCGCCGCGAGAGATCCCGGCCGGAGCGTATACTATGTGTACAGGCTCCGGACGGAATTTCATAGAAGACAAGGCAACGTATCTATTTTCGCAAAAAAGTACGGCTGTTGTTGCTGATTGCAACAACGGGGGTACTTTTACGAAAATATACGTTGTGTGAACATAGCCTAAATGTGTATACTTTAGCTATATATACACAGAGTGGTCCTAAAGTAGGTGGACAGTATGTGTAATAGGGTTTTGAAGGGGAAGATTTATCAAACATGGTGTAAAGTGAAACTGGCTCAGTTGCCCTTAGCAACCAATCAGATTCTGTAAAGGGAATGAAAAGTGGAATGTGATTGGTTGCTAGGGGAAACTGAGCCAGTTTCACTTTACACCATGTTTGATAAATCTCCCCCTATATATCTATATATCATTAATGTTTCTCAGTCTGACCACTGCTTTTACAGCAGAGTGGTGGTCGGTAACCTAGAATTGTGATTAGCCCTTTAAGTGGTGGTCAAGTACAGTATATGTGCTGCCACTCAATTCACTCACAATGGGACTCCTGAAGATAGGCACAGGGCCCCTGTTCTCATGAGTTGTATGGGTTTTTAGCAGACAGGAATCATTTTGGGAAAACTCTGACCTGGTACAAGGATCCTCAGGGATCTAGACATCCTCGATTGGGAAATACTAGCACATGGTGATATAGAGCGCCATATGCCATCTGCAGTGGTCAGGTAGTGATGCTTTTGCATTAGAACCCAGTAACCCCTTGCAGTACTAAAGGGTCATTAAAAATGACAGTAAGACTAAGAGAATGGACAAATCCTTTATAATGCCAGTTCGCGGGGTGAAGTATTATCAGTAAAAATGCAGTGTATTCCGCAACCTGGAACCAACGTCATTTCCACTGTGGATATAAAAGGAGCAGATTTTCTTGAACTCCCGGAATTTCTTTATTAAGTTCTTTGTGACTTCAAAGTAACAGCTGTAGCTAGACTTATGGCTTCTGGTGCTGAGGAAGCACAATGGGATTAAAGCGGTGGGTGGTCTTAGAAGTTTATCTGGTCACTCTGTTCCTGAAAAAGATGGATTGGTGACAGGACTTATTCTATCCCATAGGTTGGACATGGACGTTCTAACTAATTCGTGCTGCGTGACCTGTTAGTGGTTATCATGTATAGGAACATGTCACGCGCAGTCCTCATTAGAGATGGGTGAGCATGCTCTTATTAAATATAGTATATGCTCGAATATCGGGCTACTCCAAAGTACTTGTAAAGGGGTTATCTAGCTCTACAAAAACATGGCCACTTTCTTCCAGAGACAACATAACTCTTGTCTCCAGTTCAGGTGCGGTTTGCAATTAAGCTCCATTTTCTTCAATAGAGCTGAGTTACAAAGCACCATCCTAACTGGAGACAAGAGCAGTGCTGTCTCTGGAGGAAAGTGGCCATGTTTTTGTACCGCTGGATAACCCCCTGTGTGCTGCTGAGGTGCTCGTTGAAAGGCTGCTGAGCATAATGCAATTCCACAGTCTTGTAGCTGTTGCGATCGGATAGATACAGAGAAGCAATCAGACGATAATGCATTATTGTCTGACCGCGTAAAAGGAAAAATGGATCAAAACACGTGCACACAAATGCATCAGTTTTTCGAAATTGTACAAACTGATTGCAAAAACGTAGTGTGAACCCACTGTCTTCACTATTGCAGCTCAGCCAGTCAGCAGTCGAGGCAGGACGACAGCCATTGATTGGCTGAAAAATTGATTAGTGAAAAATACTTGACTCGAATAACGAGCCTTTAAGTATTTTGGTGCTCGCTCATCTCTAGTCCTCATATTATACATTGAATTGCGATATCAAAAACATCTACCACAGATTCTAAAGTAAGAATTTTTTAGTGCACTTATAAAAAGGGGGTGCCCTATAGACACCCTATAGCCCGTGACCAGATGCAACAAACTTCACGTTCTAGGTGTTACCTACTAGATCATACAAGGCATACTAACAGCATTTCCATCATCTGAAGCAAAGGCCACATTCACACATATGTAGCCATCCGCAATTGCATGGCCCATTCATTAGTGATAGGCCACCCGTGCCCCAAATATGGGCCATATAAAGGCTTGTTGGTATTTTTTGCAGCACGGATCGTGGCCCTTTTTTACGCATCCGTAAAATTACAGATGTGTGAAAGAGTCCGTTAAAATCATTGGGTACTTTGCTGTCCGCAATTACAGATCTGTAGTTGCAGACACTATAATAATGATGAGTGAAAGGGGTGTTATAAAGGATTTTTCCTTCCTCTGGATCAACACAGCATCAATATAGGTAAGAAGGAAGTAAAGAGGGAGGAAGGCCTCAAGAATCCCATGTTGTATTTGTTGTTGTTCACCAGAACTTTTTTCCTTAGGGAGAAAAACCTAGTGTATAAGCCACTCTTCATCTCTTCCCTAGAAAAAAGTGGTGATATCATAACATTGCGTTCATAAATCTTATAACTTCTCAAAGATATCTCTAGAGGGTAAGGACATCTGTTATGGAAACGGAAAGCACTGGTTCTCCAGAGATCCAGTTGGTAAGGGTTCTACAGGGCAATGTTGTCTAGAACACCATATGCAAAATAGCTCTCCTCCAGAAGGAAGAAAACTGTTTCTCTACTGCCACCTATGGGTGACCGCTATGTAAATCAGTATCCAAACTCAAATGCGTCTTTTGTCTTTCTGCTTGTAATCAACAGAAGCCCTTTCCATCGGCCATGCATCTAATGAATCCATCAGTAAATGAGCAACCAGATGACTCGCTGCTAAGCACTATGCAGGTAATCCAGGCTTATAATTAAGTAAAAGAAGAAAAATGAGAACATGTGTATACTCACTATGGGACTGGCATTGATGTAGTCAGAATGGTCGTGGCTGTTCTCACCCTTCAGAATTATTCTGTTGTGGTCATCTATTAGGACAAAAAGGATAAAATGAATAGTTGCCATCATATGGGATTATTTTGCTAACATCATCATTCCTCCTTGAGATTAAACAGATCTTGTACGGTATTTTAGAAAGTACCTGCAGTAACCCAGTGTGTATATACTGGATAGGGGCGGCTTTGCATCAGCACTGTATTGGGATATTATTGTTTTTGCAATATGTAGGATGAGTAAGGTTATTCATAGTAACAGCATGATGCCCACTCAGTTTTTGACCCGTTTTTTGAGTTCATGTTGCTCAGTATTTTAGTTTATAGGAAAAGTCCAGCCCCCACCCCAAGATTTAATAAGAAGTACAAACTTACCTCTTCCTGTGCCCTTCCTGGGACCAGCCTCAGGACCCCCGCTGGAAGCATTTTCCCCCAAGTTGTGATGATTTTCCCCCAAGTTGTGATGACACTACGACTCGGGGGGGAATTCCTGTCTCGGCTGATGGGCTGGCCACTCAGCCAATCAGTGACTGTATCACTGACTGGCTGAGCGGCCAGTCCATCATCCGGGTCGTGACGTGTCAGCACTCACCACGGGTGCGGGGAGAGGTAAGTTCATACTCCTGATTAAACCCCCCCCCCCTGCCCCTGCTGGCTGCCAGATTTTAAAAATGTCTGGACTCCTCCTTTAAACCAAGAGTAAGTCCACAACACAGAAAAAGGTACTAATCCTTCCATTATAGTTCTTCTCTCTATCGGATCCATTTCTGGATTAAATTAAAACAGACCAAAATGAGGAAAAAAAAATGAATGGGAACATGTCCTTAGAGGAAATCCAAATAATGAAGATAATTCAAGTGAATTCTATGGACTGACCAGTCTAAAAAAAATAGGTATAATTTAGATAAACCATAAAATAATTTTGCTTATACATTGCATACGTTATCTTTTACAGACCTTCAGTACAGGGCTGCAGCAACATTTTTTTTTTAGCGACTCATGTGCCGCCTTCCTGCCTGCAACAATTTATAAGACTTCTGAGTACAAATCTCCCAGCATTCCCTGCTTGTGAAATGTCTTCACAGTTATCTGATTTGGGAAAAACATACATTCCCAATGAATTATTGGGGCTTGGCTATACCAATCTTGATGTATTTGACAAACACATGTCATTTATTTCCAACAACAACCAGTAAAACTGGAAATACAATTATGGAGCATCATATAGCCCGTAACTCAAGAAAAAGAAACTGAAGACGTTTGGGCATGGTCTCAGTAGCAGCAGAATTGTGTCCAGGATAAGAATGGACAATAATACAAGCTGTAACTGTGCAACAGTAATATACTGTATGGGTAATGCAAGGAATTAAAGCGACTCTGTACTCACAATCTGTCCCCCCCTCCCCTCACAAACCACTTGTACCTTCGGATAGCTGCTTTTAATCCAAGATCTGTCCTGCGGTCCGTTCAGCAGCTGATACAGTTATTGTCCTAAAAAACAACTTTTTAACTTATAGTTTTATACTTTTAGCCTTATGTCAAACTGACGTGGCCTAAAGTACCTGTGCCCTAGGCCTGCACCGCCTCTCCGTCCTTTCTCCCTGCCCTCTTCATCATTGGGAATACACCATGGCAGGATTTCTTCTAATCATCGCTTGTCTGAACACTGCACCTGTGATGGATCATTAAGGCACATGTGTGTTCAGACAAGTGATGAATAGGAGAAATCCTGCCCAGTGGCATTCCTAATGATGAGGACGGGGAAGAGGGACGGAGAGGCGTTGCAGGCCTAAGGCACAGACGCTCTAGACACAGGGCTGCAAGTTTAAAAGTTGTTTTTAGGACAATTACAGCCTCACCTGCAGAGCAGATGTTAAATTAAAAGCAGCTATCCAACGGTACAAGCGGTTTGGGGGGGAAGATTGTGGGAATAGAGTCACTTTAAACTAGTAATCAGCAAACTCGCCAAATGTTAGGGCTTGGCCAAATTTAAACATTCGGCATTTGACTCTTGGTGGCTGGAGAAGTTGAATTTAGCCCTAGGATGTCTATGGATAGAGACAAGTGTTCAGCGAGTTTGCTCATCACTAATTTTAGAATTACTCAGTTTTATAAAGTGATGTCAACCCAGGCTCTAAAGTATTTAGTCATATAAATGTCAAAGATGACGCAACAACAATACTTACATGCAACCACTGTAAGAGACCGATTCTTTGCAACATTCTCCTCCTTCAGCGCTATGGTTGTTTCAGTGAGGTCTGCCTGATATGCACATAGAGCTTCCCACTCTTTTTCCAGACGATTCTTATTCTTTAAGTGATCTTCCATATAAGACTAGAATAGAAAAAAAAAATCAATTTGATATATATATAAATATATATATACAGTGGTACCTTGGTTTAAGAGTAACTTGGTATAAGAGCGTTTTGCAAGAAGAGCTCACAGTTTTTCAAAATTGTGACTTGGTTTAAGAGCATTGCTTTGGTTTAAGAGCTCCTGGTATTGGGTGGGAGGGGGAGTGGGGGAGGGGCATGGCCTGCATAGCGAGGTCTGCAGCACAGTACTCTGACCCAGAAAGTCTCTCTCACCTTCCAATTTATAGCAGATCCACTTCAGGCTGGGGCTTGCATCAGGGGACAGGACTGTGGGGTTAATCTCTTTATAGCTTTAACCCCTCTCTCCCCGGACAGAGAGTGCTGCTATACTGTGTCCACATCTGCCCTGCTCATTCCTTCATGCTCCCTGCAGTCTCTATCAGTCCTTGTGTTTCCCATCCTCTCCATTCCTGCTATAATGTGCTTGCACTCACACTCAGCTATACACACTGCTGCTATAATGTGCTTGCACTCACACTCAGCTATACACACTGCTGCTATAATGATTATAAAATGATTTTTGGGGTGTGGAACCAATTGTCTACATTTCAATGATTTCTTATGGGAAAATTTGCTTTGGTATAAGAGTGGATTTGGATTACAAGCACGGTCCCGAAACGAATTATGCACGTAATCCAAGGCACCACTGTATATATATATATATATATTTTTTTTTTTTAATCGAATCTCTGGTTGTAACTGCTACATGATACATGTATCTTCTGTAGTTCTGTATACAATTATATACCAATTGTGCTTAACTGAAATTAAAGGGAAACTTAAAGGGAACATTCTGAACAAAGCTGAGTAACTGTGTTATAGAAATAACAGGGCCTCAGTGGTTGTGCATAATATGAGATCATCCATGTACTCAAAGAGATCATCCATGTACTAGCTTAAAGGGGTACTCCAGAAGAAACAAAAAAAATCAAACAAACTTTTGGCATTAAGTTGTAAAAATTTGTAATTTACTTCTTCTTTTTTTTTTTTTTTATTAGACAGCCTTCCAGAACTTATCAGCTGCTGCATGTCCTGCAGGAAGTGGTGTATTCTTTCCAGTCTTCACAGTGCTCTCTGCTGCCACCTCTTTTTAGACCAGGAAAACATTAAGGTTGTCCTGGTGATTTACTCCTGCTCTGGACATCTCTGTACATGGACAGAGGTGGCAGCAGAGAGAAGTGTGTTATACTGGAAAGAATACACCACTTTCTGCAGGGCATACAGCAGCTGATAAATACTCTTGAAAAATATCTTTTAAATAGAAATACTTGCAAATATGATTAACTTTCTGTAAGTCGATTTGTATTTTTTTTTCCCTCCTCCCTTTAAGGCTATGTTAACACAATGGTTTTCAACGGCTGTTATTTGATACTCAAAACAGCAGCTGTTATTTTGAGTAGCAAATAACGGCCATTGTTTAACCTACTTTGGTGTCCGTGATTACACTGAGGGCCATAGGTACATTATTGGTACAGCGGCCATTATTTTACACATTGTGTTGAAAAACAGCCGCTGTTTCCATAGACAGCAATGGAAATCATTGAAGGCTGAAAACAACAACCGTTATTTTAAATTTAAATGGCGGCTGTTATTTTGCAATGTGTGAACATAGCCTAAGGCAGTGCTTCCATTTATAAAGGCCTTATATTTTCCTATTTTGCCTTCCTACTTTTACCTACCTCTGTACCAAAAACTGCATGAATAATTGCAGCCTAAGGCTATGTTCACACAACGTAAGTAGTGATCACGGCCGTTGTTGCAACGGCCCTGATTAGTACGGAACTTACGTTGTGCTGAAGGCTGACGGAATCCTGGCCGGAGTGTATACACATAGTAGAAACTGACATGTCAGTTTAAACATGTCAGTTCACTCAATGGAGCATGCGGCTCCGGCCGCATGCTCCATTGTGAGCAGCGGGGAATTCAGATGCGAGCGCGCACGGATGCACCCGCTAAAGATCATCTGTACCGGATGCAGTACTGGCAGGGATTATCTTTTCTGAGACTGGTCGGGTCACGGAATGGCCGGTCTCATACAAGGTGTGAACATAGTCTAAGGCTATGTTCCCACACAGTATTTTTGCTCAGTATTTTGCAACCAAAACCCAGAGTGGATTGAAAACAGAGAACGGCTATGTTCATGCATCGTTGAAATTAAGCGGATGGCCGTCATTTAATGGCAAATAATTACTGTTATTTTAAAACAATTTTGAAATAATGCCTGTTATTTGTTATTAAATGACGGCTATCCACTCAATTTTGACAGTGTGTGAACATAGCCGTTCTGTGTTTTCAATCCACTCCTGGTTTTGGTTGCAAAATACTGACCAAAATACTGAGCAAAACTACTGTGTGGGAACATGGCCTAAAGCGTCAAACAGAACAAATATTTAGTAGATAAGAGTTAAAATTAATTATCCTGATATTTTCTTGCAAAAGTACAAAAAATTACAAGGGGTACAGTATACCATAAAGGAACAATATCCAACATAAATATTTTTTGGAACAAGCCAAATTCTCCATTTGTAGCGCACTGCATAAAAATGTCAGACGCGAGCGTGCTATCAGTCACACAATACTCCAAAATGCCTAGGGGGCATAATATATTGTAATCAAGGGTAAATGCCAGTTGGCATCTTTTGTATCTCTTCACAGAACCTGCTGTTTGATAATTTGTGTCCACAGCATGACATACCCTGGTGGAAGTTGAGTACTGTGCCCTTTCTATTAACCGAAAAAAGAAATGCCTAATTAGAATATTTGATTGGTAAATAAATTCATAGTACCCTCGAATGCCACTTACAGGACTGATTCTAATTATGTTTCAATTAAGTTCTTAGACATGCTGAATACTGATGACGGTTACAAGAGTTGGCACTGTCTGGAGTGCAGTCACAAATAGCATATGAGACAGATTCTACGGGGTGTCACCTACATGGTTGAAGGGAAACCGCTCCTAGGATTAACCTTTTTTTTTTTCAGATTTTTTTTTTAATGAAATAAAAGTTCAAAAAGTTACTGTAAGTAACTATTTGGGGACAGTTCTGTTGATCTCTTTAGGTTTATTATTTGTAATTTCTATCTTTGTTGTATCTAGCTCTATCATGGTCAGCATAATTTTTTACAAATGTCATATATATATATAGCAGCAATGCTCACCTCTGCCAGTCTCCTGAGCTGCTGCTCTGACACTCCATTTCCACAGTTACCCTGATTCCTGTGACATGTCAACCACACAGGAGTTATTTCCCTCAATAAATTACTGGCAAAGATGGGTCACCGGAGTGGTCAGAGTGGTAGCTGGGGCAAGTGAGTATTGCTTCTTTTTTATTTTATACTATATATACATGACTTTTTTTTTTATCCTTAAACAACTTTGTTTCATTTAGGGCAAAAAAAAATATGGCTGTAAAATGAATACATGGGGATACAAACAGGGCATTTTTTACTGGGTTCAATAGTAGAAATATCAAGGGAGAGAGAGAGAGAAAATAAATGTTATTTCTAAAGATGAGCGAACCTGGAGCATGTTCGAGTCGATCCGAACCCGAACTTTCGGCATTTGATTAGCGGTGGCTGCTGAAGTTGGATAAAGCCCTAAGGCTATGTGGAAAACATGGATATAGTCATTGGCTGTATCCATGTTTTCCAGACAACCTTAGAGCTTTATCCACATTTAGCAGCCACTGCTAATCAAATACCGAACGTTCGGGTTCGGATGGACTCGAACCCGAACCCGGTTCGCTCATCTCTAGTTATTTCCTGTAAGTCAGCAGGGTTATGCATCCAAGCAC
This sequence comes from Dendropsophus ebraccatus, assembly GCF_027789765.1. NCBI lineage: Eukaryota > Metazoa > Chordata > Amphibia > Anura > Hylidae > Dendropsophus > Dendropsophus ebraccatus. The sequence continues at coordinate 187,639,715 of NC_091455.1, forward strand.
CAAAGGAAAGAAATGGTATGCAAATGGAGTGTATGAAATGGAGATATATAGATATATATACTCCATTTGCATACCATTTCTTTCAGAAAACTGAAATGTCGGTTGTTTGCGGCGCCGCTAGGGATCCCGGCCGGAGCGTATACTATGTGTATCCCATAGATGGGAAGGTAACGTATACTATAATAATTACGGCCGTGGTTTTACGAAAATATATGTTGTGTGAACATAGCCTTAGGCCGCGTCTCCACATTTCCTGTACAGCGCAGATTCCAGATCCTCATGCGGTAACCAATAGGCGTATGGCCAACAATCCTGGTAGCAGCACATGACTATTGGGGACTACCATACCCCCCATCCTCAAAAACACATCATATTTACTGGCAAGTGTGAACAGGAGGTGGGAGATGAAAAAGATAAAAACAAAAAATAGGTCTTTCCTTCCCCTAGTGCTGCCCCTGAAAGATGCTGCCCTAGGCACCGGACCATGGGTACCTACTGGTTAGTACAACCCTGGTTTGGCCATATATTTACCTGTAAATGACCAAAACATGCCTAAAACACAGTTAAAAATAGTAAAAAAAAAAAAAAAAAATCCAAACATGGCTAATATGTCTGTAAACATCTTTTTTAAAAACTAAAATAGATAAAACAGCCCTTTATGTGCCCTAAAATTGCAGCTCAAAAAACAGTGTATGGTCTAGTTACAGTATTCTTAGTTATTCTTTTTTGCGTATTTAAGTAAAATTAAAACAAAACAATAGCATAAAAGTATAAAAAAATAAAGGAAACCCCGAGCTGTGTCTGTATGATTTAAAAAAAAAAAATAATAATAAAAAAGCAGATCAGAATGAAAATAGGGGCAAATGTGTGACAATGAATATACAAGGGATCGATAAAAAATGGTAGAATTAAAAGATAAATTGATACTAGAGGTGAGCGCAGCTGGCGCATACTCAAGTCCGATCATTTGATTTGGCATTTGATTATCAGTGGCTGAAGAAGTTGGATGCAACCTAGGAAAATATGGATACAGCCATTAGCATGCTTGAGTTGTGCTTATCTCTAATTGATCCAAAAGAAATAGAAAGCATATTCAATGTGAACATGTTCAAAAAGTGACATCCCCTTAGTCATTGAAAGTATTTTTGAGTATTTTTTTTATGAACTACAGCCAGTAGATCGACCATGCCCTTTGTGTTTCTTATACACCTATAAGGACATCTGGCCGATCATTCCAGGACAGTCACTGAAGAGGAGGAAGTGTAAGGGTTAAGCCACACACTTCAATGCTTCTTACAAGAAGATCCTAATGCGGCAGCTTTTAATTAACTCCATGTTACAACACAGATGGCGCAGTCAAAAGACTGAACCAGATTAACGGATTTTTGGTAACACAGGAATATCCATGAAATCTGGCTTTGTAACAGCTCTGATCGCAAGAGCTGACAACTGATTATCACCCGGTACAATCCCACCATTCCACCCCCCTCTGTTACTTTGTGTCATTGAGCAAATGGTGCGCTGGATTCTTTCACAGTGTCAGCTGGGAGCTTCAGCTGACCCATTTTTTGTGAAAAACTGTAATTTTAATATTATAATGCGAGACAATTTTAGACTGGGATACATCTATAATATATCTTTTGTCCCATACAGGGTGTGATAGAATATTCCTGTTGCGACTACAGGAACGGGCCGTCATTTAGCAGGGAAAGGCGGCCGTCTTTTGATAATGATGGCAGCAATAAAAGATCATGATCATTATTTGCGGCTGTCATTATCAATAGACGGCCATGTTCTCTCCATAAGATCCTGTAATTGGAAGATAGCCTAAATGTTCAGCTAGATGAAAGTAAAAAGGGTCTCCACCATACGGCCGTTTAGTCCAGTTACACACAAATGTATTATGACCAAGTGGTCCATTCACACGTCAGTATATTTTTCACTCCGCAAAGTTGAGTTTGCATTTTTTCACCCCAATCTGCAAATTTCCATCCGTATTGCATCCGGAATTTTTGTTGATCCAGAAAAATAAAAAAAAGTCGACTTAACAATAAACTAGTCACTATTTGTGGATTGCGGATCCGTATTTTTTGTGGATTGCATCAGCAAAACTATGGATCCCATAGAGTTCTATTTGTGTGTACTTTTTTTTTGCGGCACAAATCACAGCCCTGTACACACTTACAGATCTGTAAATGAAATACAATGACCCCCTCCCCACGGGGGGTCACAGGTCCTCTTTAAGCTGAAATTGTTTACCATAACACGGAACGATAGCCGTTACTATGATCATTTACTCCATCTGATCCCAGCAAAAGAATGAACGATGTGGAATTAGACTGAATGGTTAGCAAACAAACGATTACCGATGATTTTCGGGTCAGCTCTAAATTAACAATCAACGACACATGAACAATTTTTCGAACATTGCCTGCATTCACATGAAACAATTGTTAAAATTTGAACAATATAACAATTTTCTGCCCGATAATCGTCTCATGTAACAGGGCCCTTAGTGGCCAATTGCCAAAACGCAGAGCATGATAGGGAGTAGCCAGGAAACCTTCAGTTACGACATTCTTCTAGTACATACACACACAAATGAATCACTTACATTACATTTTAAGGCTCTATTACACTAAATTATTATTGTCTGTTTTCGACCAAAATCGGCTGTTTCGGAGAGTGTAATGGTGTGTTTACACAGACAGATTTATCTAAAGCCAAAGCCAGGAACGGACTAAAAATGGTGAACATGTCATAAAGGAAAGACTGAGATTTTTCCTCTTTTCAAATCCATTCCTGGCTTTGGCTTCCAAAATCTGCCAGATAAATTTGTCTGTGTAAACGCACCATAATAGAAGACAATCATCAGCCGACAGGAAAGATGTCAGCTGATCGTTGTCTGTCGTTTGTCTTTCAACGTGCAGAAAGACAAAAAACTTAGATAGCAGTGATCTGCTGCTGCAGCAGACGGTTGCTGTCCTCTATGGGTAGCCTGGACGATCTAGCAATCACCCGGGCAGCCCCTCCCCCCTGCAGCTCCCCGACTCTTAACCGCTCACTGCCGAGGCTTGCAATAGGGCTAGCAGCGAGCAGGGAATGAGGAGTAAGCAAGCGCTCATGGCGCTAATTTGCTCCTCTCCATCGTCCCGTGTAATAGGGTCTATTAAATCTGTATTAAATCTGATAAAAGTAATAGGTTCTTCGCTCTTCTAATAAACACATTTTATAACAAAGTTTCTGATCTGTTCATGATGTCAACAGAACTGTATAGGCAACATTTGCAGAACTGACCGACACATGCACTAGACCCATACAATAATGGTCACATGCACTAGACCCAACGATCAGCCAACAAATGAGAAGCGTTCATTCATCGGCTGATTGTTGGGATTATTCAGGCTTAAAAATCAATGTTCTTTGGCAGCACATTTTCCTGCATAAACAGGAGATGTTTTGCCGGCAATGATAAAATGGAATAGTTGCCCAATCAATCAAGGGATCGAGAGTAGTGATGAGCGCATAGTAAAATATTCGATATTCGTACAAATATCTCCCGAATATTCGATCCCATTAAAGTCTATGGAAACAAGTATTCGATTATTGAAAAACATCTATTCAAACACTTGGAGGTAAAAACCAGAAGCTGGAGGATTTGAACGCTTATCGAATATTTATCGAATATTCGGCGAACTATTCGATAATATTCGATAGATCGAATACCTTACTATTCGATTGAATATTTATTTGATCGAACAGTATTCGCTCATCACTTCTCGAGGCTTTACACCATCAGTTATTGGCAAATCTGAAGACTATGTTCACACACTGTGTTTAATTAGCCTTAATTAAAGATATTTTTCTGCGAATTGTGCAATTAACAGCAAAATAGCGCTAATTAACGCTAATTAAACGCTATGTGTAAACACAGCCTTAGGGTTCTTTAAGTGAGCCGAAACTGACTTGTACATCATCGATCACAGTTTGTACCGTGTTCTCTATGTTCACAGTATTTAATTGTTTGGCCGCTGTTTTACAGCTATCTTTGGATGGTGGGCATTTTGAGTCCAAATAACAGCTGTATTCTGCAATTAAGTAGCTCAAAATGTCAGCTGTCTAAAACTACAGCTGGAAAACGACTAAATAAAGAGATGGGGGAGATTTATCAAACATGGTGTAAAGTGAAACTGGCTCTGTTGCCCCTAGCAACCAATCAGATTCCACCTTTCATTTTCCAAAGAGTCTGTGAGGAATGAAAAGTGGAATCTGATTGGTTGCTAGGGGCAACTGAGCCAGTTTCACTTTACACCATGTTTGATAAATCTCCCCCATGGAGGGTACATAGCCCTAATGTAACTAGTGAAGAGCGAATATTCGATCGAATATTCGATCCCATTAAAGTCTATGGGAACAAGTATTCGATTAGTGAAAAACATTTGACCATTTGGAGGGTAAAACCGGAAGCTGGGGGATATGAACGCTTATCGAATATTTATCGAATATTCGCGGGATATACGTACGAATATCGAATATTCAAATATCTCATTATTCGATCGAATATCTATTCGATCGAACAGTATTCGCTCATCACTAAATGTAACATTGTTTGGGAAGTGTATAACAATAATAATTTGACACTGTTGTAATTACAGGACAGGATATAACTAGGCCATAATTTGCATAAACACTTCATATTTTTGCACCAAAATGAGGACAGTCCAAAAAATGGCAAAACAAAAACAAAAAGAAAATAGCGAAAGAAAAATGTACACCTCACTAGGGGGGGGAACATCCAGCATATAGACCACAACACTCTCCAAACTTTCAGAAATAAAACATACGTCAAAACTCTGTACACTTCAATATACTGTACTAAAAATTATAGGCAGCAAAGTTTTTGAAAACAATTGCATGCAAACACCCCCCCCCACACACACACACACAAAAAAATAAAAAATAAAGAAAACCACCATGAGTATATCTTTTTGATGGAAGTCAATTGCAAATCTATGCAACTGTGTAGGCACATAGTTGCATATACTTTGTGCATACAATTGGTCGACATTTAAAAAAAAAAAAAAGAAAGGAAATGAAAAGTGCAGCTAGTGTGAACCGAGTCTTATATAACAGTGCCCTGTAATGTTTAAAATGATTACTTTAATCCTAACAGCAGGTGCGGTGGATCAGTATGTGATAGACAAACACTTTAATCCTTTTTACTTTCATCTCCCAGATTGCAAGATGGAGGCTTAAATCTATACAAGATGGCAAACTGCACCCTTCCCCCCTACCACCAAGTATGCTGACTCAGCTTCTCCAGTTTTGCAGTAGCTCAAAAATCTCATTTTACTTTAAGGCAATGTTCACACACAATAAAATAATACAAAATATGGATATAGTTTTGAGTGAAAAATAAAACAGTGAGTGGCCAGGTGGAAAAAAAGGACGCATTTTGCAAAAGCATGTTGTAAGTAATGAGCATGTTCATTATTTGGATGGTTGTAATCAAATACAGACGTTATTCTACACAATGGCCCGGTTCACACAGAGCAAGAGAGGCGGAATTCCATGGCGAAATTATTGCATTGAAAATACAGCTGTATTTTTACTTCTGTATTTTTGTCTATATTTTGCTTTTATTCTGAGGCTATGTTCACACACAGTATTTTTGCTCAGTATTTTGGATAGTACTTTGCAGCCAAAACCAGGAGTGGATTGAAAACACAGAAAGGCTATGTTCACATACTGTTGAAATTGAGTGGTTGGCCGCCATTTAATGGCATTATTGCCATTGTTTTAAAATAACTGCGTTATTTGCCATTAAATGACGGCCGTCCGTGTGTGAACATAGCCTTTCTGTATTTTCAATCCACTCCTTGTTTTGGTTGCAAAATACTGAGCAAAAATACTGTGTGCGAACATAGCCTGAGGGTAGATTTGTGGTAGATTTCCAAACTAGGAATCACAATGTAATAAGGATGGTTTATACTGTTGGACTAGAACACATGAGGAGCCTTATGTGCTGAAAAGCTAAATATATCACATCATTTGCATCTAAAAAAAAAAAAAAAAAAAAAAAAGTTTTATTGATTTGTACTTGGCTAAGCCTAGAGACCCCGATAGGAGCTGTCATAACAGATTTTAGGGTTTTCTTGGAGCTGACGTTCCCTTGGCACACAATAGTTGGGCTGCAGCAAAACTCCATTGGAGCCCAAAACCACTGTTTTACGTCTAGGTAGAAAAAGATTGCTCAATGTATAAATGTTCCTCTTTGTGAAAAGATATGTCCTAAAGTATACATCCAAAGTACAGCTTTCGCTCAATCTTCCGATCCAGCGTGGAGAGAAGCATTCCATGCTGGGCAGCACGGTTGCTAAGGCAACTGCATGCTGCCCGGAGAATACAATCTACAAGCTTTTTTTCTTAAAGAAACAAACTTGATTGGGTTGCCGAGGCCAATTGCCAGTGTGGACTGCATCTCTCCATGCCCGATGTGAAGATCAGGTAGGAGCTGAACTTTGGTGGTTCACTTTAAGGCTCTGTTTATAATACGTCTTTGTTTTTCGCAATTTTGCGGACGTTTTTTTGGGGGGGGACTGCTTTCATTTTGGCACCAAAACACAGTTTATGCAAATTATAATTTCAATGGAATAGTCGCGTTTCGGTGGCAAAATGATGGCTGTTCATAAACACGGCCATGAAACGGCAAAGAAAAAGACGTTGTGTCAACCAGGGCTGTGAAGTCAGTAAGCCGCAGCTCCAACTCAGACTCCTGAATTTTATCAGGACCGACTCCGACTCCTTCATAAATGGCCAGTCATATACCAGGGGAGTTATTTATCACACTGGCTCAGCAGCTTCTTCCTAATGTCCTACATGATCCTGAGGGAATAAAGGAATACTGTATATAAAGCAGCTTCTACTGTGTGTGCAGTGGATGCAGCCAGTCTCCAGCCTCCATGTCCTGAACTACTCACAACTAGACTAGATGGAGCAGGTGATCTTTTCCTGCTGACAGTCTTCTATGTTTCTAACTAAATATTCACCATACTTAAAGAAACTATGCCAGATCCTTGTGATATAGAGGTCAGCCATAGTGATATACAGGGGGGTCACACATAGTGATATACAGGGGGGTCACACATAGTGATATAGAGAGAGTCACACATAGTGATATAGAGAGGAGTCACACATAGTGATATAGAGAGGGGTCACACATAGTGATATAGAGAGGTTACACAGTGATATAGAAGGTCACGATGGGGGCATGCAACAGCACGCACGCACACACACATCCACACACACACACAGCCTGCTGCAGTCATAGCATACATACACACCTACACAGCCTGCTGCAGCTATAGCACACACACACAGCCAGCTGCAGCCATAGCACACACACACACACAGCTTGCTGCAGCCATAGCGCACACCACACACACACACAGACACACACACAGCCTGCTGCAGCCATAGCATACACACAACTACACAGCCTGCTGCAGCTATATCGCACACACACAGCCAGCTGCAGCCATAGCACACACACACACACACACACAGCTTGCTGCAGCCATAGCGCACACCACACACACACACACACACACACACACACTCGGCTTGCTGCGGCCCCAGCACACATACACACAGCCTGCTGCAGCTATAGTGTCCTATTAGAATGTTGCTCATAATTTATATTCATGAGAAAAACTTGTAAAATTCATATCAAAATTCAATTCGACATTTTTTTAAAGATTTTTTTAAAGCTGGAGTCAGAGTCGGTACATTTTTTTCCGACTCCAACTCTGACTCCGACTCCAGCCAAAACTAACTCTGACTCCACGACTCCGACTCTACAGCCCTGGTGTCAACATAACCTAAAGGTCTTATTCAGACAATTATTCTATAAATTCTTTATAATTCAACTCAATCACATCCCTTATACTGTATCAAATAGGGTTTCCTTTCCATCAGGGATGGAGAACCTTCGTCACTCCAGCTGTTACAAAACTATAATTCCCATCATGCCTGGACAGCCAAAGCTTTAGCATGATGGGAATTGTAGTTTTGCGACAGCCGGAGGGCCAGAGGTTCCCCGTCCCTGGCTAAAACCATCAGTAAGGATATTGGCCTTCCAGGACTATATTGATTTCAATACAGTCAGTGTGAATACAGTCCAAACCCCAATACATACATTCCATTGAACAAGTAGAAAAAAACCCACATATCCTTGCCGACTTTAAAGGGTACCTATCATTTGGAACAGACGGCAGGATACATTGCAATAATCAACGGCGGGCTGTCCATTCGGGCATGTGCAGGGGACGGATTTCTTTAGGCTTTGCATTTTCCTGCTTTGTAAGTGTATGTAGCCAAAGGCCGAGACGGAAGAATTCAGAATGCAGTATTTTAAAGGTATCACGATTAGAGATGAATGAATCTTTAGCACACTCCGGTTCGTCTGTGACTGGTGGCTAAAGAAGTTGGATGCAGCCCTAGGGAGTCCTGGAAAACATGGATACAGGTGTATCCATGTTTTTCAGGCAGCTTGAGGGTACAAACCCACACACCGTATACACAGCAGATACGCAACAAATATGCAGCAGATTTGATGCTGTGTTCAGTTATTTAGATCTAATCTGCTGCGTATTTGCTGCGTATTTGCCGCGTGTTTGCTGCGTATCGCAGCAGTAAATACGCAGCGTATATGCCGTGTGTGTTTGTACCCTAAGGGTGGGTTCCCACACTATAGAATTTTTGTGGATAAACTCTGCGGAATTCCGCAGTATGTCCGCGCGCCTTTCCGCCGGCTCCATAGACACCATTTTATGGGCCGGTGTATTCCTCTATCTGACGAAAGAAGTGACATGTCACTTCTTTTGGCAGATAGCGGAATACGCCGGCCCATAAAATGGTGTCTATGGAGCCGGCGGAAAGGCGCGGCCGTGCGCACGAACAGCCGACGGAATTCCGCTGAGTTTATCCGCGAGAATTCCGTAGTGTGAACCCACCTTTAGGGCTGCACCCATAAGCCATTGGTAATCAAATGCTGTGCTTGGGTTCACTAATTTTTAGGCTATGTTCACTCAACGTATATTTTCGTATAACTACGGCCGTTGTTGCCAATTGCAACAACGGCCGTGATTAATACGAAAATATACGTGCCGTTGCCGCCTATGGAATCCCGGCCGGAGCGTATACACATGGAATACACTCCGGCCAGGATCCCTAGCGGCGCCACAGAAAACTGACATGTCAGTACTCTGCACCCGCTATTCATTGAATAACGGCCGCAGGAAACCCTGCCAGTGCACACTGTTGAGTGAGCGTGCTCCAAAGTGTGCGTACTGATGCAGGTGCGCACGGATGCGTCCGCATCAGAACTCTGCAGCTCTAAAGATCATCCAACAGGTACTGCAGTACCAGCCGGGATAATCTTTTCTGATACCGGCCGTTCTGTAATCCGGCCGGGTCACGGAATGGCCAGTCTCATACTGTGTATGAACATGGCCTTACTTAGCATCTTTAATCCTGCGTAGGAACCATATTTTAAAGTGTCTTCATAGATCTTGAATAAAGTTGGTTTAAAGTCAGCAAGAAGGTGCGGGATCTCTCGACTTGATTTCAAAAGGTAAAGTTTTCATCCCATTCAGCAGTTTACCTGTTGATAACAGATAATCCACACCTTTAATTTTTAGGCAAACACATAATAGCTAAATGTAATCCCTTTTCACCTGTACCCGTTTTCTGATAGGCCATGCCACCTGACCAGGTGAGGCCCAGCTTCTGTTCTTTCTGGTGCACCTCATTTGATAAATTTGTCTCATTTGCCATAGAACACAATTTGGGTGCATCTAAGGACACAATTCTGGTGCAGCAGTCTCAGTAAATCCAAGTTATTGTACTCCATAATTTCTTAAAGGGGTACTTTAGAGAAACGAACGCTTTACAATTAACTGGTGTCAGAAAGTTACATAGATTTGTAAATCACTTCTAATTAAAAATCTCAAGCCTTCCAGTATTTATCAGCTGCTGTATGTCCTGCAGGAAGTGGTGTATTTTTTCCAGTCTGACACTGTGCTCTCTGCTGCCACCTCTCTCCAAGTCCAAAGCAGGAGAGTTTTTTTTCTGGACAGTTCCTGACATGGACAGAGGTAGTGGCAACGTGTCAGATTAAAAAGAATACACCACTTCGTGCAGGGCATACATCATCTGATAATTACTGGAAGGCCTGAGAAGCTCAATTAGAAGTAAATTACAAATCTGTATAACTTCCTCGCACCAGTTGATTTGTAAACATGTTTTTTTTTTTTTGTTCTTCAAAGTACCCCTCTAAGTTCTGGAAGAATCACTGCATAAAAAAATAAATAAATAAATAACATTCTAACGTGAAAAATAAAAGCTAATTTATTTTAAGGCAAATGCCTGATGCTAAAGAACTTAAATACCCTTATGTTAGGAACGTTCCAGACATAGAATGTTTTCATGTAACAATTAAGCTTAATGATAGATCCCATAAATAGGCACAAGTGTTTTTATGTTGTATAAGACACATGACAGACACAAAGTACGGGCGTTAGAATAACGATATATGAACACAGTGGGCGGCATTGCATTGACCTCAATGCAATGCCACCCTTGCAGTAAAGAACGGATGCTGAGCCCATTGCAATCAGCGTCCGTTCTTTACTAAAAAAAATGATGTGTGAACATAGCCATATTTTGAGTGGACCTTTTTGGGTCTTGCGTTACTGCATCACTTCATTGCAGTAATTAATTATCTAATTGCCATTCAGTCGTCCTTCATTGCTTTAACGCAATAAAACTGCAACATGTGTGAACATACCCTGAAAGCAACAATACCTGACTCAATCACTTAATAACAACCAACAATGACAAACTATAAGGAACAATTAACACCATGTTTATGGTGCACGGTTGTCCATGTGTTCTTTTGGCTTACATTAGACCACTATATTCCAGGATGGGTTCTCTCTATAAAGCGACTCTGTACCCACAATCTGCCCCCTCCCAAACCACTTGTACCTTCAGATAGCTGCTTTTAATCCAAGATCTCCTCCCCACCCTCTTCATCATTAGGAATGCCCCTAGAACATTTTCTCCTGTCTGAACATTGCACAGGTACCTTAAAGGGGTTATCCAGCGTGGGGCTATTTTTAGATCTGGCCGGGGAGGAGGTGGCTGAAAGAAAAGACGTCCAGTCACCTCCCTGGTTCCAGCGGCGGGTCCCGCATCGCAGCGCTCCGGTGCCTGGTTCCCGGCCGCTTCCGGGTGTCTGACGCGGGCCTGAGACTAGACGTCTCAGGTCCGCTCAGCCACTCAGTTAAGGAGGCGGAATCCCGCGTCACGTCTCGGGCCCGCGGCAGACATCCGGAAGTGGCCGGGAACCGGAGCGCTGCGATGCGGGACCCGCCGCTGGAACCGTGAAGGTGAGTGGACATCTTTTCTTTCAGCCACCTCCTCCCCGGCCAGATCTAAAAATAGCCCCCACGCTGGATAACCCCTTTAACGATCCAGCCGATGTTCAGTATTCATACAGCTGATGAATAGGAGATAATCTACCTGGGGCATGCCTAATGATGAGGAGGGTGGGGTGGAGGGACAGAGAGGTTGTACCAGCCTAATGCATAGACATTCTAAGCCCCGGCCGTTGGGCACGGGGCTGCAAGTATAAAAGTTGTTTTTTAGGACAATAACTGTATCACCTAACAAACCCCAGGACAGATCTTGGATTAAAAGCAGCTATCTGAAGGTACAATTGGTTTGGGGGGGGTGGGCAGATTGTGGGTTTAGAGTCACTTTAACACAACTGCATTCATCTAAAGAACTATATAAAATATGCTTATACAATACGACAGTATAACCACCTAAAGGTTTTATTGAAGACCTAGTGACATACATGGAAGACCCAGGAACGGTGCTCAGATCTTCAATGGACAAGAACATCTCAACATAACAATATGGGGGGCATTTAATAAGTCCGGCGTTTTTTACGCCGGACTTAAAAATGCCCCCGCAGCTCCGGGCTCTGAGTCCGCGCCCTCCTTTCCGCCCACTACACGCCCCCTTTCTGCCCCCCTGGCGTACTCAGCGGAAAGTGCCGATTTGCGAATATTTTATTCGCAGATCGGCCATTTGCGTATAAAAAAATACGCAAATCGGCACTTTCCGCCGAAAATCATCCGTTCGCAGGATGATACATGTGGCCCTATGTGTTTACTGAAAGCACATGTGATCCAATGTTCCATATCTATTGGGGCTGAAGAAGTTGGATGCAGCCCTAGGGAGTCCTGGAAAAAAAGCATACAGCCAAAGGCTTTGTTCACACTTTGGACGTCTTGTTGTATAGATGGCCGTAAATATTGATCATTATTAGAAGAAGATGTTATGAGATGGCTGCCTTTCCCCACTGTGCTCAAGAAGTGAGAACAAAGCCTATGGCCATATCCATATTTTCCATGCAGCCTTAGCGCTGCATCCAACTTCTCCAGCCACTGGTTATCGAATGCTGCACCAGTAGTTGACTATAATAGGTCAGTTTCGGGTGGTAGCCCAGGGCCCTCAGCTCCTGGGGGTCCCATGGCCCCCCAAACAGACATATACTTTCAGTGGTGTATTATCTCCATGCTACAGTTTTGCCATGATTTGCATAAAATTCGCTGCTTTTTACTGCAATTTTGCACAAATCAGGGCAAAATTGCAGCAAGGAGACAACGCAGTAACATTAGAGAACATACAGAAGGACCTTATATTGTGACAATGATGTCACCACAGGTCCTTCACAGGCTGCATTATGGAAGAAAAAGACTAAAGCTAGAGCCGCCACAGTTACAGTGGGTTGGGGGAGGGGCAAGCTTGGTGAACAGCCCGGGGCCCATAGTAAAGTTAATCCGCCCCTGTGCTGCATGCTCTGGTTTGAACGAACTCCGAGCGTGTTCGCATTTCGTTCAACTCTAATTTTGATCGGTCATGGCCTGGGTGCTGAAACCCCCAGTGCTAGAGCAAGCTAGGAGCCCAGCAAAGTGCATCTCTTTCTAGCTCTCTCCTTGCTAGAACTCCATAGAAAGTCTGTAGAGCTCATCCTGTGCAGTGAGGAGACAGACGAGGAAAGGAGTGCTTAGCCAGGTGCTTATCCCCACCGGTTCTATCAGTTTGTGGAGGTATCAGAACTCAGACCTCAACCAATGAAAACTTTTGATATTTCTCTATCTCAAAATACCATAAGGAGAAATCCTATCTACCATGGCAGACATAAAAAATGCAATATATAAAATATTTATCTACGACTGATATGTGCCGTGAAAAAGTAACACTTGATGATAATACGATAAAGCTCCTTTGCAAAGTCAATAGAGTTTTGTTGGTTTGTGCAATGGTAAAGCTCTTATTAAAAATGGTTAAGTCTTAGCCGAGCACAAACACTGTAAACAGCATTAAACACGGGTTTGCTGATTTCTCGCTCTCGCCAACGATAAACATGCCGTAATAACACAGTTTTGTTGCACATTTTTCATGCTTTTCATACTCTATAATTGCCAGAGAATGATTATGTGGTCCTTCCCTACAGCTGGCAGTCATAAAATGACAGCAAGAGAATAAAAATATCACAGGTGGATATCCTTGTTTGGGGGGGAAAAAAATATTCTTTACACTAAATAAAAGTGAAGTTGCAACATTGCTATACAATCTGAATGTTACTCGATGGCTGCTGTGTCAAATAAATCGTCAGGCTAAACCTCTGCAGGTCCAAGCAATGGTTATATACCGGGTCAAAGTGTGACCTTGGTGTCATAACTAGACATGAGTGAGCCGAGCCAAGGTTCAAGTTTGTACAAACACGAACTCGGCATTTGAATCTCACTGTCTTCCCGGCCAGGTGGGGAAGGTGGAGACAGCCAACTCCCGCATGGACTACAGGGATACAGCCTATGTCATAGACTGTATCCCTGTTTTCCAGGTGGGAATCGGGCTGTTTCCACCTTTTCCACTGACCGGAAAGAGAATGGGATTCAAATGCCGATGGTTCGGGTGCCCAGTTTGCTCATCTCTAGTCATAACCCCATTGTGTTACAAGTTTGAACATTCTGTAAAATAAAGAGTATATGAAACATAAAGCCAATGTACTGTGGAGAGAGCAAGGGCATAGCAAGGGCAATTGCCCAAAGGTCTCCATCACATCTAAGACCCTTCACTTGCCAGCTACTTCCAGAGGATCACTGTCAAGAGTCAAGAAGTTTGCCCAACAACATAAAAAGTTTTAAAATGACTATTATAACCTATTGCTGTATCCATGTTTTCCAGGGCTCCCTAGGGCAGCAACCAACTTCTGCAGCCACCGGTAATTAAAGGAGAAGTCTGGCACTTGCAAGAATTTTTCAAAAGGCAGGGGCAGGGGAGGACCTTAATGATCTATCATTACTCACCTGTCCCAGTGCCTGTGCAGCGTTGGATCGCTGACTCCCGCGGGCCTCTGGGCTCTTTCCTGAGCCAATGTCATGACCTTGCTTATAGAGTGGCCGCCCAGCCAGTCAGTGACTGGTGCGGGAAACCACTCCAGTCACCGATTGGCTGAATGCACAGTCCATAAACTGGGACAGGCACTTTCCCCCGTTATGACATCACAACTTGGGGGAAAATGTCTTCTGGCTGGGATCCTGGAGACGATCAGGCAGTGCATCGCAGGAAGGTGGAGAGGTAAGTAAGGACTGGTTATTACATACCAGTTTTGAAGATGGCCAGACTTTTCCTTTAATTACCACATGCTCAGGTGCACAGGTTTGGATGGACCAAAGCGTGCTAGAAACTCGCTTATCTCTTTTTTTTTAAATCAGATAATTTTTTATTAACAAATTCGCTTATCTCTAATAACTGTGTAGGATTTTCCTTGTCCAAAGCATTAAAGCCCTCACTGCAAACCAGAAGAAACCCAGTGGCCTAGGGACACAACTATAGGACGTTATTGGCTATGATTATTTTCCCATCCAACAAGGAATCAAATAATGGTAAATCATGGTAAAACACTTGTCTTCTTAAACCACAGTGAACAGTGTAGCTGCCCTATACACAAGAGACTATAACAGGGAGACACTTCCCAATCAGCTTATTGTCAAGATACTTCTAAGTAAAAATGATTGAACATCGGAAAATCTTAGGTTCTATCGAACTCCAACTTTGCCGAACCTTCCACATTTAATTACCAATGCCTTCCCGGTCGTGGGGAAGAAGGAGACAGCCCGGGTACCGCCTTGAATTCCTGCATTCAGCCTATTACCTAGGCTGAATCCCGGAATTCCAGGCGGTACCTGGGCTGTCTCCTCCTTCCCCACAGACCGGGAAGGCATCGGTAATCAAATGTGGAAGGTTCAACAAGGTTGGAGTTCGACAGAACCTAAGATTTTCCGATGTTTGATCATCTCTACTTCTTAGAAGTAGGGAGAACCAAGATGAACTAAGATGAAATAATTATCGTTGATGTAGTTGTTTGATGTTTATGTTTAACAGTTCTCTACAAATTTGAGATCCATTAAAACCCCTAATTATCAATTTCATGTCTAATCAGTCAATCAGCCATTTATAAGGTCCAGGTTAAAAGTTGTCCATTTATGGAATGTCCTAACCAATAAGGAACTTTTGTTAAGTGACAAGAGAAGCACTTCGCCTTCAGGTAAGTATAAAAACTTGGCTCTTTATTTCAGGAATACTCAGAGCAAACTTTACTTTGAATTTTTAAACATAACATAAGAGTTCAGCGCATTTCGGACCCTTCCAGCCTTTAGTCATGGCTTGCTGTGTTGAAAAACTAAGGGCTGGAAGGGCCTGAAACACATTGGGGTCAACTGTGCTGTTTAAAAGTCTCCTGTAAAGTTTGCTGTGAGCATAACTGAACTAGCCAGTTTTATACTTACCCTGAGGCACCAGAGCTCTTCTTCTGAACGTGTTCTGTTGGTGCTTCCCAACCCGTGTCTGTGGTAAGCTGGCTGAGCTACATGTCGTCCATAAATTAAAAAAAAAAAAAAGTAAAACCTATTGCAGGTTATTGTACTACGTTTCAGTATTGTCTGTGTTCACAATATTCCTGGTTAGCAACAATTCTCAGGCTGTTTCCACAATGTAAAAATAAGGTCAAATAGTGACAATTATTAAAGATCATGATCAATAATTGTTTTGCAAGAATGGCTATTGTTTGCCCTTATTTTTACACTGTGGGAACATAGCCTCAAAGTGAATGCAAACTCTGCTTATGCCTTAATAGATCCCTCTCCATTTTGACATAGGGATTTACCTGTTCTGCATCTACAATGCATGTTTATGGCCAATCCAAATAAAAACAACCAAATGCAACCAAATGCAAAAATTCCAATCTCATCTGACAGCAATGGCCTTTCGCTATGCCAGTAGAAACCCATCTCAAATCTCCTTCGCTATAGAGAAAGTGACTCTCGGTCACCATAAGTGCAAAGGTCTCCACCAAAACTAATTATGGAAAACACAAAAGCAAATGGAGGGGCATTCAACACTACGCCACCCACTGGCCCATAACAATGGTGTGGTCTGACTCTATAGGAGGCATGCTATGGGTTGCAAATAATATTGCAAGGTGACTGGTGGTTTTGACTGCACAGTTCTTTCATATGGAACTGGTACAGTTGATGACCTCTTCTGCTTTCCACTGGGAAGTTGAGTAGAGGTACGAGGTGGTCCGTGCCTCGTTCTGTGAGTGTGAAGGACTCTGTTGTGGAGTCAGAACTGTTGATGGTTACAAATTCAAAATGTGTGAAAATGAAAAATGTTTCCAAGCTAAAAGTCTTTATGTGCCAGCTGTTAACAGACGAGATAAATATATTTCTTGCAAAGGTCACTGTAGAAACAGTTGAAAAACAAACTCGTTCCAGCGTAAACTAGACGATAAACATAATGTTTATTTATACGCCAGAGTTTTTTTTTTTTCCGCTTGTGCTGTGACCAAATCTCTTCAAGCAGATAGGCAGTAAATTACCAGCAATGGATTAAAATTACTATCTCAAAGGCAATTTGTAAGAGGTTACAAAACAAAGGCGTAAATCGCACAAGGAGTATAAAAAAAATACAAAAATATCTCTATTATACATATATATTTATCACAGCAAAGGGTAAAATCTCTACCACTTTATTAGGTAATGGCTCAGAGTATTATTTTATATCACTAATCATTAAAAGGGTTATGCAGTTAAGGCCACATGTGTCAAACTCATGGGGGGGATTTAGGAAGACCGGCGCACACCTCTTAGTGAATCCAGCCGGCCGAGCGCCCGAACCGGCACTCAGCAGGTGTAGATTTTGATCATGATTTACACCTGCGAGCAGGCGTAAATCCTGATAAATGAGGTGCTGGAGGAGGCCACGCCTCCTCCCCGCCTTATCACGTCCCCCAAGCTTCGCCAGCCCGCCCATCGGGACCTTCCCCCTGGTGTACGCCTTGGGCGGACCTTTTATAAATGTCCGCTATGGCCCTACAACTACAATTCCCGTCATGCCATGGGCAGCCAAAGCTTTAGTTGTGCAGCTGATAAATCAGGGCTTGCGATCAATCAGTTTGCTGATCGTTGGGCCTGTCCAGCCAATAATCACCACCAGAAATAGGACCCTAAGGAAGGTTCCCCAAAAGTAAGAAGGTCAGATCCTGCTGGTGGGATCCCTAGCAAACACTTATAATCTATGTGTAAACCTAGCATCAATTGTTCAAATTCCCTGCAAAACAAAGGTTAAAAAAAAATGGGTTTGGGTACATAGCTTTAAAGTGAATCTGTACCCCCAAACTGCCAATTCATAACTCCGAGGGTTGACCTTTCTCCTGGGGCCAGTGTTTTGGTGAAAAACAAGTTTAATTCGGGCGGCATGATGGGGCCTAGAGCATCCGTGCCCTAGACCTGGAGCACCTCTATCCCCACCTTGCTTAATTTTTGGCATGCCCCTGGGCTGGATGGAGGTGGGAAGAGAGGCACTGCAGACCTAGGGCACAGATGCTCTAGGCCCCATTGACTCCCCACCATGCCGTCCGAATTAAACTTGTTTTTCACCGGCCCCAGGAGAAAGGTGGACCTTCGGAGTTATGAAGTGTACAAACCGGTATCGGCAGTTTGGTACAGATTTACTTTAAGGTAATGTACTCAAACCCATCTTTTAAACCTTTGTTTTGCAGGGAATTTGAACACTTGCTTCCAGGTCCTACCTCAATGACTCCCCGCCTCACTGCCCCACCAGAATAAAACTTGTTTTTTTTTCCAAAATATCGGTCCCAAGAGAAAGGCAGACAGGGCGTCATGAAATGTACAAAACAGTACTGGTGGTTTGGCAGTGGGTACCAGCCGTTATAGACTCGCTTTTAAGAAGCACTCCCCCCCAAATACTTTCATCGGCCTCCTTGCTGCAGGATGTAAAATTCCACTGGTGCACACATGACCTCTTTTTTCTTTCTTCAGAGGTCAGAAGTCAGAGTTTTCTGTGCATCTCTATGAGAGTGCTATAATAATGATGCACTGAAGACCTTAACTTTCAGTCTTCAAAAACACAGGAGAATGAAGAGGGTCAGAAGATCGTCAGCGTCAGCACCAGCGAGATTTGAACGGCGTTGTAGCTTCACAATAATGCAGCAAAAGCTTTCATCACAGGTAAGTATACATGTCATCCTGCAGAGGTAGGGGACATTAAAAGTATTTGTGGGGGGTGCTTCTTTAATAGATTTTCCCAGAAAGGGCAGCCTCACTGACACCTGACTATGAAGCCCAGAGCTGGCTTATTGTTTAACTCCTTAGAATGCGGATTGTATAACACACACTGCACTGCATGCCATAACTAATACATTCCAAAGTGTCCAGATCTTCATTATCACTAATACTTTCACGCATTACATCTACACCTACTTGTCATCTGTTCCAATATGGCATGCATGACAACTGACTGAAAATCAGAGATTTTCCATCCATCATCCCGATATTACTTTAATAGATGAAAATGGATGTGCTCTTCCTAGCGCTGAAGTCATCGCAACATCAGTTTTCTAAGTGCGGTTTTATAATAACAAAGTCAATAGGATGATGAATGGGAAAAAATGATGTCATCCTAGAAATCTGTCATTTATCTGTAACATCTGCTATTCCACTGATTTTATTGTTAAAAAAAAAATAAAAAATAAAAAATGAAATGACGTAGATAATTGTTGTTACAGAATTTGAAGCAGCGGAAAGGAAATAAGCTGTGGCCTAAGGCAGGTATGTATGGTAGTATGTAGTAGCTGATGTCCCTAGGAGCTAATGATAATACAACTTTCGATTTTGAAAAATAAAGATTGGCTGCTATGAGAATACAGGTGATTTCTAAGATAAACGGGTCGGGGGATAACTATATTTAGCATTCCCATACACAAAGAATGGCGAGGCCCCACAATCTTGTCTTGTGTACCTTTCTGCAGTTGTCAATAAATTATGTCCATCGCTGTGTTTAAAGGGGTTGTCAAGCGCTACAAAAACATGGCCACTTTTCCCCCCTCTATTGTCTCCAGATTGGGTGGTGTTTGAAACTTAGTTCCATTGAAGTAAATGGAGCTTAATTGCAAACCGCACCTGAACTGGAGACAAGAGAGGGGGGAAAGTAGCCATGTTTTTGTAGCGCTGGATAACCCCTTTAAAAAGAATCTTGGGTCAAAGAGGTGGGCCCTTCCCATTTCAGGACGGCCCTTGGGCTGAATTACATCACCTTCATGCTGTCCGATTCGGGATTTAGACCCAAATGGCACAAAGGAGGAGTAATCCAGCCCAGGGGTGTTTCTGAGGGGAAGAAGCACAGAGGCATTGCACGCCTAGGGCATGGCAGCTCTAGACCCGCCTCTTTGACTCAGCTGCCCAGGGGTTGAAACTACTTTTTTCAGGGTCACAAATTCACTTTAGGTCTCTTTATTAGTCATTCAAATGAATATAAATATATATCCAGTACCAGATAAACACGAACGGTATGAAGAGCAAGTTTTTCAAGTTTGAAAATACCCTTCTTCAGGATTCTGACCATGTAGACTGAACACAGGTTTGGCATTCCCCATAAAACACCAATGAAAACACCAAAAATGTTAGGCCCAAAAATTCTGCAGGCAGATGTTGTCTGGGAGGCAGTGGGGAAAAATGTAACGCAATACTACCGACAGAACGTTTTGGGGTTTCGAGTTTTTCAGGTTGTTTGCAGTTTTGTTAAATCGCAGTAGGTTATGCCTTTGAGTGTTTTTTTTCCAAAGAAGTCTATAGGGGAGTAAAAACACCAGAAAAAATTGTCATGTCTATATGTATTTATTAACCAAAATTTATCACTAAAACCCCTAAAATCACAAGATAAGGGATCACATGACCTGCTGAGGATAAAACATGGCAGATAAAAACGTTCATAGTAATTTACAGTAAAATAAAGAAATGCCAGCAAAAAAATAGCGGGAAACTGTTTTTTAGTTGTTACATGTAGTGTTTCCTTATATATTTTACATTTACCAACTTTTTAAATTCATTTTATCCTTAAAGGGGTACTCTGGAGGATTTTATCCTTAAAGGGGTACTCCGGAGGAAAAAAATTGTTTTTATATCAACTGGTGTTAGAATGTTATATAGATAGGTATATTACTTCTATTTTAAAATCGTAAGCCTTCTAGTACTTATCAGCTGCCATATGTCCTGCAGGAAGTGGTGTATTCTTTCCAGTCTGACATAGTGCTCTCTGCTGCCACCTCGGTCCATGTCAGGAACTGTCCAGAGCAGTAGAGATTTGCTGCTGCTCTGGCCAGTTGCTGTCACGGACAGAGGTGGCAGCAGAGAGCACTATGTCAGACTGAAAAGAATACACCACTTCCTGCAGGACATACAGTAACTGATACATTTCTGACACTAGTTAATTTAAAGAAAAAATAAATTCTCCGAAGTACCTCTTTATTTATGAAAACGTCCTATTGACTGGATTTTTTCATCAAGATGATGGATAAAATAAAACAATATTATGTTTTTTAAGGATTAAAACAAAAACTATGTAACATAAAGGATGAAAATCCTCTAAGAACCGATGAAGTGACTGATGATCGTCGCTCCAGTATTGTACAGTATTGCTTTTCTCTCTTGAACCTGGGAGCTGTAATCTCCACTACAACTGTCCGTGTGAAAAAAAACAATTACCGCACAATAAAAACACCAGCGATCCGGTCATGCAACAAAATCAGTCATGTGGAACAAGCCCAAAGGTAATGTAAAAACAGTCTGCAGCTGCCTAATGGGAAAAGACCATTAAATATTCATAGAATTCTATGTATGTTTAAACATAGCCTTAAAAGGGATAGCGCAATGGAACGGCATTTATTTAGAAAACAAAAGATCTACTTTACATTTGATGGGGAGGAGGGGAGCAACTTCTCATCTGTTTAATAGATATTGTTTAACTATTTATGGGAACGTTTACTGTACTTAGGGGGGATTTATTACACCTTGTACGCCGAATTTATGGTTCGCAAAAGTCGCACATTTTATCTCAATCCTCGTTTGTGCAATAATGTGACTTTTGCCCATCAGACATTTTTAAGTGGGTGGGGCTTATTGAGAGGGGTGTGGCCTCCAGCTATCCTTCACATTTGCCATTATTCACAGCTGAAAAATTTATCAAACATGGTGTAAAGTGTGCAGTGGGGAGTTCTGATGCAGGTGCTCATGGATGCGTCCGCATCAGAACTCTGTGGCTGTGGGATGATCTTTTCAGAGACTGTCCGGGTCACGGAACGGCCGGTCCCTTACGTAGTCTGCACATGGCCTCAGACTATGTTTCTACAATGTTTTTTTTTTTTTATTCATTTCACAGCCATTTTTTTTTGCATAAAACAGTCATTTTGGTGCCAAAACCTGATTGTTTTTTTTTTGCAAATTACAGCCCTACTGTGCATAAAATGTCTGCGAGAGACATTGTGGGAACATAGCCTCATAGATATATTAAACAGTATATACACTGGAGTAAAGTGAAACTGGCTCAGTTGCCCCTAGCAACCAATTAGATTCCACCTTATAGTTTCCAAAGAGTCTATGAGGAATGAAAGGTGGAATCTGATTGGTTGCTAGGGGCAACTGGGCCAGTTTCACTTTACACCATGTTTGATAAATCTCCCCCTTGGTGTATATTATTGCAGAAATCTGTCAGCTGGCATAGAGTTCTGAGTGTGGCACACGGACAGTGGTGCCCACTACAGTGCATGGGTAATGGGCACTGAGGCCCCTTTAATGTCCTACTCAGTGTCTCCTTCCATCTCAGCTGCCATTGTAGACCACTTTAAAAGAGTTATCCAGGCTTAAAAAAACAAGGCAGCTTTTCCCCCACAAACAGTGCCACTCTTGTCTCCAGTTTGGATATGGTTTTGCAACTCAGTTCCATTGAAGTGAATAAGTCTAATTGAAAAACCACACCCAAACTGGAGACGAGACTTGTGCATTTTATGGAAGAAAGCGAACATGATGTTCTAATCTTGGATAACCCCTTTAATGCTGTCAACTATAGATATGGTGGGGATTGGTTATGGGCAAGGATAGCTATGGTATACTTGATCGGCTAGTGAGGTTGGTATAAGGACATATATCATTCAACAAGAGCAACAAGCAATCCTCTTGTGCACTGATTTCCCATTGCTTGTACACTACCCAGCTTCAGTACCAAAGTTAAATGGGGTACTCCGGCAAAAATATTTTTCTTTCAAACCAACTGGTTTCAGAAAGTTATATAGTTTTGTAATTTACTTGTATTTAAAAAAAATCTCCACTCTTCTAGTACTTTTAAGCTGCTGTATGTCCTGCAGGAAGTGGTGTATTCTTTTCAGTCTGACACAGTGCTCTCTGCTACCACCTCTGTCCCTGAGGAGAGGGTTTGTATGGGGATTTCCTACTGCTCTGGACAGTTCCTGACATGGACAGAGGTGGCAGCAGAGTGTCAGAATGGAAAGAGTACACCACTTCCTGCAGGGCATACAGCAGCTGATAAGTACTAGAAGAGTGGAGATTTTTAAATAGAACTAATTCACAAATCAATGTAACTTTGTGAAACCAGTTGATTTAAAGAAAAAAAAAATTGCCGGAGTACCCTTTTAACTTTATGGAAAATGAAAAACTACTTGCAGCAATGCAGGAGTGTGCCATCTACTCAACAGAAACGTAAAATCAGCAACTAAATACTAAAAATCACAGATGGTAGAATTCATTTCCTACATTTAAGAATTGTAACTCAATTCACATTTTTTGTCTCTTACGCCACATGCCGTCTGTATGATAGATCCATGTTCAGTGGCGAAAAGAACTATACAACTTACTCCAGAGCAAACAGCAGCGGATAAGTACTGGAAGGCTAGAAGTTCATTTACAAATCCTCTAATAATTCATTAGAAGGGGTCAGTGCACTGAGGGTGGTAGCCCCGTCCCCAGTGCACCAAATCACCTCATCAGCATATGAATTAAACTACAAATTTCCCGAAAACGGAGCAGAGGATCAAAGTAAGAAAATTGCCTTCCTCCTCAGCACCCTCTTATACTGGTATAAAGCTACTGACATCAGCTTTGTGTAATCAACCTGGACAACAATTTGAAGTGCTAAGGATGCATTCACACTACGATCCAATGGACAGATAACATTGCCAGAATCAGGTGCCAACATATCTATGCATGAACCCTATTTACTCCTATGACTTTTGGGCCTTCACCTAGTGACTACGTTTGGGTCATTTCCAGCATGTATCTCAGCTGTTCTCAGTGCTTTTGAGTCCAAGTGAAAACTTGTATAAGAGAAGAAAATGACCCAAATGTATTGACTAGCTGAAGGCCCAAAAGCCATAGGGGTAAATGGGAGTCATGCCAGTCTGTACACAGATACCTTGGCATCTGATTCTATAAGGTTGGGTTCACACAATGTTCTAATTGAGTGGATGGCCGCCATTTAATGGCAAATATTTGCTGTTATTTTAAAACAACGGCTGTTATATTGAAATAATGGCCGTTATTTACTGTTATATGGCGGCCATCCACTCAATTTCACCATTGTGTGAGCAGATCCTTTCTGTGTTTTTAATCCACTCCTGGTTTTGGTTGCAATATGAGGACCACAATACTGACTGAAATATACGTAGTGTGAACCCAGCCTTAAAGTGTCCATAGGCTTTCATTGCAATACAAAGTGTTTTTTTGGCCTTGTTTTGGCCCTTATACAGTATATCAGTATATCAGTAAACCCTCAAGGATAAAGTAGCATAGTAGCATAGTAGATTACACTATTTCACCCAATGGGATCCTTTAAAAAAAAAAAACCTTTGTATTAAACTATAAGCGACAACTAGTTTAAAGCGAAAGTTCTTTTTTTTTTTTTTCTTTTTTTTTTACTTTACCCCAGTTGCCGTTGTTCCATACCATTCCTTTGTTTACAGTATTATACATCTGCTGCATCCTAATAGGAAGGTTGATCTACTCCCTCCCCTCCATTATTGCTGGGCACGACCTAGTGGTTATGTTTTGTACAACCATCCAGATGAACCTTTGACGAGAGGCAGTATGCAAAGTATGGTGTCTGTTACAGGCACCTGGATATCTCAGGAAACTCCACTTGACATTGCTGTTTATTTATAGACATTAGTGCTGTCCCATCTCAGTCAGTCACTGATTGGTTTAGCAGGCTCTCACTGCTGTCCCATCTCAGTCAGTCACTGATTGGTTGAGCAGGCTGTCACTGCTTTTTTCATGTGATGTAACTGACCTTATATGGACAGCTTCCATTTATGGACTATCCATATATTGTAAGTGTCCATATATGGACAGTTACATCATCAGAGTCTCCCTAGGGCTTCCTTTTTGGGAAGAGGCAATGTAGGTATGCCTGTATAGTGCAATATGTTGCAGTCTTACTTCAGAAGTATACGCCAGGATTCCTCCAAATTTATACCACCAATGAAAGGCTACGCCGAGTATTCACGTGAATGAGAGACAGAAGTCGGCCATCCAAGCTCTCAGCTGACAGTCACCTTATGTGTACGACCATCTTTATATTTCATGGTTACACTCTACAAGCCCTGTAAATATTCAGATCCTACAGTTCTGTTCATTACACTACACGCAGGATATGATCGTAACATGCAACTAGGCAGACAAAACAAACTAGATATAATAGCAGCTATAGAAAATATTTCAAGACGTCTACTTTATTCTAATATCTTACATTATAGCATTAGCTATTGATGATTTTTATACACTGGGGCTAGATTGATCCAATAGAAACTTCCATCCAATATCATGATAGTCTTCAATAACATAATGTTATAATATAGAGATGGTCCAACCATAGCAAGTCCAAAAAATACCCGCCCCCCAACAGTTAGGTCGAACATCAGACAATGAAGAAGAAGAATGGACAAGCAATAACCCTTACCAGTATCATGTGACCGGTGGAGATGTCCATATTTGACTGCACAGGCTCCTCACTCCAAGACGATGTGCTGCTCCGTGCGGTGGGGCTGGCCATTGGTCCATCACTGAACTGGGATGAGATGCTATTGATGCGAGAACTGTGCAGAGGTTCTGGACGATCTGAAGACTTGACAGCCATCCGCTGGCGGCACAGCTCCTGCAAGGATGGGAAGAGACACACAATATGAATAATATGGAATTAATGTTGACCCCAAGGGAACTTTTTTTGTCAGCTCATGCCAAGAAGCCGTACATTTTTAGCATGGATTTAAGAGAAAACCTGCCAGTCTTCTGCAGCCGACATGGAAGAACAGCATTCAGCACGTCATGTACTCATCTACGCTTACCCGATTCACACTGCTTATAAACACACTGGGAAAAAAAAAAAAGGGAACGTGAAAGCAGCATCTCTGACAAATCTCACATGCCAGGTCTGGCTTAATTACCTATAATTTTGTCCTGCCAAGTATATTGTTGATAAGAGAAGTAGCATGCTCTATGAATGGAAATAATAGATAGAAGGCTAGAGATAGAACAAAGGGGGCTGATTGCAAGAATTAACTAAGGTAGCTTCTATATTGTATATTTATTGTGCCACTCCTTTCATATGTAAGAGATAGATAGATAGATAGATAGATAGATAGATAGGAGATAGATAGATAGATAGATAGATAGATAGATAGATAGACAGACAGACAGGAGATAGATAGATAGGAGATAGATGGATAGATAGATAGATAGATAGATAGATAGATAGATAGATAGATAGATAGATAGATAATACATAGGAGATAGATAGATAGGAGATAGAGAGATAGATAGATAGATAGATAGATAGATAGATAGATAGATAGATAGATAATACATAGGAGATAGATAGATAGGAGATAGAGAGATAGATAGATAGATAGATAGATAGATAGATAGATAGGAGATAGATAGATAGATAGATAGATAGATAGATAGATAATACATAGGAGATAGATAGATAGGAGATAGAGAGATAGATAGATAGATAGATAGATAGATAATACATAGGAGATAGATAGATAGATAGATAGATAGATAGATAGATAGATAGATAGATAGAAGATAGATAGATAGATAGATAGATACAGTAGATATATAGATAATACATAGGAGATAGATAGATAGATGATAGATAGATAGATAGATAGATAGATAGATAGATAGATAGAGTAGATATATAGATAATACATAGGAGATAGATAGATAGATAGGAGATAGATAGATAGATAGATAGATAGATAGATAGATACAGTAGATAGATAGATAGATAGATAGATAGATAGATAGATAGATAGATAGATAGATACAGTAGATATATAGATAATACATAGGAGATAGATAGATAGATTATAGATAGATAGATACAGTAGATATATAGATAATACATAGGAGATAGATAGATAGATAGATAGATAGATAGATAGATAGATAGATAGGAGATAGATAGATAGATAGATAGATAGATAGATAGATAGATAGATAGATAGATAGATTACCCCAAACTCCAATAATATTTAAACATCTTTCCAATACAGTT
The DNA here is from genome assembly GCF_027789765.1 of Dendropsophus ebraccatus. Lineage (NCBI taxonomy): Eukaryota > Metazoa > Chordata > Amphibia > Anura > Hylidae > Dendropsophus > Dendropsophus ebraccatus. The sequence continues at coordinate 187,666,784 of NC_091455.1, forward strand.
TTGAAAATTTTCAGGGCATCAATGTCCTTCAGGAAGAGGTGTGTTTTTTTCCAGTCTGACACTGTGCTCTCTGAGGTTCCTGCCATTGGGGGCTTCCGATGCATTAAGGATAATGAATGGTTATGTAGGTGATATGTGTCCAAGTACCATCCAAATCATGCTAGGGCCCAAGGGGGGTGGAAGGATACAGACAGTGAGCCCTAGCCTGGTCTCACCCAGCTGACCCTGCCTACTTGCCTCAACAGTCCTAAGCGACTGTGGGCAACCAAGGTGACAGTCCCTTATCTAAAGCTATGGTGAAAAACAGAACAAAGAAAAGACAGAAAAACAAACACCAAAGGAAAGTCGTACAGGCCGGGGCCGGAATCAAACAGACAATTCAGCACAGAGTCAGGAACCAAAGGAGTAGTTAGGGAAACAAAAGCCGAGGTCAAGGTAACGATGCATAAAAAGAGGATTTGGAGATGACTGCATGCTAGTAAACTAATCTAATAGCCAATGTGCATAGTAAGGTAATGATTGATTTTATAGGACGCCAGGGACCTGATCAAAGAAGTGGTTGCACCAGCCCCATGATCCCCTACCAGAACACACGTGGCAAATAAACCTGACTGGCAGCGACACCTGCCAGTCAAACATTGCTTGGATACAGCACAGCTGCTGCCTTGCCAGGCCTCCAAGCCAGTGACACAGGCCCCTGGTATCCAGGGACTTGTCAGGTATCTGTGATGTCATCCAGCAAACGGCGCAGGCTTCAAGTGGAGGGACGTGCTCCAGCAGTGTGCGGCTGCCAGGGCAGCTCCCTGTAAGTCCGGAGTGGTGCTCCAGATGTTGTTGAAGACGTCACTGAGATGAGGTCAAGTAAGGCTATAACAGCCAACCGCAAGAAAAAGAACTTTGAGAACTATTCACCTCTCTTACCAATAATCAGTGATTATGACTGTCCATCTTGTAACATAGACACCTGCTATGATATTAATAATATGAAAGGAACTAAGTGGCATACAGGAAGTTGCGCCATATCCGTCCCATATTAACACAGTGCCAAGAACTGTAAGGACTTTGTTAACCCTTTTGTTTGTTGACACGTGAGTCATGGTTTTGATTAAAAAAAGGCCTCTAGAAACATGTTCTTAGAGCTCAAATGTATATGCGCAAAACCAAGTAAAAAAAAAATGACAAAAAAACCCACACATAGATATTTTTAGTTTTTACATTTTTTCCAACCAGTAATTGTTCGTCTGTACATCAGTTCAACCAGGCTATAAAAGATGGTAATTGCCCACCAGGTCCATAATCTTGCATACAAAATATTAGTTGTAAAGTAATTCATTACCAAGTCTAGTCAAGAACTAGAGAGGGGCGAACCAGGCTGAGGTTCGGGTTTAAGTTCAACCCGAACCATCTGCATTTGAATCCTGCTGTCTTCCCGGTTGGTGAGGAAGTTGGAGAAAGCCCGTGTCCCACCTGGAAAACAGGGATACAGCCTATGACTTTGGCGGACAGCGGAATTCAAATGCCAATGGTTTGGTTTCATACGAACCCATACCTTGGCCCTGCTCGCTTATCTCTATCAAGAATGGGACAAGTTCAAAGGCGTTAAGTTTCAGAATTCACCTTGAAATCTAATCTTCAGTATCCTGGCTGCTGGATGGACAGTCATTGATGATTGATTAATCAGCCAGTACCCCCCACCCCTCTTTCCCAGACCAATCTGTATTATTCATATTTATAAAGGGAACCAATGAACTGTAAGAAATAATAGGCAGAATACTGCCCAAGGCTATGTTCACGTATCAATGAAATGACAGCTGTTTTTATTGGATGGCCATCATTTAACAAGAAATAAATGCTGTTATTATGCGAATAATGGGCATTGTTATCAAATTCAGGCCGTAATTTGTCGGTAAATGACATCCTTACAATAAAAAGCGTCAGTCATGTCAATGGTGTGTGAACATAGCTTAATTCTATCATTTATGCTCCTCTTCTTAATGGCACCTTGGACAACCACACAATTCACCTACATCTCATTCCACACATAACTAGAGATGATGGAACAGCGCAAATTTTCAGGTTCGTTCAAACCATCGGCATTTGACTCCCGCTGCCTTCCCGTTCCATGGGGAAGGTGGAGACAGCCTGAGTACTGCCTGGAAAACAGGGACACAGCCTAGGTAATAGGTTGTATTCCTGTTTTCCAGGCGGTACTCGGGCTGTCTCCACCTTCCCCACGTTTTCACCTGAAAATTGGCGCTGTTCGATCATCTCTACACATAACTCATGGATCACTGGATATATAGGCCAATATGCAGTCGGGGATTGACAACCACTGATGGTAATCACTGATGGTAATCATTTTGCCAGCAAGTTGTACCCAAAAAGTTGTATGACCAAAAAAAGTTGATAGATAAGGATGACCTCCAGGATGTATAGTTACTAAGGTGAGAGGCACAACCCCCGATAAAAAGCAAGAAAGTTGGGTTACACAGATGCGAGAAGAAAAATGGTGAAGCTATCAATAGCCACCATTCAGGGCACGCGTTTCTGTTCTAATCTACTTCAGCCAAGTGGCAACTGTGATCCGACTGGCGGCTTCTATAACTCTTACAAGAGAAAGTGGCCATTAATATTCACCGGAGACAAACGTTATGCGGAGGAAGCCGTAGTCATCAGCATGAGCGGCCTGATAATACAAACGGAATTTGTTTTATATAAAAAATTGCCTTCAAATTCACCATGAGACCTTTCCTTAGATAATACTCTTGACATAAATTTCTTAGACAAGCAAGGTTATTGTCAGATCATTTTAGTGTAAGACACACGGAGGAATGTGACAGGAAAACATGCTAGATTTAAGATACACATCAAGGCCACATCAGACCCATCTCTTAAGTATATTCCTTCTCCTTAGTTGAACTCTCCATGTCACTGACTACTGTGCAAACAGATACGGTGACCTACAGCAATCCATAGAGCACATGCCAATTCCTATCAAATCTATCAACGTAGGCTAATACACTTATTTACTGTCTATAATAATAAGTATAACATGTAGGATATAAGTGGCAATGGTAAATTAGTGTACTTTTTCTCCTTGCTTCTGCCTATTTACCCCTCACACTCTAAGGGTCCTATTACAGGGGCAGATGATGGCCTGATTAATACTGTAAACGAGCGCTAGAGCAGTGCTCGTTTACTGGGCCTATTACATGGCCCGTTAATCGCTTAGCAAGGTCTGCACGGACATCGTTAGTGATGTCCGTGCACCCTTTGACCAAACAGGTCACATTAGCTGTCCATATTCCCAGTCTACTCCTGGAGGAGGAAGCAGAGCGCTGGAGAAGATTGGGAGCGTGGACAGGTAATGTAAACTGTGTTGAATCGTCAGCTGCTGGCCACGCATCGCTATTACACGTAGCAATGCAGGGTTGGCGGGCGAGGATTTTAAGTAACGGACTAAAGATGATTGTTGTCTCTATTACACGGAGCTAAAATCGGGCCCATTTGGCAGATTATCACTCTGTGTAATAGGGCCCATATTCTGTGTGTTATAATGCCTCCTGTTGCAAACAGCACCACATGCCACAGCACCAGTGCCTAAAGTAACCCCATCCTTGCTCTGTTGTTGCTTTCATCTCTACTCACATAGCATCTTGCAAAGTCACTGAACCATCACTTCTCTCTCCCTCTACATGCCATCTATAGTAAAGTACTATATAAGTCATCCCCAGCACAGTGCCAGCCTATTCAGACCATCATGGCATGGCAGTAAGGGCTATGGAAGAATATGAGTATGTGCTACTGGAAAACAACTGAGCAATGGTCCTGATCCATGAAGTGTATAGAATGCGAAATAGCTGGGCGCCATGTTGGGGACTTTCAATAGCAACAATGAGAACCCAAAAATTACTCTAAAGGGTTAATGTAAGAAAACTCATTGCTTTTATATACCTGCAGTTCGAAAAATAAGAGATAGCGGGATATTTTTTTAAAAATCAGGCATAATACATACACATATACATACATACATATATACATAGCTCATCCATAGAGAAGGCGTTACGGGGGATCATGTATATAACTTCGCCATTCGGTTTTCTGTTCATGAAATACAAGAGATGAGCAAATCAATTTACTAAGTTTGAGATTCACAATTTGCACATTGATTTGTGAGTCTTAAGCCATTACTAGACAGGGGAGAAGTAATTTGATGATTTTGAGATTCGCCGGCTACACACAAGTTGGTAAGTCGATTCTTGTAAATTGGGTATCTGACTGAATCTATGTGAATGAATGCATTGCTCCGAAAAACAAAGGGGACATGTAAAATAAGGGATAGAGGGGAGAACGGAGCTTTCATTCTGCAGGGGAAGATTACAAAGTTAACTGAGTAATTATCAAGATTAACCCAGCTGCGTGCCGATAAACAATAAGCCTGTATAGAGATATGTATATGTGAACCACAACCATAAAAAAACATCAATAAAATCATGAGGAAATAGTATAAAAAGTGGAGCTTTTGCTCCTAGCAACTAGATTCCAGCATTCCAAATCAACTGGTGTCAGAAAGTTATATAGATCTGCCATTTACTTAAAAAAAAAATCTCAAGTCTTTCAGTACTTATCAGTTGCTGTATGTCCTGCAGGAAGTGGTGTTTTCTTTCCAGTCTGACACAGTGCTCTCTGATGCCACCTTTGTTTGTGACAGGAACTGTCCAGAGCCGTAGCAAATACCCATAGAAAACCCTCTCCTGCTCTGGACAGTTCCTGAAATAGACAGAGGTGGCAGCAGAGAGCACTGTGTCAGACTGGAAAGAATACACCACTTCCTGCAGGACATACAGCAGCTGATATCTACTAGAAGACTTGAAATCCTTAAAGGTAATTTACCAACTGTATAACTTTCTGACCCCAGTTGAGGTGAAGGTTTTCTTTCGCTGAAGTACCCCTTTAAAGATACAGATGTAGCAGGTCGTTGCACGATATCCTGATATCACTGTGTATCATGGAATTGGAGCATCCTGCCTCCCGGATAACATAACCCAGAACCTTATTAACATAATCGAAAAACTGGGAAAATTAACTCTACTACATCTGTAGGTTTTTGTCACCATTCACATTTATCCCCTATGCTATGAAACAAGAGATAAGAGCATGATCATGGAGAGGTACAAGTGGGATAGGGGATATGTTTATGATTATAGGTGGGAGAGTGTGTCTGACTGCTGGGACCCTCCACAATCTTGTCAATGGGGATCAGCAGACACGTGTGCACACTGCCACTTTATTACTGTCTATTGGAGCTGCCAGAGATAGCCAGAGTCGGACTGGGGTGTCTGGGGCCCACCAGAGGAAATGATCCTGGGGCCCACCAATGAAAAACCAGTGAGAAACGACAAGTAAGTCACTGTTAGTGCAAGTTCTAAAGCTGGGGGCCCACTGGAAGATTCTCCGGTCCTCTGGTGGGCCAGTCCGACACTGGAGATAGCTAAGCACTGTACTTTGCTATCTCCTGCAGCTTCCACAGACAATGGGGGATATTTATCAAACATGGTGTAAAGTGAAACTGGCTCAGTTGCCCCTAGCAACCAATCAGATTCCACCTTTCATTTTCCAAAGAGTGAAAGGTGGAATCTGATTGGTTGCTAGGGGCAACTGAAATCTCCCCCAATGAATGGAGAAGTAGTTTGCACGCATACCTTCCTCTCCATTCCAATGGGAGACTCGGACAACATTCACAAGATCTTAAAGGGACCCTCCACAATCATACACTTATAATCTGACTGCTGCGACTCCCTGAGATCATTCACCTATCCACTCTCCTGAGCATAGGGAATACGTGTTATACCCCTTTAAGAAATTGAATTGTTTTGTACACATACACCAGTTTTCATCTCCTTTTCCTCAATATATTCTTATTGGCAATTGCGACCTTGCGGGCTTGGAGTTAGACATTACTATATAGCTTTAAATCCCCCAAAAACATATAACGCACTGTATACACTACTATAATAACTCACACTAGCCATAGCCAGAACTAGAATTGCCCATTGTGCAGATTTCCACACATTCTATGAAGCTCCATTAAGATTGCGTTCAATACTGAAATGTCACACAGTAATTTCTGCGTCATCTCACTTTGTTTTATTGTTAGAACCACTCTTTCATTTTCCCGTTGTATAAATCAATCTGACCAGCGATGAAATAAGAGATCATGAAGTAAATGACCTGGCTACAGATTACTAGTAGTGTGTACCGGCAGACCTGAGCCGTGTACCCCCCCCCCCCCCCCCATTTCCAGGCAATGTCCTGACCATTATACCATTCCTCGGCTTTGTACATTAGTTGGAAGATGACGAATGTCAATGGTCCCAGTCAGCGTGCTGTTTATAGAATGATGGAAATCTCACTTAGAACACATTCTATTTCCCCGGGCACGTACACTAAGTGTATGGCTCCACTGCCGAACATGTTCTGAAATGTCAAGGTCAGGGAAATGCAGGCCTTCTACCCTCCGTGAGATGGAATTTATATTGAGGTTCTTGTTTCACATGTAAACGCCTCAGTACAGCTTGGCAGTCAATTACCCATTTAACTATTTAATATATCTTAGGGGCATGGTACCCCATATGGAGGAATCACCACTTCTTCGTCTGTGACACCATGTTGTAAATTTTTAATTGCTTTGCTTTTCCAAGTCGAATACTCTACAGGGCATTATTCATTGCGGAAAATAAGTGGATCCAACCAGTTACATATGTTCCTAATCGCCTATGGATAAAATATTGCGGGTGCAAGTGATTCACAGGTGTTGCCTGAAGTTTCAGGAAATGTACTGCAGGCCCATATAAAAAGTCATATACTGTAGCGTGGTTACAAACCAGTATGAGATGGGTGGGTTAGGCTTGGTGACCTGTGGTATACACCGCAGTGTACACGTCACTGGTGACAGGAAGTGATGAGCGAATAGTAAAATATTCGGATATTCGTACGAATATCTCCCAAATATTCGATCGAATATTCGATCCCATTAAAGTCTATGGAAACAAGTATTCGATTATTGAAAAACATCTATTCGACCACTTGGAGGTAAAAACCGGAAGCTGGAGAATTTGAACGCTTATCAAATATTTATCGAATATTCGGCGAACTATTCGATAATATTCAATAGATCGAATACCTTACTATTCGATCGAATATCTATTCGATCGAACAGTATTCGCTCATCACTAGTGACAGGTGATGTGGTCTGATCTGAGCCTTAGGGTCTGTTCACGCTAGGTAAATTGTGTCAGATTTTACCTCGAAATCCACATGTGCTCCCAACCTCTATTGCTTTAAATGAGAAATTGGAAGTGCTTAAAGGTTTTTTTCACAATTTTTTTTCCCTTTCAAATGGAGCCAGAAATTACAAGAGATTTGTGTTTTACTTCTCTTTAAAAATCTCAAGTGTCCTAGTACTTGTCAGCTGCTAAATGTCCTGCAGGAAGTGGTGTATTCTTTCCAGTCTGACACAGTGCTCTCTGCTGCCACCTCTGTCTGAAACTGTCCAGGGCAGTAGCAAATTCCCATAGAAATACAGAAGCTGATAAATACTAGAAGATTGGAGTTTTTAATAGAAGTAAATTACAAATCTCTGTCACTTTCTGACACCAGTTGATTTGAATTTTTTTTTTTTGTGAACTACCCCTTTCACCAGTTTAAACTTACGGGGGCATTTATCAAGATTGGTGTACTTGTACGCCAGTCTTAGATAAAGCCCCGTTCCTCTTTTCCTGGCCAGATTTACTACGCCTCTTAGGTAAATCCGTTGGGACCTGCACCTGCCGCAAGGCAGGCGCAGAAATCTACACCTGCTCCTGAGCAAGTGCAGATTTCTTCCATGATTTATATCTGCCAGCGGGCGTAAATCATGGTAAATCAGGAACAGGAGGAGGCCACACCGCGGGATGAGACACGGTGTACACTATGGAGAAGGTTAGAATCTGTGCCTATCTGTGGTGTGAGCCACCAGTGCAGCAACGACAAATGTCTCCCACAGACTAGACAGTTGCAGAATGTGCCAAATGCTCTCAATTTGAACCAAAATTTTGGTGCTTTTGGGTGCATTTAAACCCTGCCACCTTTTACTGAGGCAATGCCAACTTTTCACTTAGCCACGCTCCCTTGTCAGACAATTCAAATTTTTCGTATAACCATATAAAAAAAATGGAATGACAATTGAACCAGTTTTCTTAGTTTTCTTGTGAAAACTGCACCAAAAAATGCACACACTTCAATCCCCCCCCCCCAGCCGATGGGAATTTTTAGGTAGCTATTTCCAGTTCCACTTGTAAACTCTTGATGAGGATTACTGTATGTGTGGAATTATGCCATCGCACTTTAAAATTCTGCTTTGACGAAGAATCAATGAGGATTTCTCATTATAATTTCCCTATCAAATTTGCATAAAATTTTACTATAGCCTTAGAGCCTTGGTATATCTACAACATTCTTATAGCCATCACATCCACGATAGATGGGAGATAGATAGATAGATAGATAGAGGATAGATAGATAGATAGATAGATAGATAGATAGATAGATAGATAGATAGATAGACTTGTATATAAAACATTTGCGAGTGATACTTCATGGACTTCTGGATTGCTAAAGGCACTGCTACTAATAGCCATTACTTGCACTTGTGATGGTTGGAATAATTACTGAAATCTTAACACTGCAGCATGGCTGTATGATCCCAAAATTACCCCCCCCCCCCCCCCATAATACCCTCACTGCAATGCAGCAACAAACTGTGTGAAATCAATAAAAATAGATTACAATGTTCTTTACACAGAATATGAATAGTCCAGGAACAGAATTTACAGTTTCCAGTTTCAATAAGATGAGATTATCGCTTATGTATTATATCTTATGTATTATATAGCCTGGTCGTACAAGCTGTCACCATTCTTATTGCTTGAAATATTTGGAGAGATCAATCTGCTTATATCGGTTCACTGTACTGTGCCTAGCATGACCATTGTGCTTCCCAGAACGCAGCGCTAAAGCTTTTTGTAGACACAGAATAAGAATGCTGGGAGATTTGAGATCAGTCATCGGATGACTTCTCAATGGGTCTGAAAAACTTCTGGATTTTAAGGGGTTGTCTGGCTTAGTAACAGACTAAAAAACTAGTAGTTGTGTCCTTTGGTTACAAAGAGTGTCCGTGTGTGGAGGACCAAATCTGTCTATGCATTCCAATCAGGACCTTGTAATACCTAATTTCACCTATGTTGGTGCTGCAGAGGATTAGAACACTAACTGACAGGTTCGAATGCAGATTTAGACAGCTGGTTGTTCCAACAATAACACAATCCTAAAAATGTTCATATTCAAGAAAGTTGGCTGAACCTACCAATGCCTCATCTCAATAATGGGGGAGAGGACAGTTGGGTCTTGTTGGATTTCAACTGCCCGATTCTACAGTCCTTGGGGAGATAAGCTGTAACCAGAGGTGTTTGGCAGTAGCTTTCTCCCCTCTCTCCATTCAGAATACATAAAGTGTGCACATCAGGAGACATACGTTTGGTTGACTGCTACGTAAAATGCATGACCAGCTTATCCCGCACTATATAAACAAGGTCACTTTCTTCCAGAGACAGCACTACTCTTGTCTCCAGTTTGTAACTCAGTTACATTGAAGTGAATGGAGCTTAAAACCCTCCCGCCGCTGCACTGTAAATTAACGTTGCTGCAGCCTATGCCTGATGCTGCAGCAACGTTAATTTATGAACGAGGATAACACTGGCGCAGAAGCTGTGCCTGTGTCATCTGCGGGGACCCACTGCAACTCTCAGCACTGGAGCCACGCTCCGGTGCTGAGAGTTAACTCTATAGATACTGTGATCAGGACAACTGCAGCATCTATAGGGCTCCTAACAGAGAATTCTCCCTCTAGAGAGGGAAAATTCTCTGTCAGGTGTCCATCGGGGCTCTGTGAAGTGATCGCAGAGCCCCGATGGTAACCATGGAAACTAGAAGCCTCAGGCTTCCGGTTTCCTGGGTACGGAGGCCAGTAGGGGGGAGCGAGGGAAGGCAGGGCAGATTGTGACAGTGGCAGGGGAGAGAGGAGAGGGGGCATACACAGGGACATCAGCTTATAGGACCATTATGATCCCATAAGCTGATGTCCAAAAACGACCTGGGCATTGATGCATCAATGACCCCAGGTCGTGAAAGGGTTAATTGCAAACCACACCTGAACTGGAGACAAGAATGGGGCTGTCTTTGGAAGAAAGCAGCCATGTTTTTGAAGCGCTGGATAACCCCTTTAACCCATTTAGTTATGGCTATGGTTTGTCTAAAGTGAACAACTCAAAAACATACCGTAAAACAGTGCACAATACGTTACAACTTTACAACAGTATTTTTGAAAATTTCCTAAAATTCAAAAAATCTAAAATACCTGATTTTAAAAATAAAATTTAGAATTTTTTTCCCATTAAACATCTCATTTACCAATTAAATTTTAAATGATCCAACTGAAAATGAGGTAATAGCAGCACTGCAATTCTTATTTTTGTATGACCTGTTGTATATTCCCGTCTCGATCGATACAATATAACATAAGATAACAGTACCCGTGCTACGGCTAATGGCTATTCCATGTTTTGATAGGCGCTACATGATGGAGTGCTTACTTAAAACACCTCCAGAGTACATTGCCTTGGGCGGCTTAGAGTGTCCGGTGATTATGGCTGCTCGTAATTACATTTTGTTTTTCCAATTTCGGTGTATGCCTTTTGGCTTTATGATTGATTCATTGCTGACTATAACTCCATGGCCTGTAGATTTATGCACGAGAATCAATTAGCCTAACATAATAAAATGTAACTGGGGCTCTGCGTGATGTTGCCTCCGTCTCTTGGCCACCAGTCACCGAGCGCAGATCTGGAGCACGCCGAAGCGGCGTCTTGATTCACAGCGTGAAGCCCACTACTCCTGCTGTTAGAGCTATGTACCAAATGCTAATCCAGGATGCGGATGTCATTACAGGTGGACATGGGTCTGCTTCCCGAGTGCTTTCCTTCTAATAAGCCTCTTCGTAGGATGGCGCGGTCATTGTTTTAAAGCAGATGTATTCGTAAGCGGCCATACTTAGCATAGAGCAGCCAACTCAATAGTTCTTGTAAAATACTACGCCTAAAGGAGCCACCGCTTTATAATTTATAACCAGAAAGTGAAGTTTAGATTTGTGTAAACGCTAAGTTCTCATGTCATTGTAAATAATCCATGAGTTGCTGCAATGCTCAGTGCATTATGAAGGACATCTTACTGAAAAGGTTTTGGAAGCCACAATGGATCTCTGTGACATGTCGTAGAAGGACCTTGCAAGCCCTCGCGTATTTCTATAGTAACAGAACTCCCCCGTGGCCTTAAATAGCAATATCATTTATTTAATCGCTTACAAATCATTCTCTCGCATTTATGGGATCATTTTATTGCTTTTTGTACCTGATCCAACACAGAAAAACGCATTACGTAACAGTAATAGACCAGAGTTGGTACCAGGGTAGATAGACTTGTAACAGTACTCACTAATTTTTACAACTTATATGCTATGATAGTAGCAATAGATTATCATACCTCCCAGCAGTCTTATTTTTCATGGGACTGTCTCATTAACCAGGCAGCTAATAAAAGAGTTTTTTGCATATTTAAGTTGATCGCTATATTGGGTACTGGGGTAGCGGTTGCACAACGGCCCAAAGGCCCCTCTGCTGCATAACAAGACAAATGGTCCATGATGAGTGGGGGCCTTGCATAGTGTTTGCACTTGGGCCTGGGAGCTACATGTGAGTATTTGCATATAGGGTCTTTATGGACATAAAGATGAGCTGCTAATATTCACACATGCGAATGAATAAATGGGGGAGAGATTTTTCATCCTTACAGTAATCTTATTGACAAACAGTATATGTAGCATATCTCTTCAGCCTAAAGCCACAGCTAGGCTTCCCTCAGTAGGGGAAATAGTGATTTTTTTTGTCCGAGCCATATGTAGAAATTCCCTGGGAAGGACAAAGTGGCTTGTTGGCTCCCTTCCCCATCCTCCAGCTATGTTTCAGCTTGAAATGGCTACAAGAATACATTGCATTCATCTGCACACAGTGGAACAGCATAGACGGGGCCACAAGGGCGAAGGCACAACATTTTTAGGGCCACAATATTTTTAACACACGGATCAGAAAGAAGGGAGAGGCAGAATGGTTCACGAGACTGCTGAAGGCTATGTATCTATTACGTCACATGATCTGTAAATTTGCCAGTAAATTTAAAGTGAGTTCACTACTGTATGGGAGCATGGAGGCCTGCAATAGAGATGAGCGAACCTCGGATTCATCTGGACCCAAGCGCTATGCATTTGATTACTGGTGGCTAAAGAAGTTGGATGCAGCTCTATGGCTGCCTGGAAAACACGGATACAACCCATGGCCTGTGGTTGTATTCATATTTTCCAGGACTCCTTAGGCCAGCATTCAACTTCTCCAGCCACCAGTAATCGAATGCAGAGTGTTCAGGTTCGAAAGAGTTCACTGATCTCTCTCCAGCAATAGATAGGTGTCACTGCTCCTGTATTTACATTATGTGGCACACAATACAATATATGTAAAGCACCACCAATCACTTTGGCAACCACTACCTCTGTGCGTAGAGCTCTATCACAGGACAGAGTCAACCAAAGAAAAGCTAATATAACACAAGTACATAAGGAACAGGGCTGGGGGCTCTCCTCACAGAACTGTATTATTTCTGCAATATACAAAGTGGTCACAAGGCAACTACACTGGACTACACCTTTCCTGTAATATGTTATAAGACGTCCACTAGACTAGAGCCCTGCTGCTGGCTATGGCAACCCAAGCTACACCACCTCTGCACAGCAAATGTAGGAGGGAGGGAGCTATTGCAAAGACCTTATACATTTTCAACAACAAAGTTACGCCATCTTGTTCTGAGACACAGTCGATAATATGTTTACTGCCGACCTATGAAATTGGGCCTAAAATGTTTAATATAGAAAAACAGATTACGACCTCCATAGAGGGCGGCAGCTGTTGTGAAATACGACAACTAGTGTTGAGTGCTGCAGAATATGGTTTGGCACTATATAAGCAATGGGAAAATACATATTACTACCTACATGTATGTTCTAATCCTTATCTATGTTCAGTCAACTATAATTTACGTTCTTTTCTGGTGTGTTTTATGGGCTTCCTGTGCAGTAGGAGAAATATATCATTTGCTTCCTTTTCTGTTGATTTGAAATCCTATTCAGACTCAAATTATCCATTTTGTACGCTTCCCGATTCCCAGATACCCCGCCACCATACTGTAGTTTCCTATCTGGTCCTCCTCTTAGCTTCCTGCAGTGTTTGTGAAAGTTGCGATTTCGCTAAGCCACTGAGCTCAAATATTGCTTCTTCAGTTTACATTTCATCTCTATATAGTGAGGTGAATTTCAGAGGGGTCTGTAAAGCAAAAATTTAACAACTAACCTCATCATCAACACATAGATCCAAATCCCAGAAAACCTTTCTAATGCTAAAATTAAAAAATCCATCTGGAGATTGGCATTCATTTAAAGAAATCCAGAGTTTTCTTTTTTTTTTTTAATCCAGTAGGGGAAAAATTGATAGGGAACAACGACTTATCTCTCTCCATCGCTGTGCCAGAAGGTTTGGGACCCCTGCCGGAAGTCATTTTCCCCCAAGTTGTGATGATGTCACGACTCACGAGCTGTGAATATTTTGTGAAAATGCCCGACCAAGCTGATGGACAGCCCACTCGGCCAATCAGTGAATGGAGCCACGTCCCCTCCTAGTCACTGACTGGCTGAGCAGGCTGTCCATCAGCTGTATGGGCTCATGCACACTGAGCAGTAGACGAGTAATTGAAGAGGAAAAAATTGTAGAATAGCAGCAGAAAAGGAGCTGAATTTGAGCATTATTCGAGCGGAATTCAAGCTGAATGTAAGCGGAATTTCAAGCAGAATTCAAGCCCCATTAACTTGACATGTCACTTCTTTGGCCCCGTTCACACTGAGCAAGAATGTTGGAAATCCGCACGCTCCTCTGCTGCCGTCGCTCTCGGCTGAAGGTCATGTCACTTCTTTGAGCAGAGAGCATCGGCAGCGGAGGAGCGCATGCACGCCGCGGAATTCCGACATTCTTGTTCAGTGTGAACGAGGCCTTTGGGCGGGAAGCGGATCTGCCGTAGAACATTCTACTTGGAAATTCTGCAGTGTGAACAACAGAGCGGAAATTTCATTGAACAAAATGGGACATTGCTCTGTTCATATTTTACTAGAGGAATTTCAAGCAGAAATTAAGAGCAGATTCCTCTTCAATTCCTCACCTTTTGCTCAGTGTGCATGAGCTCTTTGGTGGTGTCGGCAGTAGAGGAGATCCTGGAGCCCGGCAGGGGTCCCGGGGCTGGTAACCAGCATGAAGAGAGGTAAGTTACTGCTGTTTGTTTTCTTCCTCTCCATGCCCTGTGTTATTTCAACCCTTCCCCCCCAAGGCCGGACTTATCCTTTAAGCCATAACCTATTACAGCAATGGGGAACCTTTGGCCCTTCAGCTGTTGCAAAACTACCATTCCTATCATGGCGTGACCTTCAGATCTACTATAGGAAACTGGTACCGTGTTAGCCGGAAAAATCCATGTGGTGGTAAATATAATATGTGGTGGTAATGAATATTTTAGGAGTGATACCTTTATTGGCCACCAAAAATTGCTAGAATCATACGCCTTCGGGAATATCTGAGGAAGGGATCTTTGAATCCCGAAAACTCACGATTTTAACAATTTTTGTGTTGGCCAATAAAGGTATTACTCCTCAAATACTTTCATCCAAAGTATTTACCGCAAAAGGCCTACTATAGGAAGACGGGTGTCCTTCATGGGAGCCTACACATTTAACATCACATGGATTTTGTACAAGCAGATTCCTCGGATAAAAATTTTCCAATCACGTAGCACAAAGCAAAATAAAATTATCGCTTGATTGCAAATGTGAGAGAACCCTGAAACAAAGTACGGCACTCCACATTTACATATGTACTCAAACCAGTCAATTTCCACTCACTGTAAAGATGCAGGAGAGGGGGCTTATCTTCTGGCAGTGCTTATTATCCAGTGCATTAGTAGGATGTTGCATATTTAGAGGTTGGTTCATTAATAAGAGAGGTGGGGGTAGGCCGTGATTGACACAAGAGCCGTGTTAATGGACTTTATATTAACATTGTCAGGAACAAAGGAAATCCTGGTAAATAGCAAAATAAAAAAAATCTTTAATTTTATATAAAAATGTTATTTCAGGCTTTCACATTATGTATGTAGGTATATTGGTAAAGCATGGCGTCATTCAGTGAAGAAAGCCATAAAGAGTGATATAATAAGAGCAGATAAGCGACAGCCCATGGAAAATAAATATTGTGTGCTAGGTATCAAGGGATAATGAGAAGGTGCGATTGCTTGGTTGTTTTTTGGAATAAACATAGAGCTGCAGGAGAGAGTAACACATGGGTAGCAACTAGAGATGATCCAACCTCGAACCATAGGCCATAGGCTGTATCCATGTTTTCCAGGACTTCCCAAGGCTGCAGGCAACTTCTTCATCCACTGGTAATCCAATGCTGAGAGATCGGGTTCGGACGAACCTGAATGTGCTCGAGGTTTGCTAATCTCTAGTAGCCACCTCTATCTATTCTCTACCATAATGGGGCCATCCACTCCCCTAAAGGCCTCAGCTCCCACATCAGAAATTTACATCAAACCCAATGAAGTTTATAAAATTCTGTAACTTTATAAACTCATTGTTTTACTTAGGGTCCTATTAGAGAAAAATGATTTTTAACGATAACCGATTAACGATAAACCATCGCAAACAAGATCGCTTATTGGTAACCTGAAATCGTTACTATGACCGTTTCCTCCATCTGATCCCAGCAACACTGAGCGATTAGTGAACGAATGCGGAATTACAATTGATTACGATGATTTTAGGGTCAGATCTAAAGCAACGATCAACGACACACAGAAGATTTTTTGATCGTTGCCTGCAATTACACAGGACGATTATTGTTTAAATTCAAACGATATAAAGATTTTCTGCACGATAATCATCTCGTGTAATAGGGCCCTTATTTACAGACTGTATTATAGCCAAGAGCTGCATTCACAATTCTGCATGTTTTAAAGGGGTTATCCAGCGCTACAAAAACATGGCCACTTTTCCCCCTACTCTTGTCTCCAGTTCAGGTGCGGTTTGCAATTAAGCTCCATTTACTTTAATGGAACTGAGTTTCAAAACCTGCACCCAGACTGGAGACAAGAGTGGGGCAAAAGTGGCCATGTTTTTGTAGCACTGGATAACCCCTTTAAGAACTGCAATCTCCCAGCATTCCTTGATGGCTGAAGGTCATATCTGGCTTTCCTCAGGTGATTTGCATTGTCAGAAATGTCACCAATATTATCTATTGTTGGGAAGCACAACTCCTCCATTGTATTACCAGCCCAGCTAAGCTGTGAAAGGATGTATGAGCAATCTTGTGATTGTTTCGTCTGACAAATAGCAGAACTGTGAATGCAGATATGATCGGTAATGGGAACTGTATTTCAGAATAAATGCCAGACAAATAATGGCATACCTTTACAAAGTGAACCAATTTTTTTTTTTATATAGCTTGCTTCTATGTATAAGCTGATAAAAGGGAGCTTATAGTACCCTAAACAGAATAGGGGAAAACGTCGATTGGTGGGGGTCCGACCACTGGGACCTCCAACAATCATGACATAGAAGGAAAATTATCCCTCCTAACAAACTGCACTGCACATGTGTGACCAGCCCTGTCTATTCTCTATAGGGATTCTGAACATTGCTGAACGGTACCCATCTATATTAAAGGGGTTATCCAGGGCTACAAAAACATGGCCACTTTTCCCCCTCTCTTGTCTCCAGTTCAGGTGTGGTTTGCAATTAAGCTCCATTTACTTCAATGGAACTGAGTTCCAAACCCCGCCCAATCTGGAGACGAGAGAGGGGAAGAAGTGGCCATGTTTTTGTAGCGCTGGAGAACCCCTTTAATGTGTTGTTTTCTATAGATGCAGTCATACTGGGCAACAGTGCAGCACTTGCAATCCTTCAAGCGAACAACCTCAAAAACAAGTTACACATCTTACTTTCTGACCTTAGTCCCCAGTCTTTGTTTACAATTGCCTAAAATGTGACCGCTGCAGCCAACCGGTGGCCTCTGGTTATATGCCGTACTACTAGCAGCGGGAGCCATGATGCTATAAGTATGGTACATGACCACTACGGAGAGATTCTGTGCTGGATCGGGAGAGGATTGTAACCCCAGAGAGCCCCTTTGAGCAATCGGTGAAAATAAAGCTTGACAACGTTCAACTTCACTAGATCAGTTAGGATTTAATTGTTCATAGTATGAGCCAGATAAAGTGAGTGCTCCATGCAACAGGAACGGCGGCAGCAGACCACCGCTCTCTTCAATAGGCCACCTAGACAATCTAAAGATTGTCCAGAAGGCCCCTCCCACGTCCCCGCCCCCCTCCTATCACTCCTATGTGTAATAGCACAGAGAGCGAGCGGGGAACAAGGAGGAAGCAAGAGCAGACATGACAGGGCGCCGCTTGCTTCCTCCTTTAGATCATGCCTTGTAATACTGCCCTAAGTGCGCCCTCTTCTAATATACTGTACGTCTATAGGGCCATCTAAATCCCTCAGACAAAGCAGGGAGAGAAGCGCTTAGCCATGCTCTTTTCTCCTTACTCCTTCTAGCAATCATTCAGGCTCTGAACATTCATACCCTGACCAATCACAGCTTTCACATGTCTCTACGTCTACAGCATAAGAAAAATAACAACAACAATAATAATAATAATAATAATAATAATATTAAAAATAATAATAATAATAATAATAATAATAATAATAATAATAATCCTTTTATTTGTATAGCGCACACAGATTCCACAGCACTTTACCAATTATAGCTTACTGTCCCCAATAAGGCTCACAATCTAAATTCACCTAACTGTATGTTTTAGGTGTGGGAGGACACCCACACAAACACGGAGAGAACATACAAGCTCTTTGCAGATGTTGCCCTTGAACCCAGGACCCCAGTGCTGAGCCACTGTGCTGCCCCAGTTTCCATAATGTCCTAACACTTCTAAAATGATTGGCCTTTATAATCTGGCTGCCCCAGTATTATAAGCCTAAAACTCTTTGCCTGCAGTTGACATGGCGTGCTAGTATGTGTAGTTTTGTTTAAGGCTGGAGACCACTGTTCTAGACTATATCTGACATTAGGATCCTATACTGTAGG
The DNA here is from genome assembly GCF_027789765.1 of Dendropsophus ebraccatus. Classification (NCBI taxonomy): domain Eukaryota; kingdom Metazoa; phylum Chordata; class Amphibia; order Anura; family Hylidae; genus Dendropsophus; species Dendropsophus ebraccatus. The sequence goes on from NC_091455.1 coordinate 187,685,185, forward strand.
CAATGATACACCTCAAGAATTCTCCTGTAAATGACAGAACAAACCAATAAGCAGCCCCAATGATGATATAGCTGTATGAAAGAGTGATAGAATATGAATATCTATTATATCAGACAATCCTCTATAAATACATTGCATGAGCACATTTGGTGTTATCCGCAGTAAACCTTCCAGCAGACACCCACTACATCAGTTGTGCATCCTCTCTGTGATAGACTGGTAGGATACAGACCATCTGTGCTACTTTCCAAGTGGAATTCTGACCATCACAAGATCTCATTTTCTACATATCCTTTGTTTATTTTGGGCACTTTGCCTCTCCTTGTCAGGCCAATCTGTAGGTCAGCAGACACATAAAACCAAATTATTTTATTCTACAACATGATGGACGATTACGGTTTATGGTCTTTGATCGCCCTTTCTTTTGTATCTCTTTTTCAGAAAGCAATAAGTAATATGAGATCATGTCACTATTATAATGTAAAAGTTGTCTGTTAGTGTTGCTAAATATAAAAAGTAACATAATCCCGGCACTCACTTAGTTGCAATAAAGAAAGTGTGTTTATTTAAACAAATAAGTGGTTCGCTGCACGCATTCCAACCATAAGGTCTTTCTCCTGTTGAGAAAGATCTTATGATCGGAACGCGGACAGCGAACCACTTATTTGTGTGAATAAACACACTTTCTTTATTGCAACTAAGTGAGTGCCGGGATTTTGTTACTTTTTGTGGATACAGTGTTCCCTTGGCACCACGATTCCTGCTGGAGTGCCGATTGTTGGTGTACAGTGTTGCTAAATATTTCACTCCCAAGCAGTAGGCTCCTTCTATTTCTTCCATTAGGGTCCATAACCATTCCTGTATGGCTCTGTATTGTACAGATTCTTAAAGGGAACCTGTCATCAGTTTTATGTTGCTCAAAGCAAGGGAAGCATAAAATACTGACAGGTTCCCTCTGTACAATGACATAAAGATCCTAGTCATCTGAGCAGTTCCTGGCTGCTGCTCCTGGCTGCTGCTCCTGGCTGTTGCCCTGATCTCAGCCTCTGCACACAGTTAGTGCATACTATCAATCAAAAACACATTCAAACATATCACTTGACATTTCCATATACTTTCACTGGTAAAATACAATGTAAGGCTTTGTTCACACAATGTATGAGACCGGCCATTCCGTGACCCCGGCCGGGTCACGGAACGTCCGGATCATCTCGGCCGGTGCGTGCGCCCGCATCAGAGCTTACCATAGTCCACAGTGAGCCGCTTGCTTCACTGTGTAAACTGACAGGTCTTTCTGCAGCTGGAATTCACTGAATTCCGGACGCAGAAAACTGACATATCAGTTTTTTCCGCCAGCGTATGGGATCCCGGCCGGAGCGTTACGGTGTGTGTACGCTCCGGCCGGGATCCCATTGCAAGTAAGGCATTGTTCCACACCACAAAACTACGGCCGTAGTTCTGCGGCAAAAACTACGGCCGTAGTTTTACGTTGTGTGAACATAGCCTAAAAATGTATACTTTTGACAACATTTTCCTTTATTACATCTGTACACCTTTTTTTCTGGGATGGAATACTAAAGCCTACCACACTTTTATGCTCTTCCTAAAAACATATACCATATATGAAATGTTATTTAGAGTTAGATGGGAAACTAAGAGAGATTATCCAAGATAAAAAGAAGTCCCCTATGAAAGGATAGCATAATATTTGCTTATCACTGGGAGTGCGACCACTGCGACCCCCATGATTACAAGAAATGAGCTCAATAAAACAGTAGTGTGCATGCCTGTATGCCACTTGATCCTTTGTCCACCAGACTTCCAAAAACTGCTGAACGTGCAACTTGTCTATACTTGGAGGTTCAATAGACAGGCAATGGAGTAGTGGCCAGGCATGGGCACCACAGCTCTATTCACTAAAGGCCCCCATTCTATAAAGGCCGTTCTGAACCACCACCAACAGATTATGTTGATGGTGATAGGCGTCAGTCATGTTGGAAAATCACGGCCAAAATCTTTGTTCTGAAAGAGATAAGCCACAGCGAGAGCACTCTTGCTACAGATTATCCCTCGCCATTACCAACACAGGAGTGTGTGACCGCATAGAGCACTCCTGCATATGGGATGGGTGGTTATTAAAGGTATATGGCCACCTTTACGGAACAACTGCTCTACATTCTCATGATTAGTAGCAGTCATACTGCCCCCCCGACCACCACCACAAATCAGCTATGTTAATCTTGGAATAACCCTTCCAAATATTTAACCCATCTATTTCTTACTTTCAGGTACGTACAGTACCAATATTTGAATTGAAATTTACCACTTTCTTTCCATCTTCATAAAGTCTATCAATGTCTTACGGGATCGTTTAAAATCACGATTTCAACACCGCCAAACAGATCTACATACTCTATGAAAAGAAAACTTTAAAAATAGTGCAGATACGTTGTAGACTCTACAGTAACTTCCCTCTTTAACCTTCCTATAGAAGTTGCAGTGACCCAACAGAGTAGAGGTTACTGCAGCGTAAAGTTATTATTACGGCTCTCTGTGATTGTTTTGTCTGGAATGACTTCATTTGAAACCACTGTGTATTTCAGCCCTTTAAAAGACAAAGCGTGCAATATTGATATTAATTAAAATAAATTGTTGCCTGGAGGCCTCAGTGACGCCAATTATACACATCAAACATTAGCCGGCTTCTTACTCCTCTAGAAAAAAAAAAAAAGAATCACATCATTTCTTACAAGACGTAGCGCAATGGTGCACTGGTGAGTCATTTTCAATGCAGTGTAATATTCGCAAGTACTGATAAGTGACAGCATGCATGCAGCCTGAAAGCTGAGGGTCACGCTGGTAAAAAGACAAGTGGTCAGGGTGTATCAGGGCGTTCAGATGTGATGGGATTCTTCTGTAAAAATCTAGTGATCACACAATTCTGTACCAAATCTGAATGCACCTCAATAGCGAATTACAATGACAACATTTCCACTAATACATCATAAGGCCATAAGAACACAACTTTTTTTTTTTTTTTACTAAACGGCCTTTATTTCACGCCCAAATTACGGCAGTTATTTCAAATAGTTTTGAAATAAAGGAAGTTCCGGGTCACGGAACGGCCGGTCTCTGAAAAGATCATCTAGGCCGAAACTGCAGTACCGGCCGGATGATCTTTCCGGCCGCAGTGTTCTGACGCGGGCCCATCAGCGTGCGCCCGCAACAGAACTCCTCACAGCACACTATGAAGCTTGCGGCCGGAGCCGCTCGCTTCATTGTGTGAACTGACAGGTCTTTCTGCGGCCGCAGAAAACTGACATGTCAGTTGTTTGCGGCGCCGCATGGGATCCCAGACAGAACGTATACAAATCTCTTTCTTCTAGGAACAGCACCATTCTGGTCCTCAATTTGGGGGTGGTTTTATAATTTAGTTCCATGGTGGTGAATTGAGCTGAACTGAAATACCACACACAATCTGAGGGCAGGGGTAGTGCTGTTTTTACAAGAAAGTAGCTGTGTTTTTCAAATCCTGGCTAACCCCTTTAATATTAGTGTACAAAATATTAGGGGTTTCCTGTGCATGAACAGTATATGGCCATTCAGTCATCAAGAGTTCTTCACTATATACTGAGCCACTGCACAGACTGCATATACGGTATGCCCCATCTACAAAATACAAAGGAGAATTGTCTTAGTTGCCCCTAGCAACCAATCAGATTCAACCTCTCATTCCTCACAGATTCTTTGAAAAATGAAAGGTGGAATCTGGTTGCTAGGGGCAACTAAGACAATTCTAATTTATACCAGTTTGATAAATCTCCCCCATAGAGAATATTCGCTGTCATGACAAATTTAGTCCAAAATGAACAATTAACAGGAACTACCACTTTACCATATGTCCTCTATAACTCCTTTACATTAAAGAAGAAGCAAGAGGTTCCATGGAATACCAGTAAGCATTTCTGTATTGTCATTAGCATATTATGTGCCTTTATTTTTGTACACCATATAAGCAGGGTCTAGGGGTAACTGATTTGACTCCCTGCGATATTGAGAACAGGGCCCAAAGTCTCTCATCAGAATGGAGCAGCAGGCCATTCATGTATATAGGAGTTGTCAGAAATAGGGGTGAGTCCATCATAAGGGTGCTTCTGCAGCTCCCATACAGAGTCAATGGAGCGGCAATGCCCATGTGCGACCCTCTTCTGCATTGTAACGGGACACTCGAGGCTCCATTTTTGAGATCATGCTGTCAGACCTCCACAATCTGGTAGTAATCCCCTCTCCTGTGGACAGGGGATAACTTTGCAAGTTGGGGAATCCCCTTTAAAGGGGTTGTGTGGCAAAATATATTTATTTTTTTAAGGAGACGGGCTGTGTGAAAATACAGTTAATACAGTAAAGAGTCTGACAAAGCGGCGTCTTGCCACAAAACTTGGCCAAGCTGGTGGTGCCGTCTTTTATCTCTGTACTTGTACTGGTTAATACAGTAAATCTCGCCAATCCCCTGCCACCGCCATTTAAAGGGTCACCAGTTCTCTGCTGATCTCCACTTCATGGTCATTTCTCAACGCAGAAAATGCCAAATGGCAATTGAGCTTGGTCCCCACTGCAGCCCGTGATTGGCTAAGCCTATTTCTTATGTGTTAAGCTAGAAGACTCCTAGTGAGTCTTGCCCCTTTAAAAATAAATGTTTCCTAACATAAAATCCTTAGGTACCATTAGATTTCTAAGTTGTTTGAATAATTGTTAATGGAGGACTCCTAGGCATAAATGCACCATTTACCCATTCCATAATCCAGCGGAAATTTATTGCCGCTCATTGGGTTTTTTAGTTTCAGAATCCCAGTGATCAACCATGATCAGACGGGATCCTCAGTTGTCTAGTGGGACAACCCCTTTAATAGAGAATTGAACAGATGAACCCATTTTAAGAGATCTTGCCCTTTTGATGGATCCTTTTAAAGTCTATTACACTAAGTAATAGAAGAAAATGAGAAGATTTCTTCATCGGCCTTCAGGCATATCATATATTTTGATGGTGGCTTAGTTTTGCTTGAAAACCACATTAAGCAATCCCAGAAAAGTAATAGAATTTGGCTGGACTGTAATCTATTCTCTGATGTTATTTGCCAGAATTTTGCATTCTTTTAAATATCCTTGTCCGGAAAGGTCCTGAAATAATTTCATTTTTTGTAGGAAATTAAGTTTAGTGCAGACACTTTCTTTACCTTTGTTCCTCTATAGTTCTAAATTAATGTTATTGCTAGGAATCTATATTCCATTATAAATAAAGAATTCATTAGGCATTGTTCCAGGTCTAACATCATGGTCACTCATGGCAGACGTCAAAGGAAAACTAAGACGAAGGTCATTCCAGGTACAATTATTCCATTTGCTCTATTGCTCTAATGGCTTCATTATATTAGAAGAAAAGAAGTGATGTCAATGGATGGAAAAGTCATTCAGTACATGGCGACCAAGATACAGAGATAGGGATGGAAAGCTAGGGTGAATAGATAATTTACAAAAAAATTGGACACATATGTAAAAATTAAAAAAAATATCAAGCAGACGATCTTCTTTCTCAGTTGACCTATGTGAATCTCCTTACATAGATGAGTTGTCCCTTGTTTTTTCTATAATAATCTAATCACTATAAATTTCATACAAGATCCCTATAAATGCTCTACTGATCAATAAGCTGTAATACTGAGAGTAAGAATGTACTGTTAACCCAAATTACCCAGCTCCAAAGACATAGCTATAGGTGCAAAAGTAAAAGCTGGGATGGGAAACCTTTGGCCATCAAGGCATGATGGGAATTGTAGTTTAGCAACAGCTGGAGGGCCGCAGATTCCCCATCCCTGCACTAGACCGTGGTGCTTGAGTGGGCCAAAAAGACATATTGGCACATGAGAAAACACCAGTATTATAAGGTAAGTTATAGATTTTGTATTATGTGTACACTATTTAAAGGGCTTGTCCCTCCATTAAGACTAAGTATATGATCATAGTGGTCTAACTGCTGGGACCCCTGCGATCTTAAAGGGGTAGTCCACCCAAAAAAATTTTCTTTCAAATCAACTGCTGCCATTAAGTGCCAGAGATTTGTAATTTACTTCTATTAAAAAATCTCAAGCCTTCCAGTACTTATCAGCTGCTGTATGCCCAACAGGAAGTTGTATTATTTCCAGTCTGGAGAGCAGGAGAGGTTTTCTATGGGGATTTGCTCCTGCTTTGGACAGTACCTGACATGGACAGAGGAGGCAACAGAGAGCACTGGGTCAGACAGGAAAGAAAACACCACTTCCTGCTGAAAACACAGCAGCTGATAAGTACTGGAAGACTTAAGATTTTTTAATAGAAGAGAATTACAAATCTCTGGCACTTTATCGCACCAGTTGATTTGAAAGAAAACATTTTTTGGTGGACTACCCCTTTAAGAACAGTTGAGTATAGGGAATAGCTACCTCCAGCAGCTCCTGTAGACAGTGAACTGAGCAATAGTGTTGATGTGTGACCTGCCAATCGATTCCAATGGGAGACTCGGAACCCCCTTCCCGAGATTTAAGAGGAGGGGGGGGGGGGCATATTGGTCAGCCCCCATAATCATATGCTTAGTATTTATCCTACAAATAGGAGATACGTCTCCATGGTGGAACAACCACTTTAATAAACTGTTTAAGAAAGTACACAACCCATGCAAAGGCTTATTCAGGGCAGTAACTATAGGAGGGGCATAGGAAGTGGTTACACCCTAAAAGGTCCCTCTGCCCCATATAAAGAGACGAGAAGTTCCCTTGCGCGCTCCCGTTCACATCTCCGCCCGTGCCATAGACTCCACTTTATGGTCAGGCGAATTCCACCTACTGCCCAAACAATTGACACGTCAATTCCTCGGGTGAACGGCAGAATCCGCCTGACCATAAAATGGAGTCTATGGCACAAACGGAGATGCAAAGGGGAGCATGCGGGGGTAAGCGGCGGAATCCACAGGAACTTCTCCGCACGGATTCCTCAATGTGACCACACCCTCATAGAGGAAGCCTTATTGAAGCAAAGTGGTTCCAGAACATTCACATTTTATAATATAAATCAGCTCTTTCAGCACTCCACAGCTTCTACCTCACAGATCAACTGGATTTGCACTCATGTGAATACATGTCAGTCCATATTTTTTTAAGCTTATTTTGTTTTTTTTTGTTTTTTTTATTTTTTGTGCCGCTGAATAAAGATGTATGAATTTTAAGAACCTGTGAAGATATACTTTTTTGGATGCCTCTCGGGTTTCGGCCTGCAATACTTCTCATGTGCTTCTGGACGCCACCAGCATATGTCTATTGCCACACAGTGGACGGACAATTTTGTTTTGCATGTGCTCCCCAACACCTGACTCTCCAACTATTGCAAAACTACAATCCCCATATGTCTTGACAAGGCATGATAGGAATTGTAGTCTTTCAACAGATAGAGTGGCGTACATTGTGGACCCAGGATACTATGTAAGTCTAAAGCAGTGGTTCTCAGAATCATAACTCAGAGGACTCTAGTAGGTCATTGAGGAATTCCATAAAAAAGCAGAGGTCATTTCATTGCATCAGTAACTTGTCTTTCTCTAAGGGAAATACTCATAATATAACTAGACTAGATTCGATCTAAAGAGTTAAAGATTTTGTAGTATGTATAAGAAAGATGAACTGCATAGGACCTCGAGTGGAGGGGGTAAGATACCCCATATAGCTCTAGCCTAGTTTGCATCCGTCAGCTGTGCTGTGGTATAAGCAGGATTGATCCCATCACATCTTAGCTCTGAAGCCTGTGGAGTGTCCCGGTGGACCGTCCTCGGCCCCTTACCAATCTCTCCTTTAATTAGCAATCCTCTCTCCAGTCTCTATAATCCTATTGTTTAAATGCTAAGCTGATTTCAGTGCGACTCTCACTTGTAATACACTGCTGAAAGGCGCTTCACCCAAGCGGGCAGATCTCCATCTACATTCACCGCTGCAGATTTATATAATATTTATGCTTCACTATTAGCGTACTACTTTAGGGGACGGAAGGCAGGTGCTTGTACACCTGTTCATAAAGGGGCTAAAGCCATCTGTTGCTTTCCTAACATTAAATATTCCGAAAAAAGTCAGGAAGGTGTCCCCTATTGCTATGACAAAGAAAGCTGGGTGATATTATACCCGCTAGGCATGCCCTTTCTGGGAACCGGACAGGGATCTACACTTACGAGAATGGTCTCTTATACTTGAGATACAGCTACAGTAATGGCAGAGCCTTTACATGGTCCAAATAATCGAGCAGGCGGGAATGACAGACTCATCATTGTCACTTACACATCCATTGTTTGCATAGGGCAATGTGTGGCCGTTAATGATGATTTTATTGGCCGCACAAAATAGATAGCTATACTGGTAAAAAAACGAAAATTTGTTAAAAAATTTCCTCTCCTGGGATGGATTCAAATCAATAATTTTCCCAAAAACATTCACAACTATGCGTTTAGATACATACATAAAAAAAAATATTTTTACACAATTTTAAAATATTCTTATGGCTTATAGCAAGGTATTACCTTAAATCCAACACTGCATGCCTGTTCTCCTGGGGTTATGCTCAAATCACTCACCTCAAAAAAATCTCTACAATCCAACCCTATTGTGGAAACAGCCAATACTCATCCCGACTACTGTAAGAATTCATTCTCATCCCGACTACTGTAAGAATCCTTTTAAATGGGCAGATTATCGGTACTGAGCGTCCCGAGGAATGCTTATTAATCTGATACTTGGCCTGGGTAAAAGATCAGCAATCAGCTGATGGAAGCTCATTTATCGGTTGTTCGAATATTTTGTTTGGCCATATAATTTATCATTATCGGACACCAATCTCTCTGTCAACAACAATGCATTTAAATGGCTGCACAAACGATACAGCCTGCATGATTTATTAGGCCTTGTGGAAGGTCTGCAAACGAGTGCCAATCACGCTGATCACCACTTCTTTGCTGCCTCAAATTACACTGTGTAAACAGTTTACTAATCGGTCTTCCCCTCTAAAGTCTATCGTGATATGGCCACTAGGCTTATCCTCTTGTCCAGCCTCTACACTGATACTGATACTGCCCCTGTATGCCAGCACTACACTGGTTGATTATTCGCTGTACTATTTTAAAGGGGAACTCCAGGTAGAGGTAAAAAAATTTTGTGAATTATGCTGCAGTACTGCAATGAAACTCCAACATGTGTGAACATAGCTCTAATGTCACTGCAGATTTTTGCACAATCAATGAAGTTGCAGCAGCTGCTTCTGGCTGGTCAGAGATGGTGGATCACTCAGGGGATTGGGGGATCCAGCCAAGCCTCCTGTGATATCACGCCCTGCCCTCTGTCTGCATCATCAGCCTGCGCTCAAAAAACACACACAATGTGAGACAGAGGCATGAAATCTTTGTCTCCTAAGGTGGGAGAGCAGTGTGAGCAGGAGACAATGTGAATTGGCACAGGGGCCATTTTCCTTCACTTCCTGGATGTCAATCAGCTACCAGTGTGGCAGAACCCCACAGATATGGTAATACATTATATAGACACATCTATATAACTTTTAATGTACTTTTAATAGAAAACAAGTTTTCCTTATCTGGAGTTCCCCTTTAACTGATGACTTCTACCCACAAAACACTCCGCAGCTCTCCACCTCCCTAGATGCAGAGCTCTCTACCTCCCTATAGCAGGTGCAGAGGTTGAATTTGCACCTGGCCCATAAAGTCTTTCTTCCTCATGAGGAGGCCAGTACTATAAATGAAGCATCACAGTTGAGGGTTCCTGTGACAGATTTTCTACAGGAGTCCACCGGTTTCAAGTTACACCTTTGGCCTCCATCATTCTTACTATCCGAGGCTTCTACTCTTGTCTTATATCTCGTTTTCTGCCAGTTGTTTGAAACGTCATATTCAATATAATCTTCCAATATCCAAGTATGCCCTAAAAACACATTTTTATACAGGGGGCTACATCATACTCTGACTTCTTTCCCTTTTCTACATTACTCTTTAGAACCTGATCCCCTAATTCACCACTCCATCCCCTCCATCTCACAGCCTAATGCACTTCAGATCTGTATATACCCAGACACTGGCTCATGTTATAGACGTGCACCTCCTTTTGGTTAAATTGATGGTTGTTACTATGTATTTCTGATTTGTATGCATATGTCCCCCTTTAAAGTACTATGGAATATGCTGGCACTATATAACCATTACCAATATTATGATGTACAGTATGAAAACAGATACTAAAAAAGGATATTTGATGTAGATCATATCTGTCTACCATTAATAAGCTGTAATCTCAACATATTTGAAGCCAAATCAAATATTAATGTAAATGCAGTTGCCTAATGTATAAAATGCGGGATCACATGACTTCTACAAGGTTTGGCTGCCATTAGGGCTGCCCAGGAGGTCAAATAGGTGACAGCCAGCTCACAGGTAAAGCAGCCATATAGATATAATAAAAGGGTATGTTCACATCACATTCAAACTTAATGTGTACTGAACAGAGAGCTTCTGCTGTATACAATATATATATATATATATATATATATATATATATATATGTCATGTAAAAAAGCATAGGTTTAACGTATATATTTGTATTGTGCTCCAACGGATACGCTATCATAGTCTTGTAGTATACTGATGTTTACCATTCAGATGGATGCCAGAAAAAAAAAAAAGGAAGGCTATGGAGACGTTTAGCATGTGCATTGGTAACAAAAACACAGTGGGGGAGATTTATCAAACATGGTGTAGAGTGAAACTGGCTCAGTTGCCCCTAGCAACCAATCAGATTCCACCTTTCATTCCTCACAGACTCTTTAAAAAATGAAAGGTGAAATCTGATTGGTTGCTAGGGGCAACTAAGACAATTCTACTTTACACCAGTTTGATAAATCTCCACCTATATGAATAGGAAATAAGGGCCTAAAATTAGCAATGTCTTTCTACCTGTAGCTTTGTGGTCCATCAAGGAAAGAGTTCTGGACAGTGAATACTCATGGTCATCTACACTTACTGAGTAGTGTATATCAGGTGGCAGGACTCACTACATAGCCGTGGATACATGGCTAAGAGAACCTCTGATAGATTACAAGTGAAGAATACCATGTACTTGCTTCGTCTGCTACATCCATTAAAATGTATCAATCAATAAAACTATTTAATCATTATAACAGCTAAGATAGCAGCACGAACGACAAGTCTATCTTAAGAGGGAATCTGACCGGGCCACGTTATCGGGAGTCTCCTATGAGGAATATATACAAGGATTAACAAAAAGAAACAGAAACCTTACAATATCACTAAACCTTTAAAGGGAGCCTGGCACTGTGATATCCGAGCTACCTACATTCAGTTATAGAGGAGGTGGAGCTGAGCAGATTAATAAATAACAACTTGAAAATTAATAAATAACAACTTGAAAATTAATAAATAACAACAGATTGAAATCTCTGCTCACCCAGGGTTTAGGAGCCAAGTGGGCGGCCCTGTGATTGGCAGCCTTTTATGTAACAGTATGCATGGAGACATAGCTGTCAATCACTGATTAGGACCACCCACTGGACTCCAGCATAAACAAAGATTTCAATGAGCAAAAATACTAGATATGAAACATGATGCTAGGAGACCAGACTTTTTTCTAAAGGTCATGGGACCCCTTTAAGGCCTATCCTACTAAAAAAAATAAATAGGCTATGTTCACACACAATCGAAATAACATCTGTTTTGGACGGCCATCATTTAACAACAAATAACGACTGTTATGTTAAAACAATGGCCGTTATTGTATGGATAAAAACCGTTAAATGACAACCATCTAATAAAAACGGGAGTCATTTCGATGATGTGTGAACATAGCCATAGCCGGAATATAAAATAAATGTCTGGTTTCCCCCACTGATAAGAAAGAAAGAAAGAAAGATTAAAATTAAGGCTTAAAATACATTGTTTATTCACCTGTTCTATATAGGTCATTTCCTGATGTCTAAGGACATGCACCTTCACAGGAAATAATGGCTGAGTCTGGTATTGCACCTCCCAAAAACTCAAGACTCTCTATTCAACTGATCAGTGAAAGTGCTGGGAGTCCGACCCACCAATGAAATATTCAAGTACTCTCCTATGGTAAGCCTACCAATATTATGACCCTTTCATAGAACTCACTTCAAATGTTATTTGTATCATTTCTTTCTCTTCTCAAATAGAGCGATAGGAATGGTCCACAATGGGAGTCCTCCTGACTCCAACAAGGGCCCAGCAGAAACTTTGGGTTTCTTAGAAAAAAAAAAAGTAGCAAGGGTTGTCACTGAGTGTAGAGAAGCGGAGACTTGCAGATTAATCAACATATCTAGACCAGAACTTGGTTCTAAAGCCCCTCATGTACATTAGTGAAAAATTGGCCGAACCTACTATTTTTGGTGAGACCATCTAATGTATCGTGGGCTCCCAATGATATCAGAGAAGGATGGGGCACATTGGATATCAATTCCTTGACTCTTTTTGATTTTAAGTAGATAAGGCGCAGCCAAAGCTTTCTGGCGGCGACTTCAGAACACATGAATTCATGTGAATCGAATCTGTCAACCAACACCAGTGAGGGTGTATGAGCACCTTAAAAGAAATACCCTCCACAACCACTACACCTCTTCTGCATGGACTTGAGTCTAATCAAACTATAGCACATCCAATAATCTAGTTTACAAGTGGAAAACAATGTTGAAGCCTTTTTTGTAAATTCATAAAACAAACACCACAAAGGCAATAAAGCAAGTAAAACACACCCCTGTCCAACCAACAGGCACCTTATCAATAATACCACAAATCTTAGCTAAAGGCCCTATTTAGGGATGGTCCGAACCTGCCAAGGTTCGTACGAACCTGAACTCGCGGCAATGATTCCCGCTGTCTTCCACCTCCGTGGAGAGGGTGGATACAGCCGGAGAACCACCTGGAAAACTGGGATACAGCCTATGGCTATGGCTGTATCCCAGTTTTCCAGGCGGTCCTCCGGCTTTATCCACCCTCTCCACGGAGTGGGCAGACAGCGGGAATCATTGCCGAGAGTTCAGGTTCGTACGAACCTGAACCTTGGCAGGTTCGGACCATCCCTAGCCGTATTACACGGAATGATTATCGAACGTATTCGGTCGATATGGGCCATTACGGGCGATAATCGTCCTGTGTAATAGAAGGCAACGATCAGCCGTCAGGAACAATGTCAGCTGATCGTTGCTGTCATTTGTCTTTCAACATTTTGAAAGACAAACGACAATAATAGCAGCGATCTGCTGCCGTCGCTCTGCGGAATAGCGGCGGCAGCGAGCGGGGAACGTTGACAGAGCTCGTTTGCTCCTCTCAGTGGAATAGGGGCTTAACCCTAGACTTAGTTGAGATAAAACATTGACAACCACTGCCTATTTGGCATAAAGACAAAAATAAAGGAAAACAAAAGTATAGAATTTTTTTTTAATTATGATAGATAGATAGATAGATAGATATGTCTGACATGCCCATTTTACATAATGCGGAAAATCCTACCGTATATAAGGTTCCTGGATTGTATGAACTGAACTAAGGCTTCTTAACCCTGCCCTGTGTCACCTCCAGTGGAGAACATTCTCCCGACATCCTACCAGGAGCATTAATTACTGATTAGTTCACTACATCTGCTACTTATTATTCCACCTGTGAATAGAAAGAATCTGGAAAACATGCCCTGCTGGGGTACATTACAACTGGATTAAGAAGCACTTCTCCTGCATACCACCTAGGAGGACCATGTGGAATTCCTAATTAAGATATATGTGTAACAACCTCCCAGCTTTCCTCTGGTAATTACCAGATGTGGTCGATGAATGGCTTTTATATAGCAATATAATAATAACAATGTATTATTCTTATATATTACAGAATTGTTCTCCAGTACACTACAGGCTTAGGTCACAGAAATAGAAAGGTGGATGCCCAGAGATCAATGGATAGATATTAATAACTCTACTGGCCATTGTGCACTTATTCAGCCCATCACTTTTAATGATGGAAACAAATATAAGATGGTCCTACCCAACATTTCTTACTCTGTATAGAATCAACCAGAAAAAAGATAATCACCACTCCAATAGATAATCAATAATTTCTTTATCAAACTTGCGATTAAAGTTATGGTTGGCTTGAAATGCATAAGTCATTAGTTCTTCAGTTATATGCTTTAGTTCTCCTCATTTATGGGTTGATGAGTGGTAGGAGGACCAACAGTTCATAACATATCCGTAATTTGATCATATGATTGGGGATGGTCGTGTTTGATTTTTGTCAAATGCATATGATGAATTGACCAAGGACAGGCTTAGGGGTGCACAAATTTTGTAGTAGCACCATTGATGGTGGGGCATTAGAAGCTTCAAACCTAATCTGAACTGTATAGCTGTATTATTTAGACATTGTATGGGGTATTCGGATCTCAGCTTGTTATCCCCTAACTATAGAATAGGTGATAATAAGCTGATCAGTGGGGTTCCAACTGCTGGGATCCCAAGTCTCTTTATTACAATGGAGTCCTGGGAAGCACATGCACATTGCTGCTACATACGTTCTCAATGGAAGCCACAAAGATAGCTCTCAGCTATCTCCAACAGCTCCCATAGAGAATTGAACATTGATACACGTGGGGACTCGGGCCGCCATTCTCAGGATCCCAACAGTCGGACTCCCCTGCCTCCAATCTGTGTGTTATCCCCATCCTATGGATGAGATATAACAAGCTGGATGGAGTTTTTAATTGGACACTGTACCTTGGTATGGGTTGACCACAGTATGGTAGTAGCTACAGTGCACACTGCCATAGGCACTGCCTTGTATATTATTATTGCATTGTATAGTGGGAGTAGAGTTGTTTACAGTGTTGGACTGGGGTATCACCAGAGGAAATGATCCTGGGGATCCACCAATAAAGAACCAGTGAAAAACAACATGTCAGTCAGTGTTTGTGCAGGTTCTAAAGCTGGGGGCCCACCGAAAGATTCTCTGGTCCTATGGTGGGCCAGTCCGGCTGTATAGCATATATCAACTAAATGTAAGTGTTATTTGGCAAACATATAGCACTGTTATTTCAGCAACATAATGCATGGTGTACACATTATAGGGCACTGAATTGTTTGCTTATTTGTACACTGTATGACAATGTGACTAATCCTTGCGTTCCCTCTCACAATGACAGCTAGAATATACAGTAACTTGTTATCAAGAACATTACCATTGTTTTTATTTGCACTACCCAGTATAGATAGTGTTCCCCCACTATGCTGCTCTCCAGTGTGGCCTTTGGGTCTATAAAATGGGAAGCCACTTGGCCAATACTATACTATTACTACCGTGTTCATTTGAAAATAAGCCTTACCCTGAAATTAAGCCCTAGCTTAATTTTGCAGCTATTTTGGGGTAGGCTTGAAATATAGGTGGAGATTTATCAAACATGGTGTAAAGTAAAACTGTCTCAGTTGCCCCTAGAAACCAATCAGATTCCACCTCTCATTTTCCAAAGAGTCTGTGAGGAATGAAAAGTGGAATCTGATTGGTTGCCAGGGGCAACTGAGCCAGTTTCACTTTACACCATGTTTGATAAATCTACCCTATAAGCCCTACTCCAGAAATAAGCCCTAGTTACAGTCAGCTGACCAGATCCCTGACACTGGATGCTGAGCATTAGCCAATCAGTGCCAGACTTGTTATGCTCCGCCCCCACCTGCTCAGCACAAGCTGCAGGGGAGGCAGGACTGGTAAGGAGGAGCAAAGTAGTGGTCGTTGAATATGGGGGGGGATGGAGAATATGTGGGTCAACTACAGGGGGTATAAAGTATGAAGACCACCTGCAAAAGGGGAATGTTTACAGTACAGGTTACTACAGAGGTAGGGGGTGTGTGGATATAGTATAGGGAAACAACTACAAAGGGGGGAGGGAGGTATACAGGATGGATGAGCCTTACTGCAAAGAGGGGATGTATATAGTATAAGGACCTAACAACAGGGGAACTTACAGTATAGGAGCCTAACAACAGTGGGACATATAGTACAGTGGCTATCTACCATATAGATTGGTGCTACAGTGTAGGAGCATACTGTGTTTCTCCGAAAATAAGACCTACCCTCAAAATAAGCCCATTTTCAGAGAAAAAAAATATAACACTGCCTTATTTTCACGGTAGAAACATGGTAGTTACTAATGTATACACTGCATAGTAAATAGCAATCTAACCAACAAACATTCATTCAGATATAACCACCAGATATAAAACACAGGGTCCATAGGTCCATGTCTATAAAACATTGGATGGAGAGCCAGCTCGGACAGTAAGATTTAGGTGAACTTGTCTTCTCAGATGAAAGAAAAAAAACAGGTTTTTGAAGTCTGTACATAATGGAACAATTTGCTCAACTTCACTCCTCATGTTTTCCTATAATAACATCATAAATAATTGACACTAAATGGGCCTTTACATTGGTGTGTTACCACATGAGCGCCTCACTAGCTCTTAGGTGGTCCATATCTGGCCTAATACTGTAACACTCTATTATGGGACTTGCCTATCAAAGACTAAAGCTAGTTCAGCTGTGTAATACTATAACCAGGGTTCACCGTAGGTATATTATATCAGAGTCGAGGTTCACTAGCAACAAGTTTCTCGACTTCAGATCAGTCAATTGAACATAACAGAGACATGGCAGTGCTCCGGAATCTGTATTTACCATAATAAAGGTTTGCACTATTGTATGTACAGCGGCAGCTGTGGGAGAAAGCTTTTCTACTTCTGATAGAACATGTATGGAGGAATTCCAGGTCTCTGCAAGGTTTCCTTCGTTTACTCAAATTTACACCTACACTACTAAAGCATTATCGGCAACAAGAGGGACAGGGACTATGCCATGTAGAGCAGCAATATTCAATATATAGCCATTGAGTTTGCTGGTTGACTTTGTTTCAGCTCTTAAGGGTTAATATCTAATCGTCCTTTCCCCATCACCTACACTACGAGAAGCCTTCACTGGGTTGATGCCACTCTGCATTGAACGCATGACTTGTCTTTACATGGTACACCCTGGCAGGCTCCAGAAATGTGACGCCTCCAGTGACAGGGTATTCAAGCAAGTCAACCACGGTCAGGATGCTAATGAATGAATAGCAGACACGTTTGGTCACATGCAACATGCAGGCCGCTTACAAGCCCAGCATGATATTCATTGTTTTTCACAAGTGAAACATCAAAATGGAAGAGCTGCACCTTGGTTCCAGATTTGATGCTAACAGGACATAATGTCATATACCAGGCGCCCCATTCCCAATGATTTTATCCATTAGTTGCTAATTTTGACCCCCCCCCCCTCCCAACCTAAAGATTTCTCTTATATATTCAATTCTTACAATGGGTGGTGCCTCCCTATACACCTCAGTGATGACTATGTAATAACATGGTGCTCTGTGTATTACTTTATTATGTTGTCTGGTGTCTTATACAATGCTACCCCTGGTGCATTATTTTACTGGATCATGTAATGCATATTTAGTAATTATCATACATGGTGCTGGGTGGATTAAATAAATATGAGGTCGCATAGGGCATGATATGTGCATGTAATACAGTCACTTGGTAGATGGTGCAGAATGTATTGTTTATACATGTTGCATTTGATATGTCTATTCAGTGTCAGACTGGGGTACCTGGGGCCAGTGTCGGAGTGGCCCACCACAGAACCGGAGGATCCTCCGGTGGGCCCCCAGCTTTAGAACTTGCACTACCACTAGCTGACATGTTGTTTCTCACTTGTTCTTCATTGGTGGGCCCCCAGGATAATTTCCTCTGGTGGGCCCCTGATACCCCAGTCCACCACTGCTTGGGGTAATGATCCTGGGGCCCAGTAATAAAGAACCAGTGAGAAATGACATGTCAGTAAGTGTTACTGCAGGTTCTGAGCTCAGGGCCCACCGGAGGATTCTCTGGTTTTCCAGTGGGTCAGTCCGACACTGTGTCTATTATGAAGCACTACACCACATGGTAAATTATCTAATAGCATTATATATTAGTTGTCTATGTTGGTGCTAGGATTTTTAGACATAGGGCACTATTTAATATGATGCATTATGTTATACTCTAGTAGACGGCCCACGCTACGTAATATAATACCATGGTGCCTATTGATATCGTAATATATATATATATATATATATATATATATATATATATATATATATATATATATATATAATAATAATCTGGTGCTTTATTCCTAGCATAGCAAATGTTGCATGGTACATATATGAGATAATGTGCCAATGCATCCATTATTTATCTGCCACATGGTGCAAAATTAACTAATGGGACATGTATGTGATAATATATTGCACAGTAATGGTGGAATATTACACACCGTAGTACATGGGACATTATGTAATAATAAGGGTGGCATGGTGCATTGTGGTATAATGTAGTGGATGGTGCATTATGTAGTGATCTGGTACATGACATGATGGATTATATAATAAACACAGTAGGTGGTGCATATGATGTCATTGTGTTGTAGGTGGTGCGTGATGTAATGATGTGGTGTATTGTGCACTCATATCTCATATCTCATATTGTACAGTACTGTGGCACATGGCTTCTATAAAATAATGTAGTAGATGGTGCATAGTATATTATGTAATAGGGTACAGTACAGCATAGTTGGTGCATTATGTAGTAATATGGTACAGTACCATGTACATTATCAATATAGTAGATGGTGTATGGAGCGTTATGTAACGCTGTGGCACATGGCTAATATAAAACAATCTAATAGATGGGGCATTATGTTATAGATGGTGCATTATGTAATACTGCATTGTATGTCTATTATAAAACAACAGTAGATGGTGCATTATGTAATAATATGATTCATGGCTATTATAAAGTAACTCAGTGGGTGCATTATACAGTTATACTATATAGTGTATGGTAAATGTATTCAGAATACAGTAAATGGTGCATTATATAGTACATGATAAATTATTTAACATAGTAGATGGTGTATTTTGCAGGTATATAGTATATAGTAAATGAGTTCACAACACAGTAGGTGATACATGGTGCATTATGTAGTTATATAGCATATGGTAAACGTTTTAACATTATAGTAGACGATGCATGGTGCATTCTGCAGTAATGAATATTTATATGGTACACTAACAATACAATAGATGGTGCATTATGTAATAATATGGTGTAAGGCTATAAAGTAACTAAGGAGGTGATACATAAGGAACTGTGTAGTTATATAGTATATGGTAAATTAGCATGGTACCTGATGCTTATTATCTAACACAGTAGATGTTGCCCTATACAGTATGTAGTAGAAGGTGCAGAGAGTGTTATGTAAGAATATGGTGCATGGTTATTATGAACTCATATAGAAGATGGTGCATGGTGCTGTATGTGATAGATGGGCATTATGTAATAATATGGTGCATGGTTATTATTGATTCATATAGAAGATGGTGCATGGTGCTGTATGTGATAGATGGGCATTATGTAATAATATAGTATATGGTTATTATGAATTCATATAGAAGATGGTGCATGGTGCAGTATGTGTTAGATGGCCAATATGTTATAATATAGTACATGGTTATTATGAATATAGTAGGTCGTGCATGGTGCAGTATGTGATAGATGGTCATTATGTAATAATATGGTGCATGGATATTAGTGGATGGCCCATGGTGCAGTATGTGATAGATGGGCATTATGTAATAATATGGTGCATGGATATTAGTTGATGGTGCATGGTGCAGTGTGATAGATGGTCATTATGTAACATATGGTGCATGGATATTAGTGGATGGTCCATGGTGCTGTATGTGATAGACGGTCATTATGTAATAATATAGTACATAGTATTATGAATATAGTAGGTGGTGCATGGTGCTGTATGTGATAGATGGTCATTATGTAATAATATGGTGCATGGTTATTATAAACTAACCTAGTGGATGGAGCTTGGTGCTGTATGTGATAGATGGTCATTATGTAATAATATAGTACATGGTTATTATGAATATAGTGGGTGGTGCATTGTGCTGTATGTAATAGATGGTCATTATGTAATAATATGGTGCATGGTTATTATAAACTAACCTAGTGGATGGAGCTTGGTGCTGTATGTGATAGATGGTCATTATGTAATAATATAGTACATGGTTATTATGAATATAGTAGGTGGTGCATGGTGCAGTATGTGATAGATGGTCATTATGTAATAATATAGTACATGGTTATTATGAATATAGTGGGTGGTGCATTGTGCTGTATGTAATAGATGGTCATTATGTAATAATATAGTACATGGTTATTATGAATATAGTGGGTGGTGCATTGTGCTGTATGTAATAGATGGTCATTATGTAATAATATAGTTCATGGTTATTATAAATATAGTAGGTGGTGCATGGTGCTGTATGTGATAGATGGTCATTATGTAATAATATAGTACATGGTTATTATGAATATAGTGGGTGGTGCATTGTGCTGTATGTAATAGATGGTCATTATGTAATAATATAGTACATGGTTATTATGAATATAGTGGGTGGTGCATTGTGCTGTATGTAATAGATGGTCATTATGTAATATGGTGCATGGTTATTATAAACTAACCTAGTGGATGGAGCTTGGTGCATTCTGTAATAAAATGTTACCTGGTGCATTATTTACTATCACAGTAGATGTTGCCCTGTACACTATGTATGAGGGAGCATGGTGTATTATTTAATAATGAAGTTTATGACATATTAATAGTACAAGGCAAGACGGTATATTATTTAATAATGATGTACATGATGTATAATAAATCAATCAGGTATTTGGTACAGGGTGCTCAACTATACAGAAAACTATTCCCTAAAAACAGTAATCTATGATTCTGCTGGATTGGTTACTATGAGTTATATCCCCCCTTCTGCCCACTACTCCATATTAACTACAATCTATTAATAATTCATTCTAAGGGGATATTTAAAAGTTAATATGCTAATTCTGGTAGGAGCCATAGCAACAACTATAGCCATGAAAGAAATTCTAAATCCATTTCACATAAGGACCTATAGGGCTTTAATGGAGTATTTATGGTGACTACATCTCAGTCTTGGTCTTTCTAGTAAGCAAAAAAAAAAAAAAAAGTGACAACAATTTTCAGCAGAGATGTGAACATCAAAGACTTCCAACAAAGAGAGAGGGAGAAGGGAGAAAGAAGAAGATGGCTTCATACACATAAAAGAATTTTTTTTTTTTTGCACTGTTCCTCGTCTCCTGACATTTGTAGAATAATGAGGCAACTCTTTGGAGACCCAACTTTTCAATAAAAATATTTCATCTTTTTTTTCCCCTCTTTCCATTTCTACCCAGAATAAATATATTGGCATTCTAGGCATTTGGTAAATCTCTTCTCTCAACACATATATGAAATTGAAATGAAGCCCTCCGAGAGGAGAAACAATGAGGAGTGAATGGGAACGTAGATAGGACGGGTAGTCTTTTGTGTGACCATCACAAAGGGAGGACGGGGAGACGTTAGGGAAGGTTCACACCCATTTGACTTTAACGCTAAAAAACACACACACAATTCGGCTTGAATTCATAATCGTGGCTACTGTAAGGCTGGGGGAACCATTGACAGATGACAATACATTATGCAAAGCAACGATTCCCCACCCACTAGGTAAACAGCGTTGACTTTCAAAAAGACATAAAGACTGGCTGGAGGCATCTCTAACAACATAGTTGTAGCAGGAATAGCGGAGACCACTTCATTATTCTTATCTATGCAAGTGACGACAATGGAGAATATATAATTCAGGAAAATATAATACACATGAATACATTACAGGGCGTAACAAAAGAAAAGGCAGCATATGTTGAACAGACCAGTAGTCCGAGGGTTACTGACTGTTGGCCTTTCTCTTAACAAAGGCCACTACACCATATGCCGGCCAGCAGTGTATGGAGAGGGGACTTCTGGGTTTTTTATGTCCTCACAACACTGGGCATCATATAAGAGAGTCATAGAAATTTGAATAAATGAAAAATGTATAGAACAAGAGGTGATTTACATGTAGCACCTCCAAACTTTGGCAGCCTTACTCCATTCCTATATACTTAGATGAGGACAATATTAGCTTGGCCTTAAAAATTGCCTATCTTTAGAGCTGTGATGGTGTGTAACTTTCTTAAAAGGTGGAGAACACCTTTATATTAAAAAAAAAAAAAACTGTGCAAGTAATCCTATGAAGAATACAGAATCTTATAATTATTATTATTTCTTTTTAATTATTCAAAAAAATCAATAAAGCCAACAACCTCGTGATGATGCATCGATAAAGTGACAACTGCGGTAAATATTAATATAAGCCCATGACTATTAATAATATAGGTTCCAGCTACATTGGCAGTACATGTTATCTAATGCTGATTGTCACAGTGCATTGTGGGGATATGGCAGCAGAACAAAGGGTTTGGAGTAAGGACCTTGAAGCTTTTAAAAAAAAAAAAAATACAGTGGTAATAGGATTAATAGGTGAAGCTTTCCCTGGCATTCTGAGTAATAGAATTATTTTCGTTTTTTTTTATTTTAATTTTTTTTATACTATGCATCGAATACTAAAGAATGGATGGAAACTGAAGTCTCCTAAATGGGGGTTAATTTAAATTTTTTTGGGCTACTTATGATATCTTTAACTCCTACACAGCCATAGCTGATAAAGAACCTGATGGCAGAGCAGTGAGGGGGTTACTGAAGTGGCAAGTCAGGTGCAAATGGGTTGCAATGTACATCCCACGTAGCCAATGTTGCAGCACTAAGCGGTGCTGATCACCCAGGCAAGTTACACAGGCATTTTTCTAATCACCTTTAATGGGCACAGTGACAAGTAGCATGTGTGCCGCTCAGGGCTGCTGTTTACAAGACACTCCCAGAGCTTGTTTATAGCGTCCTAAAATGCTATAACAATAGGGAGAATAAAAGCTGACGGAATAAAACTAATTACGTCTCCTAATAAAAATGGTAATTAAAACGCAACATGCTTCCTGGGTTTGTTTACTAGGGAACCTAACTCTATGAACGTAAATGGTGATAAATTAACCCATTTACGGGAAAAAAGGCCAAAAAGCTTTTAGGATAAACTCATCAGAAATAAAATAATTCTTAATTCCTTTATTTATTTATTTATTTTAGTCCTTCTCATTTGGTGATTATTTTTGACTATTAGTGGGCAAAACTCTCTTTGAGATAAATTTTTATATTAAAAATAAAATAAAATCTTAGAATAATACTATTTTCCAAAGTTTACATAACCCTTCTTCTTCCCAGTCCCATAAATTCAGTCCAATTTATGTAGTATGTACTTTCCAGATTATTAAGCACACCATTACTCATTATAAAATCAATATCGATTTAACCAATATGCCCCCAAGAGGTAGATCTAAAAGGTCACATGCAAGAACTCAACATTTTTTCTTGCTTAGAGTTTAATTATGTATATTATTCATTGGAGCTGCCAAAGGGAACTTTTCAGTTTTATTATTATTATTATTATTATTATTATTATTATTATTATTATTATTATTATTATTATTGTTATTATTATTATTTGAAAATGTAATGGCTAGTTTAAAAAAGTCAAGATTTTAAAGCTCAGACATGAAAACTCATCAATATCTTGTGATAAATATTTCATTCTGGATGGACTGTACCTCTAGGCTAACCAGAACACAATGTAGGCTAAGTGACTATGTGCTGTGGTCATCATGATCCCCTAAATTCTAAAATTCTACAAATGTCATCTATTATACACGTTTTGACATAATACACAATAATGAGCTAAAAAATAAATTAAAAATATATTTTTTTTAAAGTAAAATTTTTTAAAAATAGTTTGAATAAAAAATACTATAATACTGAACTGAATAATTTTTATCAATACATATAGTAAAAAAAAAATTACCTTTAGGCTATTATAGTATTAACCCCCCCCCCCAAATAAACAATACATTTTTATAACTCAACACATCACATACATCATGCACAGCTCATAATAACACACAATAATATATTAATTTTAGCTTTCTTCAAGCAATTCTTTCTCATTAACCCTTGTCTTCCTGCATGCAATATATACAACATAAACATCAAATCGCCTGATTAGCTAAATATTCCTTTAAAAGTTATATACATTATAATATATAATACTAAGCAATTACTATTATCCTAATCAATTTCTATAGTATGCAAATTGTCTCCAACATCCAATAAAATTGTATATAATAGAAATATAAAATGCAAGTGTAATGTTACCTGGTAAGTGCTGGTGGCATCTGTATTGCTGTCAGTGCCCAACGCAGAGAGCTTCTCCTTGAGTTTGTGGTGGGACTGATGACGCAGGCAATAGATGACCCCAGACCCAGAAAGAACCCCGATAATACAGGCAATAGAGATCAGAGTGAGGATAATAAACTTAGTTGAGTCTTCTTCTTCCAAACGATGAGGCAAAAGCTTCAGTTTACCTTTCTGTGGAACACACACAAAAAAAAAAGTCACAAAGAATCCAAACTCGATAAACAGCAAAAACAGAACAATCTTCCTCCAACAATAAACACTAATACTAATAAGAGGGTCACCCAAAAGTACTGTTTACAGATCTCAACTGAGAGTCACTACACACCAGCTAAGCTTCTAACTTATCACAGATTGCTAGACGAGGGAGGAAAGCGTGAAGTAAACTTGTACCTGATGGGAGTAGGCACTGAGAGGTAACACCAATCCAAGGGTTAGAGTAGAGCACACATCATCGCGTAATCCCCGGACTGCACTCTCCTCGCATCCATGCGTAAAGTTGTCCAATAATTCCCCCTCATTAGCTTCATTATAAAGGTGTATTAGCAACAATTAAAAACCCAACAGGAAAAAAAATGTGAAAAGCCTGGGCAGGCAGATTGCTGCAGGGCGCTGTGGGCACCCTTCCCTGCTCACAATTAGCAGAGAAATGAATTGGGGAGCAGTGCTGCCCGCTACAAGATGAGGACAATTAGCAAACTCTTTCCAGCACCTCATTTCGCGTGCTAACAAAATGGATTTTTCCCCATGAATGCCTGCCTGGCCTATTCATTATCTCTTGTCTATTAGTAATTTTCTGCTCCGTATTCAGCTGGCCAGCTCTTAATGTCCTCCTGTCTTGCAGTGTACACAGTGCCTCTTATGTTAGGCCCGGTCCATTTTTATCTTGGCACCATAAAGGACACCGAAGCAATTATCGCCAGTCTTGACTGTAAAAGCTTGTCATTAATTAGCCTCTTGCCTTCGGTGCAGTGGATTAGCTATTGCATAGGCTGAGTTAATGGAAATGGACATTCAATAAGACTCCCAAGCTCTTCTCGCCTGGTTTCAGAGGAGGAGGATTGTTAGGTTTGGCAGCCCCAGGAGGTGGATAGAAAAAGAGAAGCAAGGAGGAGGGGAGGGGAGAGATTGAAAACCCCTCTAAGCTGAGCAGAATGGATCTGAGATGCATGTGTGGCTGAGAATACAGCTCATTGTCAGAGGCACCGAACAAGTCTTCGATGGCCCCACCCTGTGCTTCGATCCTCCCCTCTACCCCCCGACGCAAAGCTACAGCCATGGGTGTGTACCCCCTAAAACGCAGCCAGCCCTCCTCACGATACGAAATTTTAACAAGTCACTAAGGAGACGGGCATCTCTTTTGCTCAAGAACACAGATCCACCCCTTCCTCACTATTGTCTACCTATAACTCTATGCTCGTTATTTCAGCTTCAAAAGTCTTCAAATATTTAAAGGGTTAATAGAAGAATTAATATACTGTATAGTTTTTTTTCCCCCCAAGAAAACGTCACTGTGAGCCCCCACACATGAAGACATCACCAAACAGATAACTTTTCCAGGCTCCAGGCACATCTTTTAGAACATTGCAAATGCCACTCGATAGCGAATCCCATATTCGCAAAGATTTATATCAGATTTTATTGTCTACAAGATAATTATTGGCTACATTACATCGATTTATACTGGCAACTCTGACCTGTTCACTGTAGCATAACCAAGACCACAAGTATTACGATGCATAACAGCCGTAAAAGATCTGAGCCACCAGCACAGCGATAGGCTCACCCATACTCAACGTAAGGACCGTAGATTGACCCAAGCTTATAGGACAAATACAACCATATGCAATGAAACCTTGCAATGAAACCTTCCATTTCTTTCATTGCCTTTAGTAGTGCCTGCCCACGGTAACAGATCTAGTCACTGCTTACATTGTGTAGCTTGCATAAAGACACACGTAGACACCAACCATATAACTCATTCATACATATCATATATGTTTCCTTGGATTTACTCAATAAATCCTGACTTCCCTGAATTATATTTTATTTCTGGTAAAAAAAAAAACAGCGCACACCTACACAGCCCTGTCCACCATCTCTTCTCCCTGCCAAGCAGAGTCATTGAAGTGTTACACATCTGCCCAGGGATCTATTCATGCTCTCAATCAGGGGGTGTGGGTGCATTCGGGTTATATTGGGAATAAAGGAGAATAAATGGAAAATCTTAAAAATAAAAAAAAGAGCAAACCTGCATACGGATAACCCATTCAGTGCCGTAAATGTAAGAATTCCAGCGGCTTCACTAGTTTCGAGGCCTTCTTGATCAGTTTTTTTTTCATTATAATCAACATTGCAATAAAGAAAAAGTGCAAAAATCTTTGGAATTAGTGCAAAAATTTTTTGGGAATTGCGTTAGAAAAATTGACCTTTTGGACTCTTATCCTACATTCCAACTTTCAAGCCATGGCCCGAATCATGGAGCTTAGACTGGCCCCGATTCCTTTTTCTTAAGTTATAAAAAATATATATGAGGGATCACAAATTTCTCCTAACAGAAATTGGGCTTACATGGAACCAATTTGGACAATTTGGACACTTGTGCGAGAAGTAAGGGACAGATAGACATCAACAAGATCCGATCACAAATGTCATTGTCGCAAATCCAAAAATGAAGTCGGGATGTTTTTGAGTAACGCCATGCCTCTCCTAGAGACGAAATGCAGTGGACTTGACAGCGAGTAATAATAGTAATGACAGTTATCATAATAATAATAATAATAATAATATGCCTCTTAGGCAACTGGAAATGAGTAAGCTGCTAAATGTTTTATGGTCAGTGAATAAAACTCCCATCAATCATCGTCCACTATCTCAGCGCACACTCCCATTGTGGCTCACACCATGCCTGGTACAGGACTAGTTACCACAGTATCACCTCTTTCAGAACCTGAAAGGTCATAGGAAGAACACTCAAGAGTGTATATATATATATATATATATATATATATATATATGTGCACCTAATTTATGTTTGGCCTAATAGATCTAAATCTGGTAAATCTGGCATTTTATCACAGTACCCCAGCAATTTCACCCCAAAACATGACAACGTCCATGGCTTTTATAAATACCTAGTATGTCCAAGTAAACAAAAAAAGCCTCTTCAGTCTCTTAGTATCGAGGGAAAACACACCAAAAGCTCTTTCCCTTTCAGTCCACAAGGAACATATATGCACACCCACTGACGTGTAAGGAATTAAGCCCCTATAGAGTTTAACTCCACAGAACCTTTGCCCCAACAAACAGAAGTCAGAGTTCACTTATTATCCGTCTCCTGAGTTCTGCTGGGAGGGAACAAAACGACAAGGTGAAAGGTCACAATCTGCATTTAAATGGACAAGTTTTTTTTTTAGGGATTTTTTTTTTTCTTTTAATAGTCACAGGTCCTGTCCTATACAGGCCAGTGATCACACGCACTGAACACCCTATATCCACTGTTAACTCTTCCCTTGCTGGAAATCACTCATTTTGCAGGAGCTTTTTGCCTATTATTATTAATAGTAATAATAATAATAATAATAATAATATAAAATAATAAAATTAAAGATACCCTTGACATTTACATATATTCAAGATACAATAGCAGACAGACATCTCTATATACTATATAGCGTTAATCGGTGACGTCACATTTTCTTGGCCTTCACAGTCCTAGTTAATCTGCTCAGTCTTCCATCCATGAGAAGGCTTTTCTCTATATGGCTGACTCTATTTCTCTGACACCATCCCACTCTTAATAGGTTTTTTAAGGACCGCCTGCTGTTTAACATAATATCCTTTTACGACTTCTCTATCTGGTAACATAAAATATAACTACTAAAAAGACAAGTCCTATGTAATGTATGATAATGCAACAGTATGCTTGTTTAAACCGAAAAAACTCACGCTGTTCCCCCATCATCGCAGATTTTGTATAATTGCAGCTGCTCATCTGTCATTGGAACAACTAGTACCAGCATGCTGTGCCAAGCCTGCGCTGATCGGGATCATACTGGGACTTATGGTGCAGCAGTAGCTGAAAGAGTCGCAGCCTGCCTAATGGTCAGAGCTATTAAATCTACATTTTTCTTTTATTTTTATTTTATTATGTGGTGACCTGTACGTGTAATTCACAACCTGATAAAATCCAGCAAAATAAAACAAATAAAAAAAAAAATCATTCAAATAATTATACTGGTATGAGTTGTCATTATTTATAGGCACTAAATGAAATATAATGCAGGTATAAACATGCTGTGTACAATATATGTTCCCACTGAAATGTAGTACAGCATGGGCTATAGATATACAGAATCGCATTGTACTATTTTATCTCCTTATCTTCTATCTATCTATCTATCTATCTATCTCCTATCTATCTATCTATCTATCTATCTATCTATCTATCTATCTATCTATCTCCTATCTATCTCCTATCTATCATCTATCTATCTATCTATCTATCTATCTATCTATCTATCTATCTATCTCCTATCTATCTATCTATCTATCTATCTCTATCTATCTATCTATCTCCTATCTATCTCCTATCTATCTATCTATCTCCTATCTATCTATCTATCTATCTATCTCCTATCTATCTATCTATCTATCTATCTATCTATCTATCTATCTCCTATCTATCTATCTATCTATCTATCTCCTATCTATCTACCTATCTATCTTCTATCTATCTATCTATCTATCTATCTATCTATCTATCTATCTAGTAAAATACAACTGCAACACCTTGGAGTGCTGCAGTTATATTCTACTATTTGATTATTGGACCTATGGCCAGGCTTCTTGCACTTGCCTGCACCCCCTGCTGTGCTGCTCTCCTTGGACCTATCTACAGTATCTATCTATCTATCTATCTATCTATCTATCTATCTATCTATCTATCTATCTATCTATCTTTCTATCTACAGTATCTATCTATCTATCTATCTATCTATCTATCTATCTATCTATCTCCTATCTATCTATCTATCTATCTATCTATCTATCTCCTATCTATCTATCTATCTATCTATCATCTACAGTATCTGTCTATTATCTATCTTCTAAGTCTTTCAATTTCTCTCTTTTTTTTAATGCATTTTTTAAATATAGTAATTCAATTAGCTTGCAATTTTTTCTATCTGTTTCTCATATAAATATATTTTCTATCTATCTATCTATCTATCTATCTATCTATCTATCTATCTATCTATCTTCTATCTGTCTATCTATCTCTCATATCTATCTATATCTTTCTCATTTGTCTATGTATCCATCCACCTTCCTGCCTTCAGACACACTGCCATTCACCGCCATTCACCATCTCATTTGTGTTGCCTGTGCAGTTAAATGTTGTGATAACTTTGAAGCAGCCATCATTTTGCTCTGCCTCCCTGCTGTCAGCTGGGTGACTTGCCTGCGCTCTCCCAGTTCTCGGTGTGGATGTTGCGGTGAGTGCGGTGCTGTAGAGAAGCCTGGGTTAATTAGAGGCGTCCTGTCAGGAATCCGCTCAGATTGTGAGCGGCTGATTAAATATTAATGAACATGACATTTACAGTCAGATGTTTTCTTAAAGTAGAACACTTCTCCTCAGTGCTGGGTCAGCTCCTTCTACAGCTCAGCAATCTGCAGCTTCCTCCATCTATAGTAATATTCAATGTATTATATTGATAAGTGGAGTATATCCAATCTACATTCAGCAGTAAATACCCAATTTTGCCTTCATGGTGGACCAGAAGGCCTGAAAATTGCCTTGGTCATGGTTTCAGAATGGCTGAAATGATTGATAGAGCCACATGGTATTTCCCTCCTAAATTATCCCTCAAGCCCATATACAATAAGATTTGGAAAAAAATCTAGAATAACCCAAAAAGTTATGTATACCAGACAATCCTTATTGGCCTAAAGACCTGGATTTCTATTGTAATAAATGAGTTTTTAATGCTTATTCATACCTTGTAGTAGCTCAGATCCAGGATGCTAACAATGTAGTGTAATACGTGAGCGGTGTACTAGACAGATCAAAAGCCACAGGTGAAAAAACGAGAATAGAATTTAAAACATTTTATACCGGGGAAAACCGGTAATTTAAATTCAAATAAAAATGACAGTTGAGAGTTTTTGACTATTTCTTGTTAAGCCCCCCCAACACCCCTCCCCCTCCACCTGCCCTGTGCATACTTCTATGCGGAGTGTGTGGTTCATTACAAGGCTTGCCCCATGTATTAATGACATCATGTCTAATAAATCTCCCCCAGCATTCCCCATATGGCAGATAGCAGGTGAGGTGTCAGAGCCCTGCTCTGGGGCTTAGTATTCTGCATCCCTATTAGCAGAAGGAGCAGGAGGCAGGGTGAGGCTGTGTACCCTGGGTGTGAAGATCCTTTGTGCTGAGGGAGGCATTGTTCCTCTGTGCAGAACAAATTGTACTTGCAAATCCAGTATTCACAACCCCCCCTCTAAACTCGGGATATTAAGGATGGGGGGGGGGGGGGGGGGGGGGGTACTTGTGCTGTTTGAAGGATGCACAACTCTTTGTATGGATATATGGCTGATGACTTTATGTCTCTGCTATACTGGATTCTAAATAATAACACTGAATGGTATAAATCTTCGTCAAACACACTTGACATATACAGTTTATAGTATTAGAATGACGGGCAATGTACTACATAGAATGACGTACTAGTTTTATGATATATATCCTGTCCAGCAGTCCTATCACACCTTAGGTCATACAACCTATTAGAACATCAGTTCTGAATCAATTCAATCAAGTTCTTGCCTAAAAGCTTCTTTATGAACTTTTTTTTTTTAATAAATCCTCCTATTTTACAATATTAAGTGATAATTTTTTTAGCAAAATCAGAACTACTTATTATCTTTACAGAATAGGATGTGGATCATTTCTCCCGTCTGAAGCCTTCACACAATCCTAGATAAATGATACCTAGTATATAATTCCAATACTCCAAAACCAAGCTGTAATAAGAATGCTTTCTCCTGACATCTATTCACATTGGTGGCAGATTCTATCATGGCTTACTGTCTGTAGGACACACGTTTGGAGTAATAGTTTCATACAAGTATAATCACATCTATGATATTAGCAAAAATCTCCTATAAAAATAGAAGCATATAAAATATATGTAAAAATACTATGTAATATAAAATTATACAATCTGCTAGTTTCTGATAAAAAGTGATGATTAACAGTAAATTGGTATTTGATAAAATGATTCTACAGATTTCTTATTTTTGTTTGTTTTCTTGTTGGCGCAATCTAATATAATGTTATCAAACATGTTTTCAAACTAGGCTTTAAAATATAGCATCATCGCAACTAGATATCAATACGATCATAATAAGTAAAATATAATTATATGAATATAACATAATATGTTCTATAATCTGAGGCCTGATATAGATATATATATATATATAATAAAAATAATATGAATATAAAATATGACCATTAAATTCAAATTGTATTTCTAGGAATACCTAGACCTCTAGATGTAACAGCTATTAATCTCTATGGATGACAAGGGCTGCCCCAATGATCCTTAAGGGCGAATTAAAAGACACTGTAATCTGAGCACAAACATGAATTTATACAATATTAATGCATATTTTAATTAACCATCTTTAACGCAGAGGCTTAAAAAGTTTATTACCGACAATACTGACCCTAAGCGTCCCATCCCCCATCCAATCCACCCTCTCCATCCTACAAAGCTGGATTAACCCTACAGTCTACTAGAACCTCTAAAACAAAAAACAATTGCAAACCAAAATCATAAAAATAACAATAACAATTTTACAGGGAAAACAAATTTAAAAAAAAATATTTTCCTAGTAACTAGATTTGATGCGGCCATAAGACTTACGTTATTTACCTGATCCCATTGAAGTGATACTAAAAGTATGAGTAAGTCTCCTTCAGGCTGAAAAGCTGGAGATGTTTGCAAAACAAATGGAAAAGAAAAAAAAAGAAGAAGAAGAAGAAGGGGGGAAGTGGACTAAATCCTTCTTCTGCATGAAACTTCTGGAGAGCCTGACACCCTCCACTTGAGCAAAAGAGAGTAGGCAACAGAAAGAAAAGGGACAGAGGGGGAGTAAGAAGGAGTTAGACAAAAGAAACTCACAAGGCAGATCCGGTAAGAGCTGGCGTACAGCAGCTGTTGTCCAGTGGGTCTCAAAGTGATGATCCCTTAATGGGAGATTCTGAAGATAGCCGTTAAGAGCCGCCGAGTCGAGACAGCAGGTGCCTCCAGCACCATGGAGAGTTCCTCTCTCTCTCTTTCTCTACGATAGGCGCCAGACCTGGCCCAGGTGATAGGAGTCGGTTACTATTAAATCTGTAACCTCTTCTCATTGTCATGGCTGGTGACAGAAAAGTGCAGGCAAGGCTGAGACCGGTCCTTATATCCGAGCCCCCCGTCTCCAGCACATGGCCTATCCACTCGTTGCTATAGCAATACCTCCACATGTTGCTGACAGCAATTGGCTGTGGAGGCCCTTGCTGTTAATAGACCCTAGCTAGAGTGGAGATGTGAATGGGCTTGTGCTTTGTCACTCATTTGTAAAGCCGTGCGTGGCTATTCTTTTTTTTCTCTCTCTCTCTCCCTCCTTTCATTCTTTTTATTTAACATTTTGAACCAGTGTGCAAGATGGCAGTT
Source organism: Dendropsophus ebraccatus (assembly GCF_027789765.1). NCBI lineage: Eukaryota > Metazoa > Chordata > Amphibia > Anura > Hylidae > Dendropsophus > Dendropsophus ebraccatus. Next base: position 187,718,395 of record NC_091455.1, read on the forward strand.
TAGAAATTGAATGTAATAGACAACTGGAGGGAAAATAGCCCCCTCCTCCACCATCCTTAAGAAACCTTTAAGGCTGATGTTAAGTTCTCTGCAAGGCCATGCCATTCTTTGCATGAGAATATGCACCATCGCTAACATCCTCATTACAAAATGACTCAGGTAGCATCTTACTCTGCCAAGATTTTCGAGGACCCGTCCAATTTAAAATCCAAGACGATTAACTCTGCACTTTATATTATTACATTTATATTTCTACTTTAGATATATTTTATCTATTTTAGTTTAATTTCTCAGAACCGTTCAAGCTGTTGGGTATAATGTTACATCTTGGCGACGGGGAATGTTTATAGCAATGGGAACATGTAGTGTTTCAGATACCTATTTCTTTTAGAAATGGAGGGGGGGGGATATAAACTGTTTAGTTCTCTATTATAGACTACATGGTCTAGGAGTCCGACAGGTCTTTATAAGTGGCCCTGGCTGCTTGATAGAAAACGTCTCACTTTCAAGTTACTATAAACCAAGCCCCTTTTCTGAAGACCCACCTCAATTCTGCTAAGCCACACCCCTTTGTCCAGCATAGCTAAGGACAAAGGGGTCCTCCATAGTGCTAACATATTGTACAGCTCTGTATAAAAACACTGACATCAGTCCCTAACCCCCAATGTTGCTCACAATTTCTAATTCCAGTATGTCTGACATGTGGGAGGAGATCAGAGTATGGAGAGGAATCGACACAAACAGAGGGTGAATGTACAAACTCTATGCAGATGTTGCCCTTGGTTGGATTTGAACCCAGAGCTGCAAGACAACAATGCTATCTCCAGAGCTGCCGCGCTGTGTACTGTATATAGCGCTATCATATTTCCTACATATTCACATCCCTGTAACTTATGGTGCTCACAATCTAATGTGACTATCTTAAAGGGATTGTGGGGGAAGCAGAAGACAGCCCTTCTGCTCCCTGGCACTAACTTCCTGTATTTCCACATCTCAGAAGTAGGTGTACGTCTCGACCATCACATGCTGGTGAAATCGCAACTGCATGCTTGTCCAATTGCTGCAAAATGTCAAGGCAACATTGATGATGTACACCCATCCCTTCCTGCCTTGCAACCTAATACAGGAAGTTAGCACGAGGGAAAAGAAGGCTTAAAGGGGCATGACCACTATTTTTTACTTTCAAATCAACCGGTATTAGAAAGTTATATAGATTTGTAATTGACGTCTATTTAAAAACCTTAACTCTTACAGTACTTATCAGCTTGAAATAGTGAAAAAAAAAAGAGCCAGCTTACCCTCTCCACTGCGCCTCCTAGCACGGGCTCTCCCTTCAACAGGTGCCATTTGTAATCCAACAAACGAATGAGTCCAGCTTCTAGCGGAGTGGTTGCAAATGGATTTATTGAAGACCTCCGTCCCTGTACACACATTGCAGCATGCCCCCAACAAGACTTGGACGCGTTTCAGCTGCTAGCTGCAGCCTTAATCATGATTAAGGCTTCAGCTAGAAGCTGAAACGTGTAGGCGTCTTGTTGGGGGCATGCTGCAATGTGTGTACAGGGACGGATGTCTTCAATAAATCCATTTGCAACCACTCAGCTGGAACCTGAACTCTTTCATTTGTTGGAGTACTTATAAGCTGCTTTATGCCCTGCAGGAAGTAGTGTATTCTTTCTAGTCTGATACAGTGCTCTCTGCTGCCACCTCTGTGCATTTCAGGAACTGTCCAGAGCAGGAGAGGTTTTCTATGGGGATTTGCTACTGCTCTGGTGCTCTGGACAGTTCCTATCATGGACAGAGGTGGCAGCAGAGAGCAGTGTATCAGACTGGAAAGAAAACACCACTTCCTGTGGGTCATATAGCAACTAATAAGTCCTGAAAGACTCAAATCTTTAAAACTTTCTGATACCGGTTGATTTAAAAGAAAAAAAAATCCCAACCCTTTTACCTACAAACATTTATAATGTTTGGGTATCCGATTCCTATCAGTACCAGAGAAAACCAAATACAAAATTCTATTCTGACTGTAAACTATGGCAACAGTGCTGAGGGTAGCCAAGTCACAATGGCTCGCTCCATACTGCAACAAGTGCACAACGTGCTGACGTGTGTCATGAGGACAAGAGTCGCAGGGACGCACATGGCTGACTGCTTTCTGTAGAGCACATTGGTCGCCTCTCGCCGTACGCTCTATGACATCATCGATTGTAGTCATTCATTTAAAAGCACAGACGTGAAAGAGCAAAGTATAGATTGATAGCTTCGTTTTTGCTTCAGTAATCACCATCATTTCCCACCTGTCCTGTATAAATGTGCAGTAATATGTCTCACCATGACATGGATAACGTGAAGGATGCATTCAGATATAGCTTGATTCGGTCTGCCTGTTACTCGCCCCAAGCCAAACTACTGCCAGCTTACTCCTGCACCAGGCTAAACTATACAGTGGAGTTGTAATGAGTCTGACACTTGAGGACACACACAGATTATTTCATAGCTCACAGCTAACAGCCTGTTAATAAACCACCAGAGTCCAATGTGAGGGGGAGGGTGAAGGGTTTTGGCTCATCTTCCTTTCTCCCTTTGCCATGTATCAACCATTTATGCCCCCACAGTGCCCCAGTAACCCTTGTAAATGCTGCCAATTCACACTATCAATCAGATGTGCCTAGACGTGTGCCCTAGTGAGCTAGGAAGGCATAGGCTATATAGAATGTGCACATTTTATTGCTTTGTTTTTTTTCTAATATTTAGTGGAAAATTCTGTTATATCGATAAAAAAAAATTTTTTAATACTATAATTTTTTAATACTATAGTTTGAGCATTGTAACTCCACTCGGAGTTCCCCTCAAATAAAAATGCTTACACTACTTTATAGAAGACGCCACCACGTAACTGACCTCTAAGCCTTGTGCCAATGTGCAGAAAAATACATTTTAAACCCATATGCAAATTAGGAAGTTGTCATTCGGGGGCATGATTTCAGCTCTTGCAGGACCTCTATGGCTTCTATAGAGAGATTAGAAATTCCCTCTAAATAGATTGTGGTTTAGGCCTCACTTGGACTAATATAATCTTTCTTTTGATAACTGTATTACAAGATTGTATAGGGCAATTCTGTTGATAGATCTTATTCTTTTAAAGGGAACCTGTCACTATAATACTACAATAAGGGCCCGATCACTGAGCAAAAACGGTAGAATTCTGCGGCGGAGTCCTGCCTTGCTCAGTGTGCTGCAGTGACTGTATGGGAGGGCATGTGAGCTTCCACTCCCTCCCCTCTCCGTTTAAAGAATTGACATGTCCACCATTTTTGCTTAGTGTGAACTGGCCCTAAACCCTGTAGGCATCTTGATATAGAGCAGGAGAAGCTTAAAAAAATGATGTCTAGTTTAACTGGATAAGTATCTGTATAACTTGTTCCTTATTGGTCTAAATCTCTGTTCATTTTGGTCTTATGAGTCCAGTGGGTTGTCCTTTTCAGATGAGCTCACTGGACCGCTCACTGGCAATTAATACTTGCATTGAAAAACATGCTGGTAAACATGCTTAATTTATTATTGGCATTTTTTTATTATTATTTTTATCGGCATCATGATAATATGATCAGCTGTGATTTAGTGATTAAGACCCATATAATAGATCCGCCTGAATAAGGATCCCCCCCCCTCACTGATTAATAATGGAGTCCAAAGGGATGGAGAAATGTGGAACTGTATGAAACACAATACAGAGGTTATTCCAATCATATTGTTTCACGTGACTAAATTGATTAATGGAGCCTGAAGCCAAAAAATCTGATATGTGGCTTTAATGTGAAGCAGTAGGAGGACCATCAGAGATTCAGATGGAGTGATATTAAAGAGGTATTTTAGCCTTTGGTAAAAAAAAAAATAAAATGCTCCCATTCTGCTCCATCTGGTCCCTCGATCTTCTGATTTCTTCTTGTTCTTAGAAGAATGCAGGACCTGCCAACTCAGCCAATCACTGGCTGCAGCGTTGTCCATTCTTGGCCAGTGATTGGCTCAACAGGCAGGTCCTGCACCAAGCAGGAAAAGAACAGGACCTGCAGGGTACCAGAGGGAGACTGGGGCTAGGTAAGTATGGCTATTTGTCTCCCACCTCGGCATTATATTATTTTATACAAATCATAGGGAAGTAAAAAAAAAATTCAAGACCGACAGAACTTCTAAAAAGGGGAGGGGAGAAAGAATAATGATAGAAGAACAGGGAATTGAGCCAGAGGATGATTGGGGAGGAAGGAAGGGAAGGATGCCGGATTATTATGGCCGTATTATAGAGGATGATTACCTGTTAAATCAGGCAAATATTGCCCAGTGTAATAGGGCCACCGATCAGCCGATGAACCAGGGAAACAAATGGCTTCATGAGGCCATCAAGTCATTGCACCCCTAAAGATATGGCTGCAGATTTCATAGAATGGGTGTAAATGCCACTCCACCAAATATGGAGGGTAGAGCCAATCTTTTGTGCTACTGTTATTACTGATAGAAAAGAGCTAACACAATTGTCAAAAAAAGTGAAACAAAATCTGATTTTTACTGAAATTAAAATCACAATTCTCCTATGCTTATGGATATATTAGGGATAATATGTTTTACTGCAGAAACTACCTATTACCCTACATACGCTATAAACAGAGCTGGATACTGTATTTTCCAAGCTTTAGGCTGGGTTCACACACAGTATATTTCAGGCAGTATTTGGTCCTCATGTCAGGTCCTCATAGAAACCAAAACCAGGAGGGAATTGAAAACACAGAAAGGCTCTGTTCACATAATGTTGTAATTAAGTGGATAGCCGTCATTTGATGGCAAATATTTGCTGTTATTTTAAAACAACGGCCGTTGTATTGAAATAATGGCAGTTATTTACCGTTATATGGCGGCCATCCACTCAATTTCAACATTGTGTGAACAGATCCTTTCTGTGTTTTCAATCCACTCCTGGTTTTGGTTGCTATGAGGACCTGACATGAGGACCAAATACTGCCTGAAATATACTGTGTGTGAACCCAGCCTTAGACTGTATGCTGTGAGACTATATATTCCCTTCTACCTTTCCTTTCTGCTTCCATGAAAAATACAAATAAAAGGACTAATACGGTATAGTGTTGGGGCCCATTAGCCTCCAATTATGTCACTGCTACGTGTCCATTAAGCAAGTCTCACGTACCTAAATAACTTCACTTAATAGCCAGGGCCCACAAGTCTTAAATGTTCCTGCCCTATAGTTTCCATTATAAACTAGTTATCCCTGTTGGTACCTTAGTCATTTAATCAGCTTTCTACACAAATATTCTAAAGGCGAAGCATGACAATGGAAGGAGCTGAAAAGTCCTTCGTATTTCTCATTTGTAAGAATTAAGAATACTGTAAAACACTTGTTAACGTTTATACATTGGCAGATTCTGCTAAATACAACATGGTCTTCTACTACCAAAAATAAAATACACTGATTTCTCAATTACACTGTATCATAGAAGAAAACATAACGGTAAAAGTAAGGGTTATACGATATAAAAATGGATAAAAGCAAATATGTAGCCTAATAAAATAAAGCCCCCAGTGTTCCAAAGAACCCAATTTCCAGATTTTTATAACATTTAATTTTTGAAAAATGGCGAGATTTAGAAGTATCCAAAGACCAGTGTTGGAAAGAGGTGGTAAGTGGCTACTGGGAACTTTGCAAATGGAATATAGGACTGTACAAAAATACGGAGTGGAGAAAGGTCAAGTGTGGTGTTGGCGGGGTAATAAGGAGCAGGTCAGGGGAAGGGGGACTGAGTGATGACAAAGAACATGGGATCTTTTAATGTTTTAAGTATTCATAGCCACATTGAGTCAAAAGCCACCCATGGGTTGCTGGTTGGACACTCGTAGTATAATGTGTATGGGCATTTTTAATTAACTATCATTTTAGAGACACAGCCATATACATTTTAGTCTATACTGGCCGGTAAACTTACCATACCTGATTCCCCAGGTCATGACATACCAGGAAGCTGGGAGAACATTATATTCAGCGGGGGAATCCGGGAGCCTGGTGATTCAGTGCTGCGGGGGCACGGGGACCAGCAAGTATACATTCTTACCCCACCCCTTGCCAGCACTTATGTTTTTGCCAGAGTTCTCCTTTAAAGCATACCTGTCTTTAGAAAAAAATTTGACATGTCACAGAGAGATGTCAAAAGTTTTGGATCGGTCACTCAGGAGAACAGGCCAATAGAAGTCTGCGCTCGCTGTGTTCTCTCCCGACTCTGAATCATGTAATCTGGATGGCTGAAAAATGTAAAGCCCCTATTACACGGAACGATGCAGAGGAGCAAATAAGTGCTGTCAGCGCTCGCTCGCTCCTCGTACCCTGCAGCACTATTGGCAGTGAGCAGGGAGCTGCCAGAGGGCAGTGGTCTGCTGCTGCCACTCCTATCCCATGGAACGACGGCAGCAGTCCGTTGCTATCTAAATCCATTGTCTTTACATATGTTGAAAGACAATGACAGATAACGATCATTGTTCATGTTGGCTGATCGTTGTCTTCTATTACATAAGATGATTATCGGACACAACGAATGATATCGGCCGATAATTGTTTTGTGTAATAGGGTCTTAAATCTATTAAGCCATCCAGCTTCAGTCTGAACACTCAAACCCCGACCAATCCAGACTACTGACATCTCTATGACTTACCAAAAACAGAGTGCAACAGGACCAAGGAACTTGGTCTAACATGGCTTTCATTATAGATGGATGCACACTGTAGGGTCCACAATCCCCGATGTGAGCACTGAACATAAAGTCGCCACAAAAGTTTTTTTTCTAATTACAGGTAAAGGTAAAGGTCTAAAGCTCCTATGCAACAAAAACCAAACAGTATCTCAAAAAATTTTTTGTCCAAACTTGACGTCATCTACAGTATATAGAGAATTGTTAGAAGCCGAAATATATCACAGTGCGTCTACAGACAGGATTTGCCCCAGTGACAGGTGTCCTATGAAGCCGATCCACATTGATACAACATAGCATGAGCACAGGAAGTGTGAGCTCATACTGGAGCCCATATGCTACATTATGAACAATCATTAGGACGCCACTTTACCTAGCAGTGCTAAGTACGGACCACACAAGTGAATCATGTCACTGCTATTAATTCATTACCTATATGGAACATTAGCTGCAATCCAGTTTTTGCTTCGATGTTGGAAGAGTGGACTATTTTGGGAATTGTTTCTTAGACGGAGAGGAGGAGAAAAACAGCTTAATTAGTTCAACCACAATAGACACCTCTTAATAGGGAAAGATTATCTGCAGCCTACAAATAAGCAAGGGTTTGCACAATTCACTGATTGCTTTGAGCTCACAGCTGCAGCTAACCGGAAGGGACAAAAGGGAACTTATCCTGCAATATTTTTATGATGTTAAATAGAAAGTAGCTTTTCTATTTTTTAATTATGTTTGTAGAAAAATAACAATTATTAGAGAAATATCTTTGACTAAATAGTGGGCTAAATTAAATTTCACTTAGCAACATCGAGGCAACATTTATTTGAGCATTTAAATACCATATAATAAGAAAAAAAGAAGAGAAGAGAGGGGGGGGGGGAATAGTGAAAAAGGTTAGAACTGGCGGCAAATCTCGATGGCAACTCTAAAGATGGCCTTATTGTGGTCAAGAAGAGGGGAAGTCAAACTGGGAAGCTATATGGTTAAGAAATTCAAAGTTTGGTGCAGTTGGCATCTGAGGGTGGAACGCTAAAAAAGTAGCTCACCTGTGAATCTGAAGATATGAGAGAGACAAAAAGGCCAGGAGGATGGCGCCTCATGTAATCCTGTTATGTGTGAAGTGTATGAATAAACAAAAGTATAGATGGACTCTCACTTTGTAGCCCCTGGGGCTTTGCGTGTGTCACCCTGCTGCAGAGTAGAGATGATCGAACAGCGCTGATGTTCAGGTTCGTACGAACTCAAACCATTGGTATTTAACTCCTCAGTCTTCAGCCCGTTCCGTGGGGAAGGTGGAGACAGCCTGAGTCCCGTCTGGAAAACAGGAATACAGCCTATGGCCCAGGCTGTATTCCTGTTTTCCAGGCAGGACTCAGGCTATCTCCACCTTCCCCATGGAACGGGAAGACTGCGGGAGTTAAATACCGATGGTTCGAGTAAGGCTATGTTTGCACAACATATATTTTCATAAAACCACGGCCATTGTTCAACGGCCGTAATTATTTAAAAAATTTACATTACCTTGCTGTCTATGGGATCCCTAGCGGGGCCGCAAACAACTGACATGTCAGTTTTCTGCAGCCGCTATTCATTGAATAGCAGCCGCAGAAAACCCTGTCGGTGCACACTGTGGAGCGAGCGGCTCTGGCCGATGGCTTCATGGCGTGCAGTGGAGAGTTCTGATGTGGGCGCGCTCGGATGCGCCCGCATGAGAACTCTGCGGCTGCAAAGATCATCAGGCCGGTACTGCAGTTCCGGGTCACGGAATGGACGGTCTCATATGTTGTGTGAACATAGCCTAACACAGTAGCACTGTATGGGCACCGGTACTATGTGTGACCTGAGAAAGGAGATACCACTAGTTATGCATATATGAATTTGCATAAGTAGAAGGCAATGAATGAGCAATCGGGCAGGCAGGCAGGTGCACTGGGGGATTGGGGATGCCCCCAGTGCACCAAATGGGCTAATTGACATATATCCTTTGGCTAAAAATATCTAAAAATATCGCAAAGGAGAACAATAAAAAGACCAGTGCTGGAATCTGCTTGTCTTTCCCTTCAGGTACATATCATCAAGTTCGTAGGTTTCCCTTTAAGAAAAAAAGTTTCAGTATTTGGGCCCTATTTCATAGAGTGGCCTTGACTAGTCCAGATAGTAGACATGTTAATGTACAATCTTTTGATGTGACGGTAACCTTACCAAAGCTATCGCTATTGTTATGTGTTGTTGTTATGTGTGGGTTTCTTATATTTCCAGATCAAAGTACATTAATGCAAATGATGATGGTCGGAGAACCATTTTTACTATAGCGGGTAAACAGATCCTGAAGTATGAAGAGAGTCTGATGCGGCATGTAATGTTTCCGACAGAGAACTTCTGCATACAAATGTCAGCACTCAGAAGCCCGCGGTAAGCCACTTCTACTAATTAGTATATTCATTTGCCGCTTAATATTCAGAAATATTCGGCTTTAATTCAACTTTAAATATCGCACAATTATGATATAGTCACAAAAGAGCTAAAGCTTCATTATGAACAAGGAACAATGGAAGAAAATCTAATGTATTGTATTTCTGCCTGCAAAATCAGGGAATACATAAAAACTGGGCTTTCAAAGAATGTTCACTTTTTTAACATTTGACAATGAGGGATCACTTAAAGGGGTACTTCAGGAAAAAAAATTATTTAAAAGCAACTGTTGTCAGAAAGTTATATACATTGGTTAATTACTTCTATGTAGAAAAAAATAATTCCTTCTAGTATGTATGAGGTGTAGTATGTATTCTTTCCAGTGGCTCTCTGCTGCCACCTCTGTTTGTGACAGGAACTGTACAGAGCAGAAGCAAACCCCTATAAAACAGTGCTTCTCAATTCCAGTCCTCATGGCCCACCAACAGATCATGTTTTGATTTTTTCCTTAGTATTTCACAGATCATATAATTATACAGGTGTTCTTATTATGGGATATCCTCAAAGCATGGTGGGCCATGAGGACAGGAATTGAGAAGAACTGCTAAAGAATAGAGATGATCGAACATCAGGATTTTTCAAGTTCGTTCGAACTCGAACCATCGGCTTCCCATTCAAATTGAACTTGAAAAATCCTGATGTTCGATCATCTCTACTAAAGAAAACCTCTACTGCTCTGGACAGTTCCTGACACCAACAGAGGTGGCAGCAGAGAGCGCTGTGTCATAGAAACACACTATTGCAGCTCACCGATTCTCCTTGGAACTTTAGACGGTGCACAAGACTGCTGTTCGGCAAACAGCCATTCAGGATACATGGAAAGATGAATGTCCAGCTCCAGACTTAGTTCCCTTGCAATGTTTTATTAAAGTAAAAGCAGACACCTCATAGTTCATAGTCTTTGGACTATGAGGTGTCTGCTTTTACTTCAATAAAGCATTGCAAGGGAACTAAGTCTGGAGCTGGACATTCATCTTTCCACACAGCGCTGTGTCACACTGGAATGAATACACCAGTTAATAAATTGATTTGGCAGCTTGGTGAACTAAATGTTTTTAAGGGTGTCCAGAGCTGCACTTGCATGGATGGAATCATCACAATAATCAAATACTAAAAACTCCCCCTACTTTCAGTGACAAATCAGGAGTCCTCTAGAGCTGTCAATCATAACTGAGAGAAAGCCTTGTGGAAGCTCTCAAGAGCCCACCTCCTTGGCACTTACTGTAGCAGCAGCCAGAGTATTAAGAACTGAAGGGGGGATTTATCAAGACCGGCATACTTGTACGCCAGTGTAAAATTAGGCCCCGCTCCCTTTCCCCCCTGCCGCATCCACTAAGAGGCGCACGCCTCTTAATGAATCCGGCCGACTGGGTGCCAGAACCTATGCCTGGCGTACCAAACCTTCCAGCAAGTGTAGATTTGGATCATGAAAAATGAGGTGCGGGAGGAGGCCACGCTTCCTCTCCGCCTTGCAGTGCCCCCCCAATCCCCCCTGGCCACCCATCGGCGTATGCCAGAGAGAAGGGGCTAATCTGCGCCTTCTCCCTGGCGTACGCCCCGGCCAGACCTTTCATTAACATCCCCCTTTGTTTTCTCATCATCACAGGGTGGAATGTTCCTCCTTGAGGAGAGCACCATAAAGACACATGGAGACTTGTAGGCCACTCATCAGAGAGGCTTCTTCTAAACATACCATCAGCTATTTCTAATACTTGTCTTTAGGTCATCTTGACCTAAAGACAATTTCATCTCTGCACCCATATAGTGATGATCCTGAGGGTAAGGGCCCTATTCCACCGGACGATTATCGTTCAGATTATCGTTAAATCGTTTGAATCTAAACGATAATCGTTCGGTTGAAATGTAGTTCATGATTAACGACCGAACGAGAAATCGTTGATTGCTTTTTAAAGGCCCTATTCCACGGGTCGTTTAGAGGAGCAATATCGTTCGTATTCGGCCGATATCGGCCGCTACGAACGATATTCGTCCCGTGGAATAGAGTGCAACGATCAGCCGACATCGTTCATGTCGGCTGATCGTTGCAGTCGCTTGTTTTTCAACATGTTGAAAAACAAGCCACTGATATAGCAGCGATATGCTGCCGTCGCTCCGTTGAATAGGAGCATCGGCAGCAGGCGCTGCTGTATCCTATGGGCTGCCCGGACGATCAGCGATCCCCCGGGCAGCCCCCCCGCAGCTCCCCGCCGCCCCCTCCCGCACTCACCCGCTCGCTGACGCCGCGCAGAATAGCGGCGGCAGCGAGCGGGGAACGAGGAGCAAACGAGCGCTAATAGCGCTCGTTTGCTCCTCCAAACAACTCGTGTAATAGGGGCATAAGACCTGGACCTATTCTTATCGTTGCTCGTTTGCAAAACGTTCCCAAATCGTTCGCATTGAATAAGACATCGTTCGGTCGTTTGCAATAGATACGAACGCAATAGCGAATAAATAGCGAAGAAAAAGGATCGCAATTACGATCATAAGTAACGATTATGGTTCCATGGAAATGAGTGAACGTTTTCAGGTCTTTCGCAATAGTGGTCGTTTGAGATCGTTAATTGTTAACGATTATGCAAACGATACTCGTCCGGTGGAATAGGGCCCTAAGTATTATTTCCCTGAACACAGTTCTACCTCTCGTGAAGAATCTGCATGCACGGCAATACAGTAGAAGGTATGTAAAGACAAGGAATAGCCCAGCACTGCAGGAGTAGAATCAAATCCTCTGTATTCTTTATTTGTAGATACCCAGGAATACAAATAGCGGTTCAAAACCGGCAAACAGAAGACATGTGGTTTTGAGCAAAGCATCTATGCTGAAACATGTCTTCTTCCTGCCGATTGTGAACCACTGTTTGTATTCCTGGGTATCTGCAAATAAAGACTACAGAGGATTTGATTCTACTCCTGCAGCGCTGGGCTATTCCTTGTTTTTGTATTTCTGAGCTGAGCTTCTGACCATCCGTACACTTAAAGCAGATTGCCTGGAGGGTAAGAGCCGGGGAACTGTTTAGTTTGTACAGTAGAAAGTAAAAGTTGGTGACACAGGTTCTATAGTGATGTGGGAGCAATGGTCAATGGGCTGTGACCAAATGGAATCTGAACACTCCATGGGTAATTCTAACTGTAAGGCTATGTTCACACACAGTAAAATAATACCAAAATATATTCTGAATTTTTAATGTGCGAATAGTTGGAAAATAAACAGCAGTTTTTTTGGCAAAAGGCTGTAAATAATGAGCATGTTCCCATTGATGGTAATCAATTACAGCCGTTATTTTATAGAGTGTGTGTGCACTGCCACACAACATCCCATTGACTTCAATAGAGCGCATTAATAGGCCATGTTCACATCACGCATTTATTGTATTAATCACGGCCGTTGTTACAATTTGCAACAACGGCCGTGATTAAAACAAAAAATACATTGCATTGAAAATTAATGGGATCCCGGCCGGAGTGTATACACATAGGGGGACATTTATTACGTCCGACGTTTTCTGCGCCAGACTTAAAAATGTCCCCACAGCTCCGGCACTACGGAGATTTATGTAGAGGCGGACTACCTCTACATAAATCCCGTGCGCGCTGGTGCTGAGAGCTGGTGCCGAGAGAATAAAATATTCGCAAATCGTCACTTTCCGCAAAAAAGTACGCCTTTTCTTCTTGATACATGTCCCCCATAGTATACACTCTGGCCGGGATCGCTAGCGGCAACAGTAAAAACAGCAGAAGCCTGACATGTCAAACAATGGAGAGTGCGGCTCCGACCGTACTCTCCATTGTGTTCAATAGTAAATTGGCATGTGGGCGCACACGAATGCGCCAGCATCCCAATTTAATAGAATTGAACTTTCACTGACACCGGCCATTCTGTGACATGCCGGGTCACAGAATGTCCGGTGTCTGACAGTGTTTGAACCCGCCTTATATCTGTTTTTTAACCCTAAAATTGCATCTGTATTTTTGTGTTTTCTTATGTGTGAACATAACCTATTGCTACAGTGTTTTCACTATCACAGTGAATACTTTATATGAAAGTGTATATAGATTTTATCCAGCATCATGTCCTTATCACATATCCTGGACAGTCAGTGGTAGTTGGGTGGTTGTTTCAGGTCTAGATTTTGTCCAGGGACTTCAGGCACTATAACCAGGGTGACCCATGAGATAGGTATAAGAAGATATAGAGTGAAGAAAACATATTGGTCTCTAATAATAATAATAATAATAATAATAATATGGAATAAGCCAATTTAGACCGCTGGATTTTATTTTTATTTTTTTTTGCTTTTTGCCTTTTGCATGTGCATTGATGTACAGCATAAGTTTAATGTATAATCCACCTTATATATCTGGATTATTCTTTTAATGTCATTTAATATAATTGCCCTGTATTGAAGCAGAAAACCATCTGTCTGTCACCGGCTGCAGGAGAACGTTCAAGTATTCAGAGTAAAATGATACATAAGCAACGAAAAATAATTACAAAAAAGGGCGTGCGGGGCCCTAAGCTTCCCGCTCCTAGGAGGAGAGAGAGAATGAGGCTGACTGTAGTCAGGGCTCACAGAGGAAGGGTTGAGAGGTTAGAAGCCTTTGTTCCTTCATGGCTTGGGAAGAGGAGTCTCAAGATTGATCTTGCAAGCTCGAAATATACAATGCAGCTTGTGCTGTTCCATCCACAAACTCCACGGGATCCTCTCCCATCTCTGCCTCCCTGCTGAGACTCTATAAGCCTCTTTCCCTTTTTATGAAGAGAAAGAGATTTGTGTCCAGCATCCTCTGCACAGTGTTAAGGGAAAGAAAAAAAAAATCAATAGGCAGTTAACTTAATTGGATTATTGAATATGTAAATGTTTTAACTATTTTTGGTCTAATTCGGCGGTAGAAGTGGTTATGGCGATTTATAGAGGGGATAAAAACTCCTGGAGAATACTTACGAGCGTGTAAACCTGTAATCATCCGGCGGTGTATCCCATTACCTACGGAATTAAATCACCCATATAACGCAAATTATAAGAGATGAGGGATATAACAGTGGTATGACAGATGATGTCTTGGTTTTTGCTGGTAAGATATGTGACTAGCGAAAACAGAAAAAAAAAACAAAAACATTTCCACTAGTGAGAAGGTTACAGGATACAGGATTGGGCCTCATGGCCCAGCCCAACCACAGATGTAGGGACAGGATCATAGGTCTGTACAATGCTGTCAGTTCCGGTCTGTACACCCACAGTCAGGCCCTAATGCAGATGCTAAAGGGAACCTTATGAAAATGGTTTTATACACTAAGGTGCCCCCCGGTGTAAGTGAGTTGCTGATGAAAAGGCTGTTTGGATAGAGGGGATAATACATTGTTCCTCTCTGATTGTATCAATCTTTAGCACCGGTGTTTTAAAATTAGCAGCATATCGTCAGCATAGTCCACCAATAAAGGGGTCAGAACCCTGGTCAGAATCAGTTGTTTTAAGAAGTTACTTGTCCTTGCGCTCATCATATTAGTAGTAGCAGCGGTTAAATAGGATAATGCTGCAGTTTCTTACATCGCCCCTACTGCAAGGACGAGTGCAGGTAAACAGTGAACTTATATGGATTGCTATCAATTTACCAGATAACCCCTTTCAGTGTCCCTGTCACGTAAAAGAAATTGAAAAGTTTGGCTAGGTGAAGTGCTTAGCTGAGCGCTTTACTCCCAAGATCATTGCCTTTTCCATCTAGCTGCATTAGGCAGACTCCATTGTAAGTCTGTGAAGCCCATTTCCTGCAGTGAGACAGAGATCATAGTGAGTGAAGCTCAGCCGCACACTTCTCCCCACTCATACATATCTAATAATCGTTGTGGGCCTATGTGGTGATCTCCCACAATGCTATGGCGGAGGTACGGCCGGTCACTTGCTAGATGGTAGAGTGTGACGCCACTCCGGTGGTGGTTGGCCAAGATAAATCCGGGCCCAGAGTTGTTATGTCGTGACACCAGTGCCGGTTGGGCACACAGGTATGGTGGCACACCTGCTTTTAGTTTAAAGTGGTTGTACCTTGTTCCCCTGTGGACAGTGTCCTGCCGGGTTGCTACGGGGTCCCTTGGGTTGTTATTACGGTGGGCAGGGCCGTATTTACCACTAGGCACCCGTGGTCCAGTGCCTAGGGCAGCACTTTGCAGGGGGGCAGCACCAGGGAGCAGGGGGACAGAAAAAAACTAATTTTTTAGTTTTTATTTTTTTTAGTTTCCCTCCTCCCATTCAGACTTGCCAGTAAATCGGGTGTCTTTTCCAGGGGGGTGGTATTGGTCAGGTCTAGTATCGCCAATAGGTGAGTGTAAATGGGGCGTCTTCAGGTTTAGTGCCTAGAGCAGCAGCAGCTGTTAATACAGCCCTGACGGTGGGCCGGAGTGGTGTACTGACCCTCCCGGACTATTGGCACTGCCACCCACAGAAAGGGGAAAATGTCCCAAGGAGTGTGTGAATACTGTGTTGGTGTGGGGCAAAGAATCACAGAGTCTCTTTACCATAAATTATCTCTTGTTTACTCTGAAAGTTCTTGTGTGCAGCAGAACATACAGCCGTGCCTTGACAGTATAAGTTACACTTGATAATGCACTTGAGAACACTTGACAATACAGGTCTGTGATAGGAGTATAGCAAGGAGTACAATCGTGCTGACTGGGTTGCGTGTTGAGAGGTATTCAGGAGAGTCAGAGGAGCAGAAAGGAGGATGTCGTGAGAGTCCCAACCCAAATAGTACTGTGTTCTGTCGGGATGTTGGAGGATAAGGTAGAAAGATAAGAATCCTTGAGAGAATACTTGTGCCTGTGCATCGATCTTGGTCTGAATGAACCACCTGTTGCCCTACCAGTGTCGGGGGACCTGTCCTAGAGGGTGACGCAAGCCCCAGACCCTGTTACTTGGGATGAGCGGAATGCTGAGGATTTCCTGCTGACACCCGCGCTGCAAGATAGAGTTCTATCCGGCTCAGTTCCTAGCTTTTCTTGCTTATGTGGATACCGTCCTGCACTGTGACTCTCCTAGTCCATGGCATGGGTTGAGATAATCTCTGCCGTATCCTCTCCTGTAAAGGGGTTTAACACTGCATAGTGCTTAGTAAGGTTGCCGAAGAGAAACTGTAAGCTGCGTCCTAGCTCTACAGAGTCTAGTGACCAAAGACCTCATACGAAGGCTGGGGGACATGGCAGAGGGCCAGGGCCAAAAGGAGACTACTGTAGGGAGTGTTCTAGCTTGCGTCCTTCCCCTACAACGTCCAACACAAAAGACCTCTACACTACCTCTACCCATGTGAATTCCTGTCTCCAGCATGTCTAAAATGTGCTGTGAGTGGGTGAAGAGTGCATAAGAAGTAAAGTAAGAGATGATAGGACAGATGAAGAAGATACTCCCAAAGGGTCACAGATCCATGTGACACATAAATAAACAATAACCCTTTCCATACTTCAGCCGTGCAGCAACTGAGTATACATACCTCTAGTAGCGACATCTAGGGGCGAAACTTTATCACTACTACATCACCACTTACTATAAGTACAGGCTTTTGCGAAGGGTGTAACCAAAAGCAACACCTGTGGTGGGATACCACACCTAAACATCTAGACCCCAAAACCTTTGACAAATGAAAAGATTATTTTTTAATAGTATTTTGGGATCCAAACACAAAAGAAATATTAGCTGGACAATAATTAAAATTTTGGCAGATTGTTTAACCATTGGTTGAAAGACATGGGCATACAGTAACTATGTTCTATTAGTTGGACCCAACAGAGAAGGGTTGAGAATACACAGTGTAATACTGTACACATCATAGACCAAAAAAATCTGAACATATGATCTGCCCATCCTACTTCATCCATCGCATCACAAGTTCCATCTGACAGTATCGACACGAGGCAGATAAGATGAGCAAACCTCGAGAACCCTTGGGTTCGTCCGAACCCGAATGTTGGGCATTTGAGAACCAGTGGCTGAAGTTGAATGCAGCCCTAGGGAGTCCTGGAAAACATGGATACAGCCATAGGCCATAGGCTGTATCCATATTTTCCAGGCAGCCTTAGGGCTGCATCCATCTTCTTCAGCCACCGAGCAGGCTCGAGGTTCGCTCATCTTTCGTGTCAGAGTAGCAAATTTCAACTATGATTTTATACATGACAAACGCAAGCTATACACTATGGGGGACATTTATCAAACATGGTGTGAAGTGAAACTGGGCCAGTTGCCCCTAGCAACCAATCTAATCTAATTGGTTGCTAGGGGCAACTGAGCCAGTTTCACTTTACACCATGTTTGATAAATATATATATATATATACATATACATATATATATATATATATATATATATATATATATATATAGGACTGAAACCGGATGCGCGTAGAGAATTGGAATAAACTAGAATATAAAGATTTCATTACATTCAGAGGTCCTATGTAACATCAGTGAATAGCTTAGAAAGAACAATGGGGGCGATTTATCAGCAGGCATGACTTTACAAATTGTGCTAAAGGATACAAATGGTGACCATAGTAAGAGATATTATTGGTAGCCCTGTTCACCTTTTATTGGATTTTTTTCAGGCTCTCTTATTGTTACATTAGTACGGACTAAGGGTGCTTAAAAATTTGGGTAAAAGACAATATTAGCCATTCTAGCCTCTATATAAACACTTTTACCTCCCGAACACAGGGTACGCCTTTGCTAAATCATAGTTTATCACCTGTTTGAACACTGAGATAGATAGATATATCTAACACACATGATCAGGATTTACTACTTCAAGGTCCATAAAGCAGAAGAGAAATCTCAATTGTACTTTCCTGGCCGTAATTCATTGTGTGTATTCTTAGGACTTGTTTCCATTATCTGTCACTAAAAAGTCACCCGTATACTACTAAATGACGGAGCAGACAGAGCATAGCTAAAGGCTTATGAGCCCTAGTGCAAAAGTTCAACTCGCCTTCTTCCTCATCCCACTATTCACAGCAAAACCAGAATTTCACCATGGGGGCTAGCCAGTGTTAGAAAAAGATGGCCACTTTCTTCCAGAGAAAACGTTGCTCTTCTCTTCAGGTCAGTTGTTGTTTGCAATTAAGCTTCATTCACTTCAATGGAACTGATTTACAAAACCAACACCCAAACTGGAGACAAGAGTGGTGCTGTCTCTGGAAGAAAGTGGCCATGTTTTTGTAGCGCCTTAAAACCTTCAACTAAATTATTGGAATAACAGGGTAAAACTTAAAATTTAAAAATAACTATTAAACTAAGCAATTAATGGTTCTATCTGGACAATTATCGGCCATTACAGCCAAAAATTGCTTAGTGTAATAAAAAGCAACAATAAGCCGACATGCACAATATCGGCTGATCATTGTCTTTTAATGTCTTTATACAAAAACAGATGATAGCAATGATCTGCTGCCGCCGCTCCATGTAATATGAGCGGCAGCCGTAGACCACCACTATCTGATGGTTGCCCGGGGAGCACCCTTCACAGCTCCCCATTTACCCGGAGAAATGGGACCCACATTACATTGATCAGGCCTATCCTGTGGAAATTCGCTTACCACTGTGGACCCTTATACACTATCCAAAAGGGACATAAGTATAGATTATGGGGTTATGTTACCACTGGGACTGGCCACAATCTCAACAATGGGACTCCCAAAGCTTCCATATGTGTTCTGCATGGGTCCCAGCACTGTACGCTGTAGCTTCAGAGCGCCCTGTCTGAGCTAACAGGCCACTCTGACGCTACAGTGCATGGTGCCAGGACACATGTAGAGCGCAGGAGAACACCGGGTACGTGGACAGGTAATGTCTTAATTGTTTGGGCATGGGTTGCATGGACATTGCTAACTATGTCCATGCAGCCCTTGCTAAAAGATTATTAGGCCATTCAAAAGGCCTAGTAAACGAGCGGTGATCTAGCAGATCAGAGCTCGTTAAAATATTGATCGGGCCTTCATCGGCTCGTGTAATAGGACCCTAAGCATTGCTGCCTGCTGGCAATTGGCTAGGGTAAAAGGACCTTAAAGGAGTTGTCCAGGGAGCAGAAGATGGCTGAAGCCTTCAGATCCCCAACACTCCCCTGTAAATCCATGTCTCAAAAGTAAGCCAACCAGGATGTGAAGTGGGTGCCCATGCAAAACCATGCTGGCACGCAGTAGCTCCATAATGTTGCTGATGTTGCACGCGGTGATCGTGATATACGCCTGTCCCTTTTATACTTCCAAGACATGGATTTACAGGAAGTGAGTGACAGGCAGCAGAAGGCTTCAGCCATCTTCTGCTCCCCAGACAACCCCTTTAACATAATGTTTTTTTTTCTACAAATACAAAAAAAGAAAAAATCAAACCTGACTGTGGCTATAAAACGTCCGAGCTAGCCTTCTCAGCATTAACATTATCATCGGCAACAACGGCGCTAACATTTCTACTTTCCCTAATATCTGAAAGCCTTGACATATTGCAGAAAATCCAGTTTGAAGCTTTCCATAGTCAGAATAATTTATGTACGTGCGGCAGCCACATTACCTGAATAAATTCAACCTTTAAAAAACTTGGCGTCTCATAACAGAAATCACCCTGAGCAGAATGGTGCCCTGCTATAAATTGTAATTGGAATAAACCTGTCATACATGTGACCACAGATGTATGTTACTTTTTATACAGAACTAAAGGTCAATTTAGCCCTGGAGCTGTTTGCGGCATACACTTCAATCTACTTCCAATGGTATTCGGTATACAACCGAAGCCCGCAGAATCATCGGCACACAATGGCTTTAAATATCATGGGGTATTTAAGCTACAGGACCGCTGTGCATTAAAGCCGCAAGGGTGGGGGATGAACGGTTTGTCCATTTTCTACTCATGGTAATAAAAGATGTCAGCCTGTGTCAGTCCAGCTTTTGATGTGTAGCACAAAGCCAGGCCAAGCACAAGGTGTGGGAGATTGATTTATTAGTAGTGAACGTGTGATGCAGAAGAAAGGGTAATGGAAACTGAAGTCTAAAAGACATGATTCCACAAATGACTAAATAGAGGTTCATTACACATCCAGCAGATAGACACACACACATCTAACCACCTCATCTTGGCACATGTTCACTTTTTTTTTTTAACGTTAGAAAATACCCCGAACGAGTAAAGAAAACACATAAATTTATTATATTATTTACATAGCCGCAAAACTCCATTATATTGGGAACCATGGAAACAAATGACCTACAAACACAGATCTTCCGACTCTTCCCACATTCGGCACATAATTATTATGATCATTTGCCGTACGCGAGGCTGACATTTTATGCCGAGTTATTTGATGAGGATTGTGGGTTGTTATTACACAAATGACAGAGAGGTTACAGTGTTCTGGAAAGAGGAAAACAGAAGCAACAAGTGGATCGAAACGAAAAGTCTCGGTATGTTCTGTTAGGGTTGCGTTCACACGTTGAGGTTTTTCATTGCAATTATGGAATGCAGAGCTAAGAATGGGTTTGATAGGATAAAAAGTCTCAGTCTTTCCTTTATATATCTGTTATGTATCCCTCCCTTTGTTCATGCAATGAGAAACATGCAAATACACCCTAAGACCAGGTTCACCGTCATAGAATAGCCGGTGTCAGTGAAAATCATCCCGACCATCCCAATGATCTTCATTTCTGTTAAATTGGGATATGGCACATCCATATGCGCCCACATACCAACTCACCATTGAACACAATGGAGTGTGCGGCCGGAGTTACACTTTCCATTGTGTGACCTGTCAGGGTTGTGCGGCCGCTATTCAATGAATAGTGGCCGCACAAAACTGACATGTTAGTTTTTTGTACGTCTGCTAGCGATCTCCAAGGTCCCCAAGGACTCCCTTGTTCCCAAATCAGCAACAACGGCCGTGATTAATACTAAACTTACGTTGTGTAAACACGGCCTAAGTCCTCTGTCACATGTCCCCAAAAAGTGTTTGCATTTGCGGATCCACAATTTTTGGCAAAGATAGATCACATTACTTTCAATAGGGCTATTCACACGTCCGCATTGTCTGTCTCTGCATTTGTGTTCCGCAAAAAAAAAAAAAATAGGGCATGTTGTAGTGCGGACCGCAATTGATGCAAATTTTCACATAGAAATCTATTAAAGCCTCCACGATCCACAAACTGTCTGCTAAAATGCTGAACACAACACAACTAGTTCAAAACACTGTACAATTTCTGGGTATCAGCAAAAAAAACACAGATGCTACAGGTGGGCACTATGGATGGTTTTTAGCAGACTGCGGATGACAAAATGCGGACACAAATTTCAGTCAGCAAAAATATACTGATGTGAATGAGGCCTTAGGGGCATTCCCACATCCACCACTATCTATCCGTGCACGGATGATGTGCTACGGACCGAAACTGGAAACTCTTGGCTTCCAACTCTGAAACAGTTTAAGGCTATGTTCACATGCTGTATGAGACTGGCCGTTCCATGACCTGGCCGGGTCACGGAACAGCCGGTCTCAGAAAAGATCATCCTGGCCGGTACTGCAATACCGGCCGGATGATCTTTAGCACCACTGAGCTCTGATGTAGGTGCATCCGTGCGCACCTGCAAGAGAACTCTCCACTGCACAGTATGGAGCATGCGGCCGGAGCGCATTTACCATCAGGTACATTTGTTTTTTTTGCACATTTATAGAATGGCGCTGGTGCCACAGTCGTTTTTTTGAACCGTGGCCCAGTTCCCATGTACAGTGCCGTTCTATTCACGGGTCCCGGGCCGTGGGTGAAGCACTGGAGGCAGGCCGGCCCGTCCCCAGAATCAAAGGAGCCGCGTCATAGAGGAGCAGGCGCTTCCTCCGCCTGGGGGCAGGCCGGCCTGTCTCCAGTACTTCATCCCCGTCCCAGTACCCATGATAAAAATGGAGGTGTACACGGGAACTGGGCTGCAGTTCCAAAAAAGGACGGTGGCGCCGGCGCAGGGAAGCTTCATACTTAAAGCGAATTTACCTGATGGTACATTCGCTTTAAATCTTCATGCTACTATACTGACACAGATGCCCAAATGCGGTCGCAGTCCTTTTTTTGAACTGCGGCCTAGTTCCCGCACATGGC
The DNA here is from genome assembly GCF_027789765.1 of Dendropsophus ebraccatus. Taxonomy (NCBI): domain Eukaryota; kingdom Metazoa; phylum Chordata; class Amphibia; order Anura; family Hylidae; genus Dendropsophus; species Dendropsophus ebraccatus. Next base: position 187,740,718 of record NC_091455.1, read on the forward strand.
GCAGATCTTTTTATATAGATTAGTTCTGCATGTAAAACCATAACATGGTGCTTAGAGATAAATACACCTTCTTTAAGACGTACCAGAGATCTATTACATTCATGTACCTGTAACACTTCTTAAAACAACTTTCTTGTTTAAAGAGACTGTTCTAATGAATTACCATTAGATTGCCATAGCCATTTCTCTGCTACTAGGATCATTCACTACTGATATCTTTTGAGCCCTTGACATATAGTATAAAGGTTCTCTAACTCCCTCGATGAATGATCCTGGAGGTTACAGTACTGAGACAGTGAAAGGGAAGAATATTTAAATGTTATTTTAATACTTTACATTCATTCCACCTCATTCAGAACCATAACGCGTTCCTAATAGAAGACAATGTAACCTTTATATTTCAGAAGTTTGAGTAAGAACTGATAATGTACTTCTCTGGAAAAACTTGAGCCTTCATGACAATTATCATACATTCATTCCCTCTGCATTCATTCAAACTAGACAAGAGCGCAACTGGAGCATACTCTAGTCCGGACATTCGGCATTTGATTACCTGTGGCTGAAGAAGTTGGATGAAGCCCTAGCGAAGAGAAGGCCTTGCCTCAATTGCCTCATTTATCATGATTTACACCTAAATTATTATTCAAATCTACACCTACTGGAAGCAGGTGTAGATTTGGTACACCAGGTGCAGGGTCGGGCACACGGTCACCTGGATTCAGTAAGAGGCGTTTGCCTCTTAGTGAATTTGGCTGGAGAAAAGGGGCCTTATTTAAGACAAGGGTATGGGGTGTCCCTCAAAAATTGGTATTTTAAAAATGTTGTCCTTATATGAAGATCTTGAGTTTTAAGTTTAGAAGCTCAGAATGAAGAATATGCATATAAAAAACATGATGATTTGTATTTAATAGATTAGCTTCCCTATTCGAGCTTCCTCATTCCAAGCTTTACGGTGCCCATATACTTTATACTAAAAATAGGCAGAACATGTTGGCATGTTAGGCTGACTAAAGTGAATGGCGGTCTACTGACTCTCCACTGACAGAAGATGTCAGTGGAGAAAAGGATTGGGTGTGTAAAATTTTTACTGCCTGACCTTATTGTTCTGGGAGAGTTGAGTTATGGAGAGAGAAGCCTGGCTGTGACATGCCTACCCATAGTGCAAAAAGTAAATTTAACTGAACGGTCGTGTGTTTGAGGAGGTCGGGAGAAGTGACTGGTCACAGAGGTGATCCGGCTGTTTCCTGTTTGCCATCCACTCAATTTCAACATTGTGTGAACAGAGCCTTTCTGTGTTTTCAATCCACTCCTGGTTTTGGTTGCAATATGAGGACCACAATACTGACTGAAATATACGTAGTGTGAACCCAGCCTTAAGATGATTGATAACAGGAGATGGAAGCATTTTTGTCTGATAAGATATAATACAACGTGATTTATATTCACTTGCATTATTGATCTGTGCCATAGTTCCTATTGATATTGTAATCATTCATTCTAAGGGACACTATAATCTAAAATTTTATGACACAAATACAATATCATCAACTTAAATTAATTAAAAAAAAAAAAAAGTTGAAGTATAATTGCTGCCAGGAGTGCACCATGGGAGGTGGTGGCCAATTTGATTTTGCCATAGGCAATAACTCCTCAGTGTATACCTCTCAGCTATAGCATAAAAATAAACCAATTAGCACAGCTTTTTATTTGTCTCTATTAATATTAACCCACTGAGACTATACTGTACATACATTAACACATCTTCTTATTGCAGATCCAGGACAACCATCCCAGATTACTTTATCTAGGACAAAATGTAACTGTCCTTATAGCCAGACATCCCACATTATTTGTAAGGAAGTGTGAACATGTAGTGACTGCAATAAATTGTGAAGCCTGAAGCCTATAATGCACCTAGATAAAAGCAAAAACAGACATTTGGATCTATTCTTGCTTTTAGTAAAGGAAAGCATGTAAAGCTGTATAAAGATACAAAGTGCAACCAGAAGAATCATTTGCAGCATCTACTGCAGATACTGTAGATAGGAGAAAGTAGCTTTATCCCCTTTAAGTTAATTTTCATTTTTGCACTTGTGTATTTCTTCCTCTTGTTTAAAAGGCCATATCACTTTCAGTTTTTTCACCTACAGACCCATATGGGGTCTTATTTTTTTCAACCCCAATTGTACATTGTAATGATACACTTATGCTGCACTTATGCTATTTTATATAACTGCTATTATTTTTTTTAAAGGGGTTGGCCACTATATAGTAAAATAGTTCAGTGTACGGTATTAAGTGTACTCACTGTATATACTGACAGCAGCTCCCTGTGTACCTCACAGAGCTAAAATGATACTCCCCTCCTCCAGGATGTGCTGTCCTGCTCTATGGTGAGTCTGTATATAAGATGGCCAACATGGAGGAGCATGTGACCATGCGCTGCCCCAATTGTCCAACACTGAGCCTGTATATGTCTATGGTGGACACTGGGAGGCAGGGCATCGTCACATTCTCCTCCATGACGACCATCTTATAGACAGACTCACCACAGAGCAGGACAGCAAAGCCTGGAGGAGGGGGAGTCTGATTTTACTTCTTAATACTATACACTGACCAATTTTACTATAAAGTGGCCAACTCCTTTAACTTTTCAAAAATGAATAAATGTGTTTAAAATTCCTCTTTTCTGATCAGTAGTGGACTAAAATAGGTCTGTTTTGGGCAGTAGCCCGGGGCCCTGTGCTCCTAGGGGGGCCCATGGCCACCTAAACAGACTTAGGCTGCGTTCACACTACGTATATTTCAGTCAGTATATGTATATTTCAGTCAGTATATTTCAGTCAGTATTGCAACCAAAACCAGGAGTGGATTAAAAACACAGAAAGGATCTGTTCACACAATGTTGAAATTGAGTGGATGTCCGCCATTTAATGGCAAATATTTGCTGTTATTTTAGAACAACGGCTGTTATATTGAAATAATGGCAGTTATTTACTGTTATATGGCGGCCATCCACTCAATTTCAACATTGTGTGAACAGATCCTTTATGTGTTATTAATCCACTCCTGGTTTTGGTTGCAATACTGACTGAAATATACGTAGTGTGAACATAGCCTTATACTTTCACTGGTGTATTGCCTCCTGGCTACAAGTGTGCCATGATTTATAAAAATATCACTGCTTTTTCACCACAATTTTGCACAAATCAGGGCAAAACCACAACTAGGATACGATTCAGTAATATTAGAGAACACACTGAAGGACCTTATCATGTGACTATGATGTCACCACAGGTCCTTTACAAAATTCAAAATGGAAGTACTTTAGAAAATTAAAAGTGAGCACAGTGATGATAATTTGTCATAAAAATTTACAGGTACGTGGTAAATATGACGTTATCTATCCTGTACTATCAACACCACGCGTTACAATAGGGTGGGGAGCCCAAGCTTGTTGAACAGCCCGAGGCCTATGGTAAAGTAAGTCCGCCCCTGATTCTCGTTCTTAAAATGTTTTACTTTTTGTCTATGGGGCAGTGTGAGGTGTCATTTTTGATGACTTTTTATTAATTTTTTTCTGGATGTGATGTGACCAAAAAATCTGTAATTTAGCACTTTAGAGGGTTTTTGCACTTACACCATTTACCGTGCGAGATCTGGAATGTGATAATTTAATAGTTAATACTTCGGGCAATTCTGAAGCAGCCCAGCACACATTTAAACCTCCCCACGCCATAGACGTTGCAACTACATGGGGCATCAACAACTGCAATATATACTGTATAAACATATTCCTGATATGAAGGGGTTAATGATACTAGAGGTGGAATGGAAGAAGGTTTATAACAATTAAGAGGGATAAAAAGAAGGAGATACAGAAGAACACATAAAGTGCATGTATATTAATGCCGAGACGCTCAGTAACAAGATTAAGGAATTAAAATGAGTACGGCTGGAAGGGAAATATGATATAGCGGGGATAAATGAGACATGGCTGGATGATAGCTATGACTGGTTGGTTGGTCGGCAGGCTTACAGTCTGTTCACAAATGATTGTACAAATAAGTAAGATGGGACAGGTCACATATATGTAGAATCTTGCCGAAAACCCATTGTGTGTGACGATATCTGTAAGGGAGATGAATGCATGGAATCCCTATGGGTGAAATAAAGGGGACGGAGAAAGAGTAATAACATACTGATGTGTTTGTTATGAGTCTCTAAGTAGTGTATAATAGAAGAAGCCGAAATCCTCCTAATAAGACAAAGAGATGAGGCATCGAAGCAGAACAAAGTCATTCATATGGGGGGCTGACTACCCCAACATAAAGTGAGAGGCAGAAACCTTCAGATTCAGCAACAGGAACAGGTTATTGACTATAATCATAGACAATTACCTTTCATAATGGCGGGGGTGTGGGGGGGGGATAAGGGTCACATTAAGCACTACAGGAACCACAGTGATTGAAAATACTAGTGATTCGGTTAAAGGGGTAGATCAGCAAAAAAAATAAAAAATCTTTCTGGTCAACTGGTGCCAGAGATTTGTAATTTACTTCTTTTAAAAAAATCTTAAGTCTTCCAGTAGCTATCAGCTGCTGTAAGTCCTACAGGAAGCGGTATTCTTTCCAGTCTGGATGGAGAGCAGGAGAGGTTATCTATGGAGATTGGCTACTGCTCTCGTCACACTGGAAAAACTACACTACTTCCTGCAGGATATACAGCAGCTGATACGAACTAGAAGACTTAAGATTTTTTTAATAGAATTAAAATACATATCTCTGGCCCTTTCTGGCACCAGTTGATTTGAAAGAATTTTATTTTTGCTAAACTACCCCTTTAACAATTGTCTGAGTGATAGGAACTAGATGGTGGTTATTGATGCAACATTAGGCTAGGTTCAGACTATGTAACTGTGCGGCTGTATTTGCAGCTGTAACTGTGCGGCGGTATTTTTGGTGGTTCATGCGTACGCTGGAAAGTATACGATATACGGCTGCACAGTGCACACTATGTATGAATCTACGACCCTATCGTAAACGGACCCGTAAAAAATTAACAAGACCATTGTTTGCGGCTGGAAATGCAGCCGTGGATTAACAGGCGGTCCGTACGGAGTACTTCAAAAATAGCCGGCAATGATGCCGAATGCCGATGCCTCTAATAGTTAATATATTAAATTAATAAAACACATTTTCTTTGTAATAAAATCCCTTTCGTTGTTCAATAATTTAATTCTAACGAATCCATCATTGTGCAATTAAATATACTGTTAAAATAAATATATATATAAATAAATGTATATTTATATATATATTTATTTTTTGACAATATATTTAATTGCACAATAATGGATTCGTTAGAATTAAATTATTGAACAACGAAACTGATTTTATTTCAACGAAAATGTGTTTTATTAATTAATTTAATTAGTACAGGAAGCTCCAGTAAGCCGTTAATTCATATTGCCGACAATAGAGCTTTCTGTACTAATCATCACTTTACTTTAATTAAAACATCAAATGTTTCTTCTAATTATGTTATCACAATAGCATTATTAGAAGAAACATTTAGAATTATATGTGCGCTCAGCTGATTGGCTGATCGGCTGAGCGCACATATAATTAGCGGGTCCGCAGCACAGTGACTTCATTGTGCTGCGGACCAGCGAAGAGACAACATTGTATAGAGCTCTCCCAGAGTATAGAGCTCTCCCCACCCCCTCCCCAGCACTGCACCCCTCTCAGCAAGGAAGGGGGGTCACTTAACCCCTTCCTTGCTGGGATGGGTGCAGTCTGACATCAGTCTGGCCCCCAAGGGGTTAAGGGGGATGCAATACATCCTCCCTTAACCCCTTGGGGGCCAGACTGTAAGCAGCGATCTGTAAACACCGCTCACAATGATGGGTGTTGTGCTCCTGTTTGTGTGTTTTTTGTGTGTTTCTCCCTTTTTGTTTTTCAGATATCGGTATCCTGGGAATTACGTCGGATTCCGTGGACTACGTCAATGACCAGCGGTTGTTTGTTGTTTTTTTTTTATAAAATGGTCAATGAGGGGTGTGGGGGTGTTTTTATTTGAATAAAAATTTTTTTTAACTTGTGTCTTGTCTTTATTTCTTTACTTTATAGACTTAGTAGTGGAAGCCGTCTAATAGACGGAATCCATTACTAAGTTGGGGCCTAGTGTTAGCCGGTATAAAATGGCTAACACTAACCCCCTATTATTACCCCAGTACCCAATGCCACCAGGGGTACTGGGAAGAGCCGGGTGCCAGTGGTCCCGGAGCGTCAAAATTGGCGCTCCTGGACCGGGCGGCAGCAGGCTGGTAAGATTTAGGCTGGGGAGGGCCTAAACCAATGGCTCTTCCCACCCTGGTGTTATCAGGCTGCTGTCGTTTGGTTTTTAACCCACTGGCACCCGGCTCTTCCCAGTACCCCTGGTGGCATTGGGTACTGGGGTAATAATGGGGGGTTAGTGTTAGCCATTTTATACCGGCTAACACTAGGCCCCAACTTAGTAATGGATTCCGTCTATTAGACGACTTCCACTACTAAGTCTATAAAGTAAAGAAATAAAGACAAGACACAAGTTAAAAAAATTTTTTATTCAAATAAAAACACCCCCACACCCCTCATTGACCATTTTATTAAAAAAACAACAACAAACAACCGCTGGTCATCGACGTAGTCCACGGAATCCGACGTAATCCCCAGGATACCGATATCTGAAAAACAAAAAGGGAGAAACACACAAACAGGAGCACAACACCCATCATTGTGAGCGGTGTTGTGCTCCTTACAGTATGCAGCATCTTTACAGATCGCTGCTTACAGTCTGGACCCCAAGGGGTTAAGGGAGGATGAATTGCATCCCCCATAACCCCTTGGGGGCCAGACTGATGTCAGACTGCACCCATTCCAGCAAGGAAGGGGTTAAGTGACCCCTCTTCCTTGCTGGGAGGGGTACAGTGCTGGGGAGGGGGTGGGGAGAGCTCTATACTCACCCCGATGTTGTCTCTTCGCTGGTCCGCAGCACAATGAAGTCACTGTACTGCGGACCGGCTCTTTATATGTGCGCTCAGCCGATCAGCCAATCAGCTGAGCGCACATATAATTCTAAATGTTTCTTCTAATAATGCTATTGTGATAACATAATTAGAAGAAACATTTGATGTTTTAATTAAAGTAAAGTGATGATTAGTACAGAAAGCTCTATTGCCGGCAATATGAATTAACGGGTTACTGGAGCTTCCTGTACTAATTAATATTTAATTACTAAAACACATTTTCGTTGAAATAATATCAGTTTCGTTGTTCAATAATTTAATTTAAACGAATCCATCATTGTGCAATTAAATATACTGTCAAAAAATATATATATATATAAATATACATTTATTTATATATATATATATATTTATTTTAACAGTATATTTAATTGCAAAATGATGGAATCGTTTAAATTTAATTATTGAACAATGAAAGGGACTTTATTACAACGAAAATGTGTTTTATTAATTTAATATATTAACCATGAGAGGCATCGGCATCGGCATACTGCAGAGGATCGCAAACCCCGGTAATAGCGATTCCTGTAAACTGTTTCCCTGCTTTCCCAGATGCATCCAGAGGTGTTTGCATCACTTTCTTAAGATTTTATTTGTTATTTTTAGTTGAACCAGATTTCCAAGTAAATGACCGTATGTTTTCAGCCGCATGTCTATTTTTTCCCACGGCCGTAGTTTCATCCGCACATTTACAGCCGCATAAAAAATACAGCCGCACACATACATAGTGTGAACATAGCCTAAGGCCGTATTCCACGGTCACGGCCCGACTCTGCTCGTTCCCTGCTCGCTGCTGCCGCTATTCCACGTGGCAGCAGCGAGCAGGTAAGTCCGGGGAGGGCCGGGGGAAGCTGCGGGGGGGCTGCCTGGGTGATCGCTGGTCATCCGGGCAGCCCATAGGATATAGCGGCGGTCTTCTGCAGCCGCTCCTAATCCACAGAGTTGCGGCAGCAGATCGCTGCTATATAAGTCGTTTGTCTTTCATGTTGAAAGACAAACGACTTTAACGATCAGCCGACATGTCGTTGCCTCCTTTTCCACGGGATTATTATCGGCCGTAACGACCTATATCGGCCAATAATCGTCCGTGGAATAGTGTCTGTACTCTGAATGGGTTACAGTTACTAGAGGCCCAGAGATCAGTATTGTGTTTATTTCTATATGTTATATATTAATAACCTGGTACACGCTGCAGATCTGCAATATGCAACTGATTAGCACCAGATCTTTAGCTGATTTATATATTAGGGTGCAGAAACACTGAAGATATTCTGTTACAGATCTGCAGCTTGTGAATATACCCCTAAAGCTGCTGCATTTCAGCTGATACCAGGTTCTTAAAGTGTAGCTGTCATTTCAGCTCTTTTTTCAGCATGCACTGTCCTGTGTATGTATATAAGGAGCAGGACTATATCTGCCCATTCTATTACCAGTAAATGCCATTTTTCTTTTGTTAACCCCCTGCAAACTCCCTCCCCATGACTAGCCATTGTGCTGTCTTCTATACATTATATATTCGCTAAAAACAAGATCCTACAATCCTACCTCACTGTAGCAAACCTTCAGAAGTTCCCAGACCAGCACTGAGCAGTCTAACAAATGGATCCACACTTTTCTGTGGCCACAAAGTCTTCACATTGCACAGGCTGTTTGTCTCCTCTTCCTGCTCACTCATCCCCCTTAGTTCCTCCATAGACTATAAAAGGCAGTGCCAACTCTGCTTCTCTGTGATGTAGGAAAACAGCCTTGTGAATACAGAATCCCCCAACATTAGCGGAGGATAATGGAGACCAGTAGGAGGACACAGGGGGAGCACAGACAGGTAAGTATAGCCTTTTTTAAAAAAAATCTATGTGTATTAAAATGTGCATCCCCCATCTTTATGAACTTGTTACGAACTTTGCGAAAACAGAACTTTTTGCAAAATTTTTTACGAATCTTGTTAAGTCTGTGAAGTTCGGGTTCGCTAGTCTGTAAAAGTGTAAGAAAATGGTTGTTGACACACAAGAGCCCACACTTTGCTAACTTAAATTCCCATACATTTTTTTTATATTAATTTTTATTTTTGGGGAAACATTTTTCAAATGAAGTCTTACCATAAGGACACCTGGCATAGATATTTGTAATAAAAGAGAACATGTTTCCGCTCTACAAGAACACAACTGCTACTTGGCCGAAAACTCCCTCGAGAAGCAATTAAACTGGTTTAATAAGTAGGTGTCAACATTTAGTCGTAAATATATCTACACTGTTACATACAGTATTCCCACAAAGTCCTCTAAAATCTCCCATCAGTGACCTTGCCTGAAGGTCACGCAATATACGTCTTACGAGACGTTATCGCGGCTCCAAACTACGTCCTTGAGAATGACACTCAATTTACAATGTTATAGACAATTTTAAAACTATACGTCGCAACCCAAACTGTCCTATCCTTTATCCATTATTTTCCATGGAAGACATAAACTTTGGCATCTCATTCACACTGTGCCGTGGAATATTGACATTGAGAAGAAGTGAGAGGTACACAACAGCAAATCACACTCTTTAATAGCAGGAAAGAAAACCATTCAGACAGAGATCTTTGAGGCTTTAAATACTTGTCAGAAAAGCAATCTTTTCATCAATAATACACATTACAATTTTTTTTTCTTTTTATCCTTTCCCCAGATACAGCATATGTCCAATAATAACACGAAATACAGGAAGAATATGTGGCTAACCCGACACAAAATTGCTTAGTTTCCAAAAGTGAACCAATTTCTTTCGAGATGTAATAATACAGAAGAGGCTTGAGATTTCTGGAGCAGATTTAAGCAAAAAAAAAAAAAAAAAAAAAAAATTAGCCAGTATAAAGATATAACCGTGCAAAAAATAACCATAAAGCAAATAAATATATTTAGATACGTGAACATGACAAATCATTTTCCCTTGTGTTGCTCTAGTTGCATACATTGCATTTTTCTTTTCTAATGGACTTGATCTAAATAAAGTTACATTTTAACGCAGCCAAAAAAAATTGACTCTGAAAATAACAGTATAAAGAACTACACATCTAGGGCTAGGATTATTAAATTATTAATTAAGTTAATAATGGAAAAAAGTTATGGTGCGGTTACAGGTAACGATTATCGTACGAATTTGCGCGATAACGATCGAATTCGAACGATAATCGTACGTGTAAATGCAGCGAACGATCATACGACGAACGATACATCGCGCATTTTGATCTTTCAACATGCTATCAAATCGTCGTTCGCAAAAAATTCGCAAATCGTTCCGTGTGAACAGTCGTTCGCCGATTTAACCAATGTGTGAGATAGGCTTAAGCGTTCACAAAACGATTGCACAATGAAGTTTCTGTACGATATATCGTACCGTCTAAACGCTGCTCGTTATGAAAAAAAAATCGTTACTCCGACATCGTTAATCGTACGATCGGGCCAATTATCGTTACGTGTAAACGCAGCATTACTGTTGGTAGTGACAATCCACTTGTCCTATAGAGGAGTAGTTATAAGAAAAAAAAGTTATACAGATTGGTAAATGACTTCTATTTTAAAGTCTTCCAGTACTTATCAGCTGCTGTATGTTCTAAAGGAAGTGGTGTATTCTTTTCAGTCTGACACAGTGCTCTCTGCTGCCACCTCTGTCCATGTCAGGAACTGTCCAGAGCAGGAGCAAATCCCCATAGAAAAGGTCTCCTGCTCTGGACAGTTCCTGACATGGACAGAGGTGGCAGCAGAGAGCACAGTGTTTTCTGAATCATTTCACTCATTTAGGCTATGTGTATACTGGCAAACTGACAGTCTGAAACTCAACCTTCCATTGGATTTGAACATTCTCAGCCCTTAGTTTTGCAGTAGTCTACAAGTGGTTCACCATTCTCCAAAAAGCAGTTTATACACACTCAGCTGATCCAAACTTTCATATATAAAGGGGTTATCCAGCGAAAATCTTTTTCTTTCAAATCAACAGGTTTTAGAAAGTTATATAGATTTGTAATTTAATTCTATTAAAAAATCTCAATTCTTCCCATACTTAGCTCCTATATGTCATACAGGAAATGTTATTTTCAGTCTGACACAGTGCTCTCTGCTGACATCTCTGGCCTAGAGAGGAACTTTGTCTTGGTTTTCTATGAATCCCCATAGAAAACCTCTCCTGTTCTGGAGAGTTCCTGTCTCGGCCAGAGATGTCAGCAGAGAGCACTGTGTCTGAAAATAAAACATTTCCTGCATGACATACAGTAGCTAATAAGTATGGGAACACTTGAGATTTTTTAATAGAAGTAAATTACAAATATATATAACTTTCTGACACCAGTTGATTTGAAAGAAAAAGATTTTCGCTGGACAACCCCTTTAGGCTATGTTCACACTACGTATATATCCGGCCGCATATTTTTCGCGGCCGGACATATACGTGTTAAACTCCGGCCGGGATTTACGCAAGTTGCGGCAGGCTACGTAGCGATCTGACAGCGGTATTTTTCTGGGATATCTTCGGCTAGCCCCGGACACCCAACAGAACCTTTTGGATCGGCAAATCAAAGTGTAAAAAAGAAGAAATCACCACTCCGTACGGGACGGCATGTTAAGCTACGGGCGTAAGTTACAGCATTTCCGTCCCGAAACAATGGTCTGGTTAATTTTTTACGGCGCCGCATACGATCCGGGCGTAAGTTCTTACGTAGTGTGAACTGTGCAGCCGTAGATCGTATACTTTCCATTGTACGCAAACTACGTAAATCTCTGGCCGCGTATTCATGGAGCGTGCTACGGCTGGAAACTTACGTAGTGTGAACCTAGCCTTAAGAGGCAGTTAATGGGGAGTAATTGCTTTTATAGAAGTGTCTATCCTTTTTGTTTTGCAAATGTAGTTACAAAAGTTATCCAGCACTGAGAATAGGCCATCCATATGTGATCAGTGGAGTGCCAAGTCTTGTAGTGCTGGGTTACTGCCCATCAGATCTCATTAGCAGCACAGCACATTCACTATACAATACAATATATGGCACTGTCTGCTTCTGACTGTGTTTACTGTGTAGAGTTTTGGACGTCCTTTGATCACATATCAACTGCCTATTTTGAGAAAAGTCCTGAAAAATCCCTTTAAGGAATTAAAAAAAAAAATACAAATTCAATTCAAATCCTTAAAAGGCCTTCAATTCATATCACAAACAGACAACCACACATACACACAAACATATAGCATAAACATCTCCCAACAGGATCTCAAGAAAGCATTTTTCTTTTTTAAATCATCTTGTATCACTCACCTGGGGACATGCTGAGTCAAAAGGAAAGGTAAGGAAGGATACTTCTATACTTAATTTGTAGTATTGAACGAGCAATAAAATGAGTGCTCGACTTGAGCATTGAACCCCTTAAAAATCAATGGGAGACTAGCGCATTTACCCCGGTGCCCCCTGCTTGACAGAGCAGAGGGTGTCTGGGTCAGCTGTGACAATTTTTTGTTGTAATGTTTATATATTTTGTCCCCTGATGGGATGGGTATAAGAAATATACAAAAACTAGACTAATTGTTTAACCAGTTTTGGTGCTTCAGGCATCATTATGAATAATGATGCTGAGAGCTCAAAAACTGTTTAAATATTTGCGCTACTGTACTGACATGCTGTGTCAGTACAGTAATTTGAATATTTAAACAGCACCCGGAGGTGCTTGGTAGAGCATTGAGCTCCATCGAGCCCCCCTGATGATCGACTGAGCATACTTACTCAGCACTATTAACTAATATGGCCGTCCGGAGAAGTTTATATTTTTTTTTGTTGTAAATCTGTTGGAGAAGTTTTTTTTTTTTTTTTTAACTTTACTGAAGTCTAGAAAACATTTAAAGGATTTTTTTTTTTTTCATACAGAAATTATAGCTGTACTGTCCTCATATTAGAAATTCTATAGCTTTAGTGTAAGGCAATTACAGCAACCACATGTCTTTGTCTCTTATGTATCTTAATGGGTGTGGGGCTCTTCTAGTTTTACATTTAGCTTGTTATTATAGCATTTATTTCAGCATGAGATATTACTCCGATGGAAAAAAAAAAGGTTAGTCATTGCAGTCGGCAAGGTATAACAATATAAAGAGCCTTTGAGTTTACAGTCACCACACTACCATGAAGGTCATTTTAAGGACTGTATCAGAATTCATGAGAGTGCAGTCTAGTGGTTCAGAAATGAGTACACACAGACTAATTGATAGGATGCAACACCGCACTGCAACATTGCATCTCATCATAGTCCTTCACCGGTGTGCTTACCAGCTCAATGAACAGTGAGGCTAGGACAATCCAAAGCAACGTGTCACTGTACCTGCAGGGCTCACTATTACAGTATCATTCACACTTATAAATGGTTTTCCTGCCAAAACTTTTTATTTTAAAGTTTCACTAACCATAATCTTCATCTCTTTTGGTAACCCCACAGCTTCAAGTAGTAGAGGTATAATCTACTAGATCAGGTAGATCGGATGTTAAAACTAGAGACGAGCTAAACAATTTTTCCTCACCGAGATTCATTAAGAAGTGCAAAAAGTTTTGGTCCGGTACTGAACTGAAAATTGTACGGTAATTGTTCATAATGAGTTTGTAAAGATGGATGCAATTTAAAGCAAGTAAAAAAACAAAACAAAAAAGGGTATGCTCACCTGTCCGCATTTCCTTCGGTGTCCACCTCCGCTTAGCCAATCACTGACTGAGACTATACCACAGCCAGTGATTGGTTGAGCTGGCTGCCAATCCTGAGATCAGAGTAAAAACCTACTGAGCCAATCACTGCCTGCGACGCCATCCCATCTCAGTCAGTCAGTGATTGGTTGAGCAGGCTGTCACTCCTAAGATGAGATTATAAAAGTTCATTCTCGGCACTCATGATTTCATCTTTCATAAATTTTATTGTAGAAAAAAATTCATCAAAGGTATACAACGGCAACAGGATATTTCGGCATCAAGCCTTCCTCAACTGCTTGACGCCGAAACATCCTGTTGCCGTTGTATACCTTTGATGAATTTTTTTCTACAATAAAATTTATGAAGCATGAAATGGTGAGTGCCGAGAATGAACTTTTATAATATTATGAGAAGTTTTTCTTACTACGAGCACCACCCTTGACACAGACGTGCCGCCTAAAAAGACTATTTTTACTCCTGAGATGAGAGTGACAGCCCACTAAGCCAATCACTGACTGAGACAGCACTACAGCCAGTAATTGGCTGATCTCGAGAGTGACAGACTGCTCAGCCAATCATTGGCTCCAGCACTGCTTACTCTCAGTCAGTGATTGGCTAAGCAGGCTGGAGGTGGCTGCAGGGGATACAGGAGACTGTAGACGGTGGACACCGGTGGAGTGCGGACAGGTAAGTATTGATGAGCGAACTTGCTGAACCACGCTAAAACAGCCACCTACAATCATTTAATTGTTTTAGTACAGTTTGTTTGCTTCCTGCCTAACCAAACTTATGAAAAGTTTGCTAATTTCTAGTTAAAACCATATCACTTATATTCTGTGAATGAAATAGGGTTTCAGTTTCCAGCACAAAGAAATAGAATAACTGTCAATGTAAACAATGTGGAGTAATGAACAAACGTTCAATGGCCTGCCGAACAAGACCAAAGAAGATATAATATGTTATCCCTACGAATTATATGAAAAAGACATTAAAAAAAGGCATGTGTCATTACCAAGATCTTCCAATGATGTGTGTAAGGGAAGAATTACACACAATGAAATAGCAAATCTGAGCCAGTGCAGCCCTAGGCATTTACACCTTGATGTATGAAACAAACGCTGGATCGGTGCCACTGTTCCTTCCATGATAGAAGTACGACATTATACCTATGCAAATACTCTCACTTAAAAAATGTAATGCCACCCATTGCCTATTCATAGCATATGAATACATTAACATACTCAGTCAAATCATTTATCTGTGGCTTCGAAAGAACTAGTGCATGGAGCAAGGAACAGGCGATGGGACTGAACACCAGGGATCTGCTTGTTCCATGTGATTTCACTTACAATTTGGGGTTTCTAAGCAAGAACATTTCAAAATGTTATTTTCTTTACAGTTTTCAATTTATATTCATTTTCTGCAAGATATAAAATGGCCATTTTCTACATGAAAAATAATTGCCTGTTTTTTTTTTAGCTAATAGTAGTCTTATTCTTCTGAAGCCTCGCTAAGGTCACATTTATTTTATGCGGCGGTAACGCCACGGCAGAGCATTGTTTTCTGGGTTTTAGTATAGATTTACATGATACGTTATTTGTAAATTCCTCACGCTTTTCGATCTTCCGTACATTAAAATTTTCACTGTTCTGCCAGGGCAAAAAAAAAAATCTGTCCTTATTATGTTTATGTATGGCAAAGATTTAACCCCTAGACAACTTAGGACGTACCGGTACGTCCTGGAAGTCTGTGCCCAGACGACCAAGGACGTACCGGTACGTCCTGAGCTATGAAGCGCGCTCCGCAGCGTGTCATTAACTCCTTAAACGCCGCGCGGCGTTTAAGTGTAAGTGACAGGGGGAGTCCCCTGTAACTTACCAATCGGGACCCCAGCAGTTAAAACGGACCGCCAAAGGTCTCTCGTCTGCCTCCGTGCGGTCCGATCTGTGCTCTGGTCACTGAGCCTGCACAGGCAGGCTCAATGAGCAGAGCGACGATAACACTGATCAATGCTATGCCTATGGCATAGCAATGATCAGTGTAAAAATCAAAGTAATGTATGTACAAGTCCCCCAAAGGGGAAAAAAAAAAGTTAAAATCACTAACACACTACCCCAAAGCCCATCCCCCAATAAAAGTTGAAATCACCCCCCTTTCCCATTATATAAATAAAACATATAAAAATAAATAAACATATAATTTACCGTAGTGTGCGTAGTTCTCCGTTCTATTAAAATATAACAAGCGCCATTGCAAACGGTGAATGGCGTAGACGAAAATAGGGAAAAATATGTGCGGATTACCGATTTTATGTTACATTATATATATATATATATATATATATATATATATATATATATATATATAAATATATATATAAAAATCAATAAAAAGTGATCAAAATGTCCGATCTTCACAAATTTTGTATTAATAAAAACTAGAGATCATGGCAGAAAAAATTACGCCCCATACAGCCTGATAGGTGTAAAAATAAAAGCATTATAAGCGTCACAATAGGCCCATTTTATTAATAATTAATTGCCAAAGAAAAAGGATTTCATAAAAATAAATATATAACATTAGAGAATCTGTGTAACCTGCATATGGTTGTGTTCGGACTGACCTATACAATAATGGTATCACGTCGCTTCAACCATATAGTGCATTACGTAGACACAGGAACCCCCCCAAACGTTACCATATTGCATTCTTTTTTTACGATTTCACCAATTTATATCTTCATAGATAATATATTTGGGATTCCGGCATACATGTTATGGTAAAATGAAAGACGCCATTACAAAGTACAACTATTCCTGTAAAAAAACAAGCACTTACATGGCTTGTAGATAGAAAACTAAAAGTGCTAGAGCTCTTAGAAGGGGAGGAGAGAAAAAAACAAAAGCGCAAAGAACAAAATTTGCGCGGTCCACTGGGTCATTTAGGGCCTGGTCCTTAAAGGGTTAAAGAGTCACTGTCATATTTTTTTGTTTTGTTTTGTTTTGTTTTGCAGAAATCCCTAGTCCAGGTGATTTTAAGAAACTTTGTAATTGGGTTTGTTAGGCAAATATGCCATTATCTGTATTTAAAAAGCTTTTTCCCAGGACCCCCCCCCTCCTCTTTTCCATTCACTGCAAAATATCAGGAAATTGTTGACTTGTTGCATCAGACACAACCCTGTCTGTTTTATAGCGAGGGGAGGGTGGAGGAGGGACATAAGTCGGCAGTGAGAGCAGAGAACAAAGGATTACACAACACAGAGGTAGGTGACAGCTGTTTTCAGAGGTCTGAGAGGTCAGTGCTGACTGTCAGAGGAGATAGCCGGGTCATGAAGTTGTAAATGAACTTTTTGTTGTCCTGTTTTGGTGTCTCATGTCCCTCTCTCCATAGGAGAACAATGAAGATGGGGGAGAGCTTCAAACTGCTTTTTCATGATAGAAATTCGTTTTTCGGCTAATGAACGGCTAACCCAACTACAAAGTTTCTTAAAATCGCCTGAACTATTGATTTCTGCAAAAAAAATTTAATGTCAGTGACACTTTAAGCAGTTTTGAAGCTCCCAGTATCATAAAGAATGATGATATCGGGAGCCCCGAACTCCGTTCCGTAGCACATTGAACCGTGCATGGAACGTGTGAGTGCCCCGATTGGCTGGGCAGGATGATGAGCACCTGGCTTCCTGAATGTAGTGGGTGGAAGCTGCAATGCATACAGCATCACCACTTACCTCCAGGCTGCTCAGTGTACAAGAGCAGGGACAAATCTGAAACAAATCCTTCTTTTGGACCAAATCTAATTAATGCTTAGTCAATTTCCTCATTTCAAGCAGCCAGTGATTGAGGAATTTAATAGATGAGGTTTTTTAAAACAAATTCTAATTTCTTACATATTCTTAGGCCGGGGCTACATGCTTATTCCCGATTCACTTGTATGAGGGAAGTGGTCGCACAACCTGACATGCGGTGTATTTCCTTCCAGTCCACTTCTTCTTAAGAACGGCATGCATACTGTAGATCCCCTTGTGCTTTCTATGTGAATTTTATCTCAGCTAAGCTTTTCCCTATTGAAGTCAATGAGGAAAAAACACACAACACAAAGATACAAAGGATAAAGTATTCTGCACTCTAAAAAAAAAACAACATACTGTAGAAAGCCCTTAAAGTGTGACATAAAAACACAAAATATAAATAAGACTTTTACATTCACATTGGAGTAACCTCTGTCCACTGTAGTTTGTGCGAATAAACATAGAGAAAAAAAAAAGATAAAGAAAAATTCTAGTGATATACTGTAGGTTTTAGGGCATATACTTGTAGCCTGCGGCAGATTCCCCTCCTGCTAACAGCTGATCATAGGAAGTATCAGCTGCTGGACCAACAACAACTAGCAGATCACCAGGACAGCTTGCTTCAGAGAAGAGACTGTGTAGATGAGACATGCATGTGATGGTAACAGAAACAGGACTTTATCAACCTTGCAATCTTTTGTTTTAGTATTACCTTACCTTTTTTAACATGAATTGTAGTATAGCCCTTGCATCCTCTACAGCATGGGTCTCAAACTCAATTTACCCGGGGGCCGATGGAGGTAGAGTCTGGGTGAGGCTGGGCCGCATCAGGTTTTCCACAAAAAGGGGACTGGGGGGTGACACAGGGGACTGGGGGGAGCTGGGGGGTGACACAGGGGACTGGGGGGTGCTGGGCAGTGACACAGGGGACTGGGGGGAGGAGAGGGTGACACAGGGGACTGGGGGGAGCAGGGGGGTGACACAGGGGACTGGGGGAGCAGGGGGGTGACACAGGGGACTGGGGTGACAGAGGGGACTGGGGGTCTCTGAGAGGGGACTGGGGGTGACACAGGGGACTGCGGGGAGCAGGGGTGAAAGAGGGAAGCTGGGGGGTGACACAGGGGACTGGGGGGACCAGGGGGATGGCACAGGGGACTGGGGGGAGGAGAGGGTGACACAGGGGACTGGGGGGAGCAGGGGGGTGACACAGGGGACTGGGGGGAGCAGGGGAGTGACAAAGGGGACTGGGGGTGACAGAGGGGACTGGGGGGCTCTGAGAGGGGACTGGGGGTGACACAGGGGACTGGGGGGACCAGTGGGATGACAAAGGGGACTGGGGGGAGCAGGGGGTGACACAGGGGACTGGGGGGAGCGGGGGGGGGGGGTCAGAGGGCAGCTGGGGGGTGACACAGGGGACTGGGGGGAGAAGGGGGGTGACACAGGGGACTGGGGGTGACAAAGGGGACTGGGGGTGACAAAGGGGACTGGGGGTCTCTGAGAGGGTACTGGGGGAGCAGGGGGTGACACAGGGGACTGGGGGGAGCAGGGGGTGACACAGGGGACAGGGGGTCTCTGAGAGGGGACTGGGGGTGACACAGGGAACTGGGAGTCTCTGAGAGGGGACTGGGGGGTGACACAGGGGACTGGGGGGGAGCTGGGGTCACTGAGAGGGGACTGGGGGGAGCTGGGCACACACCCCTCCTCCTCCTCTCACTCCCGGCACCGGCGCTCTCCTCTCAGCCGCACATGCAGCTCCTCGATCTCTAGAGGGGACTGTAGGGTGAGGTGATCGCATCGCTGAAAGTCCTGGGGCTGTAAAGCAGGATCGGGGGTCTGCACTGCATCCCCCGATCCTGCTGAACAGCCCCAGGACTTGCAGCGATGCGATCATCTTGCAGTCCCCGCGGCCTCCTCCTCCAGAGACCGGGGAGCTGCATGTGCGGCAGGGACGCTAGGGGGCGGCGGCTCTGCTAGGCGGCTGTAGGCCCCTGCACCGCTCACCTGCCCCGCACCGCCACCACACACCTCCCCTCCCACCACCACCACCGCCGCCCACCTCTCCGTCGTCTTCGGGAGGCCGGCCGAACAGCTGCAGCCGTCCCTGATGCCGGCCCCCCTCTGCCGCATCATCAGCTGCTCAGCCGCGATTGGCTGAGCATAAAGTTAAGCTTAGCCAATGGCGGCTGAGCAGCTGATGAGGGCCGCACTTACAGGAAAGCTACCATTGAGGTGGGGGCCGCAAACTAGTGTCCCGAGGGCCGCAGTTGGCCCGCGGGCCGCGAGTTTGAGACCCCTGCTCTACAGGTAATGGTATAATAAAAGGGATTATAAATATAAAAGCCATAGGCTGTATCCATATTTTACAGGACTCTCTAGGGCTGCATCCAGCCACCGGTAATCAAATGCCAAATGACTGGACTTGGGTTGTGCTTATCTCTAATTCTCAGCTCAGATCTATAGGCCAACATATTTTTTCCATTTAGCAATATTATCCTGCATGATATTGCTGAATACAGGCTGTAAATGAGGCAGCTCTTTCTTCCTCTCTCCCAGCAGGAAGTCTCAGGCTCCAGTCAGTATATAAATTCAGCCAATCAATTCCGCGTCTAACCTGCAAATATGTCCCTATTAGAAATGAGCGAACCGGGTTCAGGTTCGAGTCCATCCGAACCCCATCGTTCGGTAAGCTGGGGCTGCTGAACTTGGATAAAGCTCTAAGGTTGTCTGGAAGACATGGATACAGCCAATGACTATATCCATGTTTTCCACATAGCCTTAGGGCTTTATCCAACTTCAGCAGCCACCGCTAATCAAATGCCGAAAGTTCGGGTTCGGATCGACTCGAGCATGCTCCAGGTTCGCTCATCTCTAGTCCCTATAGAACAAAGAACACTGAGAATGAAGGTTATTTTCTTACATTTATCATTGGCTCAATTTCTGGGATATCTGTACTTCATTTGATATGTAAATGAGGCAGATTGGTGCACTGAGGGTGGGACTACTGCCCTCATGTACCAATCAGCCCTGGCTGGCCTGCCCTTCCGAATCAATATTCATCCGGCACTCTGCAAAACACTGCCCCAATATTCATTAGAAGGGTAAGCTTCTAACCTGCTAATAGTTTCCCTTTAAAGCGACTCTGTACCCACAATCTGCCCCCCCCTGTCAGATAGCTGCTTTTAATCCAAGATCTGTCCTGGGGTCCATTCAGCCAGTGATGCAGTTTTTGTCTTTTGCAGCCCTGTGTCAAATTGGTGTGGCCTAGAGTGTCTACCTTTCTGTCCCTCTTTACCATTAGGAATGCCCCAGGCAGGGTTTCTCCTAATCACCACTTGTCTGAAGCCTGCACATGTGCTGGATCGTTAAGGCACCTGCGCAGTACTCAGACAAGTAATGAATAGGAGAAATCCTACCAAGAGATGTTCCTAATGATGAAGAGGGCCAGGAGGAAGGCTAGAGAGGTGGCGCAAGCCTAGGGCGTAGACACTGTAGGCCATGCCTATTTGACACAGGGCTGCAGGTTTAAAAGATTTTTTCTAGGTCAATAATTGCATCACCTGCCGAACGGACCCCAGGACAGACCTTGGATTGAAAGCAGCTATCTGACGGTCCAAGAGGTTTGGGGGGGGGGGACTGTGGGTTCAAACTAACAGGTTCGTACATAGAAGTCATCTAGCATGTACTTTTAGTCCTTTTCACACTGACGCCAACAATACCTCTTGTTGCCCGTTCTGTTGTGCCATTTTTCTTCTACTATTTTAATGAGGTAGTTTGGTGCACTAGAGGGCCAATGAAGAGGCTAGTGGGCAGGCAGACCAAAGCAATTAGGGGCCAGGGAACGTCCACCAGTGCACCAACCAACCTAATTTAAGTATTATGTCTATGCTCGGAATCAGAAACCAAAAGGTATTGTTAGGGCCCTATTACACACACAGATTATTCTGACAGATTTTTGAAGCCAAAGCCAGAAGTGGTTTTGAAAAGAGGAGAAATCTCTGTCTTTACTTTGTGACCTGTTCTCTGTTTATCTGTGTGTGTAACAGAGACTTTAGATTTAGCATGAAAAGACTACAAGCAGTGACTTAGCTAACAAAGAGGCAGGCCATGCAGCTGCTATGGGGCCCGTGCGGCAGGGTCCTGGACCCCCTTGGCAGAGCGTGGCCTGTCTCCTGTCTCCAGCCAAAGCAACGACCCAGGATGCCAAGGGGGTGGGGGTGGAGTGAGAGCACTCTGAGGAGCCACATCCTCTGGGGCCCCTAGACACTAGGATTCATGGGGCCCATACTTTGTTTTGCTACGGGGCCCATGTGGCAGGGGCCTGGGCCCCCTCTGCCAGAGCCAAAGCAACCCCCAGGATGTCGGGGGGGGGGTTGCTATGAGAGCCTCTCTGAGGAACCACGCCGTTTTGAAGGGAGGTGGCCCCTAGACACTAGGATTCATGGGGCCCAAACTGTGTTTTTCTATGGGGCCCCATGAATCCTAGTTACGCCCCTGACTACAGGTTCATACCAGCAGGTTAGTGAGTACAAACCAGCTGTTACTTTCCCTTTAACATTGATTTAAAACTCCTCCACATGTCGTAAAGCCCACACAGATGTTTTTTGCAGAGTGTGAATGGAATTTTGAAAATCTTCAGTAGAAAATCATCTGGTTTTTGCAATATCGCACCACAGCACCCCAGGTATCTATATATTAATGACAAGCTGGGTTGGAGGAAATTGGAACAAATTTGCAAGTTTTCCCCTTTGAGCAAATTCTCTGAATGTGCAAATAGCAATACTTTATTCAGTGTATATTCCTTTAGGTGCTTGTAGATACATTCGGCTCATTAGTTAACAGCTTATACAGGTACATAATCTACTATTCTTATGACAGATTCCCGCACCAAAGTGTCATCTTACATATAAAAGGAACGTCTGTGAATCCAGGCATCTACGAGATGACCTCATAGTGGGTGACCTCCATGAGGACACATCTAATGCCATCAAACTCATGACTCTGGACTGGCAATCTATATTAAACCATAGTGACTAATCTGATGACACTACGGAAATAATTTAAAAAAAATGGAACTTGAATCATGGAAAAATATTAAAAATAATAAAAAAATAAGAATAATAAAAAAAAAAAATAGAAAGAAACTTGAACACCCAAACCTACAGTTGTATATAGTAAATACTAGACTCAACTCTGTATATGAAATAAATGGATGAACTGGTCCCTATGAAGCTGTATATATATATATATATATATATATATATATATACAGCTTCATAGGGACCAGTTCAGTCCCACTCCCGACCATTAATGTAATGAAGGGGGAGGGATGTCATATGGTCTTGACATGACCATGTAGAGGGCTCATAGGTATAGTTTTAGAGGGGTACTCCGGAAGAATTCAGATCAGCTGGTGTGAGAAAGTTATACAGATTTGCAATTTAATTCTATATAAAAATCTCAAGTCTTCCAGTTCTAATCAGCTGCTGTATGACCTGCAGGAAGTGGTGTATTCTTTCCAGTCTGATACGGTGCTCTCTGCTGCCACCTTTGTCCATGTCAGGAACTGTCCAGAGCAGCAGCAAATCCCCATAGAAAACCACTCCTGCTCTGGACAGTTTCTGTCACAGACAAAGGTGGCAGCAAAGAGCGCTACAGTATTTCAGACTAGAAGGAATAAACCACTTCCTGCAGGACATACAGCAGCTGATAAGTACTGGAAGACTTGAGATTTTTAAACAGAAGTAAATTACAAATCTATATGACTTTCTGTCACCAGTTCATCTGAAATGAAAAAAAAAATTGCCGGAGTTCCCCTTTAAGCCTAATGGCCAAAGTGAAAATGGCAAGAATTCAGGATTATTTTATAATACAGATAGTAAAATGGAAAAATTATATATATATATATATATATATATATATATATATATATATTAACATAAAACCTGGTTTAAACAATAGGTTGTTTTCGGACACATTCCCTTTAAACGGCAACCATACAGAATTAGTTGGGTGTCTGTAGGTAGAATATAACGATTGTTCTTCTATTAATAATAGATAGTTTTGGTTGATTCCTACCTTCCCAAACAATTCTGTTTACACGTCCTATCTTTGCCGAACACCTAATGCCTGCTTATTAATATCATCTGTCTTATTCATGCCGCATTGCATTATATGTAATTTATCAACGATGCATCCAAACAAATTTCTCTCATTAAAATTAGTGGAGCATTTATAAAATAAACGCTGATAAGTGCCGAGACGGAAACTTCAACAATCACGGAGGTGATTCATAATGAATTAGCTTTGTCCTTGGGGATTATAACTGCATTCAACAAGACGACCCCTATCGCTAAAGCAGGGGAGGACTCCTGTACTGAGGGTCAGAGGCTACCGCACTCTATGAGAAGATACCAGCCAGATATAGCTAAAGCCCTTACAATGTAACGTCTATGGGGTCTGACAGAGAATCCTAGGTATGAATTCTCAGGGGAAACAATGAAGCAGACAGGTTGGACTTCACCTGTCGGATTCTATTGTCTCTCCAGAGATAAGAAGCTCCAGAGGTGCCTGACAGGTTCTCAACCCTACTGCTTCCAAAGACCTAACATACATGTTCTGGTGTCAATGTTTCTTAGAGGGCAATTAAAGGATTATTTCCATCTTAACATTTATGACATAGACACAGGATATAGTAGACAACAGAAAATAGTCGGCACACCACCATTATTTTCCATTGTCGACTGTAGCTTGTTGTGGCCTGGAGGCGATTTACTATAGTCTGGCACTAGAAAAAAAATAGGATCTGTGCTGCCTGTAATTTATATTCACGGGATATGCAATAATTTTCTGATAGATTTAGGCCCCACCTTTGAGATCTGCAATTATCTCCAGGTGTCCATAGTATTTAAAGGGGTACTCCAAGCTTAAAAAAACATGGCCTCTTTCCTCCAGAACCAGCACCACTCTTCTCCTCAGTTTAGGGGTGGTGTTACAGCTCTCGTTTCTATTGAAGTGATTAGATGTAAATTGTAATACCACACACTACCTGGGGCAGAGGTGGTGCTGTTTTTGCATGAAAGTAGCCAGGCCTTTTCTTACTCTGGATAAGTGAATTTATCACCTAAATTGTAGCATTTAGACATATGCTTTACAGAAGCCCAATAGATAGAGACACAATATACTGGATTACATATATTCATATATTAACTTCTATGGAAAAATAAATTCTGCATGCTCTATGAACCTGGGAAAGCTATGACCATCACATAGCGTGAATGGCCTTATCCTATCTTATCTATGTACTGATGTCACTTTTCATTGTCATCCTCTCTGTGATGATAAGCAGAAAAGTGTTGGAAAGTGATCTGTACAGAACAGGAAGTGTCAACATATTAGGTTTAGTGGCCAGAATTGAAACTGCAAGATTTATACAGAGCAGGGTCCTGTTCCCCCTGTGTACTCTATATTCTTATATACAGTATCCAGTGGAGGGAGGCTGTCCGACATGATCGATGTGTGCGGCAGCCTCTGTATTGCTATCACCACTCACTCAGCTCGAACCATTAGCACAAAGAGTAGAGATAGCAATTACCACTCGCTGTACATAGGCTGCTGCACACAGTGATCATGTACAGTACACAGAATATACAGTACAAGGGGGAATGGTACCCTGCTCTGTATAGCACTGTGTGGCAGCACTAGATCAGAGCAGAGGATCAAAAACTACAGGGCTTAGACAGCAACACTGTTGGCAGCAGAGGGGGACATGTCAACCCTCACTGCTGCCAGTCAATGTAAATGTATATGTGAATAAAAAAAATATATATACATTTATTTTTTTAAAGTTATATTACAAAGTAATATAACTTTATTAAAGGAGAATTCCGGGCACAGACATTTTTTTCAAAACTGCTGGGGAGGGGTGGGTGCAAAAACAACATGTGCTTACCTCCCTGGTTCCAGCACTGGTGTCTGCTGTCCTCCGCTCTGGTCGATGGCTGCTTCCTGTCAGGACTACCCAGTCAGTCAGCTCAGGGGAGGGACACCGCTACAGCCACTGACTTGCTGAGTGGGCTTGGAACGTCACATCCCAAGTCCCCTCTCTAAACCAGGAAGTGGCAGGGGAATAGGGACCATAACAGAGGACAGCAGACACCAGAGCTGGAGCCAGGGAGGTAAGTGCATGTTGTCTTTTTCACCCATCCCCTCCCTGGCAGTTTTGAAAATAATGTCGGTGTCTGGAATTCTCCTTTTAAGCAATGTATTAGCAAATAAAAAATAATAATTTTTCTGGGGTACCCCTTTAAGTGCAAAATGGCCTCCCCAGAATCACCTAAAGAAAATAAATTAAGCAAATATGTTTGGCAATAAGTTATAATTCGTGAACATATAAGGTGATAAATTCCCTTTAAAAACAACACATTAAGTTATTGAAGCCAAGAGCCTGGCTTTAACTAGGTTATATTCAGGCCACAGGCAACTAGCTAACCGGGAGGTTGTGGACACCAGGGACCAGTTTCAAGTGTGATGGAACTGCTGTCTGTAGACTTCTAAATTGCAGCGTCTGTTCACAACAATATGAATTTCCAAGGCAAGATCCATCTTTGCTCACATCATCGAGTACATCCTTTGAATGGGCCACAGAGGGATTAAACATATTAAAACCCAGTTATAAAAATCTGTATAAATATGTGACGCGGTGGCCAAGTTATTAATACATTACTCGTCTAACAATCCATGGCTCCCTTAATGTAATTTTAAGTTCAAGGGATGAGAAATAAATGCAAGCATGAGCTGTTCCAATTCTACAAGTAATTCTGCCCAGAATATTCACAGGCCGCATAAAGCACATAAAAAAGATCTACGACTTGATTATTTAGCATTAAAATGATGGGACAGCAATCAGAATGTGTCTGTGGTGGCGGCGCACTTGACAGTTGTAGTGTAATTAGAGGCTAAACAACCATGTTACTAAATATACTCGGGAGTTACTTGGAAATCTACTGCCATAAAGACAATTTTATGGGTCAGGCAAATCACACAGCTGAGCTGTTTTATACCTGCTGGATGGTGATTTAGGATGGGAATTGGAAGAGGCGTATTTAAAGGGCTCCTTGTAAAGCGTGCCGTATCTAACGTTATACTTTAAGCATTTAGTAGAGAACGTTCTGTAAGTTGGACTGAAGATTTTTGATGTTATACTTGATATGGGGTCATAATGGAAGGCACAAGAACCTTAGCGCAAAAGTTTTGCTCCTTTTTCAATCTGCATTGCTATATTCCCTGTAAGCCTTTTGCACCTGGTCAGCGGTTAGTTCTCTATAAGCAAGGCAACATAGAGATGCATCAAATAAATATTAAGGGTGGGTTCACACGTAACGGATCCGCAGCGGATCCCTGCCCTGTACCCCCTATGGGCAGATAAACTTGCAGCAGGATGGACATCCCACTGCGAGTTCGTCAGCAGCCCGTCCGGTTAACCCCCCGGCCGCCGGAGCCTATGCATCACCTGGTCCAATTCCGACTTGCTTTAGGGGTTCCCGGCAGCTCCCGCTCAGCCAATCAGTGCGCTGCCCCGCCGAAGCGCACTGATTGGCTGAGCGAGACGTGAAGACACCGGGAGCCCGGAAGCAAGCCGAAGCGGGGACCAGGTGAGGCATAGGCTCCGGCGGCCAGGGGGTTAACCGGGCCGGCTGCGGACAAACTCGCAGCGGGATGTGTATCCTGCTGCGAGTTTTTGTGCCCATAGGGGGGTACAGGGCAGGAATCCGCAGTGACCAAGTAAGTTTGTACCCTTAAAAATTAAACTTTCCCATCTCCACAGGAAAAGTAGGAGATCGTGTGTGTGTGTGTGTGTGTGTGTAGGGGGGCGTCCGACCCCTGAACCCCCTGGTGATCTCCGTATTGGACCCTGCCAGCTGTTATGAATAGAGCCCTGGGTTGACACGTGACCCTTGGCTCCATTAATTCCCATGGAGCAACGCAAAGAGGCGAGTACCCCCCCACACAACCCCCCCCCCACACACACACACACTAGTTTTACTAGTGAAAAAGTTAATTTTTCCCGGAATACACCTTTAACATAGAGCACCATAAAAATAAGCAGCTTGACACACAGAGCCATATAGTAACCAGACAAAAAATTATTGAACTGCATCTGCATGTAGGAAAGTGAAGGTTATTGTGTTTATCCCTGCTGGTCTAGGGCTTAGCGTCAGAATCTGTGGTGGTCAAAAGCAGTGTAGAGATAAATGTCAAAATCCCTGATGGTCTAGTGGAAAGGGGGCAAACCAGGATTAGGAAAACCTAGCAGTTTTTTTTTCTTCCAAAAACCAGTGCCACCCCTGTCTTGCGCAAAATTACAACTTTGTTTAATTCACTTTGACAATACTGAGCTGCAATGCCACCCGCAAACCAAGGATAAGGGAGGTGCTGTTTCTGTAAGGAAGGGGCCATGTCTTTCTAAGCTTGGATGAGCCCTTTAATGTCAGAAACCTTAGAGGATTAGGGTAATGGAGAAGTTTACTGTATGTTAGAACCCCCGGTGATCTAGGGCAGTGAAGGGATTTATTTTAGAATCCCTGGTAGTCTAGGGGTAGTGAAAAGATTAATGCCGGAACCCCTGGTGAGTTAGAGTAGTGAAGGGATTCATTTTATAATTCCTGGTGGTCTAGAGGGGAGTAGAGAGGACCAGGACAGTGTAAGGGCTCTATTGCATAGAGCAATAATCTGTTTGATCAGGGTAATCGTGTCATTTAATCCTGCCTAAACATCATTGGCTGCTGGGTGCACATAGCTACGTGTAATAGTGATGTGTGGCTGACAGGGACCTGTTCACACTCCCTGATGTTCTTCTAGCTTCTGCCACGGCCGATGCTGAAACTTTTGAGGCGGTCTCTGAAGTGACAGGTCACTCAGCCAATCACTGGCGATTAGGTGAGATTAACTGAGATTAGCTGAGCCACCCGTCACTTTAGATACTGGCTTAGTGCCCTTGTCATCCAGAGAACATGATTACAGGGCCGTCAGTCTGGGGGGTTCTGGTGGCTGCTGGAGCTGCTCCACGGCACCACAAGGCAAACCACTGTGGGTGCTGTTCTGGGACGCTAGGGTGCTTCTTCTTTCTCCTCCCACATCAACTGCCTCCCCCTTGTGCCCTCCGGCCTCCCTTGTCCTGCTCGCATGCCGTCTTCCTCTTCCTAATAGGCTTAGTAGGCAAGTGCCGATCTAGCAGATCGGCACTCACTTACACTACCATGTAATACAGCCTTAAGACAGTTCTCAATATGATTTAGAAGCCCAATCAGTACAGGGAATCTTTTAGCTACGTATACGATACAGAGCTGCAGACCCCAACACTTAGCGTATACATTAGGAAGATTTCACCCCCAAAAAATGGCCGTTATACTTGAAGGGTTTATGTTGTTTTTTTTGTTTTTTTTTAGCACCAGCATATGTAG
This sequence comes from Dendropsophus ebraccatus, assembly GCF_027789765.1. NCBI lineage: Eukaryota > Metazoa > Chordata > Amphibia > Anura > Hylidae > Dendropsophus > Dendropsophus ebraccatus. The sequence goes on from NC_091455.1 coordinate 187,769,721, forward strand.
TTTTTGCGCTCTTTTCCGATATATATATATATATATATATATATATATATATATATATATATATATATATTTACCTGATTTATGTACCATGTTCTATTTATAATACTGGTGTGAATGTTACATAAGAGTACAGCTGCTACCCCTGCATCCCCCTATAGTTACAAAGCTTCCACTTGAAGTGCAATATCCTTTTACCAATCAATAATTCTGACTAATATGCCCCACTTAACCAAAAAGAAGGACACCTTAACCATGTTATCACCCTGGCAAAACATGGTAATATCAGCTTCACTGACATCAGTTCTCATGGATAATAAAGGTGGATTCTTCTTGGGTAAGGACAAAAGTGCAAAAAATAGCAATTCCATATCAAAAGATCCATACAAAGGAAGCTTTACTGTAACCCATTTAAAGAGGACCTGTAGCCACCAGGCGGTGGGAGTGATTATACAGTCAAGGAGGGTGATTGTTTTAAATTGATGAGAGTGTATGTTAAATACACACCCCTTGATTTTATAATCACACCCATTGCCTGATAGTCACCCTCTTTATAAAAATTATGGGGGAGATTTATTAAACATGGTGTAAGGTGAAACTGGCTCAGTTGCCCCTAGCAACCAATCAGATTCCACCTTTCATTTTCCAAAGAGTCTGTGAAGAATGAAAGGTGGAATCTGATTGGTTGCTAGGGGCAACTGGGCCAGTTTCACTTTACACCATGTTTGATAAATCTCCCCCTATGTTCACGCCCATCTGACTATTAACTGAATTGTCAGTTATTATTATAGAAATTATAAATCCACATATCTCGGGAATAGAAAGGCATATCATGAAACTGTAAAAAGCTGTGTAATCAGGGCACCCTGGACTCTTTAATAATAGTAACATCTCAAATTTTTTTTATTTTTTTTTTTGGGGGGGGGGGGTGATCTTTAATGTTTTAGTTAAAAAAAAAAGCAATTCAGTACAGACACTTTCCATGGATTTATGATATACCACATGCAATAGAAAGGTCTTCAACAACAGATTAGAGCATCATCTTGTAACTTCAATGGTTGTTGAAAACGGTGTCTACCATACATACAAACTAAAACATTAGGCGTTCATCTCTCCAAACACCTGGATGAGCAGTATCTGTGCAAGGTTCCTGTGATTCACTCGTATTCACCCGTATCAATTATTTGATAATTTCTCAGACTTATTTCTAGATGAGAGTGCTTCACCTTACTCATGAGCATCGTCAATGTACCGAGATATGCACCCCCCCCAAAGCCTTATCGAATGAGGACTCTAGCAGACAGTCCTCGGAGTGAAGTTACTTTTGATTCCGTGCTGTGCCAGGTAATTCTTACTAATTGGGGCTGATTATTGTTTGAAGTTTCCAGTTATTGAAATTTCCTCAAAAGATCTGTCAGACTGGAAAATTTGAAGATGGCTCTTCAAGTCGTTCTCCTGTTTAATGGGTAGCTAGAATGTGCCTCCAATCTGATTACACTTATTGAAGTGACGCCAGCCAATTTCTTTAGATGTTTACAAAATGACACGGAAAACTTGTGCCGCAGATGCAGTGTCTCCAACATGGTACAAGTATCTTCAAGGATTTTTTTTGCAAAATATTATATAAATACCTTGTGTAACCTAGACTCTAATTATTCTGCTATTTTGTCTATAATGTAGAGGAAAACGATCTCAACTTCCAAGCTTTTTAATTAAAGGGTTCTTGTCACGTTTTATGTTATAGAGCAGGAAGAGCTGAATAGATTAAAATAAACTTTGTGGAAGGTACATGTGTCATGCTCATACAATAGCTGTTGATGGCTTCAGTCACTTGATATCAGATACACCCCACTGGGGTCATTGCATAGCAACAGGCTACGATGACATAGTTCCTCTCAATAGGTACAGTTATGGCAACCACCAATTACATTAGCGGTGTGCTAATCTGTCTCTGGACTTGCTGCTTCTGTTTGGTACTGAGCGTCAATGCACACAATACTCTGTACATTTAAAGGGATGGGTCTAAGAGCGCCCGGCCCAGCAGATATAAAGTGAGTGGTGATGCATACAATAGAGTATGTGCACTATGGTCACATACACTTCTCTCGATTACAACTACTAGCACATTGTGGAGACATGATGTAACCCACGACGGGTGCTATATTTGTATGGCTTGCAGACCTGCCGTTGCCAAGCAACAGCGCACTCACTTGCCCACAATCCTCCCTGTTTGCAGGTTAAGTTGAGACCAACTGATAGTACCTCCTGCAGATTGCAGTAGAACCTTAGGCCCTATTCTCACGCTCTGTGAGGAAGGGTTCACACTACGGAATCCGGCCGTTCTATAGACACTATTCTATGCATGGGCGGATTCCACTGTCCGCCAAAAGAATTGACATGTCAATTCTTTTGGCGGATGACAGAATCTGCCCAACCATAGCATGTTGTCTATGGAGCTGGTGGAGATGTGTGCCGCCGCAAGCGGGTACGAGCAACGGAATCTACCGGAACTTATCCGCCCATATTACGTAACGTGAACCCACCCTGATTCAGATGCAAGTTTGAAAAACCAAGACGCTTTGGATTTGGCTGTCCAGGCATGATGGTAAATGCAGTATTGCAACAGCTGGAGGGCCGCAGTTTGGGGACCCATGGTCTAGATGTTGAAAGACAGTCAGCCGAGAGGTCTTCTAGTCTACATAGATGAAGCAGTAAATTAATTATCATAGTCATCCTCATGAAAAGCGGACAAACAGCACTGATAATCGGTTTCCTTTTATATTTAAAAATATTTATACATGCTGAAAAAAAAAAATCTGATCTATTTTCCTTCAAGAAGTGCGGACAGCACATGGCCCCGGGGTGTAGACTGTACTGTCCCTACTCATTAGCTCGAAAACAGTTGTTGATGAGAATTTGTGGATTTCTGTCCAAGGTTAATAACAAAATGAAGTCATTCACAACTACACATAGAGACAAATGTACAGACAGGTGCAGAGATTTATAGGAGAAAAGTGATAATTATGATTTCCTTCGCCTAGCCTGCATTATTACCGAGGGCACATTCTTGTCTTTGCGGCGAAAGGTGACAAGTTCACATCTCAGTAGGGAAACCGGGACACATTCCTACGTTCAAAGTGTAAGCGTGCTGTCATGGAGATGACAAATGTTGTGAGATTGCAGTTTATATTGTATGAATAAACAAACCAGTATGTGTAATTATCTCTCTGGAAAAGTCAATTAAGCAGAAGATAGCTTGGGAGACACCAGAGTCACTGGCTGTCTGGGCTCCGCTTTTCCTGTGCTCTGCATAAATGAACTTCTCCAAGGCTTTTAGAGAACACTCTATAAGTCCCTGTTCACATGTCGCATTTAAATACACTCAAATGCGCCGCTACATCTCAGTTTCAGCAATGTGAACAGAATTGCCAAAGACCCAACTATGTTTATGGGATATGGACTGTCGTTGGATTTGACATGTAAGTGGTGACCAAATTTGTGTCAAATAGTTAAACATCACCAATGGTTTTTCTTACTCGAGCAACCAAAATACATTTTTATTCAATGAAAACTGATAAAATTCATATGTTCAGACTGGGTTTGGATAAAACATTGCATTTATATGGATTAAGTATACCACCACAGTAAAGTTTTAAGCTATGTTCACACAACGTAAAACTGCGGCCATAGTTTTGCAGTGCGTGACATAGCCTTATGTGCAATGGGATCCTGGCCGGAGCGTACACACATCGTATGCGCTCCGGCCGGGATCCCATGAGGCGCCTGGAAAAAACTGACAGGTCAGTTTTCTGCGGCCGGAATTCAGTGAATTACGGCCACAGAAAGACCTGTCAGTGCACACAGTGAAGCGAGCTTCTCCGGCCGCTTGCTTCACTGTGGGCTATGGGAAGCTCTGATGCAGGCGCGCGCTGACGCTCATTAGAGCTCCGCGGCCGGACGGATCATCCAGCCGGTACTTAAGTACCCGCCGTGATGATCCGGGCACAGACCGGCCGATCCGTGACCCGGCCGGGGTCACGGAACGGCCGGTCTGATATGCCATGTGAACATAGCCTTAAACTCATATGTAGGTTAATAGAGAGGTATTCCAATCTGGACATGTATGGCATACTCACAGCTTATGCCATAAATGTCTGACAAACTGGATACACACCTATCTTCAGTGATCTGGTGGTCTGGTTGAGGACATAAGAGATAGTTGGGAAGCTGAAAACAACCAAGCCAGCTTGTTTATGCAGTTTGTGTAAGGCTACATTCACACGTCCACCTTTGGGGATATTACGGACAGAGAAGTAATGTAATGGATTAATTCCCCATCCGCCATGAAGTGTCAGTATCATGCCGGCAGTGGGGAAACTTTGAGTCTTGTGGCACTGTAGTTGAAACGTGTGAATGCCTCATAAGGGCCCTATAATCAGGCCAATTCTGCACATTAACGCTCCACAGGATAGGGGACAAGTAAGAAATTGGGGGGGGGGGGGTCTGACCTCCCTACCCTTTACCGATCTCCGTATTGGGCCCCCCACTTCTTTGTTCTGAAGAGAGCCATGGGTACGGCACGTGACTCGGCTCTTTCCAGCGGAACCATATTAATCAATAGAGCTGTGGGTTATGTCCTGTACCTGCGGCTCTATTCAAAACAAAGAGATATGGAAATTGGAGGGGGGTACGGAGGTCAGACCCCCACGATCTTTTACTTATCCCCTATTCTGTGGATAGGGGACAAGTTAATTTTCCCTTGACAACCTCTTTAATGTCTTTCAAAAACATAACATGCATTTCAATATGTTTTTCCCAGACCCAAGAAGGAAATCTACCCAAGCACTTGCCATGTTACTGTCACTGCGCTGTAAGACTTCTTATTAAAATGTTTCTATACATTAATAACCATTTATGTTGTTAAAACGTCCACAGAATGTTTTACTCTCTGTACAGTATAAAATGAATACATTTGTTTCTCTTAGAATCCCTTTAATATGATGGTTGAGAGCTGCTGCGCTACTTTTCTAATGTAAATACAATTAGTCATAGGATTTATAATGCTATATAATTCCCAGCGGATAATGTGATTTATGATTGCAAAATAATTAAGCTCACTTGCTAAACTGCACAGAACACTCCACTTAGAGAAAGAAAATAACATCTCCAGCACCCCTGACCCGACCAGTAGACATTAGGAAGTTCTGTCCGCTAATACTATAGCATGACGTCCCTAAAGGGTTTGTCCAAGTGCAGTTACCATTGGCATGGTGAATGAAGAGGTCAATGCCATCACAGAGATCACCGTTCTTGTAAACAGTGGGCGTCAAAGCAGTATTCACCCCAGCAATTGAACCTTTTTATTACATATATTGAGCAAAGGTGAAGACTGTAGCTAGAGATAAAATCCCATAAATAATGTTGAGCGAACTTGTTCGGCTTTAGCAATGTTTCCCGAACCCGACATCATTTGGACAACAATTATTGAAGGTGTACGGCCACTTTTATCTGCACCTCCTTTCTTCCCATTCACAACACATTCCAAGGCAAATATTTTTTATGGAGAGAATGGGAGAGATGGGTGTCAGCAGTAAGAAACATCAATTGACAGATTGGGCAAACTTTAGCAATGTTTACCGAACCCGACATCGTTTAGATGACAATTATTGAAGGTGTAAGGCCACCTTTATCGGCACTAGAGATGGGCGAATAGTGAAATATTCAATGATTCGAAATTTGATTTGAATAGCTCCCGATATTTATATACTATAGACGAACGAATATAGAATACCATTATAGTCTATAGGAGAAAAATACTTGGGACCTGGAAATCAATATTTGACCCCTAGAAGGTCACCACGTGCACAATGACACCTCAGGAAAAATGCCAACACCTCTGGAATGCATATAGGACAGCAGGGGTAGCATGCCTGGGTGCATCTAACACTAGTAATGAGCAAACATCCCAATTTTTCCAAGTGTATGCTGAAGATTCACAAACAAATTATGAACGTAAAGTAGAGGCATACGTTTTGGTCCAGCAGTACACACTTGCGTACGTATCAGGTCAGGTGCAGTGTAAAATACGTAATAACGAAAATTAACAATAACATCAAATCAGTAGTAGCAAGATAACAGGTATTATCCTGCACTCACAGTATACAGCCATATATTGGATATATAATTGGTTTTACAACAATAAAATTAAAGGGCTCTTCAACGCCTTTACAGGACGCAGACTGCCCAAATCAGTAGTAGCAAGATAACAGGTATTAACCCACACTCACAGTAAACAGCCGTAAACCAGATATATAATTGTTTTTACAACAATAAAATTAAAGGCCTAGTCAATGACGTTACAGGACGCAGACTGGGCAAATCAGTAGTAGCAATATAACAGCTATTATACCACACTCATAGTATGCAGCCATATACCAGATATACTGTATAATTGGTTTTTAAAATAATAAAATTAAAGAGCTGGTCAACCCCTTTACAGGGCGCAGACTGAGCAAATCAGTAGTAGCAAGATAACAGCTATTATCCCACACTCACAGTATATGGCTATGTTCACACTACGGATGAGACCGGTCGTTCCGTGACTCCGTCCGGGTCACACAACGGCCGGTCTCTGGCCGGATCATCTCGGCCGGTACTTAAGTACCGGCCGGATGATTTTCCGTCCGCAGAGCTCTGAGGTCTGGAACCGCTCTGGAGCCACTCGCTTCACTGTGTGAACTGACAGGGCTTTCTGCGGCCGGAATTCACTGAATTCCGGCCGCAGAAAACTGACCTGTCAGTTCTTTGCAGCGCTGCATAGATCCCGGCTGGAGCGTATACGATGTGTGTACGCTCCAGGCTGGGATCCCATTGAAAGTAAGGTTATGTTCCACCCCGCAAAACTGCGGCCGTAGTTCTGCAGCGAGAACTACGGTTATACACTATTAGTAGATGTCTGAACACAGTGCCTGTCTCCCAACAGCTTCTAAATATATGGTTTTTATACTCTTAGCCCTAAAAAGGGCTGTACTGTACCTTGATCTGGATCAACACATAGTAAATTGGGGTAAGGAGGCTACCCTATTCTTCTCATTGATCTCACCTCTTGTTGCCGATCCTGCAGACTCCCCCTAAATGCCCCAGCAGATAAAGTATTACTGTATTTAATACAATAATTTCTGACCATAACGGCCTATTAGCTAAATAATTAACACCAATTTTAATTGCCCCAAGTTACATTTTGCCTTGTTGACCGGCCTGAGCATACTACCGGTCCTCTACATCCAGCCTGTACGTGGTCCTAGCGATAGCTCAGCTGCCACTAGTTATGCAAAAACAAAAGTCCCTTTTAACGAGAATAATTAATTTAAATGGAGGTAGAAACGCTCTGATGGAATGTAATGATTGTAACAAATTGAAAATGACACTGGTTTTTAATTATAATAAAATATCAAGTTTACAGACACCATTAGTTTACTCATATGCTAAATGTATTCCCTGATCATCCCCACACCGTGCAGTGCAGCTGTCAAACAAACAGTAGACAGCGGCAATTAGTGATTGGAGTGTCAGCAGTAAGCATTAAGTGTGAATGTCACGTATCTCCTGTGGATCTAGCGGAATACCATGCAGCAGAGACAGGCTGTGATCAGGTAACTTCAGCAAGAACTGTGCACACTTTCTAATAAGAATGTTTGATACCGTGATCCATCCCCAGAGTCCCCAGAGTCATCTCAGTCTTGTAGTCTTTATTTTACTTAGAAACTTTTTTTTTCTTAGTTTAGAGGGAGATTTGCAAAATGAGAACAAAATTTCAAAGACTGTCTAAGGCCCCGTCTCTGTATTTTGTCGGAGATATACAATGGGATGGCTGCACATATCCCAGAGTACAGGTAGGAAGAAGAAGGAAGTTCTAGGGATTGCCTGATGATGTCAGTGTCTATGGTTGCCATATATGGCAGCTGTCCAAAGATGAAAAGTGACATCATCCGGGCTTCCACTGGGGAAGCCAGTCTAGTCTTGATCTACCTGCAGAGATTTGGTACTGCGGACAGTCACTCAACACAAAAACTGCAGGTAGAGCCACATCTATGGGGGAGCTCAAGTGGAAGAGAGGAAGCTCCAGTGATCGTGACTGTAAATGAACAGTTTATGTATACAATGTATCCTAATGTCACTTCATAATCACTCATATATGAACAAGTCCACTCACTTTTTGTAGTCTTCAAAAAACGACTTATTGCTTTATTGCTTGCAGTTATTAGATACGGCTGTAAACAGACATTGGAGATAGCTGGAGGCTAGGTGTCCTTTCCTCTGCCGCGCAACATTTCAGAAGGCAGGGCTTTCTTACTCATGCGCATGAGTAACGAAGCCCCGCCTTCCAAAATGTCACGTGGCAGGGAAAAGGACGCCTAGCCTCAGCTATGTCCAGCTACAATAACATTGATAGTGTACCAGGATTGCACTAGACCAGTACCTGCGGACTCATATAAATGAACAGCGACATCACCAGAGCTTTTCCTCTAGGAAACCTGTGGAAAAAGTTCTAGTGATGTCACCAGAAGGCTAGTGCCATAGAGAATTTTAGTGGAAGAGTGGAAAAAAGTCCTTGCATTTCAGCCTTGAAGCTTTGAGCTTGAGCTGAGATGGATTCCATTCATCATTCAATCATCAAAATTAATATAGTATCCATTTAACAGATATGCTTATTAAAGGATCCCTAATACAGAATATGCAAAAGAGGAGACCGTGGAGCCTCACTGAAGAGTCTCAAAACACAGGACTAGCCAGATATCCCTCCGGGAAGGACCCAGCCAAGGGGCAGCTCCTGTTAGGAAACCACCAAAAGCACCATATTAAGTGGCCCTATAAGTCAATGTAATGACAAGGGATAAACCAAGGCTAGGTAACCATCCACATACAGCTGTTTCGGGGTGTTGCCCCTCATCAGTGTGGAGCAGGATTCTGGCTAGGTGGGAGCAATGGGAGAATTATTCATGTTTCCCAGGGGGCAATGCACCTAGGACTTCACTGCATTGAGCGCTTTCACTAGCAGCCGGTAGTGTTGTCGTTTGGCTGGTCTCCTTGAGTTCAGCAATCTGTTTCTCTAATACAGAATATAGCAGCCTACCACAATTCCATACATTATTGTGGCATAATCATGCATACAGGCCAGTTGGATTCTCTTTTGACCTCCATCTGACAATGGACTCCTAAAGAGCATGTTTATCATGTGCATCAGGAACTTTATGGACACACACACTCAAACGTGTAGTTTTCTCTCCTTTGGAGTACCAAATTGTGACTACTGCATGCAGACAAAACCACACCTACATGATATTACCAGTGGCTGCACAATGTTGCCTCAACATAAAGCCATTGGTCGTTGCACGTAGGAATGGTTTATTGTGATGCAGTAACGCCCTCCAGTGTCGGAAGTTGTACTTCTAAGATGGGACCAAGGTAGAACTGGAGTGGACAGAGAAGGAAAAAGTATTTGTCCTCCTCCCTGGCAAGCCCTTAAAACATACTCATTTGACAGGTCAGCACTATGTGGACAACACATATAGCATTTTTCCAAATTCAATTTCAATTTATTTTAAGAATTCTACTTGGTGGTGTCATGGACCTACCATTATTTTTCATCATTGACTTTCCATTGGTTTAAAATTACAGACTTATATATTGAGATTTGTTTTAAAGATATTAATACTCAGAGGCCAGATAGTTTGCCCATATTGATAATACACCATCAGCACTACTGCTTCAAGTACTTCTACGAGTAGGCTAGAAGCTAGTACCCAGTAACCAATGTTAATAAGAGGAATGCAGGGCCAGATGTTGGTTCTTTCATGCAGACACTATAGAGGGGGGCCTTTGCCTTTGTTGTTTGCTCTCAAATGTTAAATAACAGAAAAAAACAAAAAAAACCTCCTTCTACAGTATCTACTGTACATCAAACATGAAAGACATCAAATCAATCTTACGTTACTTCAATGACTCTGAGCCTAAAGCATTTCTGTAAATATATGATTAGTTTCTACGAGCTGCCAGTCACACATACTGTTTTCATTTACTTCATCCATTCTACAAAGATTGTTCCTGGCTACGAGCTGGGACTGCATAGGAAGCTTTAAAGGGAACCTGTCATCTGCGTTAGTTCATGCTATCATCTGAGGGCAACATGAGTTAGTGAAAGGGCCCACCCTGTTCCCGGTGATTGACAGATATTTTTCCTAATCCATGGGTTGCTCCCCTCAGCTCTCCTCTGTTCTGCTTCCTGTGATTAACAGATTTCTTACTATCAGCGGAAAGGAAAAGATCTGTAAGTCAAGTGGAGGAAGACAAAGAAGAGTTGACCACTGGATACTGGGCATACAACAGGATTCCAGTTATGATATTTTTGGAATCATTCAGAACTTTGTAAAATGTGTATCTATCTAGACTGGAATTAAAATTAGAAAACGCCATACTCACATACCCCAAGCCCTATTACCTCCCCATTCTTGGCAGAGCAGCATCAGCCAATCATTGGTCAAGGTGGGTCACTTCTATGGTCAGCGATTGGCTGTTTCGGTGCTTCTTGTGTGCCTAAATGAAAGCAGAAAGCAGTACTCATCCTGGACTGGATATCGTGGGATGGACACAGTAGGGATCAGGGTAGGTAAGTATTTATGTTTGTTAATTTTAGCCCTAGACACATATATTTTAATTTCTGGCACATCGGGCCAATTCGACCGATTATTGTTCCGTGTAATAGTACCCTAAGAGGGTACCCTACACCTCCCACTAAGATTTATCTCCTGTGGGATCAAGGGGTTAAGTGCAATATGCATGGTTTCCCTTTCCACTGACAAATCTCAACAGGGGATGGTCAGGATTACTATATACGTTGGATGAGGGATGGGGAATGAGGAGGGCCGTAGGTTAGCTCACTAGCCAATCTTAGAGAAACCAACAATTTTGGGTAACACATATCTTACTCATATATACCGATTTGGGCTATGTTCACACTGCGTATGAGTCCGTCCGTAGTGCGAACCGCGAATATACGCACGTAGTTTTGAGGTTGATGCGTTCGCTTGAAAGTATACAATATACGCCCGCACAGTGCACACTACGTATGAGCTTACGGCCGGATCGTATACGGCGCCGTGAAAAATGAACAAGACCATTGTTTGAGGACGGAAATGTCCAACTCACGGCCGTGGATTTCCTTGCGGTCCCATACGGAGTCCTTATTTCAGCCAAATTGAACTTGATTTTTCGACCCAAAAGGTTCTGTGAGTTTTATTGGGCTGGGCGAAGATTTCCAAGTAAATGACCTGTTTCAGATCGCTTCGAAACAAGCTAGGGAAGCATAACTGTACTACGGGCGTATGTACGCGGTTCATACGCATCCGGCCGCATGTCGATTTTTCCCACGCCCGTAGATTCAGCCGCACATGTACGGCGGCGTACAAAATGCGGCTGGACTTATACGCAGTGTGAACATAGCCTAATATGGGGCAGCATGGATTTGGTTCCCTCAGAATAAAATCTGTCAGCAGTTTTGCGCCAACACAGTTGCTGGCAGCCCTATACAGAAGTCAAGCAAGTGAATTAGACCAATACCTGGTTTCTTGGATATGCAAGTTAAATGAAAAATCATATTTAATGTTTCAGATGCCGACCTGGCATAATCCCAGGAGGTGGACTCTTGTTAGGTGTCCTGATTAGTGTTGGGAAAACCTGCCAAAAGTTTGGGTTCGGCAATGAACGCTCAATATTTGACTCCCGGCACTTGGAAAAGTTAGATGCAGCCCCAGGGTTGCCAGGAAAACATCAGCCTATGGTCTATGACTGTATTAATGTGTTCCCGGACTCCCTAGGACAGTATCCAACTTCTTCAGATGCCGGGAGTCAAATGCCGAGCGTTTGGGTTAGGACAAACGAACTGGAACATTCGGCAAGTTCACTTAACACTAGCCGTGATGTTTTTTTATATTGGGAGCTTCCCAGCTCCTCCTCTTTGTTGAAACAGTCTCCTGATTGGATAGAAGAACTGTTAATAATAGCTAGGAATAGACTGGGCAAACTGAATACAGGGAACTCAAAGAAGAATAGCCAGCCCCCTAGACACTTGCAAAGGTGCCACCCAGAACATTTAACAATGTTTTTTTCACTCATGTAAGTTGCATGACCAAAAGAGCAGGTATCATTACATTACCTTACCCGACCTCTATATACGGCTAACAGCACTGGCTCAATTTTCCTTTAAGCCATCGTGATTGTAAACTAATGGTAATATTGTATTGCGGTTGTATCAATAAGGACATATATTAAGAACGCCGGCTTTGTTTCCATGTTTAGTTTGATGTATCACAACCTGCATATACACAGAAACACAGCTGTTATAGACAGCCTGCCGGAGCCCCACTGTAAGGATGAATCTGATGCATAGTAATACGTAGAAATAATTTAGCATGATCAACGAGAAGGCTGGCTGTGAGTGCGCTAGGAATAGCTGCACATTTACAGCACCACCGTTAATAACCAGGTAAAAAAACACACAGCTTCTGTATTGCCTCTGGCACCAGAAACCTCCAGTGGGATTTCATGACTTTAAGTTATTCCATTTTTTTTTCACAGTACAGCTGAATAGTAATTACACTGAAACTTCATATATTCCTATGTGGGTTAGTCAAACAGTTTAATATTTTAACTCAATACAGTGTTATGGGAGCCTGCAAAGTATTATGCAGATCAATGCTGGTTTCTATGGAAGCACAAGGGAATCAGAAGAGGTGAGCCGATATCTAACCTGAATGGGTGCATTATACCAAGTAGCGATAACATCCTCCCATATCAAATTATTGGTGGAAACAGAATATATATATATATATATATATATATATATATATATATATATATAGTGTTTTTCCACATCTGGGAAACTAGGGTTTTGGTGCACAGACACATTTGCTTATTGAGAGCTTTCATGGGGATTTACTGCTTGTGGAAAAAACCTGTACAACATTACTGATGGGTCAAAAACTTATTATTGCTAAAGATGAGTGGAACTTTCGGACTTTCGGTCCGAAAGCCGCTCACTCCAGTGCGATGCCTGCGATTCCGGGTGCATAGTTGCGCTCCCGGGAATCTGCAAACGGGATCTTACAGGGAATTCAAGATACATTCCCTGGAAATCCAGGGAATGTATCTTGAATTCCCTGGAAGATCCTGCCCGCAGATTCCCGGGATCACAACTATGCACCCGGGATCGCAGGCATCGCAGCCATAGTAATTGAGCGAAGATGCCGTCGGACCAAAAGTCCCACGGTTCGCTCATCCCTAATTATTGCGTCTCCCAATGTAGGGGCAACAACTAGGGGCCTAAATGCAAAAACTATGATAGGGTCCCCACCTACCATGTGCCATTTATAATATTAGTAACTTCTTCTGCAGTGGGAAGTGTGTGTCGGGGAGATGGGGTCTTTGGCCCCCCTCAGTTGCAATGACCTGGGCTACTTCAGCACCTCCTATAGCTAAACTCCTATTAACAACAATCAATCTGTGCAGTAGCCTGGCAGTATGTTTAGGAGGGGAGGAAGTGCATGCATGTTGTGCTTCAGAAGAAAATCAGGATTGTTTTGTCATTTTCTTTATCTCCATATATTTCTGTTCATGCCTACAGCTCTACATATGATACAGAACTGACAGATTGCCTTTAAATGGGTTTGCTGATTTAACTTTACTTGTCCCCTATCCACAGGATAAGGGACAAGTATGAGATCACGAAGGGTACAACCTCCGTTCCCCCCTGGGGATCTCCAGATCTGCGCCCTGACTCCTTTCTTTTGAATGGAGCCAATGGTCGGCATGTGACCCGCACCGCTATTAATTTTCTATGGAACTCCCAGAGAGAGCCAAGAGCTCTACTTGGCTCTCTTCGGTATGAAGCCAACCTGCAGCTCGACTCCTAGCCGATCACCAATAGAGAGATCCCCGGGGGGCAGAGAGGTCGGATCCCCCCAATAGTATACTTGTCCCCTATCCTCTGTAAGTGACAATTATTTTTTTAATTGGAAAAAAGTAGAAAAAATAAAATATAATATCACAGTATATATATCTTCGTCTATCTATCTTCTATCTATCTATCTACCTATCTATCTATCTATCTATCTATCTATCTATCCCCATCCACCATTGGCCGTACATACAGTATATGTGCAAGGATTTATTTCATCCAATCACCATATATGAACACTGTGGATCCCATATTGCACATGAATACAACTATTGCACATAGGTTATTGCATAGCTCCCATGTATATATCCTAAATTTCTCACCCATTACTCAGTTTGGGCACAACTTTACTACTGTTATAAACATGTGTAGATTACAATGAGCATCACTAGCTGTACAGTTTGTAGACTTTATAGTCCCCAATGAATGAAACCTATTTATCGCGGTTCTGAACTTAGGTGAGGAGCCTAGGAGACAGGTAATGTACTGGAAGCCGCTTATAACAAGCTTAGCCAAGCAGCCTGACTGATTTGTAAGTGTATTAATTTATTTATGTAGCAAGACTGACTACTTTACATTCACTAAACACCGCCGCCTGCCCGAGATCTCCCAGACACACATCTTTTCTCTCCTCCTCTTTACAATGAGCACTTTGCAATGTTTACTCTGCAGTTGAAGATCTAATCTGATGTTTGCTAAATGTAAGGAAATTAATTTGGCCCAAGCAGCCCTTTTTATAGGGCCCAGAGCGACTATTTACCTTATTGATGTGCCGGGGTGCACCATACGTAGAGTTCAGGTTTAAAAGACAAATATCGGAAATCATGGCTCGTGGGTATACACATTTAAGACGTCTAACACTAATGCATAGAAATAAATAAGCACATGGGGTAGGGTGTTGAGGAGTCACTAAATGGGCATTGCGGTCCACTAAAGTGGGTTAGTAGTTGTGTTGTACCCAGCACAATCATGCTGATTGGTTCCCTTGATACATGTAATAAATGCATACTTATAGCAAACCAGGGGGCCTTTTAGGTCATAGTATTGCATGTTATCCCCCCCAATTATGCTGCACGGCCCCAATGGAATAAAGCAGAAGGAGACTCCTCCCTTCTTTAACACTTATTATGAAGTAGAGATGAGCGAAGAGAATGTGGTGAATCCAAGTCTCGCTGCCAATCGCGCTGTCAATTCACTTCGTTTTGCAAAGCGAATTCCTGCCGATTTGTTAAGGAAATTCGCAAAAAAAAAAATCAAAAATGGAAGCCGCACATGCTGTCTGGAGCATCACTGGGTGGGAAAAGGGTTAATCATAATCCCTAGTGCCTGTCCAATCAGCTGCAGGCCCCTCTGTGATGTCAGCACCTCCCCCTCTATATAAGGCAGTTCGGTAATGGAGGTGGCCAGTTGGCTGTGTGGAGGAGAGAGCAGGATTGCAGCAGGCAGTTACCGCAGAGCAGGGAGAGACTAACAGAGCGATATAGGGACAGAGAGGAGAGGAATGGCGGAAATTGGATGAGTGACTGGCTGATTGACTCTTTTATTTTTTGATTGTGATTTTCCAATTTTTCACACTTTTACAAAATGCTTTAGCAAGATTTGCCCTTCTGTAATAGTCTCAGTACTGTAGCCACTATAGTTTTGACAGTTTTCATGAAATTCATCAAGATTCGATTTGCAAATCTTAACGAGTTTGACCGAAAATGTGCGAAGCTCGCGAAACAAATTTCTGCCTGCTTTGCTCATCTCTATCATCAAGTATGGCAACTAAAGGGTTAAATTATGAAAGAGCCACTTCAATTATACCCAGTGTGGGTTTATATCATGATATGGGAATGGCCAATAATTAGAGTTGATCGCAATATAGGAAATCCTAGGTTCGATCGAACTTGAAAATTCACGAACCTGCCGTATTTGATTGATGATGCCTTCCCGGTCCGTGGGGAGAGGAGGAGAGTGACCGGGTACCGCCTGGAATTCCGGGATTCAGCCTAGGTAATAGTCTGAATCACAGAATTCCAGGTGGTACCCGGGCAGTCTCCTCCTTCCCCACGAACCGGGAAGGCATCATCAATCAAATGCGGAAGGTTCGTGAATGTTCGAGTTCGATTGAACCTAGGATTTCCCAAGGTTCGATCAACTCTACCAATAATATGGAGACAAAGGGTGAAATTACCATAGGCCTGGCATCTGGAATAGACTGATTGACTGTCCCGATTGACAGCTTACGAAAATAAGTACATGAGTAATGAAGCCAAAAACCATCATCGGAAATAAATGATCAACAAGACTCTCAGCCCTATTCTCTTTAAGATGAAGAAATCTCCATACGGCTGCGGCTCTATCGCCTTCCTGCAGAATCCAGCTTTTGATATTTTTCAAATATATATTAACAAAAGAAAAGACCTGTACTGACTTTTTGTTCTTCTTACATTTTATCTAGTGATTGATCGCTGAAGATTTTTTGGGGAAGTCATCTACAATGTGTTATTTGACCTCCCAAATCTAATGTATCAACTTATTAACCCTCACCTGCTGTGGGGATGCCTTTGTGATTCCCCTGCGCAGCCGGTCTCTCATTGACAGAGCACAGGAGAATTAATCATACTTACATGGGAGACGGCAGACAAAGAGTATTGAGGTCAGAAAAGCCATTACAAAATGACTGGATGGCCAGACCTTTTAAAGAGCAGATGTTTTAAGCGAGAAGTCATTTATAAAGAGGGGGGGGGGGATTACGTTTACTACATGATAGAGTTGATGTTCTGAAAGGTCAATATTATTTCTTTGTTTTATTATTTAACTATCATTTTAACTCACAGTTTTTAGAGTTTGCTATTGCTATTATGCAGAAAGTTCTGAGGAAATGTATAAAAGATTAAAAAAATTAAACTTGTTCTTTTATTCCTATCTGTTTTTATTTTCTGACTGTATTTTGTTTATTTTTATTTTTGTACATTATTATGGAGGCGGCCATCTTGCCTGAGCTGTTTTAACAGCAGTTAGGGATATGCTTTACAGCAAGACTCAAGGACATAGATGACAATAGACAGAGTCTGTCCCCTTGTGATTAATGTAAAACATTATAGAGCATTCTCTGTGACCAATGAAGAGGTAATTTCTCAGGGAGCCGCTATTGTCTTAAACTGGTGCTATATATCTACTGGTGTCACCTGACGCTGCAATGCTGTACAGATCACTTAACAGCAGCCTCCTCTTATCACTACAGATATAACAAGAATTCTCAGCTTAGTTTTAGCACCAGTGGTGAGAATGAAATCTGCAAGATTTTAAGATTATTGTATAATATAGATAGAAAAATGGAAAATTTGAAAAAACCTTACCAATTAAAAAAATATATATATATATATTTAACATGAAAACATTATTTAAATAAGTCAATTTCCGATTAAACATTTCTTTGAATGTGTCTTGAATAGCCTTGAAAGTTTTTTTAGGCATTGCAGTTTTTAGACATTATTAGCATAGGATAGGTGTATAGATGATGGTAGGTATGAGGAGATAAAGGTAGGTATAAGAGGGAGGTTCTTCTTTATGAGGGCTTTTAGGATAACCCATTTAAAGTGGTACTCCGGTGAAAATCTTTTACTTTTAAATCAACTGGTTTCAGAAAGTTAACTAGATTTGTAATTAAATTATATTTAAAAATCTCGAGCCTTCCAGTACTTATCAGCTGCTGTATGTCCTGCATGAAGTGGTGTATTCTTTCCAGTCTGACACGGTGCTCTCTGCTGCCACCTTTGTCCATGTCAGGAACTGTCCAAAGCAGGAGAGGTTTCTGACATGGACAGAGATGTCAGCAGAGAGCAGTGTATCAGACTGAAAAGAACATACCACTTCCTGCAGAACATACAGCAGCTGATAAGTACTGGAAGACTGGACATTTTTAAATGGAAGTAAATTAAAAATCTATATAACTTTCTGAAACCAGTTGATTTAAAAGAAAAAGATTTTTGCCAGAGTGCTCCTTTAACAAGAATGCACAAAGGGGCAGAATTAAGATAGAGAAGGGTATTTAATGTATTTATGAAGAAACTTGAAAGGTGTAGGCAAAAATGTGATGTCATCTTGCAACAACGGCCGTAGTTAATACGAGAAAATACGCTGGCCAGGTGTCTATGGGATCCCGGCCAGAGCCTATACGCATAGTATACGCTCCGGCCAAGACCCCTAGCGGCACCGCAAACAACTGACCGCAAGCTTCAAAGCGTGCAGTGGGGAGTTCTGATGCGGGCACGCACAGATGCGCCAACATCAGAGCTCTGTGGGCCGAAAGATCATCCAGCCGCTACTGCGGTACAGGCCGGGATGATCTTTTCAGAGACCAGCCGCTCTGTGAACATGGCCCTAGGTTGTATTAGGAGTAACACCAACATGCAACTATAGCTACAACTTCATATGACTCAGGCACAGCCATTGTTGGCTTGATAAAAGTGTGCACAAGCAACTATACCAGTGTTGTAACATTACCATACGGACATAGAGAGAAAAGAGCTGCTGCACCTCACACCTATGGCTGACACTAATGCCTCTCGGCTACATTTAAAAACCAACACCAGGATGTGTTGGTATATAATTTGATCAAACCATATTGCCCTATGTACCGCGTGCAGGTCCCCTGGTTCACATGAGTCCCTACACTAACTCAACACTGTGTCAGTCAGCGACCGCCAACCCCGCAAAGCATGCATAAACAGGAAAGGAAGTCCACAGAACGGCCCTGCAACCCCACTGTCACAGGATTAATCCCCAAGGGCCCCCCAAAACTCAGCAGGCACCGCTGGCGGAGAAAGCTGCAACCGAGTTACACCAGTGTCATCACTGCAACTGTAGGTAGAATGGGAAAAATAGGATGTACTAGCCATGTGTCTCCTGCTGATTGCGGTCATGTGGGTCTTACCAGGAGGAGTGCAAACACTTAGAAAAGAGAGAAACGTAAAATACGGACAAGGAGAGAAAGGAGCGCTGCACCTCACACCTATAATTTGATCAAACCATATTGTCCCATGTACCATGTGCAGGTCCCCTGGTTCACATGAGTCCCTACACTAACTCACCACCATGTCAGTCAGCGACCGCTAACCCCGCAAAGCTCGCTTGCAGGGCTGTTCTATGGCCTCCCTTCCCTGTTTGTGCTCGCTTTGCGGGGTTAGCGGTCGCTGGCTAACACGATGGTGAGTTAGCGTAGGGACTCATGTGAACCAGGAGACCTGCATGTGGTACATGGAGCAATATGGTTTGATCAAATTATATACCAACATCCTGGCGTTGGTGTTTAAATGCAGCCGAGAGGCTTTAGTGTCAGCCATAGGTGTTTGCACTCCTCCTGGTAAGACCCACATGACCACAATCAGCAGGCACCTGTGCACACATGACTAGTACCTCCTATTTTTCCCATTTTTCCTGCAGGAGCAATGATGAGTGTTTTAGACCTTGTTCACACTGGTGTTACTTGGTGACAGCTTTCTCCGCCGGCGGTGCCTGCTGGGTTTTGGGGGACCCTTGGGATTGGTCCTGTGACAGTGGGGTTGCAGAGCCGTTCTATGGCCTCCCTTCCCTGTTTGTGCTCGCTTTGCGGGGTTAGAGGTAGCTGACTGACACGGTGGTGAGTTAGTGTAGGGACTCATGTGAACCAGGGGACCTGTAAGTGGTACATGGGGCTATATGGTTTGATCAAATTATATACAAACATCCTGGCGTTGGTTTTTAAATGCAGATGAGAGGCATTAGTGTCAGCCATACGTGTGAGGTGCAGCGCTCCTTTCTCTCCTTGTCCATTGTAACATTACCGCCACAAGCTAGATGAGAGCCATATATATGGCACTTGAGTTGCCAACCAGGCATACATAGCTTGCATTTCATGCTACAGTCAACATTGTACAACTTTGTACCAACACATCATCACTGATCATTTGTACAAATATTTCAGATTTTTTTTCTGACCTGTTACACCACACCCAACAATTCACTACAAAGAGGATAAAGTAAGAAATGCAACAAGAATTTCAGCTCAGCGCATTTCAGTTCATTCCCCGCCTGGTGCACAGCAGCATAGTTTCCACCTACTGTATGACTAAGATCATATGATCGAAATGCGTCAGTTTGTTACATATGGAGTCTGTTTTTTACTGTGAAGTTTTCTACGAAAAAAGAATTTGGACCGTTCCCAGGATTGCTGGCATTCTATAAAAGGGACAGGGGGTCTGAAAGAAGAAGAATGGAGACTTCTGATCTACAGTAACGGCGTTACATCTTTCTCATACCGATTACTGATCCCAGCTCAAATTTAACATAGAAAACTTCTCTTTTTCAAGATCAAAATATTATAATATTGACACCCATTACATCTCACTGTTAACTACAATGGCTGGATAGAGAGCACACAGATAATAGATGTATAACATTCCTTAAAGAGGTGATCCAGCGCTATAAAAACATGGCCACTTTCTTCCAGAGACACTCTTGTCTCCAGCTTGGGCGGGGTTTTGCTGCTCAGTTTAATTGAAGTAAATGGAGCTTAATTGAAAACCCACACCTGAACTGGAGACAAGAGTCGTGTTGTATACTGTATAACCCCTTTAAAAAGACTGCAAATGCAACATCACATTCTAGAAAAGGCGCAATATAAAAACGGATGAAAAAGTCCCATTGACACCAAATATGGATCATAGTTTACAAAATTCCATATTTTGTTTCTTTTTCCCCTTACAAATACATTTCTTTTTTTATGGAAAAATAAAGGGTACAATTGGTTCCGAAAAAAACAACCCCTACAGATGGAAAAAATAAATAGTTAGGGGGAGATTTATCAAACATGGTGTAAAGTTAAACTGGCTCAGTTGTTCCTAGCAACCAATCAGATTTCACCTTTCATTCCTCACAGACTCTTTGGAAAATGAAAGGTGGAATCTGATTGGTTGCTAGGGGCAACTGAGCCAGCTTCACTTTACACCATGTTTGATAAATGTCCCCCTTAGGGTATATTCACACGGGCGGGCTCGCAGCGAGATTCTCGCTGCGAGCCCGGCAGGTCCTGTCAGTTCCCATAAACTACATACTTGCTTCGGTCTAAACGACCGCAGCGAGTATGTAATTATACCGCGCTTAACCCCTTCTACTCCCACCGGCTCCCCCGCTGTAAGCAGCATACATTACCTGTCCTTGCTGCACGGGTCCGGCGTCCTGCTCTCCCGCCCGGCCAATCAGTGGCTGCGGCTGGGCAACACACTAATTGGCCGGACGGGAGAGCAGGACGCCGGACCTGTGCAGCAAGGACAGGTAATGTATGCTGCTTACAGCGGGGGAGCCGGCGGGAGCAGAAGGGGTTAAGGGCGGTATAATTACATACTCGCTGCGGTCGTTTAGACCACAGCAAGTATGTAGTTTATGGGAACTGCCAGGACCTGCCGGGCTCACAGCGAGAATCTCACTGCGAGCCCGCCCGTGTGAATATACCCTTAGTGTCTAAAAAAAAAAAGTAGGACCGCCCTGATGCCCCCCTGGAGCTCAATTAGAATATGGCACAGGAGTTTATCAAAGTATGTTTTCGGGTGATACGAGGAATGCTCAGAGAGAATACATATACTGCATTTTCCTGTGTATAAGACTACTTTTTAACCCAGGAAAATCTTTTCAAAAGTCAGGGGTCATCTTATACGCCGGATGTCATTTTATGTGGCGGGTGTTGAAAAGCTTTGAGACTGGAGAATCTTTGATCGCCACATACGGTGGGGGGAAAAATGACCGCACCCCCGCAGTCAGGGAATGGAAAAAAGAGATACAGTAGAGTGGCGCTATGCCCAGAAAAACACCCCTCTTTTATCTCTCTGCCCCGCCCTTGTATCCTACCGGTATCACTGTACCTCCTTCTCTGCCTCTCAGATCTCACATCTGTCTGATGTTTTTCATAAATTTTTACTTTGTGTGTTTTGGAAGAGGGGTAGTCTTATACAAAGAGTATATCCCAAACTTAAATGAAAAAGTTGAGGGTCGTCTTGTACGCCCAGTCGTCTTATATGCTGGAAAATCTACATCTATATCTCGACAGTGACACCCTGACTGATTAACACTTTTTACATGCACCTGTGACATGTCAAAAGTTATTTTTAATTTTTTATTTTTTTTTACAACAGTGCCCATTTTAGGGGTTAAATAGTCAAAAAGGAAAGATGAAACAAGTGGACCACCGAATTGCCACCACATCATCATGGTGGTTTATCCACCAAACAATAGGTCCAGCTAACGTTGCTCCTCCACTGGGATCAAATATTTTCATTTGCGTGACCTAAATCATAAGGACGATGTAAAGGTAAACCATTTTTGCTAACTCACAAGAGATTATTTTTACACGATTTCCCTTTGTACTAACAATTACTGATGTGATTTCTGGTATGCTGAAAATTTAGTTACAAAAGTGTCTTCCACTTACATACACATTATTGGGCGCATAGCAATTAACTACTCCGCAGAAGGCCTGTCACTTTTTCCAAGTACACAGTCAGCCCCTTCATGTTATAAATGTTAAATTATATTTGACATTTAATTTAAAGCCCACGCTGCCCTAATTCAAAAAAAGAAAATGCTCTGTTCATAGTAAAGAAGCACCAGGGCCCCTCATTACAGAAACAGCAGCCCTCCGAGTCTTTCTCTGGGTTGTTCATCTATATTTTCTTTGCTGAGAAAATATGAATTGATATAAATGCCATATTTTAACACAAAAAATGACACTTTTCTTGCACTCAATTTCATTCTTTATGCAGGTAAGTAAGCACCTTACATTGGGCGTAATAGGTAATGCTGGTATTAGCTAATAATACTAATGATACTGTATATAATAAGATCATTTAGGATCCAAATGAAGGGATGAATACAGCAGAATAAACAAAGTATGACTATAAAGCGTTAGGCATTGAAGGGGTATTTCAGTCATCAACTCATCACCTGGTCACAGGATAGTGTCTGATCTCAAGCTGGGGGTGTTATGTTTGAGCCTGTTCAGACCTCAGTACAGTCCTCGGCCGACAAAGTATGGGCGAGATTGCGCTTTTGGCCATGATTCAGTGCTCATTTTTCCTACCAGTCTGAACTCTTATTTCAGCACTTGATGTGTGGTGATTGACAGGTTTCCACCACACCCGTCTGGTTTCTTCTGCCATCCTAGTGCTGCCTACAAATAGTTTAGACTGAGAAGTGATGGACAGTTGCCTTCTCCACTTATCCCCCTTCCCTGTGAGTCTGTGTACTATGTTGTCTGGATGTCAAAGGGCTAGTCCAGTCACGCCTTGGACCGAGATCTCATAAGTCGTCCAAATGTGATCTTAGACATTGCTTGTGATAGTCTTGTAGCTATTTGGAATCTACTTCTTATGAGATGGTTCATTATAACCTAATAAAATGTATTGATCATATGCCCTGTGTGTACAATTATAAATTATAATATAATCTTATAATAATTATATAATAAAGATTACTAGGATTTAAAAGTGGACATAACATGTTTTTTTTTTATAGATGGGATAGTCCAATAGGATCATGTCCACTGATGTATCCAAGGAACCCAGCTTTGACATTGTGAGCCCTCCTTTCCCCATTACTGTCCCAGGTTTAGCCATCCAAGACCCTGTTTATTATGCCTGCACACCCATTCTATGACCCTGTGACAATTCCTTAAAGTGTCAATGTCGTATCTTTTTTTTTGTTGTTGTTGCAGAAATAAATAGTACAAGGGATTTTAAGAAACTTTGTATTTGGGTTTATTAGGCAAATATGCCATTATCTGAATTCAAAAAGACTTTCCCCAGGTCCCCCCCCCCTCCCTCCTCTCTCTCATTCACTGCTCATTATCAGGAAATCTCGACTCTTTTACATCAGTCGTGCACTGAGTAACCTACGGAGAGGGGAGGGGGGAGGAGGGAGATTAGTCACCAACAGAGAGCAGAGAACAAAGGGTTACATAGCGGGACCTGTGTGAAACCAGTATTTAGAGGTCAGAAAGGTCAATGCTAACTTCAGAGGAGATAGCCCTGTGCATAAGCTGTAAATCAACTCTTTGTTGTCCTGTTTTGGTGAATCATGTCTCTCAACCCCTCCCCTCTCCATAAGAGAACCATGAAGACAGGGGGGAGAGCTTCAAACTACTTTCTCATGATAAAAATGCATTTTTCGGCTAATAAACCCAATTACAACATTTCTTAAAATCGCCTGTAACATTGATTTCTGCAAATAAAATTTAAACAACTAAGTTTTGTTTCCTAGAAGTTTGGTTCCTCTGGGGAGGAGAGACCTGCATATTTTATACCACCCACAGGTAATGGAACCAATCAGGGCAGGATGCCAGAAAGACCCCATAACAGCTGCATGGTCTGCTTGTATGGAACAGGGTATGAAATGATGCAGTTATTCAGCCAAGCGTCTATCCTACGCCATTAATTATATCCCCTAAAGTATTGGCGACTGGGAACATATTGCTATAATCTAAAGCCTTTTAGATGCCCTCCGAGAGAAGAACAAGCAAGGACACAACCTTTTTTGCTTCGTGCCTGTATCCTGACAATTAGAGGACAGTAATACAGCATGGCACACGTGTTCGTAGGCGTCCATGAGGTTTTCAGACGGCACTCTTACAGCTACCTTTGTCATTCAGCAAAACAACAAAACATAAAACATTTATATCTAGAACAAAGTATAGTCTTATGCCATGCTGAGGTCAATAGACAGAACAGTATTGGCAAGTGTCATTCGTTATCCTGGAAGTAACTCCAGATGCTATATTCTCACCATGGATATGCAAAAGAAGAGCCCGTGGAGCCTCATTGAAGAGTCTTGAAACACAGGACTATCCAGATATCACTCCGGGAAGGACCACACTGATGAGGAGCAACACCCTGAAACAGCTGTATGTGGATGGATACCTGGCCTTGGTTTTTCCCTTGTCATTACATTGACTTATAGGGCCACTTAATATGGTGGTTTCCCTACAGGAGCCACCCCTTCGCTGGGTAATTCCCGGAGGGATATCTGGCTCGTCCTGTGTATCGAGACTCTTCAATGAGGCTCCACAGGCTCTTCTTTTTCATATCCATGTTTCTCAGGGGGCAATGCACCTAGGATTTCACTGCATTGAGCGCTTTTCACTAGCAGCCGGCAGTGTTATTGTTTGAGATCTGTTTCTCTTATATTCTTACCATGGGTTAGAGAAAGTGCATCATTTAGATTTTCTTTTGCCGATTAGAGCCAAATACTGAAATACAGTCTATTTTTTGTATTCGGTTTCTATTTCCTTATTATAATTTTTTTTTTTTTACCTTATAATGGGGGCAGCCATCTTGCCGGATTTGTTTTTAACAGTATTTACAGCAAGCCCCACAGACGTAGGCAAAAATAGACAGGAGCTGTCCCACTGACATAAATGGGAAAGATGTCTGACCTTGTCACACCTTCATAGAGGTCATTCCACAGGAAGGGGGATACATAACTGTGAATATCATCTATTGTCTTTTCTATCTACTGGTTTCACGTTTAACTCCAAGGCTATGTTCACATAGGGCACAAAAACTGCTGTTGTTTGGCACTCAAAAAACTGCTTTTGTTGCAGTGAAAATTGCATTGATTTCAATACACAACAGCCAGAAATAATTGACAATTATTTCCACAGCCATACCAAACAACACCCGTTGTTCAATACACTGTGTGAATAACGGCCATTGTTTGCATTGACTTCAATGCAACACATTTCTTTATGACAAGAAATCTAAGTCTAAATCTGTATAGCAGCCTCCTCCTTATCATCGCAGACATAAGATGAAGTCACAACTTTTAGGCTCAGTGTTGAGAATGAAATCTGCAAGATTTCAGGATGATTATACTGCGAAATTGAAAAAATAAATTGTCAAAAATTCTTAAAAAACATGTTTCTGATGATGCATTCCCTTTAATAGGTAATAAACGTGTGCTGTGTGCCCTGTTATGTCTGTCCAGTATATAGACCATATAATAACACACCACAGTTATTTCCACTATCACTGTATTACTCTATTGTAAACTTTCATTTTTGCCACAATTGCAATTCACATTTTCCATGCACCTCAGTATTAATAATACTATAAAAGTATGTTTCCTGGGTATAGACAGCCTCTTCTACTGTGTAATCTGTTTTTCATCATCTTCTAATACTGAGAACAGAATTCTATGGAGCTGACACGGGAATAGAGCCAGGATCTACTTCCTCCAGCGTCCTAGTTCTCTTTCCTCCCCCGCTGCATTTAGTTATCCCGATGCTTTATAGTATTGCACTAGATGCTGGCACCTGCACTTGTATATATGTCTGTATTTACTTTTATAGAACCATTGGGTACACAAAAGCTTTTTGGATCAAACTTATGTAGAACTAAATTAATACAGTGTAGGACTGCCTTGAAGAACACTCTACTAGAAGATATCAATCTGCCACGTTGATATCATGGACGGTTCCAAACACTGTGTTGCTTTGTACTATGCTGCTAAGGAGCAACTGCATTTTATAGGAATATGCAAGAGATACAATTACTATTTCAATGTACATGTTATGTGTCCATCTTGCTACTTCATAGTTTACATTATTGCTTATTGAGCTATGTTCACACAATTTACTATATTAAAAAAGAATTACTGTTGTTCTCCATTAAAACAAGGGCCGTTGTTTTCAGACTACAATAAAATGCACTGAAGTCAAAACAGCCGTTTGTTCAATACATTGTGTGAAAACAACGACCGTTGTTGCATTCATTGCAGTATGAAACGATTGGCCGTTCTTTTCAAATAGTATGTTCAATAGTATGTTGTGTGAACATAGCCTAAGAATGTACATGTCTATTGTCTATTCACATACAACCCTATCAAAGTATTCCTCATCCATGGGTGGGCTCCATACAAACAAGGGAATTCTACAGTGACACTCTAAGAGTATGTACACACAACGTTTTTTCCGCTCCGTTTAAAATTGCGGCCGACATTTTGAGTTTAAAATGACGGACGTCATTTCGCTGTCATTTCAGTGCAGGGACGGCTGTTGGTACATTATTTTAGTTTAGGTGGACTGATTGGCCTTTCGTGGTGTCTTAAATTGAAAAGTCAATTGAATTTCATTGTAAAAACGGTGAAAGGAAGATGAAAAAAGAAAAACTGTGTGTGAACAACTGAAAAATGACGTCCGCTGTTGCAAAAGACGTCCAAAAATAATTGACTTGATCATTATTTTTGACGTCCGCGCAGACAACATCCGTTATTTAATACACTGTGTCCATTGGGCGGCCGTCATTGATTCAATCCATTGCAGTCAGTTAAATTGCGACAACAACGGACGCCGTTTATCTTTTTTTAAGGTTGTGTGAACATAGCCTAACAACCATGCGCCCCTGAGTCTGTCATGGTTTTATACCATGGAATAGTAGGTTTTTCATGTTATTCAGGTATAAGAGAAAAGTGACAAAGCCGAGTAAAATAAAGGCTATAGGGCATAGTTTAGATTTTATTTATTGGTAAACAATACAATCAAGAGCAATGACACTAAGATGTCAACATGATGATTACTACAGAATAGTGATATCATCACTCATTACCATTGTAATACATTTCATTACTATTATAATACAGTATGCGTCTACAATTACTAACATATATAAAGCAATATAGTAATCATTCATCTCCTCTTTGCTAGATTTGCCTCAGAATAGGATGGCCGAGTTAACATGTACACTATTTTTGTTAAAAAAAACAACTGTAGTACTCTGCAAATAAGTATTCTCACTGGAAAGAGAGGGCCTAAAAAAGGCTTGACAGAATTTATTACCTGTTTGGGTCAGGAAACCCAATATGGTTACTATGTGAAAAGATAAAAAGAACCAAGATCCAAAACATCCAAAATTGGACTGAAATATTGTCTCGTGAAGGTGGTGGTACTCTCAAAGAAGAGATAATGGAGGGACTGAAATGTGTCCGGGAAGATTTGGTATGGATAAAGGTGGTAGTCCTTTCCAACAATAGATGATGAGACTGAAAGGTGTCATAGAAGATTTGGTATGGACAAAGGTGGGAATCCTCTTGAAGAATAAATGATGATGATGGGACTGTAAGGCATCGTGGAAAAGTTAGTCTGGATCGTGGTCCTAGAATAGGGATGGGGAACCTTCAGCCCTTAGCTGTTGCAAAACCACAATTCCCATCATGCCTGGACAGCAACAGCTGGAGGGCCAAAGGTTTCCCATCCCTAACATAGAAGAAAGTATGATAATGGGGTTAAGATGTGTCATGGAAGGCCTGGTCTGAATGAAGGTGGTAGTTCTCTACAAGAAGGGAAGTTGATGGGACTGAAAGGTGTCATGGAAGACCTGGTCTGGATAAAGGTATTAGTCCTCTCGAAGAAGGGAAGATGATGGAACTGAACTATGTCATGAAAGATCTGGTCTTGGTATAGGTGGTGGTCTTCATAAAGAGGTGGTCCTATGGAGATATTTTGCTATGTATAATTTTTTCATTGAAGGACTATTTGGTTTATTTCAGCACATCAAACTATAACCTATATCATTTTTTTTTTATCTTTTTTTTAATTATTATTTTGTAAACCATTTTTGTTTTATAATTATTGATCTATTTAGCTTGTCCTCAAGTCCTTAGAGCTAATTTCACTAGATACCTATCTTGCTTTTTTTCTTGCTTTTTTTTTAAGGTATTGATTTATTAAGCAGGTGAGATAGCACTCATGTACTTGTGGTGCCTGTCTTTTCTTTATGCAGTGGAAGCCTAAGAATTCTACACCACCACCTAGGGGCATGCTCAAAAATTTGCGGCCATTGTACACCAGTGGCCTACAAGTTTTATAAATTCCCCCCAAAGTGTTGTATGCCTTTTTACTATAGTAAAATATGGAATGGAGCATTTAATCTAGATTAGTAACAAATAGATTAACAAAATTTGTCTTGTTTAGTTCCTTTATAGTAAATGACTTGTGATATTATTTTATAGCCTCAATATTAACACTGGAAGAATATAAAAAAAAAGAAAGTATTCGCGGTACGTCTCCAAGTAACAGACTTAAGGTAAATAATGATGCTGGTTTTCACTGGTAAATTATCATTTAGTGTGAACCTAAAAAAATAACTATTTCTAAATGAGCTTTTAAGGTCTAAATGTAACTAAATATTTCAGCGTTTTTATTACCCTATCATTTAGGAGGACTGTTAGTAGAGGGCTTTGTATTCAGCTTACTTTCCCGTATTGACATTTCTTCTTTTGTTTGTTTTCTAGAAACAAATTAACTTTCCATCATGAGTTGAAGAAATAAATGGGGCGCCCGGTAATTACTCCAGGAGATTAGAATTGCATAAGTGTTACGGAATAAAAAAAAAAAATTTGAAATAGTAAAAGAAATGTGCTCTTCACCAACATTAGAGAAGGAGGGGAGAGCTATCGGTTTCATTTAATGCTTGGATTGAACTTTGTGACTTTCAGGCAGACTTTTACACTGGCTACTACTCTTTTTCTACTCTCTCAAATGTCCACTCAATTATACATCAGGCACTATACATAGTAGAACCTAAATGGTAGCACAGAAGGTCACTATATGGGCCACCATACTGAGCAGTACACTATGCTGTCTCACAGAAAAATTCTTCCCATAAAGTGAAGGATGGAAGACAAGCCCCTCTGGTACTAAAGCCCCTATTACATGGGCTGATGGTGAAGAGCAAGCAAGCACCGACCTGTCAGATCAGCACTCGCTTGCTCCTCGCGCTGACAGCAAGCGAGTGGTTATGCCACAGGAAGCTGCAGGAGGGGCTCCCCAGATGATCCAAAGATAGGCCCATAGGAGATAGCTGGGGTCTGCTGCTGTCGCTCCTATTACATGGAGCAAAGACCAGCAGATCGTCGTTTCAAAAATCTTTCAACATTTTGGAAGACAGGGATCGTCCTACATTGTGCATGTCAGCTGATTGTTGCCTTTTAACAGAGGCTATTAGACCAAGCAATTATCAATTATCGTCCATTATGATTCCGGCTGATGATCGCTTAGTGTCATAGAGCCTTAACTCGATCTCCAGATCTCTATCTGCTGCACAGAACCATGACTCGACACAAGCTCTATGTATTGTCCAAGGGACCACTGGAGACACCCAAAATGACCCCCATGATCAGACAAGTATCTCCTATACCCACTGCACAGAGCCATGGCTCGACAGAAGCTCTATGTATTGTCTAAGGAACCACTGGAGACACCCAAAATGACCCCCATGATCAGACAAGTATCTCCTATACCCACTGCACAGAGCCATGACTCGGCACAAGCTCTATGTATTGTCTAAGGAACCACTGGAGATACCTAAACTAGGCCCTACGATCAGACACTTATCTCCTATACCCACTGCACAGAGCCATGACTCGGCACAAGCTCTATGTATTGTCTATGGGAGCACTGAAGATAAAACCAAAGTAGTGCCCACAATCAGAGACTTATCCTGTGCATAAGGGATACGTTTTAGGTGATGGAACAGCCATGTTTATTGAGGACCTAGCCTCAGGATAGGCCATCAATATTTGATAAGCTCTAAAGGGAGCTGATCTGCAGTAACTCAATGTGACCAATACACCAGGGGAGCTATCCACTCTCACTGTGTTTTGTGGGTGACACAGCTCTTACAGACAGCTAATCGATGGGGTTGCTGGGAGTCAACAACCCACCAATCGGTTATTAGTGGTCTATAAAGGGAAACCCCTTTATGGCATTGCTTGTAGAGGCAAATACCTCAATAATACAGGATATGGCCACAATAAATTTATTATACAGAATCAAACAGAAAAAACGGTATGCCTCCTTATAAAGTCGGTGGTACAGAGGTACAATTGGCCAACACAGACTGCTGCGGCTGCTGCACTATACCTCTGTAGAGCTTGGAGGTTGCATGGAGTCATAATAAGGCCATGTTCACTATCCCTGGATGACTTCTTCAACCGCCACAATGTTGACTGTAGTAAGCGCTGCCATGTAGTTTTATAGCCTATAATCTCAAATCTTATGATTCACTGTTCACAAGGTTAACAGCCTATAAATCATCTAAAAGACAGAAGGGTCACATTATATAGTCTTTACAGTCAGATGGACAGGCATGTGAGTGTTCTTATTTCTACTATGACTATTAACTGATGTGCAAATTTTTCTGAGGGTTTGATATCTTCCCACCGTCTGAGGTTAAAAGCAAAAGTTCCATATTGAAAGCACTTTGGAGGGAACATAAGTTAACTGCATAAACGGCAATTCTCTAATGTAATGTTATCTATTCAATCGCTCCCTTTATCCATAGGAATGTGATAATAATAACCGGGTTCCAAATTCCCAATGGTTTCCCTGGAGAAATAGCAGAAGATGCGGAATGTTTGAGCCTGTACTATGGAATCCATGAATAGATTTCTGCTGACGGACAATGTGAGTTATTGGAACGGTTCCAAAGGTGAAGGAAACATCTCCAATAATATGATTGAATAGAGGAATTAATAAATATTATAGCAAAACGAATAATTATGAAAGTCTTATTATTTTAAAAGATTTTACGTCACTGAATATGTTACATCAACCCTTCATCCCAGTAACAAAGTAATTTTAAATTGTTGCTTTCCAAAAAAAAAACAAAAAAACTGATGACATGTTGAAGAGACACGGCAAATGCCTTGATCAGGCGAAGTGCTGAGACCCTACCAATCATTAGATACAGCCGAGGGGTTAGGGCTGGGCGATTATGGCCTAAAGCAACATCACAATTAATTGTACATGTAACCTCGAATACGATTATTGAACAATTATTATACCACGGCCCTTTTATAAGCCACACCCCTTTTGCAAGCCACACCCGTTTGGTGTACGAAACTGCATATAACAGAGGAGATGTGTCAGTATATACATAGCCCAGTCGTGGTGCTGTATACAGAAGTGGAGGCTATATCCAGTGTTTACATACTAAAGAACAACATTCTCCAGCAATTGTAAAACTACAACTCAAGGGCATGCTGGAGGTTGTAGCTTTACAGCCGCTGGAGAACCACAGGTTGGGGACACTGCTATACAGTATATATAGACAAGGAATGTCATGTGACAGGCTCCTTTTTCCACATAGACTGTAAAAAAAAAATGTCATGTGACAATTGGGAAATCAATATAACAAGGTTATAAATAAATGGGGAATGAGTAAATAATAAAAATCATCTTGCAGAAGATCAGGCGGGTTAACCAGTGCCATATTTAGTTCAGTTTTTTTTTTTTTTATACGATTAATCGCCCAGATCTACAAGGAGAAGCATTCGGCTAAGCAATTTTCTTCCTAGTTCTATGGAAACAGTCTCTATACACTCACAGTGTATGGAGACCAGTGAAGATTCTTTGGAGGCAGACAGGCTCACTGATTCTCTCCTTCTCTCCTGCACCTAGAACTAGCTAAGCCCCACCACCATTTACTATGTTCCATCTTGCTGTCTCTGTTACTAGAGACAGATTTTCCCTAACAACAGGCAGTGAACAGCAGAATAAAGGATAGTGGCCAAAACTGTAGAGCTTTTTTAGGGTAAGAATTCTTTTTAGGAAATGAAGTGACTTACAATTATGTTAGGAATCACATAGGCATCAAATAGGAGGGAAGTTGTTTGAGGTGACCATTTAAATTTAAATCATAGACTTTAGAGAGGACTCAGAACTCTGTTTTGTTTCCTTCCCTCTGTTATTCCTCCTGGAAATTTATGATTAAAATTGGAAGTGACCCTTAAGAAGTGGGTGTTCCCCTAGTCCCCTACCATCCAATCAGCCCTGACCATGTCAGAGTGTACAATGACACATGATATAGACAAAGGAAAGTTAATGCCAACTTGGTGACTCCTTCTGACATTTTCTGAAGGAACAACATAACAACATAATCCATAACATTCCCAATAGACAGAAGAACTGCAGTCAGAACAATAGAACACAGACCACTGAAATAATAATTGGAAATGAGCAAATCAGATTCGTTTTGCTTTGTACAAAGCAAAACTGATCTGCGCTCATCTCCCTCAGGCTACTGGCTTCCTCCAGGGACCGCCTGGAAAACATGGACAAAGCCATAGCTGTTGCCTGGACACCATGTTATCAAACATGGTGTAAAGTAAAATTGGCTCAGTTGCCCCTAGCAACCAATCAGATTCCACCTTTCATTTTCCAAAGAGTCTGTGAGGAATGAAAGGTGGAATCTGATTGGTTGCTAGGGGCAACTGAGCCAGTTTCACATTACACCAGTTTGATAAATCCCCCCCCCCTGTGCATACATGGATTTGAAACATATATATTTACATATTAACAATTGTGACAGCTTTACCTACCCACGTAGGATGAGTGGTTCCATCTTTAATGGGAATTGAGGATGTCGGCAGTCTTTACATGCTCAATCAGTTTGATTCAGAGCCTTGCTTGTCCATGCATTCGGCATATGAACATTGCCATGGTTTATTTAGTTACACAAGCCCGATCATCATCATGGAGAGTGGGGATCCCACCGATCCTTAGGGTACTATGACACAGGTTGATGAAGGCCTGATCAATATTGTAAATGAGCACCGATAGATTGGCGCCCTTTACTGGGCCCATTACATGGACTGATAATCATTAAGCAAGGGCTGCACGGACATCTTTAGCATTGTCTGTGCAGCTCTTGCCCAAACACTTAAAACTTTACCTGTCCACGCTCCTGGTGTTCTCCTGCACTCCGCATGAATCCGGCACCACGCGCTGCAGCTTCAAAGTGGCCTGTCAGAGCTGTAGCGTGTGGTCCTGGAACGCATGCAGAGTGCAGGAACGTGGACAGGTAATGTATTAACTGTTTGTTCAAACATCAGCCACACAATTACACAAAGCATTGCATGGTCGGAGACAGATGATTTTAGGTCTGGAAATAAAGAAACAATCAGCTTATAACCGTTTCATTGGCTGATCACTGTCGTTGGAGCAATAATCAGCCGAAACAAGTTAATTCGGCCGATTATCGATCCGTGTAATAGGGCCCTTACTGCATGGACTTTATGCAATATACCCGGCACTTGGAAGATTTCACCTTCAGATCACTATGTATATGTATATAATTATTATTATTATTTATACTATACCTCATCATATGTTGATACATGTATCAAGATTGTTATGCTTTGTCTGTGACACTAATTACTGATTTATAACAGTTGTTGCTAATTGAGTTTGCTTTGTGTATACATACACCTATCTGCCATACTTGCACTTTGTACTGCTTGATAAAGATCTCAAAGCGAGATTAAGGGCCCTATTACTCAGGACAATTATCGTTGAAAAAATTGTTAGATCGTTTGTATTGAACGATAATCATTTCGTGTAATAGCAGGCAACGATTAAATGGCCAACGAGAAATCGTGGGTCATTTAATAGGATCTAGACCTATTTTTATTGTTTGATCGTTCGCAAATCATTCACACATTGTTTGGTGGAATAAGAAGTCATAGCTAATACGTACACAATAGCGACGACTAAACGACTGCAAGAACGATCATAAATAATGATCATTGTACCATGTAATTGGGTGAACGATTTGGGGTCGTTTGCCGTAGCGGTCGTTTAAAATCGTTTATCGTTAAAAATGGCTTGGTGTGATAGTACGCTAAAAATTGCGGTTTCGGGCTAACTAAACTACGTTTTGTTTTTTCACATCAACTAAGTGCTGCAGTGACTTTATTGTTTGTACATATCGGCACTTGTGGTCAAAGGGGTGCACATCGCTGGACACTGAACTGTTTTGAAAAAGGAGTGCTGTATCTCCTATCTATCTATCTATCTCCTATTTATCTATCTATCTATCTCCTATCTATCTATCTATCTATCTATCTATCTATCTATCTATCTATCTCCTATCTATCTATCTATCTATCTATCTATCTATCTATCTCCTATCTATCTATCTATCTATCTCCTATCTATCTATCTATCTATCTATCTATCTATCTATCTATCTCCTATCTATCTATATATCTATCTATCTATCTATCTATCTATCTATCTCCTATCTATCTACCTATCTATCTATCTATCTCCTATCTATCTATCTATCTATCTCCTATCTATCTATCTATCTATCTATCTCCTATCTATCTATATATCTGTCTATCTATCTCCTATCTATCTATCTATCTATCTATCTATCTATCTATCTATCTATCTATCTATCTATCTATCTATCGTTCCTACAATTCTGTATTTACCTCGACCAAAAGTGTTAATAACACAACAAACACTTAGCTCTAGACATCACCATTAAATTTTATTACCTTTGACACTATCAATTTCCTAAATGTAAGTGACCCGTTTATTCCTGGATTGATAGCTGGAATTAATTCCTCCTAATCTATTTACAAGTGATTATCTTGCTGCCTGAGGCACATAAAGCAATGACCTGCCCTGGAGCAACAGAAAATGGCTCATGTCATGTGCACTGACGTTCAATGAAGCATGGTAATGTATAAGCGAGAATATCATCAAGCTATAGAAGGACATATCTTTCTGTCTCCAAAGATCTAAAGTACAGTACATAACAAGAAGCTCAGACAGAAACCACTCATCATAAATTAGGTTCCCCCTTCTAATAATTCTGCATCTTACTATACAACCTGAGATTCTCTGGACAGTTCCTGACATGGAACAGAGGTGGCAGCAGAGAGCACTGTGTCAGATTGAAAACGAATGAACCACTTCCTGCAGGACATACAGCAGCTGATAAGTACTAGAAAGCTTGCATTTTTCTTTTTTAAATAGAAGTAATTTACAAATCTGTATAACTTTTTGGAACCGGTTGTTTTGAGGCCATTTTTATTTTCTGGAGGACCTCTTTAACATTATGTCATAGCTTATGAAATTTTACACTAGTTACCATACACATTCTGATAGTAACACAACTTCTTATAGATTAGAGCAAAGAGTAGGTCTGCAGAAGCCCCAAAGCAAAACATTTAATTTAGTATCCAATAATATCGCCATACGTATACTGTCTACACTGCCCAAATAACATTACCTTTAGAAAGCCCTGCTCTTGTCTCCAGTTCAAGTGTGGTTTGCAATTAGGCTCCATTCACTTCAATGGAAGTAAGTAGCAAAACCCCAGCCAAGCTAGTAGGGCTTTCTCTGGAAGAAAGTGGATATGTTTTTGTAGCACTGGATAACCCCTTTAAGATAGTTCTCAGAAAGCACTGGGTAAAAGGTAATAGGCTGATGCTAGAACTTTATGATTTCTTTACTAGATCAATGGTCCAGACAATGGAAACTACAATTCAATGTTTCCAAATGTAAAAAATTGCACATGGGGATGAGGAATCCTCTATCTGAGTGTAATAGCTGCAGTTCTGTGTTGGCAAAGACTTCAGAAGAGAAGGATTTAGGGGTAGTGATTTCTGACTGCCTAAAAATGAGTCACCAGTGCAGTCTGGTGGTAGGGAAAGCAAATCATATGCTGGGCTGTATAGCTAGAGGTATAACCAGTAGGAAGAGGGAGATTGTGATCCCGCTGTATAGAGCTCTAGTGACATCATATCTGGAATACTGTGTCCAGTTCTGGAGACCTCACCTAAAAAAGGACATTGATAAAAAAGAACCGATCCAAAGACGCGCTAAAAAAATGGTGGAGGGTGTCAGGCATAAAACATAAAAGGAGAAATAAAAAGCTGTATAGTATGGAGAAATGAAGGGAAAGGGGGACATGATCGAAACCTTTAAACATGTTCTTGAAAAAGGTTCAAGAGGGAAGTGTTTTTAATTAAAAAAAAAAAAAAAAAACAAGAGAACAAGAGGACACAATCTAAAGTTAGCTGGGGGAAAGATCAGAGAAAATGTTACTGAACATTGAAAAATTTACTTTACTGAAAGAGTAGTGGATGCTTGGAAGAAACTTCCAACAGATATGGTTGGTAAATCTACAATAACTTAATGTAAACCTGCCTGGGATAAACATATACCTATCCTGAGATACAGAAAAAAGGGAATACTAAAAGGGCAGACTAGACAGACCAGGCGGTCAATGTTTCATTCATCCTTCCCCCAACTACTGTCATTGGGGGGGAGCTGGAGAATCCCCAAACACATCAAATGATCAACTGATTCAATCAAATTCTGCAAGGTCAATTTCAATGGCCTCCAGGTCCTCTAGATATTACAGAATGGCAATTTTTTCGGATTGGCATTGTTTATTGTGACCAGTGTTAGGTTTATCCTATTTGTTTTTACTAACAATTTCCCATTCACATCCGAACTCCTAGATTTCTCAATTTTTCCTCTAAAAAAAGGGAGTTCAATGAATTCCTTCTAAGCCTAGATGAAAACTTTAAAAAGGTATTTTATCTTTCCTTTATGGTGTCTTGGTCTTTAGATGGAGCTGTAACTGTTTATTAATGCTCAAGGTTATGCTCTTTTGTGGAGCTTACCATATACCTGCGTGAATAAAACCCAATCCAGACAAAGCTGCATCAAGTTGTTTTTTTTTTCACACTGGTGGAAAAGTGAGAGAAATTTAATAATGTGCTGCATTGTTATTCTATTAATCTGGGTACAAAATGTTTCCTGCATGAACTGCTCAGGCACCTATTGTAAGATTAGTCCAATTATATCACTGTGGACACAGAAATAATTTATGTGCTTTGTAATATAGACTAATAACTATTCAAGGACAGAGGCAATTATGATAACCAAGGTTTACAACAAATAATTGTTTTTCTGTATTTTCGGTTGAATTTTTCAGAGGCAAGATCCTAAATCCCACCACCTTAATGAGATGTTTATTTAGCCATCCAAAAAGTCAGCCAACAACTCTATAGGCATCTTTTTCTGAAAGTTAACCATTAGAAGAGGTAAGTATTGTTTCAATACTGAATATATTGGTGTAAAGAGGCTACACAGTATTTTTTTTTTTAAATATATATGGGTGGGGGTGATAAAAAATAAATAGTGATACTTACTAGGGATGGTCCGAACTGAGTTCGGTTCGGGTTCGTACGAACCCGAACCCTCGGTAATGATTCCCACTGTTTGCCCGCTCCGTGGAGCGGGCGGATCCAGCGGGAGGACCGCCTGGAAAACTGGGATACAGCCATAGCCATAGGCTGTATCCCAGTTTTCCAGGCGTTCGGAGCGGGCGGACAGCGGGAATCTGCTGCCGAGCGTTTGGGTTCATACGAACCCGAACCTCGGCAGGTTCGGACCATCCCTAATACTTACCTACCTTGATTCCCTCCTGCCTGTCACTGCTTTCTTCGGTTCTTGTGATGCCTCATGGCTGTAGGTACTTCTCTGCCAATCTCTGACCGCAACAGCGATCTATCTCAGTCACTGACTGAGGCATCACAGTAACCATTGGAAAGGGAGCAGAGGATCAGGGCAGGTGAGTATCACTTCAGCCAAATATAAGACAAAATATTTTTTTATCTCCAGACAACTTATTTGATAGCTGAATATTTATTAGGGTGACTCTGTTCATCTCTTCTTCCAATACTTTCAAGACTGAATAATAATAATGATGATCAAACATCTTCTGGTTATATTTTAAGGTGGGGTCAAGTTATGAAAAATTAATACTATATCACTGGGGCCTGTTTATTGCAACTGCTATTGATTTCAAGTTCTGATGGTTCTGTATGGTTAACTTATTATAGTAACTGGCTGACAAGGCAGATTTAGGAAATAACAGGACGTAAATGGGGGTTGGGGTGGGGTGGTACCTTCCTACTCTGGCAGTAAAATAATAATGCAAAAGAAGAGCCCGTGGAGCCTCATCAAAGAGTTTCAAAACACAGGACCAGCCAGATATCCCTCCGGGAAGGACCCAGCCAAGGGGCAGCTCCTGTAAGGAAACCACCAAAACCACCATATTAAGTGGCCCTACAAGTCAATGTAATGGCAAGGGAAAAACCAAGGCCAGGTAACCATCCCCATACAGCTGTTTTGGGGTGTTGCCCCTCATTAGTGTGGAGCAGGATTCTGGCAAGGTGGGAGCAATGCCTAGTAGAGCCATAAGAGAAACAGATCACTGATCTCAGTAAAATAATAATGACATAGACTAGTGATATACCATCAATGTCTATCCAGAGAAACTCTATTTGAAGAGTTGGCACAATGGAAAAATTAAACATCATGGACCTGAGCACATCTGAGGCCAAATGCAGAGAGATGATGGCATACCTGTATCCAAGCTGACTCATGTATATATAGATGAACAAAGGCAAAGGATGATTCAGAACCACCAATTAAAACCTAATACTTAAAGTGGCATAAAAAGTTATAAGTCCATATGTAAAAGGCTAATGCATTTTGAATATAAGCCATTCCTAATGATAACCATTCAGCCAGCGCAAGTTCAAAACACAGTAGCCCTATTTATATGGCCAATTATAACTTTTAAAAGGGCTATTTAGCATAAGAAAATACACACAACTACTTTATTGCATAACCAGCACCATCCTTGTCCTCAGGTTGTGTGTGGTATCACAATTCAGCTCCCTTTATTTCAATGATATTTGTTCTAAACCATCTATTTTTTGGTAGAATTCCTCTGGATAAGCCTATCACACAATGCTCTACTGCCCCCACAGGAAAAATTAAGCATTACACAGTTCCCAATGAAAAGACTTACCATTCACAAATGTGTTGGGTCCTCCAAAATATGAGACGTCCCTCTATTTATTTAGTATTGCCTACTGGCATATTTTACAAGCCGAATAACCTTTTGCAAGAAACGGTTGTATGGATAATTCCCTAGTAAACCTTTACCAGAACATTAACATTATATGACTGCAGAGCTGGGGTTCACACTTTGCATGAAAATCTAATCTAATATGCTAGGACAAATTATTACACACACAAAGATACAAGTCCTCTCAAAACTTTTAGAACCTAACATTTTCATGGACTACAAAGTCTAGATAGGTTGAATACATAGGAGGAATACTATCGGCATCACTGTGTAACATTACTATCAATGTCAATTTATAGTTCCTAACTGATATACTCTGCTGCACTTTCACTGAAATAGGTTGGCCTGGTAAATCTATGTAAAAGCTTTGATCCGTAATGCATTTGATCTATTAAATTCATTCCAATTTGGGAAGGAAATAGTTTAAAAATATTTAATGGGTTTTCAAAGGTAAAATGGGCATGGAAAAATGTGCCTTTGAACCCAGTATGGGGGCAGAAGTCATACAGTATGTTCTGATTTAAGTGTGACAAGACTTGGCAACATGGTAACTTTATGTAGAATCAATGTTTCCCTGACCCTCTCCTGACCTTAAAGTTTTCCTTTGGGTCAAAAAGTCACAGACAACTTACCATGATGACAAGAACTCGGACATCTCCATGAAAGGGTGGCATTAAAGCGGAACTCCGGTTAGGAAAGATTTCAATCCCCAACTATAATCTAACCTTGTGTGTAATAGGTTTCTATTGCATGAATTTGTCTGTTTGTCTGCAGCACATACTGATTCACACCCTGAAGCTGCTGAAAAACCTCACTTCCTGGTCAACTCTGTCTCCGCTCCTCTGCGCTCCTCCTCCCTTCTGAGACAGAGGTCACATGATCTCTGTCTCTTCTGTTACCAGGCAAGCTGTAAAACCTCATCTGTAATCCCGTTTACTACTGACATCACACAGTGATCAACTGGCTACAGGTGAGAAAACAACAGGTACTGTTTACACCAATATGATGCAAATAAATCCTATTGCCATGGTGCAAAAAAAATAAATAAATAAAAAAGCCCTGAACCAGCCCTGTAGGGGGGAAATAAAAACATATGTCTCTCAGAAGTCTAGGAGGCACATTGCTTCAATTTGACCTGGACATCCATGCATCAATGACCTTTGGTCATGAAGAGGTTAAAGACCATCTTTGATAGTCTACATCCTACACAATGGGACAAACTTGTAAGCTGGCATTGAACATCCACTTAATAAAAAATAATACATACAACTTATAAATATATATATAAAAAAAGATCAGTGACTGTTTGTACATTTTTCTGACTTTGGTCCGATTTCCAACATGGCAGTCCCCAAGTCTAACCAATGTAAGTCTTTATGCGAATTAACATTAAATCAAGCATAAAATGGCTGCAATTGAATGGTATAAAATAGCCACTAAATTAGAAGTGTTATTTAGGGCTCTTCTTCTCTGGCCTGGGCTACCAAAACACTCACAGAGTTTTAATCAAAAAGAAGCAGCATCGTTGCCCAGACAATACTCCCCAGAGGAAATAATAGAATCTTTAAGATCTCAAACAAGCAAACACGGCATGATCAACAGCCCATCACACAGTAATCCTGCTGATGTGGAAGACCAGGAACCCACTGCCAACAACAACAACTCTTCTTTAATGTATTTCTGTTGGTTCTCTGCTCCCTTGATCTTGCTTGAATAGCCAAGACTAAGAAAGACAAAGTGGCCACATATCCGTATTGAGTTTAATTGCGAGACCTTATTGTTGTCCACAATAAGCAGTGATTAGGGATGTTTTCTCTCTTTTTTTTTTTCCTTTTTGAGTCTTCACCAGTCCAAAACCACCTACTGAAAAAACAAATGTCTGTTTAACAGGAGGTAGGGTGGCTTCATGTCCTAAGAACAGTAGGCCTGGTGTTTTATGTCTTTATTTATAAGCTCCCAATTACCGTCCACCATTGTGTTGTGTCATTACACGTAAGGTCCAAGCGAAGATTAAAATAGTGTTACCGTAATTTTTCATGATTATCTTTATTACCCGCAGTCGGTTTGGCTGTCTTCCTGTTACTGTCATGACAACGACTCCAAAGCTTGTCTGCCAAGTGTCCACAAGACAGACAACATTCAATACCCCTATTATCCTGATGCTATCCCTCGGATGCTCACCCCTCTTACCCATGCCAAGGGTGAGGAGTGATGCACTGGGCTGTTGATTTATCCTTTGTGATTTCTGGTGACAGGCCTGTATGCCGTCTCAACTTCAAGGCAATCGGCCCGATTTCACAGTTTAATTATAGCTAATCTGAGGGAGCGTGGCCAATGCTAATGAGCCAACAGCAATCAAACAGATAATGGCTTAACCCCTTGTTTCATTGAAGATGCTTTTGTTCTATCCACAAGCAAATTTGGCTGCTCAAGTTCTGCCCGTACAACGCTGACAAAGGGATTTTTCTGAAAGTGTTACAGGCAACATAAATATTACTTTAGGGGTATAGTTTGGAATTGGAAATAGTTGAGACAGATGTCTCGCAGCTAACCCATATTCAATGCCGAACAAAACCCTAGTCTCCTACTTGCGACTAACATTTTAACCTCCTAGTTAAAAACAATTATCTTTAACTGTCAAAACTAATGGTTATGGTCGGCCTGCGGGGGTCAGTAATTTTTTTTTTCCATGATACTTATGATAGGAAGCAAGAAGAGATGGAGCTTCTCTTGACACAAAGATGAAGCTTCTGCTGACACAAAGATGAATAGAGATTATCGAACAGGGACGAGGTTCAGGTTTGTACAAACCCGAACCATCGGCATTTTGACTCCCGCTGCCTTCTTCTGTGAGGAAGGTGGAGACAGCCCAAGTACCACCCGGAAAACAGGGATACAGCCTAGGTTATGGAACGGGAAGGCAGCGGGAGTCAAATGCGGATGGTTCGGGTTCGTACAAACCTGAACCTCAGCCCTGATCGATCATCTCTAAATATGAACTCATCTTTAGTAAGACTAATGCTTAGAGCTGGACTATGTGTACTATGTATGTTTATTCACATCCCAACAGCAAACACAGCAACGTTTCTTGTCGTCAGAAACGTCACTGTGTTTGCTGTTGGGATGTGAATAAACTTTTTTCACCTTTTTGCCATATCGGAGTGCTGCAGCCTTTTTTGGACTATAGATAGATAGATAGGAGATAGATAGATAGATAGATAGATAGACAGGAGATAGATCCTGGACTGTGCTTGTAATGCAAATAACTCTTAAACCAAAGTAAATTTTCCCCAAAGAAATCATTGAAATGTAGAGAATTGGTTCCACAGTCCCAAAATAATGTATGTATGCCAAGTAAAACAAATGAAACAAACATTTAGAAACAGATGGATATGTCATATTATTGTTAATGTACAGTTAATGTACAGTATAGCAATCAGCATGTGGTATATAATGTATAGTAAGTGCATAAACCTGAAAACAGCAGCAGTTTGTAGATACAGGATGGAACTGTAGATCCCCATAATGCAATACCGTAGTAAAACAGGCTACAAGAGAGAAGTAGGGCTGCTGTCAAATGTCTATGTGGTCACATAACAGCAATGGGGAAGGGATTGCAGGAGGACAGTGACAGAAACTTTTCTATACAGCAGTGTGAATGACTGAGTGTAAGTGCAGGCAGATTATAGCAGCAGTGTGTATAGCTGAGTGTGAGTGCAGGCACATTATAGCAGCAGTGTGTATAGCTGAGTGTAAGTGCAGGCATATTATAGCAAGAATGGAGAGGAAGGGAAACACAAGCGTTGAGAGAGACTGGAGGGTGCAAGAAGGAAAGAGCAGGACAAATGTGAGTACAGTATAGCAGCACTCTCTGTCCAGAGAGAGACAGGTTACAGCTACAAAGAGATTACCTCCACAGTCCTGTCCCATGATGCAAGCCCCAGCCTGAGGTGGATCTGCTGTGATTTGGAAGGTGGGAAGACTTCCTGGGTCAGAGTACAGTGCTGTAGATCATGCTATGCAGATCATGCCCCTCGCTCCCTCCCAGTACAGGGAGCTCTAAAACCAACGCACTCTTAATACCAAGTTACAATTTTGAAAAACTGAGAGCTCTTCTTGCAAAGCACTCTTAAACCAAGGTAAACTAGTCCTAACTTTAAAAAAATACACTCTATACATTGCTAATGTGGTAAATGACTATTCTAGCTGCAAATGTCTGGTTTGTGGTGCAATATCTACATAGGTGTATAGAGGCCCATTTCCAGCAACTATCACTCCAGTGTTCTAATGGTACAATGTGTTTGCTCATTGGCTCAGAAGGCTAATTAATGATTAGAAAATCCTTGTGCAATCATGTTCACACATCTGAAAACAGTCTAGCTCGTTACAGAAGCTACAAAACTGACCTTCCTTTGAGCAGATTGTGTTTCTGGAGCATCACATTTGTGGGGTCAATTAAACGCTCAAAATGGCCAGAAAAAGAGAACTTTCATCTGAAACTAGACAGTCTATTCTTGTTCTTAGAAATGAAGGCTATTCCATGCGAGAGATTGCTAAAAAATTGAAGATTTCCTACAACGGTGTGTACTACTCCCTTCAGAGGACAGCACAAACAGGCTCTAACCAGAGTAGAAAAAGAAGTGGGAGGCCGCGTTGCACAAC
This sequence comes from Dendropsophus ebraccatus, assembly GCF_027789765.1. Classification (NCBI taxonomy): domain Eukaryota; kingdom Metazoa; phylum Chordata; class Amphibia; order Anura; family Hylidae; genus Dendropsophus; species Dendropsophus ebraccatus. The sequence continues at coordinate 187,814,148 of NC_091455.1, forward strand.
TAAGCAAGAAGATAAGCACATTAGAGTCTCTAGTTTGAGAAACAGACGCTTCACAGGTCCCCAACTGGCATCTTCATTAAATAGTACCCGCAAAACACCAGTGTCAACATCTACAGTGAAGAGGCGGCTGCGGGATTTTGGGCTTCAGGGCAGAGTGGCAAAGAAAAAGCCATATCTGAGACTGGCCAATAAAAGAAAAAGATTAAGATGGGCAAAAGAACACAGACATTGGACAGAGGGAGACTGGAAAAAAGTGTTGTGGACAGATGAATCCAAGTTTGAGGTGTTTGGATCACAAAGAAGAACGTTTGTGAGACGCAGAACAAATGAAAAGATGCTGGAAGAATGCCTGACGCCATCTGTTAAGCATGGTGGAGGTAATGTGATGGTCTGGGGTTGCTTTGGTGCTGGTAAGGTGGGAGATTTGTACAGGGTAAAAGGGATTCTGAATAAGGAAGGCTATCACTCTGCACCGCCATGCCATACCCAGTGGACAGCGCTTGATTGGAGCCAATTTCATCCTACAACAGGACAATGACCTTAAACACACCTCCAAATTGTGCAAGAACTATTTACAGCAGAAGCAGCAGCTGGTATTCTATCGGTAATGGAGTCGCCAGCGCAGTCACCAGATCTGAACCCCATTGAGCTGTTGTGGGAGCAGCTTGACCGTATGGTACGCCAGAAGTGGCCATTCAACCAATCCAACTTGTGGGAGCTGCTTCTAGAAGCGTGGGGTGCAATTTCTCCAGCTTACCTCAACAGATTAATAGCTAGAATGCCAAAGGTGTGCAATGCTGGAATTGCTGCAAAAGGTGGATTCTTTGACAAAAGCAAAGCGTGATGTAAAAACAATGTTATTTCAAATACAACTCATTATTTCTAACCTTGTCAATGTCTTTTCTATTCATTTCACAATGTATGGTAGTGAATAAGTGTGACTTTTCATGGAAAACACAAAATTGTTTGGGTGACCCCAAACTTTTGAACGGTAGTGTGTGTGTATATATATATATATATATATATATATATATTTTTTTTTTTTTTGACACCTCTATGAGCCGACCACCCAATTTTACATGAAATAATTTGTTCTATTATGTATTATGGGGGTGGTCCTGTCAAAGAACAAAGTATATAAAATGCAGGATTAAGTGTCTAATATATATAATTTTACAATTTTTTAATTATATATCTATATCTATATAAATATATAGGGGGGGGCAATGTATTTTTGACTGTTCACACAATGCTTTATCAGCTCCGTTTAAAATGACGTTCGTCATTTTAGGTCTAAAATAACGGACGTTATTTAGCTGTCTAGCATTCCCTTAGTGCGATGACAGCCGCTGGCACATTATTCTAGTTTGGGGTTACTAATTGGCCTTTGGGTGCGGCTTAATTGAAAAGTCCATTAAATTTCATAGTAAAAATGTAGAAAGAATGGTGAGAAAAGAAAAACTGTGTGTGCACAACTAATAAAAAACGTCCGCTGTTTTCAAAAGAAGTCCAAAATAATGATCTTGTTCATTGTTTTGCCGTTCGCGGTACAAATTGTGTGCATTGGACGTCCGTCTCCCCATTGACTTCAATGCATTGCCATTGCAGTATTAAATCGCGGCAAAAACGGACGTTTTTTAAAATATCAAAATCGGGCGCCTTTTCTTTAATTTTGACGTTGTGTGAACATAGCGTTTTTGTGTTGTTCTTTTATTTTAGTTAAGTAAAAATTTAATAAAAGTTCACTCAAAAATGTAATAAAAAATTTCTTCAGGATTTATTAACTTTGAAAGAGTGGATCAAACACATTGACTTAATTAAATCAGTGACATATATATATATATATATATATATATATATATATATATAATGACGACTTTGGTAATAAGAAACTAGGAACGATTCTGGACTAACACGTAATAAGATGTCAATCACTTGGGGCAGAAAGTTAAAATAGAACAAGTAGATCAAATACAAAAAACGCTAGGGCTAAAAATGAGACAGTGAATCATTTAGCAGTTTCTATTCTAAAACTTCTATCATCCCTCATCTCTTCTTACTATCATTCATTAAATGTCACGTCAATTGTCAGGATTTAGGTATTATAAAAATGTAAAAAAAAAAAAAACTAACTGAAAATCTGATGACATATGTAGTGTTTTATTTTCTAAAAATGGGTCACAGAGACTCATATCAGGATGTAACACCCATGACTTCTGCTTTTGATGACTTTATACTATGCATAAGGTTTTACATATCTGAGTTCATACCTGTAATGAATGCGGATCAGTCTGGTTCAGTGTTTAATTTAGAATCAGGTCAACAGATGTATGAATGAAATGGATGAATGAAGAATGGAAAACACTTCTAAAAGTTCACAGGATACAGTAAACTCTCTTTGTACAGAACTTGTAAAAAAAAACGTTTCTCACTAGGTGGCAGCAGAGAGCACTTTGCTAGCTATGAATCGTCAGCCTAGTCAGTTAATTCTAATTTAAAAAAAAAAAAAAATAAGTAAAATTTATTGTTAGGGTATAAACCCACACACCATATACGCAGCAGATATGCAACAAATACGCAGCAGATTTGTTGGTACAGATTTGATGCTGTGTTCAGTTATTTAGATCTAATCTGCTGCGAGTTTGCTGCGAGTTTGCTGCGTATCGCAGCAGTAATTACGCGGCATATACGGTGTGTGGGTTTATGCCCTTATAGTTTAGAAAAAAGTAATTATGTACACAATTGCTCTCTAATAGTGTCTATGGGGGAGATTTATCAAACTGGTGTAAAGTAGAATTGTCTTAGTTGCCCCTAGCAACCAATCAGATTCCACTTTTCATTCCTCACAAATTCTTTTAAAATGAAAGGTGGAATCTGATTGGTTGCTAGGAGCAACTAAGACAATTCTACTTTACACCAGTTTGATAAATCTCCCCCTATGTCTTTTACTTTCATCTGATGGGATGAAAGTATAACAATGATGAATTTCATAATAATAATTATAATAATATTTATAAAGGACCTCCAAACTGGTCCTGGCCTTTTATCCAATTGAAATGCATCAGTAGATTTGGGTGGGATAGTGATGTAATATCTTTCCCTGATGCTACAAACAGTAAGGCTTCATTCACACATTCCCTGAAGTTGTCTTTGCGCATGGATCCATGTACATGGACAAATTTATAGCTGTTGCTTTGTATTGGGGTATTCACATGTTCAGTGTTTTCACTGATCTCCAATCTGTCCCGTTTAAAAATGACATGTCATGACTCGGAACAGAAGCACAGAACTGATTCCCCATAGAAATCAATGAGATCTGTGTTTTTCACGGCTGTACACAGATGTGACATCCGTGTTCAACCATGAGAAACACGGATGTGATGTAATCAATGTAATTTCAAATGCTTTAATCAGATCCATGAAAAACACGGACACAGATGCAAAATGGAAGGAAAACGGATGACAACACGGACGGTTTTGCACGGATCACGGAGGTAACTAGCAGACCACATTCATGGACTGGAGGAACACTGAATGTGTGAATGCAGCCTAAGATGTATATATTAAAGAGACTGCAGCGTTTGCATGAGTTTTGTGGCTTCTTTACACAGCCAGTTACCAGGGATGACAGAAGTCGCACCCCCACCAGCCCAACTCAAGGATAGGCCACCAATTTTTAAAGGCTGGAGAACCTCTTAAAGTCACTGATCTATGTCCATATCTGATTTTCTGTGCAAAAGTAATCTATTTAGTGCTCAAACCTTGTTAACATTACTCAGAGGTTAAACCTCTATCTGAGTATCATATCAGCAGTTCTGTGTTGGCAAAGACTTCAGAGGAGAAGGATTAAGGGGTAGTGAAAAAATTCAGAAGCAACGAAAGGAAATATTACACTACTAAAAGAGTAGTAGATACTTGGAACAAACTTCCAGCAGATATGGTTGGTAAATCTATAAGAACAGAATAGAAAAAAACATGCCTGGAAAAAAAACCCATATATCTATATCCTAAGATAATAAGAAAGCAAATACTAAAAGGGCAGACTAGATGGACCAAGCGGTCTTTTTCTGATGAAATTCTTCTATGTTTCTATGTTTCATGTGGGTCTGTAGGGTCTGCCTTTTAATCACAAACAAGAAAACAACTAAATTGAAAGAAAAAAAAAAATGGCTATAGATTGGCCTATAGATTGGCTGTAGATTGGCCTCAGTATGTCCTCTTCCATAGCCCAATATAAATTTAGATTTGATTGAGGAATTGTATAGGACTTGGAAGCTTTTACTAGTGGGTGGGGGGGGGGAAGAATGGTTTGAGCGCTCTGGCTCTGAATACATTTTGGTTCAATAAATTTTTATTTTTTCAAGCGACAAACATTTTTCAATATAAACCAAAGTGTATTGAAATATGTATCAAAACATACTTTCGTTAGTAAAGTATGTAACATCTTTACATAAATATTGGGAACAAAGTATAACATAAATTTAACAAATAGAATCCGTCCTTTAGGGACGTCAACAGAACATTCAAGTAAACAAAAACTGTCTTCCAGTGGTCAATACGGAAAAAATAAACAAAATTATTATTTTATCCATTGCAAGTCTTAGTGTTAGTTGCTATCCTTAGTTTTGGTCAGTGAGAGTCGTCTGAATACATTTATATTGCTATACTGTCCCACAGAATAAGGAAATATAGAGACACAGCTAGCTGTTGATATGCAGCCTCCGCTCTGTCATATTAGTTGCTCTTGGAGCTTTTCTCTTATTAGGTTTTTAATGGTCGAATAATTTCCTTAATAATGTTGTATAGTCCTTTAGTGTGTTCAGGAAGTGAAGGAAAAAAACAGCTCTTCCTTTAATCACTGTAACCTTTTTGAATTTTCCAGACAGAAACAGAATTATTCAGTATCGGTAAAGCTACCGCTGCAGCCACAAAGAGGCCCAAACTATTTTCATTAACCCCGGTTTTGATTTGAGGAGTATTGTGCGCCCTGGTTTAGATCTTCAGCATTGACAAGTGAATGAATGCAGCTCGGGTTTTATAATGAAAGAGAAAACAAAATGTCTCACAGTAGGGTCATCACTGATGCTCTTTTAAACGGCGCAAGCTCAGGTGTATGGTGCTGAAAAGGTCAGTGCACAAAAATAGAAAATACCTCGAAGTCAAATGAAGTCCAAAGTTAGAGAGTTTTTCTTGTTAAGTGTGATATTGCCAACAAAGGCGAACCCGATCATAGCAGTAGACATTTTAAAGGAGTTTTCTGAACCTAAAAAATTGGCCCTATATATAACGACATTCAAACAGCTAAATCCTTCTTTGTGTCTCCCCTTGCTGCCAGTCGCTCTATAATGGTACATGAGCTCTACTGTAACTTAAAGGGACAGGCCTATGTCTGCTAGTGAACGCTTACCCTAAGGCTATGTTTACACATAAATTTTGGACTTATTTGGAAGTGTAAAATGATTTTTCAGTTGCATTGAATAGTGAAATGTCTGTCAGTTCACAAGTGGTTTAAAGTGACACTGTCATCCCCTTTTTGCATTCCAAATTTACCAGTTTTCATACTTTATTTTATATCATACGTCATGGTGCTTGTTCAAGTAAAAAGTGATCTTTTATCAACTGCAGATTGTGCTAAGTGGGTCTGGCTTTGTGGAAACAGCGCCATATAGGCCCCGCCCCCTCACCGGCCATTGGAACAGGCTGGCCTAAAATTCTAGGCCCCACCCCCTCTAGGTCGGCCCATACCAATGGGTGCCAAGCGATGACGTCACAAAAGGGTGGGCCAATAGTGGTGCTGTGGGCAGGGCTAAGTGGCACAGTTGCCAAAAAGCCCCGCCCACTCAGCACAATCTGCAGGTGATAAAAGATCACTTTTTACTTGAACAAGCACCATGACATATAATATAAAATAAGGTATGAAAACTGCTAAATTTACCCTTTACACCTGTGTAGAGAAGTCATAATGGAAAAAGGGGGTGACAGTGTCACTTTTAGTTCATGGTGATACAATGGCCTAAATAAGCCAAAAATGGTAAGTGTTGCCGTATGATCAGTATGTTCAGATGTGCAGATGCTCGTCATTTTATACATTGTGTACATTAGACGCCCATCATTCTATTGACTTCAATGCCATAACGGATGTCTCTTTTTTTGACGTTGTGTGAACATAGCCTTAGACAGATACCTATAGCAAAGTAGAGGGTCTTTAATGCCATAACAGCCAAATGGAGTCCAGTGATTAGCCAACAAGCTCATGCAGGGTTGTCAACCTCCGTTGAATTTGTTATACATCATGGTTCTTAGGATCAGCAAGTGACAAAAAAAAAGTAATTTTTCACAGGCCCATTATTGGCTGGAGGAACATTGGTTCCCAAATCATCTAACACAAATGGGCAAGGAATCCTCCGATAATCGATAAAACACGTTTGTTGCCTAATTAGACCTTTCATATGGCCAATAAGATCATTGATGTTGACTGATTATTATTGACTACTATAGGATTAATTGAGCAATATAAAGGCTCAGGAAATGAGCACCAATTGTCTTTGTGTAGCTTTTTAATAAATAATATATATATATATATATATATATATATATATATATATATATATATATATATATTGCCTAGATTCTTGTGGAACTCACTCTGGGCATTGCAATATAAGGCTATGTTCACACAATGTTTTTTCCTCTCCATTTGAGAACATAAAAAATTAGATCTGTCATTTTGAGTTTAAAATGACATCCGTCATTTTGCTGTTTGGCTGCAGATCAGTGCAATGACGGCTGTTAATCTATGATTAAGGGCCACCTGGCTAGAAACATGCCTTTGTTCGTGTCCTTGCTTGTGACTTTTTGTACCATGGGTTTTTAACGCACTGGAATAAAGTGCAGAATTTTTATCTAAAGATGTGCCGACTTTCTTTTTCCTTTTTACGTTCATACTTTTTTGAGGACTGGGATATTGTCGTGCCCTCACCAGATGAGCTGGATGGACAGTTTGTTGTCAATGACAGCTGTTGGTACATTATTCTAGTTTAGGTGGACTAATAGGCCTTTAGATGTGTCTTTAATTGAAAAGTCCATTGAATTTAGTAGTAAAAAAGATGAAAGGACGGTGAAAAAAGAAAAACTGTGTGAACAAAAAAAAGACGTTTTTCAAAAGACATTTCAAAATAATAGACATGATCATTATTTTCACGTCTGCGCAGACACAGTCCGTCATTTTATACACAGTGTACATTGGATATCCGTCATTCCATTGGCTCTAGTGCATTGCATTGAAGTCAATTAAATCACGGCAATAACGGACGTCTTTTTAAATAGACCCCTTTCCTCTTTTTTTGATGTTGTGTGAACATAGCCCAGGACTGCAATAGTCTCAACTGTAAAATACATAAAATTTTTCTTTAAATATGCTATCGTGGGGCAATGGCATCAGCAAGATGGCACAACCATGGCAATGTACAAAAGAGTAGACGTATATTATATTACCTGCACGCTGTTCGCAGTCACTTTATATGACCCTGCATTCAGGAAGCTAATGATACATCCCACTTACCATTCATTTGTAGTGCAGTCTGCAGAGAAACTTCCTTGAAATGTTATTAGATTCCTTTATGAATAATTTATTCAGATTTGTGAATAATGAAAACAACCCAAGAGGATTGGAACCTTTTCACACGTCTTTAAAAAGTTCTGGAAGTATTTGAAAAATACTGTTCAATAAGAGCCACCACGGCAAGAAGTCTTTTACAAAATGAAATAGCAGAAATATAAGGGAAAAAAATACAAATCTCATACAAATCTACAATGAAAACTCCACTCAAAACTTAAATAATGAGAGGCGACTGAAGTTAACTCTAATATGCCTCACACTCAAAAAGTCCAAAAAGCTGAGATATGGGGGGGGGGGGGGTATTTTTAGCACTGTGTCAGACTGGAAAGAATACATCCCTTCCTGCAGAGCATACAACAGCTGATAAGTACTGGAAGACTTGAGATTATTAAATAGAAGTAAATTGCAAATCTATATAACTAGTTGATTTAAAAGACAAAGATTTTTTTCCGGAGCACCCCTTAAGTTTCATTTTTTAGATACATTTAAATCGTACAAAGTTAACTTTAGATAGCTGCGCAAAGAGTGTAGTCAATGAATTTGAAACTTAAAGAGGTCACGCAGGATTAGAAAAACATGTCCGCTTTCTCTCATAAAAAGCACCACTCTTGTCTCCAGCTTGGGTTTTGTTTTGCAATTAAGCTCCATTGACTTCAATGGAACTGAGTTGAAAAACCACATCCAAACTATAGACAAGAGTCAATCTTTTTCTGGAATAAAGTGTTATCAGCAAGATGCCCCAATTTCCTGATAGTATCCTCTTGTATAGCAACATTTCTATACTACTAGTTCCCAGCTCACCAGGAGAATAAGGAGCTGACTTTAAGTTTGTAACAAAGCCTCTAAACCTTAATATTAGGACTTCAATACATAAGCATGAAAATACTTGACGACTAGCCAAAATGTGGAGCTTTACTTTAAACTGATTCAGTCAAAAATGCTAAACCCTCCAAAGAGTCATCTAAACTTTATAGTTGGGGATTGTTGTAGCAATGTTCTTCGTCCATGGAGCCACAATTTTAAGAAAATGAACTCTCATGAGTGGGTTAAAAGAAAGAGAATGACAAAAGAAACAGATATAAAATTACCGATATTCAGTGATTTTTTGAGAAGCGTGTGATGTACTTAAGGCCTAGTGAGATAAGGTTCAATCATATGCATGAAATGGAATATAGTTATCTAGAAGTACTTTTACTTCAAGAAGTGGAGGGAATCGGAGGGGAGAAATTATTCAGACAATGAAACTTTCCTTCGGCACAGGGCTTAAATCAGTGCAAAGCTAGCAGACCAAATAATAACCTGCAATGCACAAAATTCTGCAAGCAACTTAACCCCTATGTGCCTATAGGAATGGCCTCGGTACAACTGACATAGTGGATTTATTACTGTCAAAAATATTTCTTTTGTCCAAATACCAGTTTTAGCAGGACGATTAATTAAGCAGAACATCCTCATGTAACTTATGCCACCATTATGGAAATTAAAGTACTTGACTATTTTGTTTTTGTCCTGCCCTATGCAATGTAAAAAGTTTGTAGACATGGCAAAGCTTTCCGGAAAGTTTTAGGCCCTTTTCATGTTAGACTTAGGGTCCTATTACATGGGCTGACTACGGCGCAATCATTTTAGTAGACCTATTAGGCAGCCCTATAATTGGGTAGCAAGGGCTGCATGGACATCATTAGCGATGTCCATACAGCCCTTGACCAAACACCTGATACCTTACCTCTCCCCACTCCCGGTCTTCTCTAATGTGCTCTGCATCTTCCAGGTCCTGGCAGGAGGACCGGGAAGCTGCGGGGAGCTGTGGAGCACAGGCGAGAAGACCGGGAGCTGGGAGAGGTAAGGTATCAGGTGTTTGGGCAATCGTCAGCCATCGCCCACGCATTGCTACATGCAATAGCGATGCGCAGTCGGCGCCCGTCGATTTAAAGTCCAAACTTTTACCAACAATCATCCAATAATCGTTTCATTGGCTGATCGTTGTCTCTATTACAGAGAGCAATTAACAGACCCAGAATAATCCTGATGGATTTTATTAGCATAGTAGGAATCTTCTGTGATCCCATCAGGTTTCGAGTACTTTTACCTATAAAAATAGAGATAATGTCAAAGATACCATACCCCCTGAAGAAACTCATAAAAGTGCAATATATGAAACTATTCAGCTAGACTTCATAGGAATCAAACCATTCAAAATCAGACCTTTACACATTTTCAAGGTCAGACAAAAATCAGGAAATGTGTCTTCCAGCAAAATGATCCAACGACAATATATTTCTGTTTAGAATCAAATTTTTGTAGATTACTTGACAAGTAATAATTCTAATCCTTTAGGTGCCAGAAACTTGCTGGGCTTTTGCTTTCTAGCAGGACGCCCTGTGAACTCTATCTCGTAGTTTACACAAAACTTTTAAAGCTTTTATCTCAGTGCTGTAGCAAGGAATTGAGGATCCTTATTTTGAGTAAGTAGCCCTACCCAGTGTCGGACTGGGGTAACTTTGGCCCACCAGGGAAATTGATTCTTGGGGCCCACCCAATATATAAAGACATAATCAGCGCCAAACCTTTCACGTTAGTACAGCGACTTTGCATAGAGCTGTGTATGGGACCAGCAACGCTAGTGCACTGCCAGTCACTTATACAGTTGTTACTGATTCATGCAATTGTGGTAAAACTGCACCATTTTCAGTAGAAAGTTTAATGAAATTCCAACAATATTGCTGTAAAAACACATCAAAAATGTAATGTGTGAACACAGCCTCAGAAGATGAAAAAATGGAAAAAATGACCATCTAGTCTGCTCCTCTATTACAATCTCCAGCAGAGGAGACCCATGACGGTTTATTCTAGCCTCCCCACAAGATGTTGGGCTGGAATAAGACTTTAAAGGACCATCATGAAAAGCACATCAGTGGTCATTAAAGCGTTAAAGGGGTACTCTGATAAAAAAATAAAAAAAAAATTAAATCTGATGTCAGAAGTTACAGATTAGTAAATTACTTCTAATTAAAAATCTTCAGTCTTTCAGTACTTATCAGCTACTGTATGTCCTGCAGGAAGTGGTGTATTCTTATTAATCTGACACAGTGCTCTCTGCTGCCACCTCTGTCCGTGTCAGGAACTGTCCAGAGCAGCAGCAAATCCCCATAGAAAACCTCTCCTGCTCTGGACAGTTCCTGACATGGAGAGAGGTGGCAGCAGAAAGCACTGTGTCAGACTGGAAACAATACACCACTTCCTGCAAGACATACAGCAGCTGATAAGTACGGGAAGACTGGAGATTTTTAATTAGAAGTAATAAACAAATTCGTATAACTTCCTCACACCAGTTAGTTTAAAAAAATATTTTTCACCGGAGTACCCCTTTAAGGTCAATACAAAATGTCAGACAGACATGATTAAAAGTTTCATCTGTCTCAGGGATGAGACACCCAACAATGGCCAGAATGTCACTCAGTCCATCATAATGCAAGTGAGGGGCTGAGCACTCATTATAGGAGATGGGTTCCATTATAGTCTATGGGCCCGTCATGTGTAACATGACTGATGGAGTGATGATCTAGCCCCCAGATGAGGTCTCAGCACAGACACCCCGACTGATCGAAACATTTCACACGTCTGCATGATGTCAAAAGTTTTTATAATGACAGTCCAGGCTCTTGCACACATCCGTGTATGCCTCCATAAATGCACCGTCCATAACCGCACGCTGCCCAAGTCTATGCAGCCCGGCTGCAATCTGGGCCATTTAATAACATGTATTTCTTAGGGGTTCTGCTGATTACAGGAAACAAACTTCATATAATATAGTGGAGACAGTGACCTGTAATCAGCCGGACTGCGCACAAGGTCTGGGAGTGATGCTTCACCTGGCTGTTACTATCAGAGAGACCCCGACCAAGCTAAACCTCTCATATGTCAAAAGTTCATTCAAATAACAGTTAACACTTTAAAGACTGCAAATATTCACAATCAATGGCTGCAGCAGGTCATTGCAGTGATTGGCTGAGCGGGTTGTCAGCGAGTCAGGACCAGTAGAAGCAGCAGGAGTGCACCAGTGGAAAGAAAGCGGTAAGCATGGTGTCACACAGCTAGGTTCACACGGTATTTTGATCATTTTTTTTGTAACCAAAACCGGGAGTGGATCTGAAACACAGAAAGGCTCTGTTCACACGCTGTTGAAATTTAAAATAACACCAATTATTTGCCATTAAATGGCGGCCATCCACTAAATTTCTACAGTGTGGGAACATAGGCTTTCTGTGTTTTCAATCTACTCCTGGTTTTGGTTGCAAAATACTGAGCAAAAATACTGTGGGAGGCATTTATTAAGTCCGGCGTTTTTTACGCCGGACTTAAAAATGCCCCCGCAGCTCCGGCGGTACGGGGATTTATGTAGAGGCGGACTGCCTGTACATAAATCCTGTGCGCGCCGGTGGGCACCGCCGAAAACCTACGCCAGCTGAGGACTGGAGTAGGTTTTCGGCGTACATTTGGGCGGAACGGATGATAAATCGCGCGGACTCTGTTCCGCCCATTTCCCGCCTACTTTCCGCCCCCTTTCCGCCCCCTGGCGTACTCGGCGGAAAGTGCCGATTTGCGATTATTTTATTCGCAAATCGGCCATTTGCGTATAAAATAATACGCAAATCGGCACTTTCCGCCAAAAATCATCCGTCCGCCGGATGATACATGTGGCCCTGTGTGTGAACCTAGATTTAGGCTGGGTTCACACCACATATAACACCGGCTGTTTTGTGACGCAGCCGGGTCACAGAGCAGCCGGTGTTACTGGAGATCATCCCGGATAGTACTGCAGTACTGGCCGGATGATCTTCATTTCAGCTGAATTCGGATGCAGGTGCACCAGTGTGCACCCGCATCCGAATTCACCACTGCACACAACGGAGCGTGTGGCCGGAGCCGCACACTCCATTGTGTGAACTGCCATGTCTGTACGGCCGCAGAAAAATGACATGTCAGTTTTTCGTGTGGCTGGAGCGTATACTATGTGTATACGCTCCGTCTGGGATTCCATTCATTCCAATACAACGTATGTTTTGCATAAATCGCGGCTGTTATTGCAAATTGCAACAACAGCTAAGATTTATGCAAAACATATGTTGTGTGAACATGGCTTTAAGATGTAATCTGCCATTTTATACATCTACTAGTAGAAGAGAGAGAACACCATGCGGCGCACATAGCGTATTACTGCAGAACAAATGTGTGTAAGTGGCTAAACTTGCTGCTCACCTCGGGCGGTCATGCTACAAGCCCAACACCGCCAGTCACTTTAGCGGTGGTTTGTACACCTTGATGCCGCTTGCAGCCCTTTCAACGGAACCAGGAGACTTTGTACAATAATTCAGCAGCGAAGATAGCACCAAAGTAGTAAAAAATCTTGTGACTTTATTACCTCCCTCTTGTGCAATGTTTTGCCTTTCTCAGAGCTAAAACGAAGAATTTTTACTACTTTAGTGCTGCCTCTGCTGCTGCTCCGGAGGGGGTGCAGTCAGATGAGGGGGTATTATCCTACCTATCACTGATACTACTGCTCCGGAGGGGGTGCAGTCTGGTGAGGGGGGGCATAATCCTACCTATCACTGATACTACTGCTCCGGAAGGGGTGTAGTCAGATGAGGGGGGCATTATCCTACCTATCACTGATACTACTGCTCCGGAGGGGGTGCAGTCAGATGAGGGGGCATAATCCTACCTATCACTGATACTGCTGCTCCGGAGGGGGTGCAGTCTGGTGAGGGGGGCATAGTCCTACCTATCACTGATACTACTGCTCCGGAGGGGGTGCAGTCAGATGAGGGGGTATTATCCTACCTATCACTGATACTGCTGCTCCGGAAGGGGTGCAGTCAGATGAGGGGGCATAATCCTACCTATCACTGATACTGCTGCTCCGGAGGGGGTGCAGTCTGGTGAGGGGTGCATAATCCTACCTATCACTGATACTGCTGCTCCGGAGGGGGTGCAGTCAGATGAGGGGGCATAATCCTACCTATCACTGATACTGCTGCTCCGGAGGGGTGCAGTCAGATGAGGGGGCATAATCCTACCTATCACTGATACTGCTGCTCCGGAGGGGTGCAGTCAGATGAGGGGGCATAATCCTACCTATCACTGATACTGCTGCTCCGGAGGGGTGCAGTCAGATGAGGGGGCATAATCCTACCTATCACTGATACTGCTGCTCCGGAGGGGTGCAGTCAGATGAGGGGGCATAATCCTACCTATCACTGATACTGTTGCTCCAGAGGGGGTGCAGTCTGGTGAGGGGGGCATTATCCTACCTATCACTGATACTGCTGCTGCTCCGGAGGGGGTGCAGTCTGGTGAGGGGGGCATTATCCCACTTGTGTCTGCTGCTTATATCTTTATTCTTGAGTCGGTACAATAGTTGAGAAGAAGTTCACACTCTGGAGGTCCCAGTTGTGCAGGAGATCCGTGAGGCTTGGGCGCTGATCAGCTGATTCAGGATTCTCACATCAAAGATGAGTTGTATTAGACATAGGAGTAAGATTTAAATCAATGGATGAGGCATTTCTAAGGGAATCCTCAATAGATCTGATGATCTCATCTGATGAAACACGTCATCCATTGATTAAAGTCTTACTGTTATATCTACTACAACACCTATCATCTGTGATGTGAGAATCCTCAGCTGATCAGAGCCCAAGCCTCACGGATCTCCGGCACAACTGGACCTCCAAAGTGTGAACTTCTCATCACATACATACTGTATACATATATACAAAAATAGACATACTGCAGACATACACACTGTATACATATATACACAAATAGACATACTGCAGACATACATACTGTATACATATATACACAGACATACATACTGTATACATATATACACAAATAGACATACTGCAGACATACACACTGTATACATATATACACAAGCAGACATACATCCTGTATACATATATACACAAATAGACATACTGCAGACATACATACTGTATACATATATACACAAATAGACATACTGCAGACATACACACTGTATACATATATACACAAGCAGACATACATCCTGTATACATATATACACAAATAGACATACTGCAGACATACATACTGTATACATATATACACAAATAGACATACTGCAGACATACATACTGTATATATATATACGCAAATAGACATACTGCAGCCATACATACTGTATACATATACACACAAATAGACATACATCCTGTATACATATATACACAAATAGACATACTGCAGACATACACACTGTATACATATCTACTCAAATAGACATACTGCAGACATACATACTCTATACATATATACACAAGCAGACATACATCCTGTATACATATATACACAAATAGACATACTGCCGACATACACAAACATGCAGACACAACACACCTTACATATATACATCTAATCATACTAACACACACAGACTCACCAACATAGATACACAGATACAAAAGCATGCAGATTACACATATAAACCATCTATAGAACTACATTACATAATATACACTATATACATGATAGAAAACACACATATATATTACTCACATGCATAAACACATGACACATGTACAGACACACACTGATGACAGATAGACAAGTATATACACACACACTCACATGTTCAGCAGGGCAGGAAGCTTCAGTCTTCTTGTCTCCATCTTCTCTTCTCCCAGCCAGGCCGGGCAGCCTGCAGCCTCTCCCCATCTCCTGTGCACCGACTGCACACACAGCAACAGGAGACAGTCACATGATTGCAGAGGGGAGGGGGATGGAGGAGGCCCTGCTGCTGCTGCCGCTCTCCTGACAGGCAGGAAGAGGTCAGCGCTGAGGCCCAGAGCTGATGTAAGGAGCCAGGTGAGCAGGGGGGAGGGGAGGGCCAATGATTATAGAAAGAACAGGCCCTGATGCCGTGCTGAACTCACCCCAGCAGTGTGGGAGCCAGCAGGGGGCCCCTTGAGCTCCCGACACTAGGCAGCTTCCAAACGGGAGGCCCCTCTCTGGCTTAGGGGAAGGGCCCTGCAAGAGGGAGGAGGGGGTGGGGCCCACCGGGGGATCCCCCGGCTCCCCGGTGGCCCAGTCCGACGCTGGCCCTACCACCCTATAGCCTTATGCATTTACTTTAGGCAGAAAAAAGGTGGTGAAATTTTTGCTTTAAAGTGACTGTACCACCAGGCCCAGGCTGAAGCGCTGGAGGCAGGCCGACCCACCCTTAGTGGGAGGAAACCCTAGCCCCTCTATGATAGGGTTCCATTGATTCTAATGGAATAACGTCATGGAGGGGCTGGGGTTTCTTCCCACTAAGGGTGGGTCGGCCCACCTCCAGTGCTTCTGCCTGTGCTTGGTGGTACAGTCACTTTAAGAAAGCTTTAGTATGCCCTAGAGAGATATAAAATTTTTGGTTTGTTCGGGGTATGAGCGTTCACACCCCAACCCATCTCTAGATGGGTCTAACTCTGTCTCATTCACGAAGTTCAGAGTTGGGGAGAACACGCTTAATGTGCACTTCTCCTGACTCTAACTAGCCATCACACAGGGTGACAAAACTTAGACCCCAACCTTTCAAAACTGATGTTATGTCCATACATCATATATTTTATTTTATTTTTTTAATGATCATGCCCATGTAACTGTAGTGATCAGTGAAGATCCTGAAATAATGGAGATGAGACACCTGTTTTTTTTGATAGGGTCCCTGCACCCATGCAGATTCACTCAAAGCAAAGTCATGAGTCAGGGCAGTCAGGTATCAGGAGACTTTGAGCATATCAGTTATGGTGCAGGTCACTTATGGAGCAGCGGAGTCACTGAATGCATCATTCATGAACCAGGGGGGTCATGAATCGGGTCAGTGAAGGAGCAGGATAGAATGGAAATAGTCAACCAATAAGTCAGTTGGGGAAGAATACTCACCAAAACAGATATCATAACTACATATAAAGTAAAGCTACATTCTTTATACTTCCAATAAGCACGACAATCATTGAGAAGTAATACTACAGGGAAGATTTATGAAAGGGTGTAAATTGCCCACAGTAACCAATTACAGCTCAGCTTTTAGCTTTAGTAGGATAAAACAGGAGCTGTGATTGGTTGCTGTGTACAGTTTACACCAGGTGTATATTTACACACTTTCATAAATCTCCCCCTTTATTTTGTCTAGAAAAGACTAGTTTAGTATTGGAAGTCACTAATTCCACACACAGTTTACATTTTTAGCAATGGGAAAAACACAGTAGAGGAAAGGTAGGAAAGAGGGTAGAATACCCTAGAGGAAAATTCACTAAGTGCCGATATTGTAGGTAAGATATTAGACATTAGAAATTTTTGCTTAAAGCTTCTTCTTTCAGTTTTGTGAAGTTTACAAAACTGCGTTAACGTGAAAAGCAAAGAAATATCATCAGCGCGTTAGCTATTCAGATATGTCATCCTTTTTAGCAAAAGTGAAAGTCATGCCTATGATTTTATACATGCTCTTAGCATATATTCCAGACATTAATGGAAGAAAATGAATATACAAATGAATAATACCTTAATCCCCTGTTGTACGAGATTACAATTATAGCTCCATATCCTCTTCAGCAGGAGATAGACCTGTTTTCCATATGAATTATGAGATATTCCCTGAACATACCTAAAAGCGGTGGTGTAAAAAAATGTCTTATCTGTCTTCTTTTCTCTGTTTCTTTAACCTGTCAATCAGGCGATATATCTATCCATCGACTTGAGCCTGTATTCAGAGCTATCTTGGGATTTTTATAATCCTTGTACCCAGGTCTAGAGGCTATTATTTGCCGTTTTAATCAGAAGGATCAAAGGCCTCAACACCATCATCTAAACAAATTCTTGAGCCAGTCTGACGATTCAAATATACTTCTCTCTATATTCTGTATCCAACACAACTATAGGCCATTAAATCATATCAAATATAGTCATAAAGCTAATTCATGGAGGTCTAAACTTAAAGGGGTATTCCAGGGAAAATTGATAAATTGGTAATGGAAAGGGTTAACCAAGGTTAACCCTTTCCTAATATACTTACCTGTCCTTTATTGCTCCCCCAAGGAGATCTGCGGTCCGGCCACGTGATCTTCCAGTTTACGACTCGTGGATTCTTCTTCCAGTTCGGTGACGTCACCATACCCGGCCGGCGTGTGGCTCTCTGTCTTATTAGCGGCAGAGCACTGAACCCTGACTGGCTTGGTAGCGTGTAGCCAATCAGGCTAGTGCTCTGCGTCTCCACACACACCAGTTACATCTGCAGGGCCGGCGTCAGCACGTCATTGTGAGGGGTCCCTGCGGGGTGCCATCCGACATCACTCTGCAGGACACCCCCCCCCCCCGTGTCAGCGATGCCGACCTGAGTCCCGGGAGGGGAAGGGATACGGCGGGCGGCATCGCTGACACCCAGGGGAGGGGGGGAGGTCCTGCAGAGTGATGTCAGATGTCACACAACAGCACCCTGCAGGGACCCCTCACAGTGACCTGCTGTACAGTTAGCTGATTCCCCCCGGGCCCCCTCCCTGTGTTATCATTGTGATCCCCCCGGCCCCCCTCCCTGAGTAATCATTGTGATCCCCCCGGCCCCCCTCCCTGTGTAATCATTCAGATACACAGATCACTCACCCCCGGTGTAAGCATGCTGCAGCGGCGCTGGACCCGATCTCGGCGCCTTTTTCAAACAGCTATCCTCAGCTGACAGGCGCTGTGTACAGAGCAAGGAAGAAATCTCTCCTGCCTCACACACAGCGCCTGTCAGCTGAGGATAGCTGTTTGAAAAAGGCGCCGAGATCGGGTCCAGCGCCACTGCAGCATGCTTGCACCGGGGGTGAGTGATCTGTGTATCTGAATGATTACACAGGGAGGGGGGCCGGGGGGATCACAATGATTACACAGGGAAGGGGGCCGGGGGAGGATCGCAATGATTATTCAGGGATGGGGGCCAGGGGGATCGCAATGATTACACAGGGAGGGGGGCCGGGGGAGGATCACAATGATTACACAGGGAGGGAAGCCGGGGGGAATCAGCTAACTGTACAGAAGGTCACTGTGAGGGGTCCCTTGGGCCCTGGTGCAAGAGTTCAACTTGCCCCCCCCCCGTTCCTCGACCAAGCGATGCGATACATAGATAATAGCTAGAGGCAGATATTACCAATAATACCAGTATATAGGAAATATTATCACCATACATATTACCGCCATACTGTTACTAACCAAATCCTGTATACTGAGACTGATATTACCAATAATACCAGTATACAAGGGGGAAATATTACCACCACAACCACTACCATCACCACCATATTGTTACTGACCAAATCTAGTATACTAAGACCAATAAAACACTGTACCAGATTACAAGTAACAAATACCACCACATACTGACTAACACCACCGCATACTGACTAACATCCACTGTACACAGGCTAAAGCACTGGAGGCGGCCGACCCACCCTTAGTGGGAGGAAACCCCCGCACCTCTATGATAGGGATCCATTGATTCTAATGGAGACACTTCATAGAGGGGCTAGGGTTTCTTCCCACTGGGGGTGGGTCGGTCGCCTCCAGTGCTTCAGCCTGGGCCTGGTGGTACAGTCACTTTAAGTGGGTAGGCTGACTATGTCATCCCCATGATAGTATATGCCCCCCTCTGTGTAGATGGTCCCTAGCTCAGTCTTCCATATAGATGGCCCCTTGTGCATCTCCTTTGTGCAGCCCCTCTCTGTGTAGTCCCCCTATAGTAGATTCCCCCTCGTTTAGTCCCCCTTATAGATGGCTCCTTTGAAGTCCCCCTTATAGATGGTCCCCTCTGTATCCCCTATAGTATACACCCCCCCCTGTGTAGTCCCCCTTATAGATGCCCCCTCTGTGTAGATGGTCCCTAGCTCAGTCTTCCATATAGATGGCCCCTTGTGCATCTCCTTTGTGCAGCCCCTCTCTGTGTAGTCCCCTATAGTAGATTCCCCCTTGTTTAGTTCCCCTTATAGATGGCTCCTTTGAAGTCCCCCTTATAGATGGTCCCCTCTGTATCCCCTATAGTATACACCCCCCCCTGTGTAGTCCCCCTTATAGATGCCCCCCTCTGTGTAGTGTCCCTTACAGATTGACCATTTCTGTGTATTCCCCCTTAAAGATTCCCCCTGTGTTGTCCCCCTCTGCCCCCATTTTAGATGGCCCCCTGTGATGTCACCCTTATAGATGCCCTCCTTACAAGGCCTCCCCTTATAGATGGCCCCCTTATGTTGCCCCCCCCTTATAGATGCCTTCCTGTGTTGTTCCCCTTATGTTGCCCCCCCTTGTAGATGGACCACTTATGTTGCCCCCCTCCCTTTTAGATAGCCCCCTGTGTTGCCCCCCTTACAGATGGCTCCTCTATGTTGTCCTCCTTATGTTGCCCCCCCTTATAGCTGGCCCCTCTGTGTTGCCCCCTTATACATGCCCCCCTTATGTTGTCCCCCATATTGATGCCCCCCCTTATAGATGGCCCCTCTCTGTTGCCCCCCTTATACTGCCCCCCATGTAGATGCCCCCACTGTGTTGTTCCCCTATACATGCCCCCCTTTTGTTGCCACCCCCCTTGTAGATTGCCTGTGTTGTCCTTTTATATTTGTCACCTGAAAAGCAGATAAAAACAAAGAAAAAAAAACTCACCTAACACCTCGCTCCCCCATCGCAGCTCCCTTCTCTTCTATTCTTCTGAGATGTCGGACGGGCCCCCGGCGATGCTCAGCTTCCCAGTGGTGTCCCCGGCATTCCCGGGCAGCATATGCACAAGAGAGCTCAGTGTGCGCTGCCGGGGCTGTTACTTCCGGGTCAGGGAGCGACGCGCTCCCTGACCCGGAAGTAACAACTCCGGTGCACACAGCTCCCTGGTGCCTATGCTGCCCGGGAATGCCGGGGACACCACTGGGAAGCTGAGCATCGCCGGGGGCCCATCCGACACTGACTCTTATGACCGCAAGCAAAAGAATGCTTGCGGTCACAAGAGTGATCAGTGCGACGGGAACCTGCGGCGGAGGACGGCCGGGAGCAGGGGATAGATTGTTGGGCGCGGGCCCCCCTCGACGCCGGGCCAGGTCGCAGCGGCGACCCCTGCGACCACGGTGGCTACGCCACTGCCTGCAGGGTGCTGTTGTGAGACATCCGACATCACTCTGCAGGACCTCCCCCCCTCCCCCCCTCCCCCTGGTGTCAGCGATGCCGCCCGCCGTATCCCTTCCCCTCTCGGGACACAGGGGGGGGGGGTGTCCTGCAGAGTGATGTCGGATGGCACCCCGCAGGGACCCCTCACAATGACGTGCTGACGCCGTCCCTGCAGATGTAACTGGTGTGTGTGGAGACGCAGAACACTAAACCCTGATTGGCTACACGCTACCAAGCCAGTCAGGGTTCAGTGCTCTGCCGCTAATAAGACAGAGAGCCACACGCCGGCCGGGTATGGTGACGTCACCGAACCGGAAGAAGAAGAGGATCCACGAGTCGTAAGCTGGAAGATCACGTGGCCGGACCGCAGATCTCCTTGGGGGAGCAATAAAGGACAGGTAAGTATATTAGGAAAGGGTTAACCTTGGTTAACCCTTTCCATTACCAATTTATCAATTTTCCCTGGAATACCCCTTTAGGGTATAAACCCACACACCGTATACACAGCGTATTTACTGCTGCGATACGCAGCGAATACGCAGCAAAAACGCAACAAATACGCAACAAAAACGCAGCAGATTAGATCTAAATAACTGAACTCAGCATTAAATCTTCACCATCAAACTGCTGCGTATTTGCTGCGTATTTGTTGCGTATTTGCTGCGTATACGGTGTGTGGGTTTGTACCCTTAATAAGAAACTCAATAAATGTAAAAATATTGTGTTGCGATGATTAAAAAAAATGCATGGATTTAGACATAAAAAAATACTAATCGTCTAGAAGTACTGTTAATTTTTGTAAATTTTTTTGTCTATTTCCCAGAGCATGAAAGAATATTAACCATCAAATCGGACAGAAAACAATTATGGTAATTAAAGTTATTTAACATCTTAGTGACCAAGCCAATTTTATTTTTGTCCTCACTGTGTTTAAATTGCCATAGTTCTTTATTTTTTTAAATGTGCAGACCCATATAAGGGATTTTCTTTTGCGACGCCACTTGTACTTTGCAATGACACTCTTCACTTTTCCAGAAAGTATGCTGTAAAAGTACACAGGAGGCACTGAGGATGAAGGTAAGTCTCTTACCTTCATCCTTGGCGCCATTGCCGTACACTTACTCGTTTACTTCACGGTCGAGTAAGACTGTTTGGAGCACTGGGGCACAATTAGAAGCACAGTCCCACCCCCATAGCACCGATCTGCCTCTGAATGGGGGTGGGTCAGCGCTATGGGGGAGGGGCAGTGCTCCTAACGATCTTACCAGACAGAGGAGTAAAAGACAAAGTGCACAGGAACAGCACTGAGGATGAAGGTAAGAAACATACCTTCAGCAATCAGCGATGTCAGTCAGCACGGGAGATTTGCTCTGTGCTGGCTATTAGTAATGGCCTCCCGCTCCTGATAGTATCCAGAAGCCGTCGGCTAGTATCCAGCAGCCGTAATCCAAATGATTTACCCTTTTTGTCATTGATCTCCAACCAGTGATATAGGAACAAAAACTGGTCTGAGACCCCTGTTGTGCTTACAAACTTACAGTAAGATATACTGATCTATGTAGTAGCATAAGATGACACTTTTCCTCTAATTCCCAGATCTCTTTCTCATCTGGTAGGCTTTACTTTGTATCCTGAACAAGACAACAATTTTTCGTCTAATTTCCGGATCTCCTCATCCTCTTCCCGCCTCTATTTTATATCTTGCACAAGATGAAAATGCTCCTCTCATTTCCGGATGTCTACATCTTCTTGCTGTCTCTGCTATCTATCTTGCACCTTTCACAAACTAATTTGTTAATAAACTCTTATTTTAATTAATGCATGAGACACGAATAATGCGCTGCGGTTAATTCATCATTACATAATCTTTCCCTGTCCTTCACGCTGTATCACCTATATGTTGTAAGTCATTTTCACAACTAATATGTTATTTCAAATACAGCGGAAATGTGATCTGTGAATCTAGTTGGTAAATGCAATTTTATGAATTGCCAAAAAAATGGAAGGTTTGCATATTAGAACGTATGACGACAATGCACCTTTTTGTCCGGTAGGACACGACTGCTCATTTTTTCTTTTTTTCTTTCTCCCTTACTATTTTTATTGTATGCCTTTATATATCCCCATTGACAAATCTTCTTTGCAATTCTCTGGCTCGGGGTGTGTTTGCCGTTGATTGTTCAACTTTCCTTGGTTAGAAAATGTGGATGTTAAATAAAGAATTTATAAAAAAAAAGAACGTATGACGGAATACATTTAATCCCTTTAAGCAGTATCTTATGGAACTCCTAAATGGCTCTCAAGAAAGTATAAGGCTGTTTTAATCCATAAGGACGTGTTCCCACTACGGAATGCAGCGGATTCCATGGCTTGCCCCCGTGCGCTCCTGCTTGACTCTCCACCCATGCCATAGCCTCGCCATTCGCCCAAAGAATTGACATGTCAAAGCCAAGCCAAGAATGAACAGCAGGGCACAAGCAGGAACGCAGCAGTGGCGAGAGTGAAGCATGACAATACACTGTAATTGACCGACCACCAGTGTTACCTTTGGTGTTTTTTGGTCAAAATGTTTATCTCCTTTGATGATAGAAGAATCTTTTTGTTAACACATTATGAGTCACATCTATTACTTTAGATGTATTGAGCTGTGTTTGTTAATTTTGACAGGAAAAGATATTAATAGGGCCTCAAATAATAATCATGAAAGAGGTATCCGCAAAACGATTGTGGCATAACGACATTGTGTGGACATAGTTCAAGGCTTATCCTGGAAAGCTACCTGATAGGACAGATACTGGACACTTTAAGGCCATGTTCACACAGTGTGAAAAAACGGGCGTTCTGTGACCCAGAACGGCAGGTGTTACTGAAGATCATCCCGGCCAGTACTGCAGTACCGGCCGGATGATCTGAATTTCTGGTGTATTCGAATGTGGACGCCCATGTGCGCCCGCATCCCAATTCCCCGCTGCACACAATGAAGAGTGCGGCCGGAGCCGCGCGCTCCATTGTGTGAACTTGTGCAGCCGCTATTCAATGAAAAGCGGCTGCAGAATATGGTCATGTCAGTTTTTTGTGTGACCAGATGGAATACTGACCAGGATTCTATTCATTCCAATACAACATATGTTTGGTATAAATCGCAGTGAGTTATGCAAAACATATGTTGTGTGAACATAGCCTTAAGTCAGCTCCTTAATCTATTTGCGATTCTGTGGTTTTGGAAAGTGAAACCTAGGTGGGGCTTCATGGCAGTTGGGCCATCTCTCCTCAGGGAAAAGAGGGCCCAACCGCCGTAAAGCCCCATCTGGGTGACGCTATCCACCAATGAAATGAAGCAATTTTTGAGCAGAAAGATGACACAGACAAGTTTTATACAGGTATATAACTAATGATCAGCATCTAAGCTTGTGTATGGTGCAGAGAACCTCAAATAGAGGGGGGGGGGGGGGGGTAACAATATCATCCTAAGAAAAAAGGTTTCTTATGTACTCAACAGAGGCCTTTTGTATATATTGTTCGGTAGGTCTCCTTGACATATAGGAAAAAAATAGTTCTATATATAATCCATAAAGAAAATACAATCTATGCCATTTATTTTTCTAACATTCATGACATTTTAGTAAATTGAAAAGGTTGAAACATTTTAGGTTGCAGGTGTCCTTATTGTTAGTTACCCCAACAAGCTGAGATTTTCTTTTAATCATTTCTTCTATGGTACATAATAAGTAACTAGAAATAAAGTAAAACTTCTATTATTCTGTGCAAATAATGAAACCCTGGTGTACGCCTTACAACCTAAAGTCTCTATGTCGTCTAAAAATCAATAGTTAGTTTGGTTCGGCTGATTATTACTCATCTACAACAGCAGGGGGAATGGGACGGACATAAACTATTTGGTGGGCCTACTGACTTCTATACTTTATTTTTATTTTGATTGATTTATGTGGTTCAAGTGTTTTCTTTAACTCCAGTAATTCTTAATGTAGACACAAATAATATAAAATATACTTCCTTTATATTATACAAGCACATATTCACTAACTATATGTATGGAGGGGGTTAATGAAACAGTTAAAAATATAAATATTTATTTTATTCATTAAAACCATATTTTTATAATTTCCAGTGCAGTCTTTCTCCTATTCTTTTTATCAGTATAAAAATCTTATATATTCCAGTTTGCACAGTAGCCCCTGGAGCACACACAATAGACTGACATTTCTTTTTTTTATAGCTCACATGTCAGCTTTGCTGTGTAGACTAGGACAAGGTCAGCAGGGTCATCTCATTACCATGGTGGTGGTGGTGGTGGGGGGGGGGGGGTGATCTAATGACAGATGATGGCACTATTGTACTGATGGAGGCTTAGACAAGGCAGGGTGGTGGCACACATATACACACTTTGTTTGCACTTCTCATTCATCTTCTACAAACCAAAGTCTAAATAATGAAATAAAAATGTAAACTCTCTTTAAATGCTGAAGGAGTTATCCAGGCTTAGAAAACAAGGCAACATTCTTCCAGAAACAGCAAGACTCTTGTCCTCACTTTAGGTGTGGGTTTTGAACTCAGTTCCATTGAAGTGAATGGAGCATAATTGTAATACTGTTTTTGAACAGAAGAAAGTAGTTGTGTTTTGCCTAATCCTGGATAACACTTTAAACAAGTTGAGAAGTTCATGTTAAAATGAACTTACATGGCTCAACGTTTTGGACTATATATACTCTTTTGCATTGATCATATGGTATTCAAAGGACTTAACCAGTGTTAGAAAAACATGGCCACTTTCTTCCAGAGACAATATGACTCTTGTCTCCAGTTCAGGTGGGGTTTGCAATTAAGCTCCATTTAATTCAAATGGAACAGAGTTGCAAAACCAACACCCAAACAGGAGAAAAGAGTGATGCTGTCTCTGGAAGAGAGTGGTTATCATTAGTGCGGCCATTCAAAGTGGCCGGAAAACAATGATTTTAAGGTCTGCTAAAAAAAATGCCATCAGCTGATTATTGGCTGAAGAAGAGTTTCTACCAGTGTTCGTTCCTGATAATCGGCCAGTGTAAAAGGGCCTTAACCCCTTTGTGCTGCAGCTAGTTTGGGCCTTAATGACCAGGCTAATTTTTCAAAATCTGACCTGTCTAACTTTATGCTCTTATAGCTCAGTGATGCTTTAACGTATGCAAGCGATTCTGAGATTGTTTTTTCGTCACATATGGCACTTTATGTTAGTGGCAAAATTTGGTCACTACTTTGTGTGTTTTTTGTGAAAAACATCAAAATATCATGAAAAATTAAAAAAAATTGCATTTTATGAACTTTGAAATTCTCTGCTTCTAAAAAAAGAATGTCGTAGAACATAAATTAGTTACTAAGTCACATTGCCAATATGTCTTCTTTATTCTGGCATAATTTGGTAAACATATTTTACTTTTTTAGGGTGTTATGGGGCTTAGAAATTTATCAGCAAATTATCACATTTTCGTGAAAGTTTCCAAAACTGATTTTTTTAGGGACCAGTTCTTTTTTTAAATGGATTTAGAAGTCTGGTATCCTGAAAACCCACATAAGTGACCCCATTTTGGAAACAACACACCTTAAAGAATTAATCTAGGGGTATAATGAGCATTTTAACCCTACAGGGGCTGGAGGAAAGTATTTACAATTAGGCAGTAAAAAAAATGGAAAATTAAAATTTTCCAATAATATATACGTTTAGATTAAAGTTTCTCATTTTCAAAAGGAACATGAGAGAAAAAGCACCTCAAAATTTTTAACGCAGGTTCTCTTGAGTACAACGGTACCCCATATGTGGGCGTAAACCATTGTATGGGCACACAGCCCGGCTCAGAAGGAAGGGAGTGCCAATTAGCTTTTCCAATGCAGATTTTGCTGAAGAACTTTCTGAGTGCCAGGTGCGTTTGAAGTGCCCCTGTAGTGTCAGCAGAGAGAAAAAACCCCATAAGTCACCCCATTTTGGAAAGTGCACCCCTCAAAAAATTCATCTTGGTGTGTGGTGACCATTTTGACCCCACAGGTATTACAGGAAAGTATTCAAAAGAAGACAGTAAAAATGAAAAACTCGAATTCTTCCAATAATATGTTCGTTTAGTTTGAAATTTCTCAATTTCACGAGGAACAAGAGGAAAAAAGTACCACAAAATTTGTAACACAGGTTCTCCTGAGTACAATGGTACCCCATATGTGGGCGTAAACCACTGCATGGGCACACAGGAGCGCTCAGAAGGGAAGGAGCGCCAATTAGCTTTTCCAATGCAGATTTTGCTGCAGAAGGTTCTGAGCGCCAGGTGCGTTTGCAGTGCCCCTGTAGTGCCATCAGAGTAAAATCTCGCCATAAGTCACCCCATTTTGGAAAGTGCACCCCTCAAAGAATTCATCTTGGTGTGTGGTGACCATTTTGACCCCACAGGTATTAGAGGAAAGTATTCAAAATTAGACAGTAAAAATGAAAAACTTAAATTTTTCCAATATTATGTTCTTTTAGTTTGAAATTTCTCAATTTTATGAGGAACAAGAGAAAAAAAGTACCCCAAAATTTGTAACGCAGGTTCTCCTGAGTGAAAAGGTACCTCATATGTGGGCATAAACCACTGCATGGGCACACAGGAGGGCTCAGAAGGAAAGGAGCGCCAATTAGCTTTTTCAATGCAGATTTTACTGAAGAAGTTTCCGAGCGCCAGGTGCGTTTGCAGTGCCCCTGTAGTGTCCGTGGAGTAAAATCTCCCAATAAGTCACTCCATTTTGGAAAGTACACCCCTCAAAGAATTCATTTTGGGGTGTGGTGAGCATTTTGACCCCACAGGTATTAGAGGAAAGTATTCAAAAGTAGACAGTAAAAATGAAAAACTCGAATTTTTCCAATAATATGTTCCTTTAGTTTGAAATTTCTCAATTTCACGAGGAACAGGAGAGAAGTGTCACCCCAATATATGTAAAGCAGGTTCTTCTGAGTAAAACGGTACCTCATATGTGGGCATAAACCACTGTATGGGCACACAGCAGGGCTCAGAAGGGAAGGAGCGCCAATTTACTGGAGCAAAACCGCAGCTAGTAATAGTTATTAGAATAGCGCAGTTACCAAAATAAAATAAAAAAAATGAGATTACAGGTAATGTGGGGTGGTTACGGACAGTCTGGGGTGGTTATGGGCAATCTGAGGTGGTTACAGGTAATCTGGGGTGGTTACAGACAACATGGGGTGGTCACGGGCAACCTGCTGTGGTTACGGCAACCTGGGGTGGTTACAGGCAACGTGGGGTGGTTACGGGCAACGTGTGGTGGTTATGGGCAAAGTGTGGTGGTTACGGGCAACCTGCAGTGCTTACAGACAATCTGGGGTGGTTACGGGAAACGTGGGGTGGTTACGGGCAATGTGGGGTGGTTACGGATAAACTGAAGTGCTTATAGGTAATCGGGTGGGTACCTGTAATCTGGCATGGTTACCGCAATCTGGAGGGGGTCATTGGCAATATGGGGTGGTCAGAGGCAACGTGCGGTGGTCAGAGGCAACCTGCGGTGGTCAGAGGCGACGTGGCGTGGTCAGAGGCGACTTGGCGTGGTCAGAGGCAACCTGCGGTGGTCACGGGCAACCTGCTATGGTTACGGCAACCTGGGGTGGTTACAGGCAACGTGGGGTGGTAACAGGCAACGTGGGCTGGTTACGGGCAACCTGCTGTGCTTACAGACAATCTGGGGTGGTTACGGGCAACGTGGGGTGGTTACGGGCAACCTGCGGTGCTTACAGACAATCTGTGGTGGATACGGGCAATGTGGGGTGGTTACGGGCAACCTGCAGTGCTTACAGACAATCTGGGGTGGTTACGGGCAACGTGGGGTGGTTACGGGCAACCTGCAGTGCTTACAGACAATCTGGGGTGGATACGGGCAATGTGGGGTGGTTACGGGCAATGTGGGGTGGTTACGGATAAACTGAAGTTCTTATAGGCAATCTGGGGTGGGTACCTGTAATCTGGCATGGGCACCGCAATCTGGAGGGGGTCATTGGCAATTGGAGGGTGGTCAGAGGCGCCGTGGCGTGGTCAGAGACGATGTGTGGTGGTCAGAGGTGCCGTGGCGTGGTCAAAGGCGACGTGTGGTGGTCAGAGGCGACGTGTGATTGTCAGAGGCAACGTGCGGTGGTCAGAGGCAACGTGCGGTGGTCAGAGGCATCGTGGCGTGGTCAGAGGCAACGTGCGGTGGTTACGTGCAATCTGGGGGGTTACATGTAATCTGGCGTGATTACGGGGAACCTGGGGGGGTTATGTGCAAACTGGAAGGGTTACAGACAATCTGGGATTGTTACTGATAAACTGAAGTGCTTATAGGTAATCTGGGGTGGGTACATGTAATTTGGGGTGGTTACGGGCAATTTGGAGGGGGTCACTGGCAATGTGGGTTGGTTACGGGCAACGTGCGGTGGTTACGGGCAACGTGCGGTGGTTACGGGCAACGTGCAGTGGTTACATGCAACGTGCGGTGGTTACGGGCAACGTGCAGTGGTTACGGGTAATCTGGGGGGGGTAGGGGTAATTTGGGAGTAAACTGCAATTATTACTATAATAAAAAGTGTGTGTTTTATTTTTTTGTGTGTTTGTCACTTTTTGTACTTTATATATTCATTTTCACTGTATTACTATGATTACTGTGATATTTTCTATCACAGTAATCATAGTTCAGTGACAGAGACCAAATTGGTCTCTGTCACTTTAAATTTTCAGAGTTGGCTGGTTGTGGAGCGCATGCGCACTTCACAACCCGCCAGGACGCCGAAGAGGAAGGAGCTCCAGGACCTTATTCTCTGCCATCGCCGTAAAAAGTTGATGGCAGCAGAATAAGGACCCTTAGTGACCGCCGTAAAAAGCCGTATCGGCGGTCACTAAGGGGTTAAGTGACCGCACTAAACTGCACAAATTGCCACATAAGGCAGTTTAAAGGGATTATGGTTAAGGTAGGGATGTAGGTCACGTGACACATTTTATAGGTCCACCCATTTTGGGATCTCAAAACATAGGAATAGCCATATATCCCTCATGGGAAGGAAACTCGTTGCTAAGGGGTGCCTCCCAGTGAGGAGATCATCAAGCCACCCTGAGCTGAGAGATGAGTCCAACGCTCATAGAGAATGACGGAGCGCTGCACTCTCCTGTCATTCTCTATGAGCGTTGGACTCATCTCTCAGCGCGCGCGTCGGGCTGCAGCGGCTGAGATCTCCGTGACCTGACCGGATCCAGAAGCGGGACCCGGCGGGATCAGGTGAGTATAGGGGGCTGTAGCGGGGGGTTGGGAGCCTGTCACCCCGGCACGGGGGGTGACAGGTTCCCTTTAAGTCCCACTCAGTAGCGAGTATTAGGACACAAGTAGGAAAATACCAGGGTGGACTTTTTTTGCATCAAAGTTTAACCCAGTTGCGAATATTGCGATATGACAAGGGAACAACATACAGTAGAAATACAGTACTTCTAACATTTTTAATAATTTATTAATTGTCGGAGTTTGGGAATTTTAGTTTTTGGTGGGAAAACCTCTTTAACCTAGGACACCCTTTTATTTAAAAAACTAAAGGAAAATTATGTATCTGGATACCCCATCAAGTAATGGGTAAGATGAGCTATCTTTTAAGCTATGTCTAGAACGTGGCCGCCATCTTGAAAGCCATAATATTGGATGAAGGAAAAGTTATTCCAATGGAAAAGTAAAATATACCTCATCATGCCCCATATATTGCTCTGTATATTCATATGAAAGGCATATTCTGTTGGTTCTTACTTGTCCACAAGCCGTCAATTACCATTAGCCTAAAGCCAAAATAGTGCAAGAATGTTTATGTCTAATCAGGAGAAACCATTCAACCTCTAATGTGAATTGAGGCATTAACAACACCAAGGAACGTTTCATCAATAGCTCCAGCTGACACATTTTGTCCTGTTTCATTCTATGTTCTTTCTCCTTTGGTTGAGAAGGAGATATGATTGCATCCGCTGAACGTTCTACAGTAAGAAATGTACCGAGAGCCTGGAGGAATAATTGTGCCTTCAGCCAGGTTAATCCACACTCTGAAAAGTGAACAGAAGTCACTAGGGAGTATGCACCTGAATTCACATTGCTGAGCATATATGCAAACCTCTTGTTACTGTCAGTCACAGGGAACACTGAAGATTTCACACACTACATGACATTTCTGCCAGAAGTGTTTCCTGTTTTTTTTTTTTTTTAGAAATAAAAAACACTTTAAAAACAAACAAACAAAGGTCATAAAAGATCTATCAGTTGCATATTGTTCTGGCGTCTAAGGGCACTCCAAGTACAAATTGCACATGGTAGATTAGAGCCCACTTACACTCAGAAGCTCCAAGTTCAACTGATATAAAGTTGTAACAGATAAGCAAACTTTGAGTATGTTTGGGTTTGTCTGAACCAGAACTCTTGGCATTTGATTACCGGTGGTTAAAAAAGTTGGATATAGCCCTAGGTAATCTGGAAAACATTGATCCATGTTTTCCAGGGAGCCTAAGGGCTGCATCCAACTTTTTCAGTTACCGGCATCAAATGCCAAGAGATTGGGTTCAAACCTGAATGTTATGGAAGATTGCGGATCTCTAGTGACCGTCTTTTGGAGTAAATAATGATGGTGCAAACTGTAAAGGACCTATTACAGTCCTATTATTGGCTGTCCACTCAATAATGCCATGTGTAATAGGGCTAATTATCAGCAAACAATCAATCAGCAACTAATCGGGTTTTTTTGACCCTTCAAAAAATCATCGTCCATCAACCTCCCAACCCATGTAACAGGACAGGTGTGGCCAATGGCTGATTGCAGAAAAGGATTGCACAATTGATCTAGCCATGATACGTGCAGCCCTGGCTGTGTGATAAGCTGTGCGATAAGCTTGGTAAAGATGCCAGACCAGCATTACTGTACAGTACAGTAGTATACAAAAAGGAACAACAAATATCTAAAAAGAAAAAGAGCCACCGTAAATATGGTAAGTGCATCTCCGACTGTGCCACCGACTCAATTCTAGGCACAGTTGGACTCCACCGAACACTCAAAGAATTCACTTGTCAATTCTTTGGCCGGTATGTCGGAATCGGCCTGTGCCTAGAATGGAGTCTATGGCAAAGGCAGAGATGCGCGGGGGCAAGAGATAGAATCTGTGTGGGATTATCCGCACGGATTCCGTAGTGTGCACGCACCCTTATACTTTGTTCAGTCATTAGTTGTAATCTAGCATCCTTAGCAGTAATCCTTATTATCACTTTTCACTGCTTGTACTTTTTGGTTTACCAGTTTAAAGTGTTGAACCAAATCTCCCTGTACTACTTGGAAACTGTCAACAAGCAGCTGTTGATGTCTATGTTATTCTTAAGTGACGTCGTTTAGAGATCTGTGTATATAAAGGTGTCCCGATGTAATTTGGCCAAGGGTCTGATTTGCTCATTATCACGTTAATAACTTTTGTGGTTTGTCTCATTAACACATGAACACCCAACGCAAATACAACGTATTCATATGTTAATCTGACTATTCAGATCTTTGTGTATGGAGGGGCATCAGGTATTCATGTGTTCGAACCAAGCTTCCCTGTGTATTCACTCACGTCGTAATTAGAATGAGAAAAAAGCTATAATAAAATCTGTTAGCAACACCTAGACCGCTGACTGTTTTTGGTAGTAACAGGTTTACACTGCACTTCAGATAGAAATGAAATGATAAAATAGGTTATTATATTAAAATATTTAGTAATTTTTCTTAATGTACAGTATGTAGCTTTACCCAGGTGTAAAGAATACAATAAATACAGTCTCAACACAACAGGATCCCGGCACTACACTTTGCATACATATACTCCGATCCGGACATCAGTACAGTACCTGTGACTGTGAACCCAGCAAGTGACCGGCGTTGCTCACCAATGGTGGTAATAGTCAGTCAATCTATTTACTTAAAGGGAGGTGGCACTCACCGGACTTCTTACTTGCAAAAGATTAACTTTATTCCATGAAATGCGGGGTCATGGACACTGACAAGAATGGCTACAGCCGTCTTGGGCGGGTGCGCAGTGCGCTTCCTCTGGGCTGGATAAACCGCGATGCGCATGCATGACTCTCCCAGTTAGCTGTTAGTATCAGGGCTGGACTGGGACTTCTAGTGCTATATGTCTTTCACTCTGTCTTTAGTTCTCTGCCTGTGATAACGCCTTGTGCCTTGACCTAGCATTTCCCTGACCGTGTGCCATAGTTGTTCTGACCTTAGGATTTGGTGACCCCGACCTTGCTTCTTGGATTCCGATTCTGTACCTTCGCTGCCCAATTGTTGCCAACCCAGACTTCTGACTATTCTCTTATTGTGTGAGTCTGTGTTGTCCTTGTTTTGTGTTAAACTTGTTACAGTATAGGGAATGTCACCCAGTTGTCCACAGTAGCCTTAGTACTGTTGTGGCAAGTAGGTAGGGCCAGCTTGGGCGGGTGCCAGTTACAGGGCTGCTCTCATTTGTTGTCTTCCCAGACCCCTACCTGACACTGTTATTATAAAGTAGACATGTTATAAATATGAATTAATAAATAATGTAGTATTACTATCTACCTTATTGGCAGAGACTTAAAAAAAATGTCACAACATTTTAAAGTTTTTCACAAGAAAATTCTAAAGGTATCAACCCAAATTTACCTCTAACATAAAGTAGGGTATGTCACAAAAAAAAACAATCTTGGAATCACAAGGATTGGTAAAAGCATTCTAAAGTATAAATGCATAAAGTGACACATGTCATATTTGAAAACTTTGGCCGTGTCACGAACGCCAAAACCCTAAGGGGTTAAGTGAACAATAAATACAGGCTCTGCCGTCTTTGGGTTTGTCTCCTATTAGGTAGAGGTTAGCGAACTTACAGTAAGTTTGCATTTGCAAACTCTTGAAAGCTTGGCATTTGACTCTTGGTGGCTGGAGAAGATGAATGCAGCCCTAGGACTACCAGGAAAACATGGACATAGCCTATGGTTGCATCCATATTTTCTAGGCAGTGCTAAGACTGCATGTATCATCTGTAGCCAGCAAGCCTGAGTCGTGATGACACCTGAACCGTTTTTGCAGTGGTCAGTACCCCCCTGACCCTGCCTGCAGACAAGTTATCATTTTGGCCGGAGTTCCCCTTTAACATGAAAAGCAGTAGCTGGGTTAAGATGGCTGCCTCTATAATCATGTACAGAATCATTTGGCCTCAAAATGATGGAAGTCCAAAAAGACAGCCATCAAACAGCCAAAAATAGACGGTGTATGAACCTAGCCTTAAATGTGCTGCCTGTGACGCCACCTTAGTGGCAATTACAATTGTGCACATTTACAAACTCTATACATGCCTTCTTATGCATCTACAACTTTAACAAAGTCAACCTCCATAGATTCTGACATTAGGCAAAGGGTTAGAATAATAAATAAGTAAAAAAAAAAAAAAACCTTGGCATGAATTAAACTATCTCCCAAAAACTCTCCTATGATTAATGCTGAGACAAGCGAGGTTAAAACTGTCATTGTTACATAAAGCTTATAAACCACAAGCTCTGGTTATTAAATGCTTAAATGAATTGCGCTCCTATTTCAATGCAATTACTGCACATTAGCAAAAATAAATTTACTTTCTGATACGGGCAAATAACTCTGCCCCATCATTTCTAATTAAGTGCCACATCTAATATTCCTCTCTGGTTTACTGGCTTTCTACTTCCAGTGAAGCCTATGTCCTTGTGGAGAGGTACAAGGCTGGTGAACAAAAATAATCAAAGCAGACAAAATTTGTAGCTGTGTTTTGGCAAATTATAGAGTAGATTCATTAACCTGTCTATATAGACTTACATAATATTCTCCGGTGTAAAACCCGCTCATACCGACATGTTAGACACTCAAACTTCATTATACAAAAGGGAGGACGGGCGCCACCGTAAGTAAAACTGAGCACTAGTCTACATGTACAAAATGTGTCCTTAAAGGACAACTCTGATGCTGATAAAAAAACCTGAAGTGAGGCATCTTCATTTTCTCTTGACTTCTGGTTTGGGTTTTCCCATGATGCACTTTGTCTCCTAAGATGTCTAACTGACTCTCTAAAACTGTTAGATAGCTTATAGCTTGCTCAGCCAATCAGAGCTGAGCAACCTGAGTCATCTGACAAAGGGAGGCTGGCCTAACAGGGCTTACACCAGTTTCCCTCTTGATGATGTCATTGTCACAAAATGGCTGCCACAGAACAGCCTGGGGTCAACAGTCATTAGGTAAGAATGAGTTTACTTCACTTCCTGGTGGGGGGTTGAGGGGAGAAAAATAGGGAAAGGGCAGATAGGTGATTGAAGCATATTACAAAGTTTTATAATGTGTTTTCATTACTTGGAAAAAGATTTTCGCAGAAGTATCCCTTTAACTTGTACAAAATGTGGACTTAGATGCCATACATAGGCAGAGAAAAGCGTGACTGCAGTGAACCTTCTTGGAACACGATGTTCTCTGCTCTCGGAGATGCCATCAAGTCAAGTGGGTGGGATATAGGATGACTTGAATTAGGCAAGCAATCCTCCATCATTCTTCCCGTGCGCCTGCATCCCAAATTTACCGCTACGGTCTGTGAGCCTTTATTACCCCAACTTTTGGAAATAGCCATTATTAGGGTGGCTGGCTGATATCCAGGACACTATTAATATTAAAAAGGGCAAATATATTTTAAGAACATGAGAGTAGGGGACATTTGCACAATAAAGTTTCTAATAAACTTATTAGGCTATTGATCTACCACACTTTTTGCCAAGTATAATAATAGTCTGTTTCTGTTATAAGATTAAAGTACTGAGAAGAGATGAGCAAGCAAACGCAATCAAGCATAGCATTCGCGTAAGTATCAGGCTACTCGAAAGTACTCAA
Organism: Dendropsophus ebraccatus; assembly: GCF_027789765.1. Lineage (NCBI taxonomy): Eukaryota > Metazoa > Chordata > Amphibia > Anura > Hylidae > Dendropsophus > Dendropsophus ebraccatus. The sequence goes on from NC_091455.1 coordinate 187,849,868, forward strand.
TCCTCGAGCGAGTACTGCATGCTGCCCATGTGCTCGCTAACAAAAAGTTTGTTTGAAAAGTTGCCGTGAAATTTTTCAACAAGCTTTAAGGCTGTGGAAATGCATAATCCATATATCCATCCAATAAAGTGTACCTGTCACGATTGGACCTTCGAGATAAGCGAGATCCTTGGCTCATCCCCAAAGTCGGGTCTCCATGAACACGGAGACGCAATCTAACGATAAACCATTATCATTTGACTGTGTCTCTGTGTTCATGCCACACTGGTGTTCCGCCTTTGCTGCTGATTGGCTGAGCGCCAATAGTAAAAACAGATAGAAGACCAGAGAGGTAAGTATAAATTCCCCCCCCCCCCCCGACCAACAGAGCATAGTATGTCCCTCATTTGTTTGATTTAACCCCCTGGGGGCCAGACTGTTACTTTCAAATTAACCAGGTACCCTCCGCTCTGCCGAGTAGGAGCTACATGATTAAATACTCAAGTCTTCCATTGTTTTCAATGGGGCTCATTGCTTGGGTCAAGCACTCGAGTATTAAAAAATACTCGACTCGAGAATAAGTCGAGTTAAATCGACACGACTTATTCTGTAAAGTTTTTTCCAACACATCTTGTGATGTCATTTACTGCCACATCAAAAGATTCTGATTTCGAATTTTCTGTAATTTTTTTTCATACATGTGAATTTTTTTAATATATTTATAGGGATTCATAATATAATACTATAAAGTACACGCAAATATAATTTAAAAAAAAAAAGAATGTGTTTTGTGTGTATTTCATTCCACTTTATGCAGTGAGATGCTACTGCACCCTATCAATTTATTTATGTATGGCAGCAGCAGAATCCCTTCCGTCTGGCCAATTATTTTTCCCTGGCATCGGAATGAGCTCCTAAACCTCCCCAATAAACAAATCTCTAAATGATGGCTATATTTTGTGTCTTTTTTGAGGCTGTGTGCTTTTTGTTTGTTGTTCCCTTTCTTTGCTGTAGCAATGTTGTTATAAACAAATTATTCGAATTTCTCATGATTTGCACATTATTACGGTATTTGACATTCTGTCTTGCTGTTGCTTCATTAGGTTTAGCTACAGCTAATTCAATAGGAGATAACAGTCGTGGAGGAATCATGCATTGCTTCTTTTCTGTTTTTTTAAATTAACATGAAAAATAATAACACTACTGATATCAAACATACAAGTAAACAGTGATAAAATTCTTCCATCGCAGCCGCTATGTTTAGTGAATTTGTTAAAGGGGCTGTCCACTTTATAGTCAAATAGTTCAGTGTACAGTATTGGTAACTGTACTCACTGTATATACTGACAGCAGCTCCCTGTGTACCTCATAGAGCTAAAATCAGACTCCCCTCCTCCAGGCTGGGCTGTCCTGCTCTGTGGTGAGTCTGTCCATAAGATGGCTGACATAGAGGAGAATGTGACCATGCCCCACCCCCAGTGTCCACCAGTGTCATTACAAATAACTAATATTGCACTGAAGGACCAAGCACAACTATAGGCTAGACAAGCAGCCCATTTCCTAGGGCACAGTGTGATACTTCATTTCTCCTGTGGTGGCACTGCAGGGAAACAGAATAATTACTGCTAGACTCTCCTGAAAATAACAGAATATCGCTTGAGGGTCTCAGCAGCAGAATACTCTGTGATAAAATAGAGATAGATTCTAAGTTGTTGATGGTCTAAAGGCTGATAGAAAGTGTGGGTTATAGACCACAACTACAAGCATAATATTATAATGACATATTCTTCTACATATCAGGTCTATCTCTGTGGAGCAATGTTTTATCTTAAAGGGAATGTGTCATCAGAAAATAATCACTAAATCAAATTATTACAACATACATATTTTTCAAGAGTTTAGTTTTCAATAAATTTTAAAATAATCCTGAAATATTTCAGTTTTCAGTAGGGCCACTAAGCCTGATATAAGCTAATACTTTATGTTCTGTATAAGACCTTTCATTAATATCACAGAGCGGACTACAATGAAAGTTAATACCAATATATAGACAAGCCATTCACAATAAGTGATGATCAGAGCTCTCCCTGTACAATAACCTCTGCTCAGGTCATAGAACATGTCTAGGACACTCTTCTATAGAAGTCAATGAGTTTCCCCCCAGTCTATTGCTTCCTATGACCATGGGGCTGCTTATACCCATATTCCTAAATGCTGTGCAGCATACAGACTGCTAAAAGTGTAAAGAATACATCTATTGCCAGTGGTCCTGTTCGCTGCAGTGGCTATGTGTTTATTTATGATGTGCTCTCCCACCACACACAGTGCAGCCAATTAATAAGACCAATCACTGAGGATACAGTGTGGTTGATACATCAAGAGAGCCAGGAGAGGACATCATCAGGAGAGCATGTGATCAGGAGAGCTGGAAGAGCATCAGAGGAAGCAGAAGCACATCATCAGGACAGGCAGGGGAGCACATTATTAGGAAAGGCAGGAGAGATCATCAGGAAAGGTAGGAGAGCACATCATCAGTAGAGGCAGAAGAGAACATCATCAGGACAGGCAGAAAAGAACATCATCAGGAGAGCCAGGAGAGCACATCATTAGTAGAGGCAGGAGAGCACATCATCATGAGAGGCAGGAAAGAACATCATCAAGAGAGGCAGGAGAGCACATTATCAGCAGAGGAAAGAGAGAAGATCATCAGCAGAGGCAGGACAGAACATCATCAGGAAAGTCAGGAGAGCACATTATCAGTAGAGGCAGGAGAGCAGATAATCAGCAGAGGCAAGAGAGAACATCATTGGCAGAGGCAGGAGAGCACATCATTATGAGAGGAAGGAGAGCACATCATCAGTAGAAGCAGGAGAGCACATAATCAGTAGAGGCAGGAGGGAACATTATCAGCAGAGGCATGAGAGAACATCATCGGCAGAGGCAGGAGAGCACGTCATAAGCAGAGGCAGGAGAGAACATCATCGGCAGAGGCAGGAAAGCACATCATCAGTAGAGGCAGGTGAGAACATCATCAAGAGAGGCAGGCGGGCACATCATTAGGAGAGGCAGGAGAGCACATCATCAGGGTAAACAGATATATTGGAGGGGACTTAAGCGCTGATGCTGGGTTTGGAAAGGTAAGTATGCCTCTATATACCTAGCAAGCTATAATTTCTTTTTTAGTTAACATGTCTTTTGTAAAACTGAACGTGCATTGATACACATTTTATTTGCCCACACTGTGTTCAGGTTTGTACTTTTAGGCATATCAACAACCAGAGGAGGGAAAAAAAAAACTTGTTTAAATATTGTACTTCCCCTATTCCAAATATTCTCCATTTTATTAAAAGAGCTTATATTTTAAACACTGGTATATTCTACGGAAGGTTGCACAATGAAAGAGCAAGTCCTACGTGATTTGAATATCTAACAGATTATATAAAAAATAAATATTTTCTTTGTAGCAAACGAAATGCCACCCAGCATAACTGGTAGCTCCCCAGGTTCGTGGCACGCATTCTGGCGAGGATTAATAAACAGGGAGTTACACTGAGAAGACAAAGGGACACGGGCGCTATGCTAATTTCCCTGCTGGAAGACAGACAGCGTTGCTATCAATCTTGGAATTCATTTTGCAGTTTAGGATCTCGCGTTTGTTGTGGCAACACTGTCAGCTCCTTAATCTTGATTAGTTTCTTATGTCAAACCATTTAGTCACACCGCCCCCTGTAAAGTGACAGGGCTCCTACTTATAAGATCTGGTCATCAAGGCAATGACAACAATTGCACATTCATCTAAATATTTGTTGTACAGTGGATAAATAATCAGACGCAAGGGATTCCTTGTTCTCTGTGTCATGAACAACCGGTCAGAGATATTGCTGTTTCCCTGGGTAACAGTTTACAAACACTAAACCTAGAGATGAACCATAGACGTAAACGAGAGAGGAACTTGTCCATGTTGTTTGTCAGTTTGCAAGATTTTCTGCATTTAACAATCTTGCCGTGAACAGAAAGATTAAAATATTTTTCTGATCTTAATAATTCCAGTTAAAGGGATGGGCTTTAGATACAGGGTATAGCTTAAAGAGATTTTTTTCTTTTTCCCCCATATTCATATAACTTTGTTCTCTCTCTATACAGCATCAAAAGATTTGTTAAAGGGTCAGTCCAGTCAGGTAAAATACATGTTGAATCATCCCCCTACTGGAGACTAACAATTCATTCTATACTTGTTATTATCTTTTCAGTCTCCTTTTCCCAGTTCTGAGCCTCCCGTTGTGTGCTGAAGACACGGAAAGCTGTGTGTGAGCTGTTCACTCTGTTGTCTCTGCTCTGATCTCCCTCCTCCCCCCTCCCTTCAGAGATGGCTCATGTTAACAGTATCCCTGACCATCTGTCTCTGCATTCTGTGATGCCGGGAGGGTTAATCTAAGGGCAAGTGGTTAGTAACACTGTAATGAACCCTTCTGGCATTAAAGAGACACAGATGGCCAGGAACACTGTTTACATGAGTCATCTTGGAAGAGAGGGAGATGTTAGAGTAGAGATGGAGAGAAAAGCTCACACACAGTTTTCTGTGTCTTCAGCACAAAGCAGCAGGCTCATAACTGGGGAAAGGAGACTGAAAAGATATTAACAAGTATGGAACAAGTATAGAGGGGGGATGATTCAACATGTATTTTACCTGAGCGGCATACCCCTCTATGTCCATACACAGTCTCTCCCTCTTTTTCTGTCTGTGCAGTGGATTGGACAAAAACTGTATTTTTACACAGTGACTGTCAGTATCATAGTGATGACCATGTTACAGACTTCAAACATAGCTTGAAGGTTGATCCTGAAGACACATTACCTCCAGTTCTTGCTCACTTACCAAATGTATTTTACTAATCAGTAAGGATTTTGAGAGTATGACTGCAGACAACTAGGGATAAGCGAACCCGCCGAGGTTCAGGTTCGTATGAACCTGAACTATCGGCTTCTGATTCCCGCTGTCTGCTCCGTGGAGAGGGTGGATACAACCTTGAGGACCACCTGGAAAACTGGGATACAGCCATACGAACCCGAACCTCTGCCGGTTCGCTCATCCCTGGAGACAACACACGGTTTGTTTGTAGTCTGTTACCATGGAGACATATAGGACTGCACAGTAGTTGTAGACACTTTTTTCAAAATTTGCAAAGCTGCTTCATTAAAAAAAATAAAAAAATCTTGGTCACGAAAAAGATTTTAGAATTCTAGAAATCTGCTACAGCACAAGATGTACTTCAACAGTAATAAGTGTATAATATGAAGCATTGTGTACTTAGTCCTTCATCTACACAATACTGCACCTTCCCACCCTGAATTTCAGATACGCGTAGCGTTGCCTATTAATATGCAAAGTCACGGAAACATTGAGCACCCCTTTAATCTGTGAGATTAAAGCCCTAATATGCCCTATTTATTTTCATTCCCGCTTCATGTACAGGTGAGGTGAGTTGAATATCAGAAAATAGAATGTGTTTTACTTATTTATTGGCTCCCTTTCCGCTCTAAACTTCACTTTTCAATCCACTGGAACGATTCTGTGCTCTTGAAACACCTTTGAAAAGCAAAGCAGGCAGCGTGAGAGACAGGCTGATGTTCTCAATAATGGGCAGAAGCTTCAAACAGCACAAACGCAGAGTAAATGTCAGATTTCCATTACAAGCTGTGAGGGGCCATTTCAGCCGAGCTCTTTCCAGTAAGGTTGTACATGACTATTTGCTACAATTATGGCTAAGAGTCTGGCCATCATGCCAGAAACATGTTTAGACTGTGACTGCGTACTGTCTGAAGGAGACTGCTTTCAACCTTGTCAGCATTAGAGGTCAAATGGGCAACGCATGCTAGACTTATTTCCTTTCCATAGGGTATTATGTTGCATTTTGAGCATTTTTCTACCTTTTATGACATGTCAATAAGACAAGGATGGACCGCTGACAAACCTAAAAGTAAGGAGATCACAGGTAGAAATGTAGGGGGTCACTTCTTAGTAATGGGCCTTCAAAGAGAACTATTTGAAACATCTTATAACTACAGCATATTTATTACGGTTTCTTTTATGTTTTTTGTTTTTATGTTTTTGTTTGTTTTTTATATCCATTCAAAGTGGCAACATTTCCCTGTGCGCTAAAATACTGTAGTCATTTCACTATGAAGAAAAGATCAGTGTTCAAGCTATTGTGCCTTTTTGTAATTTCAATAAAAACAATATGCAGATATGGCAGTTAGGGGCAGAAATATGGCAAGCGAAACTATAAAGGAGATATAAATATAATAAAGCTTTGAATAAACTCTTCAATGGACCTTAGATTCCATTATTCCAGGTTTTATGAATAGATATAAACAACATGTGACAAAGGACAATGAAAACGCAAAAAACTGAATATCCCCACCCATGGGCTATAAAAGCAATACTATTTCACAGTAAAAAGAAATGAAACTCGCTTAGGCATTTGCTCAGTCTTTTCCTTGTCAATGAGTAACAATTCTTTTAACATACTATTTTTATGATGTTGTGATGTGGATGTGTGATTTGAGAATAAGGGCAGTACACAGCTGGAATCACACATGCAGTTTTTAAGCCAGAACCAGAAGTGAATCCAGAAGTCCTTCTTTTTTTCCACCACTCCCCATTTGAATTTGAAGTAAAAAACGAAAAACTTTCTAACCAACGCTTTTGAAGGATGCTCCACTTACTGTGGTTTCTAAAATGACAAAAAGACCTCCTTACCTCGGTAAAGGTTCTATAGCTTAGCCCTTGTATAAAGTGATTGTTTGCTTCAGTCTAATTAGCTGCCTTCAGTAGCCTGTAGCAATCGAGTGCCGAGAGCATCAATGTAGCACATATGTAGAGCATTGATCTCTATGAGGCAGTCCTGGGGGGACTCCAAATAAGTGTAAAAAAATAAATAAATAAAAAGCTCACTGGACAAAAAATGTGTCACCCTAGTACATAAGCACACATGAAGCATTTAAACTGTGCAGATGGGCAGTTGCTGGATTTGTTGGTGTTTTGCAATGAGCTATTTAACATGTCTATATGGTGTAATATTCATGGCCACAAAACACAACATCAGAATTGTGGTCGGAAAAGGATTCTAACTGAGAGGGACCAGAGACAAGTTTCACAGCTTGCAGATCAAAATTGTTTCCAAACCTGACAGGAATTGTTGCACTCAGTGAATGAAGGTCCATCCCAACCTGTTAGCGAGCAAAATTGTGACGGGTTATCAAGGCCACAGGCAGAGTTACATGATATTAATATATAAATTATGATTTTCATGATTTCGTTAAGGGTGACTAATTTTTGTCCAATAAGCTTATATAACATAATATATATTTTAATAAAAATCCATATAAAAATTTAAATCCCCTCCTCTTTCCCATTTTTCAAATAAAAAAAATAATAAACATACTTGGTATTGCTGCATGCAGAATCACCCAAACTATAAAATTATCCCATTCCTGATCTTGCACTGTAAATGGTCTAAGCACAAACACACACTAAAGTGCAAATTTGCTGATTTTTGGTCCCATAAAAGCATGAAAAAATTAAATAGAAGGTGATCAAAAAGTCACATATATGGTACCATATAAAGTACAAATTATAGCACAAACAAATGATGCTTAAAATAGCCTCATAGACTAAAAAAATAAATAATAGAATAGAACAAAAAAAGTTAAAAAGTAAAAAAAAATTAAAAGTAGTAAAATAAAATAAAATTTATAGTAATTTGTTATCATAATCTTAAGTAATTTTACCGACTTGACGAAAATAAAAAATATTTTCTTAAGGGGTTAATGAATTTTGGCTATATCAAATATTTTCTCTACCACATGTTACAGCCAGCAACAAGAACTTTGTCAGTGCAATAACAGTTCCAATTCTCAAAGCCTATATAAACACAAATGTTTGCGATAAAATAACCTTGAAATTCTATGTAAAACACATAATCATACATTCATCTTCGCAGTGCAGACATGACTATCCCTTTAACAAAGCAGATGACACAATATTGCTGGTCAAATCTTTGCTGTACCAACACAAAGTAAAAGAACATTGTAGCAGTAGCAGAGACTTGGGTCACATTGAAATAACAAGGGTGATGGATAGCAATAGTCACTAATTACAAGGAGCTGACGTGTGTGTACTCTCTCTGAAGGTCCCGGCAATAGAATTTAGCATGTCTGGTGACCATCACTATATCACTATGAGCACACACAGTTAGATGAATACAAATGCGTCTCTAGCACTTCTTGTGCCTTATATATTTAGTAAAACATTACTTACGGTTAGCCTGACAATCTGCAAATTGATAATTTCAGCAATACTCAACAATGTATCATACTCATCTAATATAGTCTGCACAGCTAAAGACAAGGATATTAGTTAATGTTTGTGCAGCTCTGCGAGAAGGGTTAGGGCAAGATCTGTTATATTTCTATTAATAAAAGAAGCCATGATAACAGTGTGAACCAAGCCTCAAATGGTCACTAGCAAACTTTTCAGGATAAGCTGCCAGGTGTGTATACATGAGGAGCAGCATTCTTTCTGGCCATTATAACATGTATATGGCTATGTAGGCTCTTTCCCTAATATTCAGTTTTCCCTCAGCTAGTGGGTGAAGACCAGATATTATGATGTCTACCATACACTGCATACTGCATTGTAGCTCTATAGCTCACCCTAAAAAGAAGCAGCATGGAGGACATTATAGAGCAGTACTGAGTAATGTAAGCTGTGAATGAGTGAGATATATATTCCCTAGAGATGAGCAAACTTCCATTAAAGAAGAAGTCTGGCCATTTTTACAATTTTCACGGCAGAGGGAAAATTGATTACAAGGATGTGCCCAAACCCTCTGCAAACTTTCCATGGCCGCAGTGAATGGTGGGACCGGCCTTGTGACCCCTTTCAGACTCTCGGATCTGAGGTGCTGACACATCACAACCCAGCTGGTGGACTGGCTGCTCAGCCAGTCAGTGAGTGGGGCGGGCCACTGCTCCAGTCACTGATTGGCTAGGTGGCTAGTCCATCAGCCGGGACAAGCCTTTTCCTCTGAGTCATTGAACCATCACAATTTGGGGGAAAATGCTTTCCAGTGGGGTTTCTGAGGCTGGTCCTATCGCTCACCACGGGCATGGGGAGATGTAAGTTCCTACTTGCAACAAATTTCCCCCCTGCTCCTGCCGGCTGCCAAATTTTCAAAATGGCCGTCCCCTTCTCCTTTAAGTTGGAGTTCATCTGAACCCAAACACTCTGCATTTGATTCCTGTAGTCTCAAGAAGATGGAAGCAGCCTAAGGGTTGCATAGAAAATATGGATACAGCCCACGGCTGTATAGGGCTGCCCCCTAGGGTGAAATCCATCTCACAACTAGGTGTTGAGATAGATGTGAGGATTTTTTTAAAGTCTTAGAAGAGAGGGGATTGGAGGAAAGGAGTCTGGTCACTGGAGATTTATGATTTTTTTTCTCTATTAAAATATAATACAAAGTTATTAGTGTTTATGGAACTTCTTCATTTATGCACGATCTGTTGATAGGTCAGTGATCATTTAAAGTCCACCTTTAAGATCTTGACCTTTTAGGTGTAAGAGTCTGTGCTGATTAATTATAATAACACATCTTTATAGCAATTGTTTATAGTATTGTTCGTTTTTTCGCCTACATTGTACCAAATCCCCTGAAAAAAGACAAAGATAAGCAATATAATTCTGGATTCTGCGGCTGCCACTAGAAGGATCTTAGCAGCTTACAATATACTGCTTTATTATTGAGTTTAATATGAACAGTATTCATTACGCTCCTCCTAGTGGTAGATGATAGCTAGAATGTTATTTCTATCCATGCAGAGGATTTGAAGTTGTATTTGGAGGGGATTTACATGACAAAAACTAATTGTTGTTCACGGAGGGAGATTCACTTTAAAGACTACCAGTCATTATAAATAAACTTTGACATATCATCAAGCAGTGGATCTCTTAGGGCCCTATTCCACTGAACGATTATCGTTCAGATTATCGTTAAATCGTTCGAATCTAAACGATAATTGTTTGGTTGAAATGCAGTTAACGATTAACAACCAAAAATCATTGATCGCTTTATAAGACCTGGACCTATTTTTATCGTTGCTCATTCGCAAATCGTTCGCATTGAATAAGACATCGTTCGGTCGTTCGCAATAGATACGAACGCAATAGCGAAGAAAAAACTATCGCAATTACTATCATAAGTAACGATTATCGTTCCATGGAAATGAGTGAACGTTTTCAGGTCGTTTGAGATCGTTAATGATTATGCAAACGATAATCGTCCGGTGGAATAGGGCCCTTAGCCTCATAGACTATAATGGTGTTAAAGTGTCAGAATTAGCAGGTGACCAGGAAGTGAATCACACTGCCCCCACACTCTCTCTCTGGCTATATCTCCGTATCACCCTGGGTCTCAGCAGTGAGACTTGCTGCAATCAATAACTTTTAACATGCCTGATGACATGCCAAAGGTTATTTATAGTGACAGGTAATCTGTAAAAAAAGTTAGCAATGTGAAGTTTACTTAAGAGAATGTCCAAGCATTTTGGGGCACATCGGGAACACCATCACTGCAGCTCTTTAAACAGACCTGGCAGGAGGGATCCGACTGGACTGGACTCACATGCTGTAATGCATTCGGGAAACTACGGCCGTAGTTGTCATTAAACATTGAATTCAGTGCTGTTGATTTTTAGGACTACAGCCGTTGTTTACTGCAGCTGTATAAAATATACAACATGTCGATTTTCTGCAGTTGTAGTTCACGAAAAACAGCAGTAGTAAATAGACTGTGAATGAAAGTCAATGGTTAATCAATTTTCATTCACACCCATATGGCCAGCAGACTTAAATGGGTGGAAGATAATATTCCTATGGCCGATAATGCAACAACAGCTGTAGGAACACTCAATACAGCGGCTGTTGTTTGACACATCCATTGCACTGTGTAGTGGTCATTCTAGGTTACTGCAGATTAGCTCCAATCATATCAATGGAAGCTTAGCTGCAGTATCCCAGCACGGCCACTACAAAGTATATGGAGTCCTATTATTAAGGCCTTGTGATTGTGGGCACCCTAACAATCTGATATTGATGATCTAAGGATAGGTCATCACTAAATTTTGCCAAGAAAATCCTCTTAGGGTACATTCACAAGTACAGGATCCGCAGCATATCTGCAGCAGATTTGATGGTGCAGATTTGATGCTGTGTTCAGTTATTTAGATCAAATCTACTGCAGATCTGCAGCATAAAAGCCGCTGTGATACAGTGTGTGTGAAGCTACACTTAGGGTGCCTTCACACACACTGGATTTGCAGCGGATTTCACACTGCGAATTCGCAGAGAAATCCGCTGCGGGTTCATCCCAATGACAATACATACTCGCAGCGGGATTGACGTAAGTTAACTCCCTGCTGGCCAGAGCATACATCACCTCCTTCCCGCTCCAGCTTGCTTTGGGGGATCCCGCTGTCTGCTCGCCCCGCTCAGCCACTAATTTGCTGAGCAGGACATCCTGCCGAGAACCCCCAAAGCAAGCCAGAGGAGGGAGGAGGTGATGTATGCTCCGGCCACCGGGGAGGTTAACTTACATACACGCAGCGGGATGTCAATCCCGCTGCGAGTATGTATTGTCATTGGGATGAACAGACACTGGATCCGCAGCAGATTAATTCCTGTCTACTTTCCAGTAGTTAATACTTTTCGACATTTCTAAATAAACGAGTTTCATTCTAAACTAATCAATCAAATCCGCCTAATTTTGTAAATTGCACTTTAAAAATGACTGATTGCAGATACAGTTGATGTTCCTGCCCAATAGCTCTCATAAATGACCCCTGCTTGTCCTCTCTAGAGATACAGTAGTAAATTCTGTGACACTAGTGTTTGGATTAAGAGGATGGATGACCTTACGGGATACACGTTCTTCCGAGCAGACACACTCTATCAACCTACGAGGACACAATATATCTGATTACATATTTCCACAAAATAATAGAACTCAAATGTAAACGCCTTCCAATCCTCTCCGTTCAGGGAACAATGAACACGAAGCGCACAAGGCTTATGTATTATTTGCACAAGTTTGTGCAGATGTTCTCATTTACATGTCTTTTGATCTATCAAAGAAGTTGCAGTTGAAAAAAAAACTATTGAGAGGAGTAGATTAGTGTGTGGTGGAAGAGGCTATGGTTTAATGCACACTATTAATGTAGAAACCTATGGAAGAATCAAAGAGACCCTTTGGGGGGCTATATGCATTTGTTTGTTCATGCATTCATTTATTATGGCACTTTTGGCAACGGGAGATTTTAGATCTATATATAGAAAAAAGCCACTTGTTTGTATCAATCTGACCGGTCACAACCTTCAGGGATTCAATGATGAGATGGAAGGACAAAAGGAATCCAAAATCACCATACTACATGACAGATGCAAAAAGAATAGTAACATTTTGGGACCAAACTCTGGTGGATATTCGTATGCAAAAAACTAACATTACAATACAAAAAGGGAGGATATTTGAAACAGTACATTATTAAAAGGGTTTTCCATTACTTTAAAAATGTCCTTTAGGTTGGGACTTGGGTAAAAAAACAAATGTCTGCTCTGTTGTCTTCATTAGCTCAACTTCCTATCTATTGTAACTTCCTGTTTCCCCTGTTCACTCTAGCTGGGAATTAAGGCAACTTGCACTTTACCTTCGTGGCTGTAACCCTGCTCACTACACTCATGAGCATCCCATATAGTACGAGGAAGATACAGTTGGCTGAGAAGCTTGCTAGAGTGTACAGTAGAAACAAGAAGTCTGTTATAGATTGGACAAGAAACAAGAATTTGGGCTGAGGAAGACAATAGAGCAGACAGTTTACTTAAGAAGTAGAACATAAGCATTTAACACCACAGAGAGGTAAAAAAAATAATACAGGACAAAAAACTGCTATGTGAAAGTGACATAACAGTATTCAACCTCAAACACAACCACCAATGGCCGAACCAATTTCAAACAATGTTTAACTCCTACTCTTTACTAGTGTTGAGCGGACCTTTCCAACTGTTCAGGTTCGGCAATGTTCTTCGAACCCCAACCCTCGGCATTTGATTACCGGTGGCTGGAGAAGTTGGACCCCGCCCTAGGGAGTCCTGGAAAACATGAATACAGTTATATACTTTATTCATGTTTTCCTGGCAGCCCTAGAGCGGCATACAACTTCTGCAGCCTCGTGGAATCAAATGCCGAGGGTTGGGGTTCGGAGAACATTGTCGAACCCTGAGAGTATGACAGGTCCACTCAACACCTCTCTTTATCTGATATCTCTCTTAAAACAAAAAACAAAAACTCTTTGAGAATCGTTTAGAGTAGAATTCTTCAAATATATAGACTGCCTGGAAAAAACTTTAAACAATGGAGGCAGCCATTTTGAATTATACAGTAACCCAAAGATTTTACTTGGCAGTAAAACGACTGCAATCTCAGACATTTTAGAGAAACTAATAAAATATCTTCCTCTATGTCACATCATTTGACAGTGCATTTTTTTTTATAAATCGTATTGAAAAAAATCAATCTAGCAACAGTACACCGGCAACTGAGAAATAACTAGGTATAAACTAGCCATATTCCTGTGAAGTCGACGTGACATTTACAGGGATAGAAAGAGTTAAATTGTTGCAGCAATCTCTTCAAAGCACTTGGTCAGCTGCCAGTTACTTGTTGGAGAGCTGCAGGCAGCTCCCAGAATGGAATTAACAGTTTATAATGAGAACAACACAGTATGTGCAAGACATTTTAAAAGGACGCCTGACAACCGCGAGCCTCCGAAAGTAGAATATGTGGTGTTTGTCCTTATGTGTTCCTCCATTTCTGCCCTTATAAGTGCAATCAAACCATATATATATATATATATATATATATATATATATATATATATATATCACATAATTCATAGCACAAAATCAGCCGTTATGCCACCACATTACACACTTTATCGAATTGGTAATATGCACCTTGCATGTGTGGGAACCCCCTGCTAGGTGAGAAATTAAGAAATGTGCCCCATAAAATCTAATGGTATTCATGAAACGAAGAAAAAGTTTAATTGGTAATCACAAGAAATCATAAAACTAATCACGCAATTAATGTCTTACACTGGCAGCATAATAGGTAAGTATAATTGCAAAAGGAAATGCTGGTATTTTCTGGGGAAACTTAATTAGGATTTCTGATAGAATTCTCCATAATCAGACATTTTTGTTTACAACACATCGCGATGTTTTGCTATAGAAAAAAAAAAAATACAAAAAATATTTCAACTTTTAAGGTGTGGTCAGATCAATAAAATAAAAAAATAAAAATTAATCCAAGTTAAAGTTTTTAAAATACCCATAGGGGATATGGATATATATATATATATATATATATATATATATATATATATATATATATATATATATATAAAACTATTTGAAGAATACATACATACTGCAGCAAAGTTTGTCTACAATATTATATGGAGAAGCAGTTTTTTTTTTTTACAGAGATTCCCAATAATCACATATAAGGGAAACACTGTGCCTCAAAAATGGAGCAGATGGTGGAACATTAGGTGCATAAGGTCTTTAAAGGGATTTTTCCATCTTTACAAATTGTGTGCAAGTCATTTAAAAGAAATAGAATTTATCACTTACTAATATACTGTCTGTAGTTGAATTGCCTCGGTAAGCCATGAGCACCTTCCTGGTGTTTTATCTCCTGTTTGTTTTACATAACATATATTGTAGACATGGAAATCTCCCTCCTTTCCCTCTTTGTAGCATGGGATGTAACACAACTTTCTGGCACTTCATGGCAGCAGTTGATTTGAAAGAAATTTTTTTTTGGTGCACTACCCCTTTAAGGCCTTATAAAAGCAATTTTTGTCCGTGATGGCCAATAATCGTCTTGTGTAATAGAAGACAACGATCAAGTGACATGCCAGTGTTGACTGATCGTTCTCTTTCAAAGTCTTTAACATGTTTAAAGACCAATGATCTAGACTACAGCGATCTACTCACATCGCACCGTGTAATAGGAGTGGTGGCAGCAGACCCCCGCTATCTTCTTTGGGCTACCTGGACGATCCAGCGATCACCCAGGCAGCTGACGGCGAGCTGGGAGAAGGAGCAAGCGAGCGCTGATCTCACAGGTTGCGCTTGTTTGCTCCTCTGAATCGCCCCATGTGTAATAGAGGCTTTAACTTTCTTATAAATGGGCGTGCAATAAGCTGTAAATATAGGCAACGTCTGTGAGAGGGGAGAGGAAGAAAAACTGTAGGCCCAAAAAACTGGCCCAAAGAAAGCCCTGGCTGCATTACAACAACTGTGCTGCACAGTTAAAAAGTCAATAAACTTAAAAATACATCTCTGCTACAGCAGCATCTTTTGGTCAGCATTCAGACACTTTCCTGATTTTATAAGCTTGCAAAGCCCCTCCCTAGATGAAAGAGATATGTTCAAACGTGTAAGACATTTACCACATAGTTCTTGATATTCTCAGAAATCAGGAGTGATGTTTCTACAGTTCAATAATAAGCACATTTTACCAAGACTTCTTGTTCTGAAAATACTTTGACACATTCTTTACTAGTTCTGTGCAAGGGAAACTTTTCAAACAATTTTTTTTTCCATTAACTGTTTCGAAACCTATAAAAACCTAAAACCCGCTCTCAGCTTCCGATCGAGATGGAGTTATTTTAAGACGCTTTGCATTGTGTACTCTAGAAAGGCACCCACGCACGGAGACAGCCGCATTGCTGAAAATCCAATTAATCTTGTAAAATATTTTAAATGTAATTAATTGAAAACACTTTCCGAACCAGCGGTTTACACGTAGGACACAAACACCAGAATGATTCTGTCAAGAGACGTCCACCAATTATATTATCATTAATGTGGTCATCAAATTAATAGCGAGATAGACCTGAGCCGCAACGTGTTTGATGTGTCATAATCATACTTGAAGTTTCAAGAGGAAAAGGAATGATTTGTTAATAAGATAGAGGAAGATATGGAGGAGGTATGTGGAGTTGATAAGGAATTGCAAATGATTCTCCCACCACTAATTCTGCAAATCTTAAGATTTGGGAAGGCTTTTGATCTAGTCCAACTTCCTCTTACACCACAGAGAATAGAAGTTCCCTTGTTAAAACTAGATATAGTCATTATTCTTGATTGTGTTCTAATTTACAGTGGTAAACTTACATATACCAAACTACTCGGTGGTGTGAAAAAAAAATCTTCATCTAGTCACTGTATGTGGATTTTTGCTTATTTTGCTTATTGTATTTTATTTAGTATAGAAAGTAGTTGTATATGAGATAGATAGATAGATAGATAGGAGATAGATAGGAGATAGATAGATAGATAGATAGATAGATAGATAGATAGATAGGAGATGGATAGATAGATAGATAGATAGATAGATAGATAGATAGATAGATAGATAGGAGATGGATAGATAGATAGATAGATAGATAGATAGATAGATAGGAGATAGATAGATAGGAGATAGATAGATAGGAGATAGATAGATAGGAGATAGATAGATAGATAGATAGATAGATAGATAGATAGATAGATAGATAGGAGATAGATAGATGGATAGATAGATAGGAGATAGATAGATAGATAGATAGATAGATAGATAGATAGGAGATAGATAGATAGATAGATGTAGGTATGCTCAAGTGCCCAGAATTCCATTACTGTGGCTAAAAAAAGTTGGATGCAGGTCTATGGCCACCTGGAAAACATGAATATAACCACCGCTAATCAAATGTTGAGTGTTTGGGTTCGGATGAACCGCCTTTGTTAAAGGTTCGCTGATCTCTTAACAGATGGATAAATAATGATATATGCATAGATAGATAGATAGATAGATAGATAGATAGATAGATAATAGATAGATAGATTCACAAGCACAGGGCACTGCAAAATGTGGTGCCAGCAGTTCAGGACTTGATCAAGCCCTCCTTTAAATAGGCAAACAGAAGAAGCCGCGGCACTCCAATTAGGTGAAAATATTCCAACGGTGTTTATTCCATATACAAAATTACAGATGCAACGTTTCTGCTCTGCCTAGAGCCTTTCTCAAGCATGCTTTAGAAAGGCTCCAGGCATAGCAGAAATGTTGCATCTGTAATTTTGTAAATGGAATAAACACCGTTGAAATATTTTTACCTAATTTCACTGCGGCTTATTCTGTTTGTCTAGATAGATCGATAGATAGATAGATATTGCCCGTGGTTCGCTTATCGCTAACAGATAGATAGATAAATAGATAACAATATAGAAAGATATGGATGGATAGATAGATATTGATAGACACCATCTTTAAGCACATAATAATATTAATAATAATAATAATAATAATAATCTCATAGCATCAATGCAACACAAACTCATGTATAGTTATTTATAGATATGTTCTTGTGTTTCCTTTAGGTTCTTCTAATCCTGTAACTGGCATCCGGAAAGCCATGTCATGTGCTATAAAAAGAAGGTAGTGCCAGGATCTCTTCTACCACAGCCAAACTAATCAATGGCTTCTGGATTGCTGCCCAAAAATGCCCAGGCCACCAGATATTTTGGTCCCATGCCTTAAATTACAAGCCTCATTAAAATGTTAATGCAGATGGATCCCAATGGACAAATGGGGCTTCCTGGATGAGATCCCAACATGAACAAGTGGCAAAACAATTGAATTTAGAATTCTGTCACACTGAGTGCTCTGAAGTACAAAATTGCAGGATTCATACAGGAAATAGAAATACAT